>NW_023270377.1:75652983-76252983 GCF_011800145.1 Mirounga leonina | reverse complement strand
GTGGGGAAATTAGTTCAATGTTTTTGGTTTTGTCATCCCAGTAATAGATTTGTCATCTCAATAACAGATACATTGTGTTGTTACAGTTTTTGCTTTTATCAGCTGGAGGATGATTTTAGTTCAAGTGCTTTAAAATTGCTAATTTTTTCTTCCAGTTTTATCTAATGCTTCGTAAGTGGGATGCTCAAGTACATTGCAGAATCAGGAAAATCTGTTTTTCCTTATCTTTCATCATTTTCCATATTTGTGTTGAATTAATTAGCTTTGACTCAGATAAGAAACTAGTATTTTAAAAGATCCTGGTGTCTTAGTATATTTTTTTTGGTTAATCAGCCCTTGTTCCTTCTGACACTAAATTTTTCTCAGGACCCAGGCAAATCAGATAGCTTTCTTTTCCCTTCCTTTATTGAAACTTCCTAATTGAAGTCTGTTTCAGCCGAGAAACAGCTTTTATGGGCTGGCGATAAAAAGAAAATAGCTGACGTGCTAGTAATTGTTCTGTTTTTCTTCCATCTCACTTTGTTGGGCAATTATTTCATTACCTCTCCAACAGTTTCCATGCAAACAGTGGCAACGAGGGTTACATACCTACTGCTGCCCATTACTCCAGCCACAATCATGCGTAGAAATAGTAGATGTCTATTTCCTAGCTTTATTTTTATTTTTTTAAAGATTTTATTATTTGACACGGAGAGAGATACAGTGAGAGAGGGAACACAAGCAGGGGAAGTGGGAGAGGGAGAAGCAGGCTTCCCACGGAGCAGGGAGCCCGATGCGGGGCTCGATCCCAGGACCCCGGGATCATGACCTGAGCTGAAGGCAGACGCTTAACGGCTGAGCCACCCAGGAGCCCCTATTTCCTAGCTTTAAAGAACGTCTCCTCGTGGGTCATGAGATCAACGAGAAGTACATTATGAAGCAACACATGAAGAGAATCAGCTCTGTTGGAGGAAGTCCTAGATGGTAGAGTCTAGGCTGCGAGAGCTATAGGATTTTAAAGAAGTGAGAGACGGTGGTGCAGTTAACGGAAAATGTTCTCAAGGAGGGGAAATGAGTTGAGGGTTCAAACTGTTTTCTCACCAAACTTGTCCTCATTTTAAATTCAGCATTTGATAAGCTTCCAATTTAATATCTTTTTCCCCTCTGCAAAATGCCTCGGGATTCTGAAAGTGATCTTTTTATAAGGAAAGATCCCAGAGTCTTTTAAAACCCAGCTGTGCTAACTTTCTCGAAGGATGCTGTACTGTGGAGAGAAAAAGGCAAAGGTGCTAATAAAATGAATGGTGTCTGTCACTTTTTGGGCTTGTAGGATGGGCAGCATGTAGGGTCCTGCAGTTTTTCAAAAAACCAGGAAAATTCCTTTCAGATATTACCGAACCATTTGGCTTACATATGTTATTTGCTTGGTGAGTACACAGGCTTGGTTAAAAACAAAAGAAAATACACATTGATGATTTATAAGAAAAGAAAGCCAGCTGCATTTCCTGGTGGGTCTTTTTACCCATCTACCCCAAGAATGTATGGATAAGTCAGACTGAGGCCCCTGCACAACTGGATGATAAACAAGGGTCAGCCAAGTGTGAGGCAGGAGGAAGGGACCATCTTCAGGAAGCTCTGAGCTTTTCCTTTTGTGGGGTGAGTTGTTTTGTTGACCCAAAATTATAGAAGGCGTTTGACCTCTGTGTTACTGTTCTTCTTGTTTCACCCTCAGGATCTGACCCAAAATAGCTAGTATCTTTTTAGTAATAGAGACAAAGCTGACAAAAAGCAATCACATTCAGGAGTTTGATTGTAAAACAAAGATTATAAACTGCACCGGGGAAGGTGGGAGCAAAATTCATAAGGAAACTTCTACCATCATCATCCTCATCTGCAGTGTTTCCAGAGCTGGTGTGTACTTTGATTTTTCATGTTTCAGTGGTGTTTAAGTTTGGCTTTTGAAAATACACAGTATTAAAACAGAACTTACTAAATTGCTCCTAGTTTCTGTCCCTCCAAAGAGAATGGGTATGTATTTGATCCAGGAATAGTCATTTTGGTCTAATTAACAATTGCTTAAAAGTTGTTAAAATCCTTGTGGTGAACTGCTTTTTGCCCAAATCATTCATTGCACGATGATTTCAGATTGCTCTTTACATATGATTCGAAACGAAAGGGTTTGGGTCCTGGCGCTTTCCCATGTCTCTAAGCTATTGGCAAAGAAAGCCCTAGATCATTAGGCATTAGGGAAGTGACCTGGTATGCTTTGGGATGCTTGGCTCTGAAAGCCCAACATAGGACCATGTGGACTTTATTCGTTGGACAAAGACATCTTGTATACATATTATGTGCTAGGAACTGTGTATGGAAAGCAAGTAGAGTTCACACGGAAGCAAATGGACCTGTTGCATCAAAACATGGGCCATCCTGCAAAGTCAGCTTTTGTGTTTTAGCTCAATTTCATTAACGGAAGGAGCAAGGTTGGTCTCAGGAATACATTTAACACCTGGAAATTCTGTCTAGAAACACCCATTTTGGCTATGCTGTAGGCTCAGTGCTCCTATTACTTGATCCTTTACAGAGCCTGCATATAGAAAGGCAAGTTTGGAGTTCTTGTAGGAAGAGCTTTTATTTAAAACAACACTAAGAGGCAACAAGAGAGTCATTCGAGGTTAAAGAATCCTTTGAGTCCCGCTGTCATTTCAGATGCTATGGGCACATGTCATCTGTTGGTGTTATTGTATTCCTGTTCTGTATAGATCACATTACCAGATATGGGAATGTAATGTAGAGAAGATGTTCATCAAAAGCCGTGACGTCCTAACTGAGGTGACAGGACGCCCCCACGGGCACGTACACGTACGTAGTTGCCGGCGGCATGTACCGCATGCCAGTTGACTGGAATGCCTTCCTTAGTGTTTTAAACTAGAGGTGAACATGGATAGCTATTCTGAAGCGGTGTTAATATTCCTTAGACTCTAACGCTAGCCCTTTGCACCATTAAGTTGGCAACAATAATTCCCCGTATTTACCCCAGAATGAAGCTTGTGGCTTAAAAATAGGCCAAACTCACTGTTTTTTTTTTTAAACTTTTCATTTTGAAAGAATTTCAGTTACAAACTCCTACCAAGAGTACTGTATAACCTTCACCCAGCTTCCCCACATGTTAACGTTGTACATAACCATAGAGCAGTGATCGAAACGAGGATATTAACGGTGAAACAGCACTAATTGCCACATTAATTATTATTGCCCTTTTCTTTGTTCCAGGATCCTGTCCAGGCTCCCACATGGCTTTTAGTTGTCATGTCCCCTCAGGCTCCTCCAATCTGGGACAGTTCCTTAGTCTTTCTTTGTTCTTTGATGACTTTGATCATTTTGGAGATTACTGGCCAGTTATTTTGGAGAATATTGCTCAATTTGGGGTTGTGTGGATTTGATTCAGCTGATGCATTTTTGGTTAAGAACACCACAGCAATGATGTACACATAAGAGCGTATCATCTCGAGATGTACCTGACATCCACATGGCTTTCTACTTTGCTCTCTTTGTCACTTGGTTACGGTGGTGTCTGCCAGGTTTCTCCACTGTAAAGCTACCATTTTTCCCTTTGAAACTAATAAATATCTTGTGAGGAGATACTTTCCCACTGTGTAAATATCCTGCTACTTAGACTACTTTTGCTCATTAATTTTAGCACACTTTGATTCCCTGCCGGAAAGAATTACCGCTGTGGCATTTGCCAAGTAGTGTTTTTTCTATTTACATCATCCCTCCTTCATTTATTAGTTGGAATTCTGTAAGGAAGAGCCATTCCTTCTCCCCTCGTTATTTATTACATTATTGACACGTGTATGGACTAAATGGCTATTTTTCTCTATGGGTGTATAATCTCTTACTGTCATTTTTTGTGTTGCTCAACTTGTTCCAAATTTGGCCACTAGGAACCCCTTAAAGGAGTTTGGCTCCTGTGTCCTTTTGACATGTTACATCAGTTTTTGGAGGAATTTCTTACTTTTTGACACCATAAGATGTTCCAGGCTCATCTTGAATTTTCTTGCTCCAGCACCAGAATCAGCCATTTCTTCAAGAAGCTGTAATCCCTTTAATTGGAGACAGGTATATAGAATCCCAAGTTTGGGCATGAGGTATGCCTATTGCTACTGAGATGTCAAGGCCCTCTCAGCAGGCAGAGCTAGGAGATAGATTATTTGTATACCCGAATGCACATCTGTATCTCTATCTGGAAGACCACAAGGTTCATTCTAGCTTGCCCATCGAATGTAACTCCTTCCTCTGAAAGTGAGCAACCTGGTTCTCATTAGCCACAGTACATTTACTTTTGGGTACAGCCCTACACTACACATAAAGTAGTTTCAGAATGCCAATAACTACCCCTGTGAGAAATACGTTTCCTGGGATGCCTGGGTGGCTCAGTCAACTAAGTGTCTGCCTTCAGCTCCGGTCATGATCCCAAGGTCCTGGGATCGAGTCCCGCATCGGGCTTCTTGCTCAGCAGGGAGCCTGCTTCTCCCTCTGCCTGCCGCTCCCAATGCTTGTGGTCTGTGGCTCTCTCGCTCGCTCTCTGATAAAGAAATATAATCTTAAAATAAGTTTCCTGATTAGACTATAATATTTGTGTGCCATTCTTTTGTCTTTAGCATTAGAGTATATAGTCGCAGTAGTGTTTTTCCAGAGTTAATTTGGTTCTTCCCTACCCATTTTGATGGGCTTTTGATTTATTTGTAATGCAGTTAGATTGATACCTGCCACATCCTGGTTGATTATATTTCTTTATTTCTAGGCGCTGTGAAATACTGCCATAGTTCCAAACCTTGTAAGTAGATGAGAAGTGTGCATTGGAGGCGTCCTTTCCCTCAGCCCTTTTACATCCTTCTCATTCTTCCATTCTGTCCACTTCATTCCCACTCCCTCTCTGTCCATAAATATTCCCATTACTTCTTAGTTTATCCTTCTTGTGTTTGTTTTGCACAAATCCATAGAAACCTGTATTTTCTTAACTCTTCCTTGATTATGTGAAAGGTGGTATACTTTCTGTTGCTGCACAAAAATTACCACAAACTTAGCACCTGAACTAAACATAAATTTATTATCTCACCATTTCTGTGGGTAAGGAGGTGTAGGGATTGGCTTAGCCGGGTCTTCTGCCCGTGGTCTCACTAAGCTGAAATCAGGGTATTGGTTGGGGCTCAGATCTTATCTGTGGTTCGGGGTCTTCTTCCAAGTTCCAGGATGCCAACGGGTTGTTGGCAGAATTCAGTTCCCTGCGGTTGTGGGGCTGAAGCCCTCATGTCTTAGAAGCTGCTCACCATTTCCTGCCAAGTGGCATGCTCCACAGTGTGTGACTTGCCTCTTCAACAGGAGAGTATCTCTGCTGCTTTGAATTTCTCTGACGTTTTTCTCTGACTCTAGCATGGAAAATGGTCTCTACTGCAGAATGAGAAGGAATTGGTTCTTATTTAACCTAATTAGTGAATGTATTTGACATCTTATAAAGATAAAGGGCCTATATGATGAATATATGGCTTTTTGCAAGGCAATAAGCATGAAGGAAAATGACCCTTCCTTATTATAAGCTGAGTGGGGTGGGAAGAACCAGTGGTGTTCTTTAATAAGGAGGAGAGTCCTTGAGTAGCTTTTCTTATCCGGGAGTTTGGTAAGCTACATTTCCTCTTAAGGCTGATTGGGGAGTGAGAGTCTGACTATTGGAACAGTATCATTGATGAGATGCAGATCCTAGAAGGTCAATATCAGGAAGTCTCTTCAGGCTCATTGGAATTCACCGCTAAAAAGCTGTTGGACCTCCAGAAAAATGGAATGAACATATGAATAAATCAGTCAGAATTTGTATTAGATTTTCCTGATGGTGGTCCAGAGTCCTGAGAATTACTGCTCTGAAGCCTGTCCACGCTCCCTCTGCCAGGCTTTGCCTTGTTGTTTTAAAAGTTAGTGGAGAGTTGGGGTTGTTGGTGTTTTTGATGTCTGGGACTTAATATAGCATGGCTCTAGAACTTTTCATAACTGTGACTTAGTTAATAACTAAGGCTACCACAAATCTAGAAGAAACCAGTAGAACGGTGAGAAGTGAGGACAGTACCTAATTTGTGAAAGGATTTCCTGACTTTGTTACAGGTCACTCAGGACCTGGTATGGGCTTTCTCAAGGTGTCTGTATGTCTTTTGAGCCTGACTGGGTTCTAATCTCTATGAGAAAGTTTGGGTGTGAATAGGTTTTAACCAGCAGATGGTTGACAAACGTGGCCGTCAGCCTTCCAGACTTGTGATTCTAACAAAATTCTCTTCTGTGGGCGCAAGCCGAGAAAATGTGTGATTCACAAAAACACATTTGTGTGTGCCTATATTCGCTGGCATCATACTGAGTTATAAGTTCTTGTTTTTGTCATTTTGGTAATCTGGTGCTTTGGGCTCTCGTGATAATGGTTTCTGGAGAATTAAGTTGTACTGTGTTGCCCCAAGTCCAACTCTGGATCCATTAAATAATTCATCTGGGTTTCTCTCTCATGTTCCCTTCAGCCTGGAGGAAGTCTGTCTGCTTTTCTCTTTTGCACAGTTGGGAGACACAATGTTGACCTCTGAAGCAATGCTGGCTTTACTTTATTGGAGCTAACTCGGTGTTAGTAAAAGCAGAGCAGTGATTTCACATAGCGCTGACTTGGTGGGAGCAGGACGACTTGGGTGGGGGAATCTCTGAAGATAACACATCATGGACAACACCCAGAGGAAAATGGACAAACCCCGTGATAAGGATCATTGGATATTTCTGGCCCACCAGGAAAGGAGGAAAATGAAATTAAATTGTCCTCTCAAGTAAACTTAGATTAAGAAATCCGTCTGATGCTCATTCCACCATATGACTCTCAAAACAAAAAACAAGACTGGCCCTACCCAGAATTGATTGGGAGGGTAAATGTATCGTTCTTCTGTTACCCTCCTTATTTCTACTTAGGTCTCCAGCACCTGATTGATTAAATACTCCTATTTATCCCCCGCCAAAACCTTCCCTCAGAAACCACCCCAGACATTGTTCGAGCTGCTGTTTCAGCTAGATCCCCTGCCTTCAACCATACCCAGGACTCTAGCAATGCCTCAAAAAGGGGGTCCAAATTCAGATGCCTACAGGGTAAGATAGGTCCCTTAAGTTAGTAAAATCTGGTTTGGTTTAAGACGGAAGAGCTTTAGCAAGCCGGAGAGTAACTGCCATGCTCAGGGGCCAGGTACCTCCCGGCTTTGGCCTATACTCTGGGCAGGCAGGCCAGCATTGCGAGGCCTGTCAGATGTTCAGAAGATGGAAGTTTGGATGTTTACATGAAATCTTCCATGTCTTCGGTGACATCTCACAGTTTTAAGGGTTTTGTGGACAATCAGAATGACTTCTTAAGCCCTTGGTGCCCCTTGAGTCAAACCATATATAGGTCAGCACTTCTTAAACCGAGGTCAATGATACAATACACTTTCTGAATGTTAAATTTGTTTAGCTTAGGAATTACCTTTTTATCGTGAGATTTTTGTCCTCAATATATTGTTGGTATAAGAATACAGTTGCTTTTATGAAAGAACTTGTTGGGAGTGGAGTGCTGAGGAACAAGGGGGCTTTTGCTACCCTCCGTTGAACTTGAAGGGTGTCCCTCCTAAAAGATAACTGAGAAACCCTATCTCCAGGATTTCCAAAAGACATGTCTTACAACTTAAAAGCATCATTTCTGGTGAGCTGGTATCGAGTGCTCCGGAAGGGTTGATGGAAATGGTAACCAAGGCTCCATTCATTTAAAAAGCGATCTTGAATGAGCAGCCAGCACAGAGGTTCCAAACCAAACCAGCCAGCTTGCCCTGATGCCTGAGAAGTGAAATTCCTTAGGCTGTCCAGGGTTTTGAGTAAGAAGGTTTTAGGACTTATTTACATAGAAATGAGCAAAGGACCTGATTGTATTCCTCGCTTTAACAAGTCAGATATTCAGTTTCACTCTGCATAAATTTGTGTAGTGCCCCTTACCCCCCCGCTTTTTGAGAAATTAATTGCCCAGACTCCTTCCTCTGGAAGGATGATTTCTGTATGGGTCTTGTGAATGTGTATCCTGTACTGTTTCTCTGACGGAGTCCTGTGCACCCTGGGATTTAGATATTGACAGCAAAGTATGCTATACACTTTGAATGTGAGCCAAATGTTCTTCTAGTCCATTTAAATTTCATAACATAGTTTCCTGAAAGAGAAGCTGGCCACCGAGAGTATGGCAAGAGGTAGGGAAAGGAATGTATAGTAACAGCTTTCCTTGTTGTGCCCCACCATTTAAAAGTAGACCCGAGGAATTGGAAAATCAGCAAAGGCAAGAAAATATTGGTGTCTTAGCTTTTTACCCCTTTGTCCCTCATACTTGGCTGTGAGATAAGTTTTTCTTCCAAAGGTGAGTGATTTATTTGACTTATTTCCCAGGATTGGGGGAAGGTGGTAGCGGTGAGAATTTTGTTTGAAGTATATGCTTCTTTGATTCTCCCTCTCCACTCTGATATGCGGTTGATTGTTTTATCTTTGGAGCATGCACTTGGACACAGCTTTACTGGAAACCTCAATAGTGGAAACAGTTACTATTTATTGACTATTTTTTAATGGGCCACACACTGTGCTTTGTGATACATGGATTAATTATAACAGTTATTTTTCATAATGGCCCTCTGAGTAGAGGATAAAGGAGGGGGATGGTCTTCAAAGACAGGAGGAGATCCTTCCTTTGTTTTACCCTGAGGAGAGCGGAAGAGAAGGCACAGATGTGTGGTAGGTATGTCAGTTTCTTTTTTTTTTTTTTAAGATTTTTTTTTTTTTAAATTTTTATTTATTTATTCATGAGAGACAGAGAGAGAGAGAGAGAGAGAGAGAGGCAGAGGGAGAGGGAGAAGCAGGCACCCTGCAGAGCAGGGAGCCCGATGCGGGGCTCGATCCCAAGACTCTGGGATCATGACCTGAGCCGAAGGCAGTCGCTTAACCGACTGAGCCACCCAGGCGTCCCAGGTATGTCAGTTTCAAAGCAGGAAGTGAAGAGAGTTCTGGAGTGAAGGGTCTTCATTTCCTTTTTGAGGTACAAGGGGTGAGGCTCTTGGAGGTTTGTAGAGATTGGAAAGGAGTTGATGTAGCTTGTGTGCAGAGTGAGATGATGGGAGAAATGAAGATGGCCGTCTTGGCAGTGTCGAGGGACGCTGGGGAGGGGTCTCCCACAGAGAGGAAGTCCCCAGTCAGCCTGCTGGGGTGCTCTGTAGCTGTGCCCGGCTGCTGATCTCAGGACGGACAGAGATGATGACGCAGAGTTCGTCTAAGTTTGGGGGTTCGTCAGATGGCTGCGCTGAAAATACGGCTAATGAGGGGAGCAAGAAACGCCAGTGTGTTGCCAAGGATGGTATTTAGCGGGGCCGTAGACTCGAGGCCGGAAAAGGAGGGAACTGCAGATAGGAATGAGCTGATGGGAGTTCTGTACTAAGCATCAGACAAGTCTGGGGAAGGTGGGGTAGTCCAGAAGGAAAAACCATTAAAATAGGAGCCAAGATGTTTCCTTGCGATGGAGTGTTTCCCCTCGCTCCTGACAGGTGACCTGTTGGCACACTCTTCATCGTGAGGAGTGATTTGTGCATTTGTGATTCGTGGTTCCTTCCTCCTGGCTCCTCCTACCCTTTGCAGAATGACTTAGTAAAAATCTGTCCAGTCTGTCTCCCCATATGTTTCTCATTTTATGGATTTTTTCTTTTCCCAAATACACATTCGTGCTCAGAATCGTGAGGAATGAGTAAATGGGCTATTTACTGAATGTAAGCCTCTCTCTTATGCACGAAGGCACCTTTTTATCGGTAGATCTCAAGGGTCATGTATATAAGGATTCCCCCAGAGATTTGTAAGAGCTCTGGATTCCTGGGCTGGGATCCCAGAGTCCCTGAGTCAGGACCACGGGGCTGGAGCCTAGGAATGTGCATATTGCATATTAACACCCTGGCGACTCTTGGAGAAATGTTACTGTCATTCTGTCATTCACCCTCATCTTAGGTCTTAAGTGTAGAAGGTACTGAAGTGTTGGAAAGCAAGGTTGAAAAACAGTGAATTAATTTGGCTGGGAACACCATCACATTTGAAGCATGGTTGTTTAGAAATTGAGTGAAAATATCACATGGTATTTCCCTTTATTTAGCTGAGATTATTTATTTCTGTCCTGGATGTTATGGAAAGTCAGTCATGAATATGCTTATTCTTTAGTGGTCTGTGTTTTATCTTTTTTTAAATTTCTTTTTCTTTTCTTAAAACTTAAGGCTTGGGAGGTTTTATGAGGGGGAGGAAAAAAGGTATCTTTGCATCTTTGATTTTTAATGAGCAGGAGACGGTGTGAAAACTATTCAGTCACTGAGCTTCTTGGGAAGAAAATATAGTGTCGGCATATAAGGAGTTTTTTGTTTTGTTTTCTTTGTATGAAAAAAGCAATTAGGATTTGCCTTAAGGCAAGCTGGAAGGTTACAAGAAAAAAATGGTAGAATTAGTAAAGATCGAATTGTAGCTATTTTTATTTTTATTTTTTATTTTTTATTTTTTTATTTTTTTTAAAGATTTTATTTATTTATTCATGAGAGACAGAGAGAGAGAGGCAGAGGGAGAAGCAGGCTCCCAAGGAGCAGGGAGCCCGATGCGGGACTTGATCCCAGGACCCCGGGACCATGACCTGAGCCGAAGGCAGACGCTTAACCATCTGAGCCACCCAGGTGCCCTAATTGTAGCTATTTTTAAATGATATATGAAATATGAAAAACTGTTGAACAAATGAGAATTTAGAACTCATGAATTGCTTGTTTTTAAATGATATTTTCTTTAAGGGAAGCCTAGTTATTGGCTTACTATTACAAATCATTAACAACTTACTAAAACGTGAATATGGGATGCGAGGTGCAGAACTAACTCATCAGTAGTTTTGGCTGCTAGACATGCTGATTCACTGTCTGCCCGATTGATTTCAGAGTCACAGGACTGCAGGATTAGAAGGATATTAGGAGTTATCTGGCCTCAGCTGGGTCTTTGGGTGTCTGCTATTGAGGTTTTTAAAAACTGAAATCCAGTATTAAATTTTTTAAAAAGATCTTACTCATTTATTTTTTCGAGAGAGAGAGTGCAAGAGCGAGCGAGCGCACAAGCAAGGGGGAGGGGTAGAGGGAGAGAGGGAGAAGCAGACTTCCCGCTGAGCAGGGAGCCCGATGGAGGCTCGATCCCAGGACCCCGGGATCATGACCCGAGCCAAAGGTAGACGCTTAACCAACTGAGCCACCCAGACACCCACAGTATTAAAATTTTTATTTTTGCTTAGCTCTAGATAGACATTCAAATCTTAATTTCTTCAGCATGTAATTGGCCTTTAAATTAGGGTGGCCATACAATTAGTCATCCTAATTGGAGAGTGAAAGGAGACACTGTTCATAATTATGGCAGGACAACAGGCATTTAGAATAATATTCTATCATAAAACTAAGTTCTAACAAACGGTTTTGAAACTCAGCGTTTAGCCGGAGAGATTTCTTTAGATACTACATAGGAGAAGGTTTATTTAGACTGAAGCTTATTGACCAAGGCGACCAGGCTGCTGTATATTATGTGACACTTGCTTTATATGGAACCCCTAGGGAAATCTTTTTTTTTTTTTAAGACAAAATTTCATTTATCTACTTAAAAAATATGTATATTTTTTCTCAAGTCGGCCTCATCCACATTTTTAAATAATTTTTTTTTTTTAAGATTTTATTTATTTATTTGACAGATACAAAGCGAGAGAAGGAACACAAGCAGGGGGAGTGGGAGAGGGAGAAGTAGGCTTCCCGCGGAGCAGGGAGCCCGATGCGGGACTCGATCCCAGGACCCTGGGACCATGACCTGAGCCGAAGGCAGACGCTTAACGACTGAGCCACCCAGGTGCCCCTTAAATAATTTCTTATGTATGGTTGAAAACAAAAGGGTAAAATGCTTTGCAAAGGTCCTTTTGTTTTAGAAACCTTCCAGAAAGCAATAAGATCAGGTGTGCTGGGTGGGGGTGGTGAATGTATAATCTAGATTAGAGTTTTCCACACTTTCTCAGTTGCCAGTGTCCTGAGTCGCTCAGTAATTTTACATGGTGGCCTGAGGCCTAAAGGAATACCTAACTGCTCTATTTAAGGTGTTGTTTTTTTTTTTTTTTTTTAAAGATTTTATTTATTTGACAGAGACATAGCGAGAGAGGGAACACAAGCAGGGGGAGTGGGAGAGGGAGAAGCAGGCTTCCTGTCAAGCAGAGAGCCCGATGCGGGGCTCAATCCCAGGACTCTGGGATCATGACCTGAGCCAAAGGCAGACGCTTAATGACTGAGCCACCCAGGCCCCTCTCTATTTAAGTTTTTATGTGCAAAGAACGCATTTACTTCCTAATCACTCAGCAGCTATTTGAAAAATTTTTTTATGTCAATGGAAAGAAAGATATTTCCGCTGTATTCTTTACAAAATCACACTTCTGGGGCGCCTGGGTGGCTCAGTCGGTGGATCTGACTCTTGGTTTCAGCTCAGATTGTGATCTTGGGGGTTGTGAGGTCGAGCCCCGCATCAGGCTCCGTGCTCAGTGCAGAGTCTGCTTGTCCCTCTCCCTCTGCTTCTCCCCCTGCTTGTGCTCTCTCTCCCTCTCTGTCAAATAAATAAACTTTAAAAAAAAATCAGTTATATATGAATATGTGTGTATCTCTTGGTCACTGCACAAGTTCTCAGACCTGATTTTACTACCAGCCTCATTTCCTGTTTGATTTTCATTTTCTCCTGTTACTTTATCTTAGCAGCTGCTGAAAAATCAGCTTTGCAAAAGTAAGCTTTCATGGAAAGGAATGTAATGTGACTTAATGTAAAAGCAGTGAACTACTTCAGGGTAGGGGTTTGGGCGGTGTCCGAAGACTTCGAATTTTTTTTGTTGGTGTTGTTTCCATCAGAAATTTAAAATAATTCTGCCGTTCCCCTCTGAGTTCATTGTAGGGTGTTGGGATGCCTTGGCACTCAGTTTGAGAACCACAGAACTAGATATGCGTTAAGTTCATCATTTGGACTGTTGCTAAACATGCACTGTGCTTATAGTAAAGAAATTCTCGTGTAAGTATGTGTTTGAGAGACTCAAAGACATTATGTTAGGGAAGTGAAGATGCTCCTGTCTTTCACCCCTCCCCCATCTTGAGTTGGTGGTATTGGGTTCTGGTCCTCAGTAGCTGAAGTTTATCGGACCCTTATTATAAGTCAGACACTGAGCTCAATGCAACACTTAGCATGTGTTCACTCATTTAAATTTGAGTGACCCTACTGTACAAAGCCTCTTTTGTCAGGTTCCCCTGGAAATCCTCCTGAAGTAGCTTGTGTCCTCCTTTTAGGCGAGGAAACTGAAGTTCAAAAAGTTAAGTCACTTGCTAGTGAACGCACAGCAAGTAGTTTTAGTTCTAGGGTATAAGCCCAAGGTGTTACTGTTTACTCTGAAGACTAGCAGCTTTCTCCCCAGCCACCAGCTTTTCGGTAGATGCCGCACCTCCGTCTCTGTGTGTCCTGCTGTAAGGGGTACAGGTTTCATGGTGACCCTAACAGGGAGGTGGTTTTGTCCTCATTTTCAGATGAAGACACAGACTCAGAGAAATTTAGTTGCTTGCCGAAATGAACTGCTGGTAACTGGAATTTGAACCCAGGCTTCAGTGATTCCAACCACAAAGCTTATCATTGTAATTTATAGGGATGACCAGAAGACCTTGTAAAATCCTTGAGTTCCTTGAGAGTCATTAAAAAAAAATTGAGTTATGATAATATGGCTTTTGTGTTAATATATTTTGATAAGTCCTATTCATTTGGAAATCATGCATGGTATGTGTGGCACCTCTCTGTTAAACACTGTCTCCATTGCCCAATCATGTGGAATAACAGAGAATATATTGTGCTTACCATTTATAAATATATGTATAGAAGAGAGAAAGGGGGAATGAATGGACCTGTTTGTCAGTGGGCCAGCTGACACGCACGGAATATTGCCGCCGTTCTAAGCTGAGACCCCCGAGGTAGGGAAGTGTGGGGAAGACTAGTTCAGGATCAGGTTTTAAAGAATCACTGAGGGAGTAGAATAAGTAAGTACTAGGAAGTTTTTTTAAGTTACAAATGAGAAAGTCTCTTGACTCTCACTTCTCCTTCAAGCTTAATACACAACAGCAATTCATTTATACGTGGAGTTGAATTACTGTCTGGAACAAAACAGATCCAAATCAGAGGCACACTTCAAGCTGGCAAACTCTTCGGATGGAGGTTACTGGATAAATTGTGTAATCCCTCAGGTCCTTGGGACTTGAACTTGAGGTTTAATATACAATAGGATAAATGGGTTCATGGGAGTTGGGTTTGGTTTATTTCTTGAGTGAGGAGAGTAGTTACGGAATGTAAGAATACAAAGATTAAATGGACGCTGTAGTATTTTGGCATTTTCCCCAATACTTACAGCTCTCTTGGAGAAGCATAACACTGCTTTGGAGGAAACAGAAAAGTGTTTACATCCAGAATACACTGAGCGAGTGTACTGAGTTCAGCAGCCCAGGGTCATGTCCCCCAGGCCTACTGTTGCGGTTTACTCAGCTGAGAAGCACAGGGAATCGATCTAGTCAGATTCCATATCCCTCCTTCCAACCCTTGTCTCATCTCACTCTTGCTTGTGTGCTTTGTTGTTCCTTTTTCCTGTATACAGCTAAGTCTAACACTTAAAATTGAATGGAGTGCATGCCCTGGGGCCTGCTTCCCAGAAATTTGTTGTCTGTAAATAGGTGTTTGCTTTCCTTGGAAGATGTTCTCTTTTGTTGTTTTGCTTGGTGCATGCAGTGCAAATGTGATCATTCTTCCTCATTTTAGAGAGACTTAGGTGTAGCACCTTATGCCTAGAACACATCACTGGAGTGTGAGAATATAAAAGCAGGGATAATTCAAATGACTAGATTTTCTTTCATATGAACCTTAATATTCTCCTAGAGAGAAACAACAAAGATGGAAAACCTACACCCCAAAAAAGGGATACCTCTTACCAAGGTGTCTAGGGTTCAGTTCATGTTTGTACCACATGATTTAGTTCAGCTGTTTAATAATCTGTTATGTGATGTCATTGGTGTGCATTGCATGGGTAAAATCTGAGTTACCGTGCACCGAACATCATAAGGGTTGGTTTTGCCAGTATTGCGTTGGTATTTACTAACTCCTGAGTGTTTATTCAATGTCTGATCTGTGTATACATGTTCTAAACATTGTAGAAGAGATCAAACTATGTCAGGGAGTGTTGCCTGTGGTGGGAGAAAAAGCCGACGGTGTGAAATGGTGGAAAAACACACAGGATCATTTGGTTCCCAGCACAAGTGCTTATGGAAATGATCCAAAAAAAGAGCAACTCCAGGCGTGGTGTATGGAGGACCCGGGACCTACATGGAGTTGTAGATTTTGGTGGAGAAATAGGGAGGGCGATAGGAGGGGCAGATTCGGTCCAAGCTGGAGGATGAGAGAATGTATATTCTGGACCTTTTAAATTAAAAAAAAATAAATAAATAAAAATAAAAAAATAAATATATATATATATACACACACACACACACACACACACTTTAGATGATTGAAATAGACATTGTTAATAGTATTTGTATAATATTTAATAAAAACCTAAAAATAAATGATGCCTAACTTTGATGCTTCTCTTGTGGCCCGAATCATTTATTTGTTTAAAAGAATACAAAAGACGTGGGGGGGATATGTCTTTATCAAAATATAGCTTGTGTGGCTGAGCTATATTATTCAGCACACAATTATTATGCACCACCTGAATGTTGGGCAACTTATTGGGACTCTAAAGAGGACTTCCCTCCAGGGACTTGGCAGTATTTTAAGGACAGAAAGATAAATCAGTATAATAGAATATGACCGGTGGTCCCCTCCAAAGGATTTTGAGGTGTTGAATAATTTTATTCTTAATGCCAGTGATTTTGGGAATTCTTTAGTCTTTGTGACATCTTAAGCAGTTAAGTGGTTTTAAAAAAATTAAATATCAAATGTCACATTTAGACACCATGTGTGAATTAACTTGTTGATGGTTATTACCATAAAAATACTAGTGGTGTTGAAGTTGTGCTTTTTTCTTACTTTAAAATCAGATAGTTTAGTAATAAGTAAGGGCATTCAAATAATAATGCAAAACAATGAAGTAAAGGCTGTGTTTTGTGCACATATTTTAACTATGTATTAAAGTCTTCAAATTGGTTATCTAGGTTTTATGTTCTTGTCAACTTTATAGCAGGGTTTCTAAAAAGGTTTTATTTATTTGCGAGAGAGCGAGTGGGTGTGAGTATGGTGGGGAAAGGGGCAGAGGGAGAGGGAGAAGCAGACCTCCTGCTGAGCAGGGAGCCCAAATTGGGGCTTGATCCCAGGACGCTGAGAACATGACCTGAGCCCAAGTCAGATGTTTAACTGACTGAGCCACCCAGGTGCCCCTAGCAGGGCTTTTGACTTAACTGATAGATAATCAGCTGTACCTGAAGTACTGCTTTTTGTGCCAGGATGTTGTATGCTTAGAAACAGAAGCTTACTTGATGGTCTTTTCCACAGCCATAAGGGCCAAAAAAGTAAGTAGTAGGCTAATGGGAGAGAGAACCAGGAGCAGAACCATGCAGATGTGTCACACCTCAGAAGGCCTGCCATCCGAGACCTCTCAGCCTTCCTGCCTGGATTGGCTGGGCCTGTCTGTAGCCACTGTGGATCGTCTTGGAACGAGGTCCAAGACTGACCAGCATACGTTGCAGTGAAAGCAAAGTTTTGCCAGGGTTAGTGTGTTCGTATGGATAGCGTAGAGTTTTATTTCATACCATGTCTTCATAGGAACTGATATGTTTATTTTTAGATTTTTCAGTAATTTAATCTTAGGATATTGTCTAGTTCCCCAAGGTTTTCCATTTCCTACTGTAATTAAATTACATTCTGGCTTTTATCAATTTGAAATGCAGCATATGAGATGAAAACCATGCCTCTAACCATTGGCAGTGAAAAGCAGATATGAAAATTTTGGAATTTGGTGTTGTGGAAAGAGGGAAGCCATGCACTGGGGGAGACAAGGTACTGTCAGCCAGGCTACTAGTTTTCTACTGTTTCCATAACAAATTATTATAAACGTAGTCACGTAGAACAACTCAGTTTAATTATCTTATGGTTGTGTAGGTTAGAAGTCTGACAGGGGTGTTACTGAGTGAAAATCAAGCCCTTCGGCAGGTAGGGCTTCTAGAAGCTCAAGGGGAGAATCCATTTCTTTGCCTTAATCAGCTTCTAGAGGCTGCCTGCCTTCCTTGGCTTGTGGCCCCCTTTTTCCATCTTTAAAGCCAGCCTTGGCTGGTGAAGTCCTTCTCACATTGTGTCACTCTGATTTCTTCCCTCTGACTCTCTTCTGCCTTATTCACCCACTTTTTTTTTTTTTTTAACTACTTTTTTCTTATTGTGGTAAAATATCCACACCATGAAGTTTACCATTTTTAAGTGTATAATTCTGGTAGCATGAAGCAAATTCAGTGTCATACGACCACCACCTTTTTCCAAAATTCTTCATCCCCTCTAACATCGGTACCCATTAAGCAATAATCCCCATTCCCCATTTTCCCCAGCCATGTAACTTGTCACCTATTTTTTTTTTTTAAAGATTTTATTTATTTATTTGACAGAGAGAGACACAGCGAGAGAGGGAACACAAGCAGGGGGAGTGGGAGAGGGAGAAGCAGACTCCCCGCTGAGCAGAGAGCCTGATGTGGGGCTCGATCCCAGAATCCTGGGATCACGACCTAAGCCGAAGGCAGACACTTAACGACTGAGCCACCCAGGCGCCCCTGTCACCTATTTTTTTGTTGTTGTTTCTGTGAGTTAGCCTTTTCTAAATATTTCATATTGGTAGAATCAGATAATATTTACCCTTTAGTGACTGACTTCTTTCACCCAAACATTTTCAGGGTTCACCCATGTTGTAGTATGAATCAGAGATTCATTCTTTTTTATGGATGAATAATATTCTGTTGTATGTATATAACAAATTTTGTTTATCCATTCACATTTCAGTGGACACTTGGGTTTCTGCTTTTGGCTGTTATGAATGATGCTGTCATAAATACTGGTGTACAGGTATCTGGTGATTCTGTTTTTGATTCTTTTGTATACATAACTTGCGGGATCAGCTGCTAATTCCGTGTTTAAATTTTTTGAGAGTTACCACAGTGTTTTCCACAGTGGCTGTATTTTATATTTCCAAGAGCAATGTACAAGGATTCCAATTTCTCTACATCATCAACAACAAATATTTTCCATTTTTAAAATTCTTCTGCTTGAAAGACTCTTGTGATTACATTGGTTGATCTAGGGTGGTGCAGGATAATCTTGCAATCTCAACGTTGTTAACCCAATCACATTTGCAGATAACATGTTAATACATAAGGAAACATTCACAGGTTCTTGGGATTAGCATGAGGACATCTTTGGGAGCCATTATCCTGTCTGTGAACACGAGTCTGCCCTAGAAGTCACAGCTATTTACACATGAGGAACTGTGTATTTCAGGCTGTAATTTTTGGTCTCGGTTGTGGCAGAAAGCATAATTTTTCACCTGTTGTCTCAGAAGATGTGATGTTAGTTGAGCATAAACTTGAATTATTTTCTTCCTTTGATGTAAGGGCTTACCATGAATATGGAACCAGGTTCAGTAGTCTTTTTCAGAGCAATTGGGAAGGGGAGAGGGAGACAAACAATGACCCTAATGATCTAAAAAGGGAAGTTAAGGCATGTTGCTGGGGATGTGTTGGGAGAGAATGAAGCCAGGGCTTCAGGGGAATTGGGCAAGGTGAAAAAATATGCTTGTTTCAGGTCAGCAGGTGATAGAGATCATATTTTTAGGGCTTGATTGTGTTGGAATCTGGCTATCGAATGTGTTATAATTAGAGTTTGATATTTCCAATTCTCAAAATGTTTTTACTCTAAACAATCCTGTGTCATGGAAAGTTGATATTTATCAGTGGAATAAGAACCCTTTGTCTGGAGTTTGATTCATTTTGGTCTGTGCCAGCAAGCCCAGCCCTTGAACACATTTGCCTTTACGTTGTCAAGTGGCTGCCCATGAAATAGTTTTTTAGCATCTTAAGTGTTTCGTAACTCCCCCATCCCAGTACACAAGCGTGTGCAGGTAGACAAAGCTCTTGGCACACTAGTTGGCGAACAATTGATAAAGAATCATTTGAATTCGAGAATATGTCCAGGAATCAGGCATCAGGCTTCTAATGACAATCAGATAGGATATTTGAAAGAAGTTGAGTATTTCTTTCCATTATTCCCTTCAGGTTTGAGTACAACTAGAATCTGTATTTCAGGAGTTGGCATGATGGCCTGAGGAGGGATGTGTGATTTTTGTCATCTATTGGGTGTAGAATCACTTAAACCTAGTGATCTGGGGAGTAGTAGATAGATGGGCTACAGGTCAACTTGGCCTGGACTGCTATAGTTACGCCCTTCTATTCTGTAGATAAGATGGGTTCTCGACCTTGCCTTACCCATATTGACGATAATGGCCCTAGAATTAAATATAAAATACACACACACACACACACACAGAGTCAACACTTGGTTATTGCCATTTGCAAAGGGCAGTGAAAGTGTGACTCATTTAAAGGAGTAGATAATTTACATGAGAATTTGGGAAGTTTTTTGTTTTAATTGGTGTTTACTGGTAAAGACAGGTAATCTTCTAGAGATTCGTAATTTCACAAATAAAATGAGTTGTTCTATGATTACAAACCCCAAGTCAAGGAGGAGTGATGCAGACAATGGCTAGTGCTGGACTTACTATGATACGAGAAAACCTGTACAGTCGGGAAACAATGGAAGCTCACTAAAGTAGAAGAGCCTAATAGATCTTCAAGCATTATTAATTCCAGTATTGCAATTGTATTCCTTACAATGTTGATGATAATAATAGTATCTAACATGTATTAAGTCATGACTGTGTGCAGAATTTTCTGCTAAATACATGCATTATCTGATGTGCTTTTCTCAAATACACATGTATGTCTGTTCACTGATATTCTCTCTCTCTCTCTCTCTCTCTCTCACACACACACACACTCACTCACTCACTCACCCCATAGATATAAGTGGGTTTCCTTTCATGATAATGGAAAAAGAATAATAGTCACCTTGGCCTGGATTCTTGGTTCTAGTACTGGTAATAACTACTTATGATGATGAATGTGGACCTTGCCTTCAGTTTTTTTGAGTCTGGTCACCTATAAAAGACAGAATAGGACTAAAATCTCACCAGCTTCTCTTCTGGCTCCGTACTTTTTGATTATAAAATGTTGTGCAAGAGTCATTTGTATTTAGTTCAATCCTTATATCTTCCAAGAAAACAAGTGTAACTAAAATTGTGAATGGGAGGTTAGAGGTAGGTCTAATTGTCACGGTTCCCCAGAAAGGACAGCTTTCCGGTCAGATTTCGTTTTGAAGATGTAACTAGAACAGGGAGCAGGCTGATTTCTCCTGTTGTAGGCTTTACTGGCTACAGCGAATGATATTAATACTCTCAGTGATTAAATAAAAATAAAGTGGCAGTGAAAGATGTCTGACTGAGGAGTCGTTGTGGAGCCTGTCTGGCTGACTGCCTGAGTCCCGTGCCAGAAAACAAGCTGAATATATTTTAGCAGCATCCTCTGGGCTAGGAGGGTATTGAAACTCAGGCTGTCAGGTCGTTGCTTGGGACTAGAAGGAAATGGTTTGGAGGTCAGTTGAGCAGAAGGGTGGACCATAGATTGAATTTGCAGCCATCCTCTGCTACCCTAAGATGTCGGAATTTTAAAGTAAACCCATGGGAGGATGGGTACCTTACTTAGTATCAGGTGATGAACAGAGGAGAAGCCCTTTATCCTGTGCCATTTGAGGACCCCAGAGGCTGGCTTTTCCTAGGTATTTCTTTGGCTGAGGAATTCCCACTGCCTGTCAAGTAAATTCGAAATTCTGTGGTCTGGTGTCCAGGGTCTGGCTGTTCGGACTTGGTCTCATACTACCCGCTCCTTACCCCCTGGTTTATTCTATAGAGTGCACAGTCCTCTGCCCTTTCCTTCATTTGTACTTACCTCTGTTCACACTTTCCCTTCACCTAAAGTAATGAGAATAAGCTCTAACATATCTAGTGTCTTCCATGTACTTACTTTGTGCCATGTGCATTATCCAATTTAATTTTTCTCAGACTCTGTGAAGCAGGTATCATTATTACCATCCGCACCCTTCTCATCATGATCACCACTATCCTTTCCATTTTACAAGTGAGGAAACTGAGGCCTTAGTCTAAGTAATTTACCCAAGATTATAGTATTGATGAGTAGTACAGTTAGGATCGCAACCCGGGTGGCCCATCTCCAAAGCCCCAATATTAGAAACCATATGATGCTGTTAAGTGCCATTCTTTACTGCCCTCCTCACACATCCAAGCCCAGTCCATAGCAGTTCCTTTAACAAAACAACAAAAAGTAATGGCTTCTTCTCTGAGGGTTGATGATATTATGTAGCCAGTTCTGTTTTGTATTGGTGTACCCCTCTTCTTGCCTAGTGCTTCATTGAAGTCTGAGTTTACCTCCTATTTGTATCTCCTTCATTTGGTTTTTAGTGGAGCTTATTAAGTGTAAGAGTACCTGGCTATCTATAGATATGATTCAGTAACTTGTTTTTTTATGGGGGGGGTGGTTCTAGTTCATATTTACAAAGATATTGAAGACTTGTGTTAAAAATACCAGTAGTTTGTCTGAAAAATATTAATACCTTAAATAATACCATGGATTTTCCTCTTAACCTTGCATGCTAACAATCAGGTCTCTGGTTATTCAAGTAGAATTCTTGGATTGCTTCGCTCAAACAGGTCATGTTGTAGAAGCACTATCGCTTAAGCGTCAAGGGGAAGAGGGTGATCATACAGACTACTCTTGAGTCCTGGCTTTGTCACCTATCTCATGCAGGGAAGTTACTTAACCTCCTTGTCCCTCAGTTTTCTTCTCTGTTAAATGGAGAAGATAATACCTACTTGTCAGGATTATAAAGCAGATTAAATTGGGTAATGCATGCAGAGAGCCTAAGTGCCTGAGACATATCAGACCATCAGTAAATGGTACATCTTGTTGTTTTTGACCCTTCACTTTGATTCTGACCTTCCATTTTAAATTACATTTACTGGCTTCTTCAATTCTGGACTCTGTTCATTTTCATTTGCTTTTTGATTCAAGTTGTGTGGCCCATGATGACCAATAATAAATGGCAGAGTCAGGGTTGGAATCCAGCTAGTCCAACTCCAGAGCCCAACTCCTATATCCCTGCCCCATACTGCCTCATTCAATTCCAGTCCGCCCTGTGCTGCCCAATCATCTATTGTAATCCATCCCATTTCCTTTTTGTAGCAAAAGGTAATGACTCTGGGGAGGGGGAAATGAGGAGTTGTTGTTTGGGTATTGAGTTTCAGTATTGTAAGATGAGAGAGTTTTAGAAGTCAACACTAAATATAGTTAACATTCCTGAACTGTGCATTTAAACATGTGGCTGGAAGTGCAAATTTTATTGTGTGTGTGTGTGTGTTTACTGCAAATTAAAAAAAGTAATGGCTCCTTCTTTTTGAGTTCCCATGAAACTTCTGTACCTTTATCAGTTAAGAACTCTAGAAGATTGTTTCTCTTGTGACATGCTTTTCCTTGCTTCCATAAGTGACCCTGCTTGTGAAGTCCATGTCTTTTCTTTTTTTCTATGCAGGTGGTTATGGAATAAAAGAGTTCCTGTTGTTGAATCTGGTGACTTAATACTTGGAAGTTTTAATTTAGAGATTATGAGAACAAAGATGTATTATGGTTACATAAGGTGTATTTAATAGAGCTCACTTTCACTACTGTGCGTCTGCATATCACTGTGGGTTTCTCAACATGAGGCTCAAGGATATCCTGCAATTTTCATTGCTCCTGTGAACCTAGGCTAAGAGCTGATGTCAGAAAGTTGTATTCCTAGGACATGGGTTTTATTTGGTTCCTTCATTCTGCTCTGTGTTGGTATAATATTCTGTCAGTATAACTTCAGATGTATAGACCATCATTGATTCTTTTTAACCATAATTAATATCTCCAGAAACTTGGATATTCCATTATTTACCTCTGATTTTTCAAAAAGCTTTAAGGTGCAAAGCCCATTTAAAAACAATATAAAATAGTAGAGTTAAGCAGAAAACCAGAATATAGACCATAAGTGTAACTACAACTTGGGGTAGATTAATTGTTATAGTTGATACTGATCTGAATTTACTGGCAGTAAGAACAAAACAAAATGAAATTCTGGTTCCGAGATTTATTATGTGTGGCAGAAGAATGCCTAAGACATCGTTTTTCTTTTTAGGGAATTGTTGCTAGCGTTGACCTTGAAGATTTTTTTCCTCATGAATTCTTGTTTGGAAGATAATTACTAATGATTAATAGACATTATCACTGGGGTTTTATAATAAACAAAAGCACTTGTTAGTGTATAGACTTTGTTAATAGCTGAAGCCTAAACCCTGAATCAATGAAGATATTTTCAGACTGAATAATATTACTGAATTAGTTTGCTTATCTTTTATTCAGCAACCTGCATAGTGTTAACTATTTGCCATATACTGTGCTAGACATTGGGTTTAATGGAAGAAATTGTCCTTGAAGTACTTAGTCCAGTGGGGAATTTAGGTGGGCAAACAGGTTTACTGTGCAAGTTGCTATAATGGAGTCAAGTATATCATTCCACTGGAGCCCGAGAGGGTATGTCTTCTAGAAATAGTTGGAGGGTACGCTTAACGACTGAGCCACCCAGGCGCCCCTGGAGGAGGGTTCTTATGATACGTGATATTTGAGCTGATTCTTAAGTTTGCCTGGTTGAAAGGAAGGAAAGAAACAAGAATGCTCTTGGATGCTCTAATTTATTTTAGGTAGGAACTTGTATAGTCTAGAAATAAATCACTAACATCCACTAAACTTTTCAACTCAAATATCCTATGTCTTCAGTGGATGTTTGGCATGCACTTGAGTGCAGGAACTTCATGATTAAATTCTCTTCTATTCCTATAGTGCAAATATTCTGGCCATGGTCAAAGTCCAGTAAATACTGGATGGATTGATGGATGAAAAGAAGGAGAGGAGAGCCTTATGTCACAGATACCACAAAGAACAGATGAGGCAGAGTTGTCACTGTGTGAGAAAGACTTGGAGGTTGATTTACATTTCAGTCCAGTAGAAGAGCAGTCCATTTTTATAGGCAGCAACGGGACTTGGAGATAGAGCCAGTGTTTTCCTCAGAAAGTAGCATGGACTCTTAATGAATTACCTGCAGAGACCTTTAGCTAGGACTCCAGAGTCCTGCCCTATGTAATAAAAAAGGAATGAGTTCATTCTAAAAAAAGTTTTAAGGGCAGTTATTACGAGTTCATCACAACATCCCTGGACTCTAGCTAGCCTCTGTGGAGTGTCTGCTTTTAAATAGAGTCCCTGTAGAATTATTAAGATGTGCAATGTATGCCTGAGCAGCTCTGAGGCTTGACCTGTGGAAAGGGTTATTGCAGATGCACGGCGAATGATTGCCAAGTGCGGTATTGGCACTTGACGTGTTGACGCGGAGTATCTTCTTCAGACAATAACTAGTCAGCAAGCTCAAAAACACTTCTTAGGACTCTTCTTATTCAGAAGGATGCAGACCTTTTTCTCGGCCTACTTCGCTGTTCTTCAGGATGTCTCAGAGCTATCTCAGACCTGAAAAGAGTTCACTTGGAAACCTTATTCTTCACCACCTCCTCCATATCTTTCATTAAATGGATAACCATTTATCTAGTGACTCAGGGTAGAAGCATAGAAACATTCGTCTGTGATGTCATCCCTCAGTCCTTAAATCTAACCTGACAATTTCCGTTAGTGTTTTTGACATCTATCCACCTTACTTCATTTGCTGTGCCGTTGGCCTTGTCCAAGCCACCATCATTCATTTGAACCATTGGCCTCGCTGCTTCCACTTTGGCTGTTTCTAATTGGATCTCCATGTATACCCAGGGTAGTTTTTGTGAAATGTAACTTGATTTTGTCATCTCATGCTGACAAAGCCTTCAATGGCTTGCTGTTGTGCAGTAGGGAAAATAAAATGTATTTACCCTGGCCTACATGGCTGGGCATGATATAACCTTGACTTAGCTCTCCAGCTTTATCTTTCCCTCCTTCCCTCTCTTTTACTTTCTCTCTGCCCACAATAACTGTCTTTCGGCTTTTTGCTGTGCCAAGCTCTTTCCTGACTTAGCATCTTTTTGCTCTTTCCTCTCCTCAGTACGCCGTTGTCCGCTCTTGACCTGGCTCAGTCCTTCTCATTGGTGTTCTTCTTAATTGTTAATTTTTCCTAAAGGGTCTTTCTAGATTGTCCATTCTAAAGTTGCCTTCTGATAATCTCTATCAAGACTTATAAGAGTTGAAGATGAGTTCTTTTCATTTGTATCTGCCCCACCTTGATATGATGCTGGGTTGGAACCATAGCTCTTTGGTTCCCCACTGTGCTGTATAGAACAGAGCTTGTGCAAGGCTGGTGCTTCACAAACATTTGTGGAATGAAAGACCACTTCTTAAAAATAAAATTTGGTCTAGATGGAAAGGCAATAATAGGGCCAGCATCTAACTCCTGTAGCAGTGTTTGCAAACTGATCCCACATGAGTGTCTAGTAGATACTCACAAAAAGTTAGTTACTGTCATTTTGCCTTGCTAAAAAAAAAAAAAAAAAAAAAAGTGGCATTTTTAGTGTCTGTTTTGGGGAGCCTAACAGACTAAGTTTAGATTGTGTTCTCCTGGAAAGCTGTCGAACTTTGAGCCAGTTAACCAGGGTCTCCCAGGTCTCCTTTCCCATATATAAATTGAGGAAAATTACATCTCATGAGCTTGTTACAAAGATTTACATGAGATTATGTGAAGTGCTTCATACAGTGCTTGACACCTTGGAAGAGTTCAGGCATTCTTTTTTCTTATCCCCTTTATATCTCAAGAGATTAATAAGGATTCAGAAAAACTCATTTAACTTACCTCATAATCTCACTGTTTTTATTTAATGCATAATCACACCCAAGAGCATTAACATGGAGGTCAAAATCAGTTTAGGGGGAAATAATCCATCTCTAGGGTACAAATAAGCAATGATGGACTGGTTATTTAACGGTCAACAACATTGGTTTCCCTCAGAAAGAGACGTGGAATTCTCCTTTGCCTTATCCCAGGGGTGGTGGTTTAACATTGTAAAATTGTAATTACAGATAAATGCAAGTAGTTATTTTTCTTTCTAGTTCAAGAAAATATGCTGTGGATATAAGTGGTATGAAAACATTTCCCCCATTTTAGATATTTCTGGGGAGAAGCCTTGGCAATATCATTGAAAACTCTGGACTCCAAAGCTCTTCTGCTTATATTATCAGCTTTGGGGGCAATTAAGAATTTTAATTTTTTTTTTTTAAGATTTTTTATTTATTTGCGAGAGAGACAATGAGAGACAGAGAGTATGAGAGGGAGGAGGGTCAGAGGGAGAAGCAGACTCCCTGCTGAGCAGGGAGCCTGATGTGGGACTCGATCCCGGGACTCCAGGATCATTACCTGAGCCGAAGGCAGTCGCTTAACCAACTGAGCCACCCAGGCACCCCAAGAATTTTAATATTCTGAAGGCAGGTTGTTAGATTCAAATGGTTTGGGTTCAAATTTGTAGGTGGTCTGTGACTACCACATCCTCAGGCATACTACTCTGGATGCTAAATTGAGTTTAAAGGAAAATGCTTGAGTTACAGCTATCAAAATTATCAAAGGTTAGCTCTCTGCCATTAAGTTAGAATAGCTCACCCATTCTGGCCTCTATTAAATTTATTTCACTGCATGATAAGAGACAGTAACTGTCAAGTTGGATTGCTTCTCTGTAGGTCGTCTCTTTCAGAGAGCTAGGGGCTCTAGCATTAAAATTTGAAGACCTTTGGATTTGTCTACCAAAATATCGACCCAGGCAAGGATCTGTATTGTGTATTTAGGGATAGCTATGATTTAGAGCATTGATACGAGGTGATAGAGCAATTAATAGACATTGACTCCTTAGCTCAGTTTAGAGCATGGAAACTTTAGGGAGGCCAAGGGAATGGACATGAATTCCTTCTGGGACTCTCACTCTGCCCTGTTCTGTGGCCAAAGATCTCACCTCAGACCAAAGCCAAGTATCTTGAAGAAGAATATATAATTCTTCATTTGGGACATGGGACTAAAAACATGTGAATGTACCTGGGCGCAAATCCACAACCAATACTACGGAAGGTGTGCTGTGTTGACAGAGGGAGGTTTATATGAGTTCTGACGTCTAGATGTCTCCTTGAGCTCATGGTCCATTTCTCACTGCAAACCCACCATCATAAACAATATAGCTAAATGGAGAATTACGGTTGCTAATGTTAACATATTTCCCAAAGGAGTGCTTTTCATCTCACAGAGGTGACAAAAACCACTTGCACTTTTTTCATTTTTTTTAAAATTTAAAAATTTTTAATTTTGCAAGGTGTTTTTCTCCCCCTTTTGTTTTATTATGTTAACCACCATACATTACATAATTAGTTTTTGATGGTAGGGTTCCATGATTCATTGTTTGTATATAACACCCAGTGCTTTACTTAAAATTACTTATCAAAGTAAACATTGATGTTGTCTATCAAAGGTTCTGGTCATTGAGTTTTCGTTTGGTGTTTTCTGTGTCTGGTGGGGCAGTAATGCTTTAAAAAGAAATTGGGGTTATATGCTTTCAACTACTGAGTAGAATGGGAACCTGCTCTTAAATGAAGAAATAATGCATTACCTTTGGTGAAATGCAAGTCTGATAGTTCAAAGCAGACCACCTCAGATGTCCCAGCATAAGACTTCAGAGCTTCTCTAGTCCTGTTAAACTGATGTAATGTTTAAATGACCTCTCTAGGGCATTTCGGTTTAATTAGATGCCAGGAATTGCAAAGAAGTCTAAAAGAACCACTGTAGTATTCTTTGGTCTGCCTGTGAGTTAACTCCCCATTAGCAGCCTGTTGTGGAATGTGACATAGCTCTTTCCTTTTCTATTTACAGAATGCTATGAACCTACCCCCGGACAAAGCCAGGTTACTGCGGCAATATGATAATGAGAAAAAGTGGGAACTGATTTGCGATCAGGTAAGACACAGTGATGCTTTCATCAAAAAATAATGAAAGAAGAGAATCAGATTTCCTCCCTAAATAATAGTAGACTTTTTCCAGGATACCTGTGCGTGGATTTCTGTTTTGGGCCTTCCTGTTTCTTAGTACAAAAGGTAAAGCTAGAAAGTGACTTCTTTTATTTGTGCATTATTTTAATTCTCTCCTTTATTTTCAAGCATTTAGTTATTAGATTTTCTGGGAAATCTGGTCAGGTGGGCAAACCAAATTCAGATCTGTTTTGTTTTTTTGTTTTGTTTTGAGACAGCGTGAGTTTGTGGGGGGAGGGAAGGATAGAGGGAGGAGACGGGGGGAGAGAAAGAATCCTAAGCAGGTTCCATGCCTGGTGTGGAGCCTGACGTGGGGCTCGATCCCATGATTCTGAGATCATGACCTGAGCTGTAATCAAGAGTCGGACGCTTAGCCAACTGAGCCACCCGGGCGCCCGTTTTTCTGTTTTATATAGCAGTTTATGCTGCTTGAATAATGCAGGTCCTCTAGTTTAATTGGCTTTCCTATTCATGTATATTGTTGTATATTCATTCAAGAAGGTGGATTGTTTATAAAGAAACATCACTTGGGCTGATAAATTATTTCAGATTTTAGCAATTCTTCAGGTGTTTTCATTTTATCATTAACTCTTAACTCAGATTCTTCAGAGAGATATAAAATAAAAGTGAAATTCCGCATTTTGTTTCTGTCTGCTCTTCTAATTCTTTACCTTAGAGGTCCACTGGTAAGACTTTGAAGTATTTCCTTTCAACTTTTGAAATGTTTTTGTCTTAAAAGTTTTGTCTTAGAAACCCAAAATATGTGGATGTACACACCCTCTATTCTGTGTCTTGGTACATTCATCATTTCTACCCTATTCTTTCAAATGGTATGGAGTATTCCATTGTATTGATAGTAATTTCTTTGGCACTTTGTTGCAGGTTGGTGTGGGCTAGTTGCTGTATTCCTAGGGTCAGTCTGTGGCTACCAGGCTCTGTATGTTAGCTTTTTATGTTGGGCCATGAGCTTCAGGGGGCCTGTGTCTCCTCCACCTCCCACCACCCTGAACACTTCTGGTGAGTGTTCTAATTCCTCCTAAGACAGCTCCCACAGGTTTTTCCTGTGGGGACAGCATGTATCAGAGAAGCAGAGGGGTTTTTTATTGCCCACAGGTAGAACTATTACCCTAAGAAATTCATGCCTGCAGTTGACACGGAGCTTCTAAAGCGTTCATTGTGTGTGGTTTCTCCTTAGCTCCTGAACTCAAACAGTAATGAAATGATGCTAAAAATCCTCCCCTCTTTCTCATGCTATATTTGAGTATCAGGAGTAGATAGAAACTGAAGAGGAAGCTTATTGCTTATGTGACCATGATGCAAAAGCGTAAAAATCTTGCTGACACCTAGACTCTCCTTCCTTGAGAGTTAATTTTTCATGAGTGTTGTCTAAACCTATTACTGCGAGGAAAATGATTTTACAATGATGATGAACAGAGATGATAGGGATAGTTAATATAAAGGAAAGGTAATCGCACAAATGAGGGAGGTCCAACGGGTGTGAAAATTCTAGTATGACAGGTTATGACAGTAACACAGACGAAAGCAGCGTCAGTGGCCATTTTGTTAGCCCTGTGAGGAAGAGCTGAACCTCCCTCAGACCTGTGGGATTTACAGGCCATCAGGCTGCTCTGCTCCTTTCTAGCTTTATTGAATTGTTAATTAAAAAAATAAATTTATTTTTTAAGATTTGATTTATTTGAAGCGATTGAGTGAGCGAGAGCACGAGTGGGGTGAAGGGTAGAGGGGGGAGCGGACTCCGCGATGAGCAGGGAGCCCGATGCAGGACTCGATCCCAGGACCCTGGGATCATGACCTGAGCCGAAGGCAGACACTTAACCGACTGAGCCCCCCAGGTGCCCCGAGTTAATTTTTGCCTCTCTAGTAGCCAGAGGGCAGATTGCTGCTGATGGAGGATTTCTAACAGCTGGACTCTTCCCTCAGCCCAACAGGGGCTTCATAGGGTTGATGGTGGGTCTAGAGGATCTTGGGGCTGGGAGGGGAGCAAATTAGCTAATTATGTTCCTCATTTTCAGATCCCGAGTTCAGCTTATTATTGCCCTTAAATGTTAATGTGCCACGACATGGAGAATTTAGCCACTGTATCTGTTCCTTTCTGGGCGTTACTTTAACACGTGTCGAAAGCTCCAGGCTGGAGTGCCCTCAGTTCAGAGATGTTCTGGGTGATTTGTTAATAAGAGTGACAAATAATTATTATTGCCAGTGGCCAGCATTTACTAAGTAGATTTTTCTTTTTTTTTTTTAAAGATTTTATTTATTTATTCATGAGAGACAGGGGGAGAGAGAGACAGACAGAGGCAGAGGGAGAAGCAGGCTCCCTGCTCAGAGCCGGATGCGGGACTCCATCCCAGGACTCCGGGATCATGACCTGAGCCGAAAGCAGACGCTTAACCGTCTGAGTCACCCAGGCGCCCACTAAGTAGATTTTTCTTAATAAGAGCTTTGTGTTGAATTTTTAAAGCAGTCCTTTGTGTTTGTAGCCCCATTGGACAGATGGAGAAAGTCATTGCTGAAGGTGACAGAGCTGTGACAGAGTTGTCCACTGGTCAGGTGGCCTACATAGTCTGATGGTGGAAAACATGCACATGCCGGGGGCTGTCTGCTTACGCACTGCTCTCTGCTCTCTTCCTCACACAGTGCTCAAGTGTGTTAATGAGCGACCAGAAATAAGGAGAAAATACAGTCTGTCTCTGTTTCTCTGGCTTGTGATCAGATAGGCTTTCCTGAGAGGGAGAGGAGGCCGGGAGCTATAATGTAGGCATGGAGCCTCACCTGCCCGCATTCTCACTATGGTGACCTGTCATGTTTGATGAGTCAGTGGTCAGTTCGAGAACTGTAGCCAGCATATGTCGCATATGGGAGGCCCATTGGTGTTTCATACACATAAATACCATTTCTCATCTGTGTGTATTTGTGAGGGGAAAGGTTAAAAAAAAAAAAAAAAAAAAAAAAAGCATGAGCCGAAAGCATTCATAGTGTACTATTCATATGGTAAGTGTAATGTATTGGTGCTTATTGATGGAATGTTTATCTTGTTATCTACATGGACCTTGTCATATATTTGGTACCTAATCTCTATCTATCTATGGTACCTAACCTGATAGTTCCTCAAAGTATATTTGCTTTTAAAATTCTAATTATATGAAATATCCCAAACAGAAAAATCCATAAAGAAAGTAGATTAGTGGTTGCTGTGAACTGGGGGGGGAGTGACTGCTAAATGAGTGTGCATGGTGTTTGGCTTGGCTTTGTTTTGGTGTGATGGAAATTACACCAAAGAACTTAGTGGTAGGAATTAGAGAGTGGTGATGGTTGCATAGCCTTGTGAATAGAATAAAATTGTATACCTCTTTCAGAGTGTGAATTTCATGGCATAGGAATTATATCCCCAAAATTGCTTTTGCAACAACCAGAGATAGGTTGAAAAGAGGGGAGGAGAATTTAAGAGAGATAACAATGTTTGTGTGGATCTTTTTGGATTCCAATATGAACAAACTAAAAATGCTTTTTTTTAGGGCGCCTGGGTGGCTCAGTTGGTTAAGCAACTGCCTTCGGCTCAGGTCATGATCCTGGAGTCCCGGGATCGAGTCCCGCATTGGACTCCCTGCTCAGCGGGGAGTCTGCTTCTCCCTCTGATCCTCCCCCTCTCATGTGCTCTCTCTCATTCTCTCTCAAATAAATAAATAAAATCTTAAAAAAAAAAATACTTTTTTTTAGAAAATTGGAGAAATTCCTCCAAAGAAATTAGTGGATGGTTCTAAGAAATTATTGACTTGGTTAGGTTTGATTTTGGCATTGTAGTTGTATAAGAATCTGTCTTTTTAAAAAAATTTATTTTGTTATTTTTTTATGTTCAATTAGCCAAGACATAGTATCTTTATTTTTAAAGCAATGTGTACTGACATAGGGATAGAATATGACTGGACTATGGCTGTCTTCATCAAAAGAAAACAGAAAAAGGGATAGATAAAGGAAATGTGGAAAATCTTGATGATTGTTGAATCTTACCAGTGGGATAATGTTGGGGTCTATTATAGTATACTCTCAACTTTTGTGTATTTTTGAAAATTTACAATATAAAATTAAAAAATAAAGTATTTGCTACATAATCTTCATTTTTTTCTTCAGCTGTAAAATGTAGTTAATATTAACTTTTTTTTAAAGGGTTATCTGGCCGGCTCAGTCAGTATCAGGGTCCTGAGTTCAAGCCCCACATTGGGTGTGGAGCCTACTTAAAAAAAAAAAAAGACACAACTAACATTTTAAAATTATTTTGAGGTTTGGAGGCAATACCATGTAAAGTTCATGGACTAACATTTGGCACGTAGTAGGAGCTTCATAAATGGTGTGGCTGCTTCTGCTGCTCCTTAAGGGCCCAGATATTAAATATTAATTTTTTATTTTTTATCTTTATTATTATGTTCAGTTAGCCCACAGAATGGGAGAAGGTATTTGCAAATGATATTACCGATAAAGGGCTGGTACCCAAGATCTATAAAGAACTTATCAGAGGCGCCAGGGTGGCTGAGTCGTTGGGCGTCTGCCTTCGGCTCAGGTCATGATCCCAGAGTCCTGGGATCGAGCCCCGCGTCGGGCTCCCTGCTCTGCGGGAAGCCTGCTTCTCCCTCTCCCACTCCCCCTGCTTGTGTTCCCTCTCTCGCTGTGTCTGTCAAATAAATAAAATCTAAAAAAAAAAAAAAAAAAAAAAGAACTTATCAAACTCAACACCCAAAAAACAATCCAGTCAAGAAATGGACAGAAGACATGAACAGACACTTCTCCAAAGGAGACATACAGATGGCTACCAGATATGAAATATTGGTGCCATTATTTTATCATTAATTTGTCTTCAAAAGATTCAGGGAAATTTACTGTATTGAATCTATCATCATATTTTACCTAAATACAGTTGATGGTTTGAATGCATGTTGTATGATGCTGTCAGGAAAAGCCATAGCTATAGATTTTCTTTCTTTCTTTCTTCCTTTTTTTTTTTTTTTTAAAAGATTTTATTTATTTGTGAGAGAGAGAGCATGAGAGCACAAATCGGGGAGAGGGGCAGAGGCAGAGGAAGAAGCAAACTCTCCACTGAGCAGGGATCCCGATGTGGGGCTTGGTGCCAGGACCCCGGGATCATGACCTGAGCCAAAGGTGGACGCTTAACCGACTGAACCACCCAGGTGGCCCAAGCCATAGCTATTGATTTTCAATCCAGAAAATACCAAGGCAAACCTTGTGTCTTATTTGTGAAGTCTTAAAACAATGACTGTGGTGGGTTGTCATTTGTATCTGACAATAAGACACTCCCTGATCCTGATGCTTTGTGCCCAAATGCTATATGGAATCCAAATATTAATTTTATTTCTTATTAAGCAAATAGTGCAGATACATTATTATCATAAGATATATAGTATAGGCAGAGTGCTCAAAGTGCACAAAGTGAAATGGGACTATTACAGAAATTTAATTCCCAAGGAAGTATATGAGCAAGAATATTGGAGGACTTCTGGAGAGTTTATTTCAGGTTTTAGTTCCAGTGAAGAATTGTCGTGTGAATGATATGAATCACAGAACTGGTCATGTTTCTCCTTTTTTTTCCTTTGCTGCCAGACTGCTCAGAGCCACATCTGTGGTCTGCCCTTACCAAGTACACAGCACCTTAGGGGCACATGTTTTTTTTCCCGGCCTCATCCATGGCTTCATCTCATGATTCCTGGCCACGTTTTCCCTCCACACGGATTTCCTCACTTAAAAACAATCTTGTAAGAAGTCCTAAACTTTCACCAGTTATCTTTTGGAACAAGATGAATATAAAATAATACATTGGGATGACTGGTGAACAAACATTTTATTTGTGCTAATGACTTAACAGATTTTCTATATGCTGTTTTTATATTGAGCAAATTGTTGCATTGTGAACATGATGTCTTTCTCTAAAGACGTAAAGATGGAGGGTCCCAAATGATACTTCATCATGGTGTAGCCTAGGAAAGACAATTGAGTTGAATACAATTCATCAACCTTCTTACACTTTCATATGGTTAGTCTGTCACTTTGTTTTAGAAGTATTTAAATATGTCCCCCCGACTCAAGTGAGTTACTCTAGTAGTAACTGAGCGCCTGGGCCTTGCCTCATTTGTTTGTGTAGCCCCAATACCAAGCTTAGTGCCTGAAACATAAGCAGTACTTATTGAAAGTCTGCTGAGTGAAAGAAAGAAGAGCTAAATGGTATGTTCGGGAGAAAGTGGAGATGGAAGAGGAGGCGGAAGAGAGAAGCAGCTCAGTGCAACCTGGAAGTAGAGGTTTGCTGTTTCTTTATTTTTAGATTTTTAAAATTTATGTATTTTGGAGAGAGCAAAAGAGCAGATGGAGAGAGAAACTCAAGCAGACTCTGCACTGAGCGTGGAGCCCAACATGGGGCTTGATCTCACCACCCTGAGATCATAACCCTAGCCAAAACCAAGAGTGGGCCACTCAACCGACTGCGCCACCCAGTGCCCCATAGGTTTGCTGTTTCCTTATCCTTTGCACCTTCCTCTACTTGTTGGTGTAATTTGCTTGTGATAAGTGAAACTAAACATCACTGCTCAATCCTGGGAGCTCCTTTAAAGTGGTACGTGTGCCTGCTGTAGATTTGAAGGAGTCTATATGGGCATTTCTGCAATGAGGCTCTGTCCACACTTACCCATGGTCAACTGAAAGTCCGGTTCTTTGGCTAATTCTGGAGGCAAAGTAAACATTTTCTAGGAGCTTAAATCCCAAAGGCTTTCTGTAGTAACAGCATTCCGATGATGTCTCTTAGTCCTTTCGTAGGTCACTGCATATATAGAAAGTTGACCTGAGCTTCTAGTGCGTCTCAGTGGTTAAAGTAACGTAGGAGAACTGTCTAACTCTGGTCCAGGTGGGGCTACAGAAGCCAAAGGAGAGGCTTCCTTGTTGGATTTTGGGTAGTGTGAAGTGCATTCCAGGGAACTTGTTTATTGGAGTAAGTGGGCAGGGTTCCCATGAGGACTTCAATATGAGGACTCTGTGGGGACACTGAGGCAGGTTTTTAATAGAATGAGGTGACCATTTGAGAATAAAAGCTGGAAATGTTAGGTTGTTCTGACAACTGCAGATGAAAACCCAGAAGCTGAATAGCAATAAGGGTGGTCTTTCAGTGGGCTCCACACCTTTGCAGAGAGAGAAAGCCCCTTGATCTCGCCCCTTCCTCAATTTTCGGTGCTCCCTAAATGCACACCCTCTTTTGGCTTTGGGGTCCTGGCTACTTTCCACAAGCTTAGGGTAAAGGCTGCATTTCAGGAACTTAAGGATTTCAGATGAACTTTCAGATCACTCTGGAAGAGTTATTAGAAGGGTTGCATTTATTTCAAGCCATTCTTTTTCTTTTCTTTTTTTTAAGGATTTTATTTATTTGACAGAAAGGGAGTGAGAGAGCACAAGCAGGGGGAAGCGGCAGGCCGAGGGGGAAGCAGGCTCCCTGCGGAGCAAGGAGCCTGATGTGGACTTGATTCCAGGACCCTGGGATCATGACCTGAGCCAAAGGCAGATGCTTAACAGACTGAGCCACCCAGATGCCCCTCTTTTTATTTTTCTACTGGAAAAATTAACATATGCTTGTCCAAAAAAAACCCAAACACCATCTTTATTGGAGCAAATGAAGTAAAGCAAAAGATCTTTTGCCTTTCCCACCTTTTCACTAATTAGTGATGAAACTGAGGTTTAAGAGCATTAATGACAAGCCAGCACCAAGGTCCCCTGGGCTAGTTAGTGAGACAAGAACACTGATTTCCAAACTCCAGTCACAGGTCCTTTGAATTAGGTCCTGTTAACACTAGGAACTGGGAATCGGTTTGTGGAAGCGAAACTTGCACTTAGGTAAGTAGCTCTTTCCAAGGCTTCATCCTGTGACTTCACAGGGGATTTTCTTGGAGGAGGAGGACTTATTAGTTCCTAAATGTGTGTCTGCTCAGTGATTAAGTGGAAGTGGTTAGTGAATAATTCAGGACATTTTATTTATTTATTTATTTTTTAATTTTTTATTTTTTTAAGATTTTTTATTTATTTATTTGACAGAGAGAGAGATAGCGAGAGCAGGAACACAAGCAGGGGGAGTGGGAGAGGGAGAAGCAGGCTTCCCGTCGAGCAGGGAGCCCTACGCGCGGGGCTCGATCCCAGGACCCTGGGATCATGACCTGAGCCGAAGGCAGACGCTTAACGACTGAGCCACCCAGGCACCCTAATTCAGGACATTTTAGATGACTAATGCTGATGGTTGTAGATTCCATGAATGTGTCATCCCGTCCCGAAGTGTTAGTGGTGCCACACCTGAGCTTAGTTGGAAAGTTGCCCGGTGGCTTTGCCTGTGTTGATGGTGTGATGTGGGATTTTTGGGGGGTGGTTTGGCATGGCTCGACCTTGCCCCCTGATGGCTGGTGATTGTGTTGCATTATAGCCTGAGGGAGAGGTGGGGGTCTTCCCCCTTCCTTCACTTGCATGGAATGATAAGGGAGAAGGAGGTTAAAAACAAGGAAAACAAAGGTGAGAGTGAAGAAGGGGCAGGAAATTATACCCACGTAGAGTCAGCTTCCTGTGTTAAGCACTTCACGGAGGTTGGATTTCAGCCCTCAAGGCTTGGCTGGCAGCCTGATCAGGAAAGGGGAAGGCCCCTGCTGCCACTCGGCCCAAGCTGAGTCAGGCTGGTGGCGCTGAGATACTCCACGACCGTGAGGGTTGTTTTTTTGTCTTTTTCAACACAACTGACCCATGTCGTTTGAATGTATTTAATCATTAAGAATCCAATTATTTTTTAAACCCTTCGCTTGTATTTCCTAATACTATTTCTTTCAGAAGACAAAGTTACTTTTACTGGATAATTTGGATCCATAGTTAAGCCTATTTGCTGCAGGAATAAAATATCCTAAAAAATGAAAGAGCAACATATTGCTGAGTTTTTTTCTTTCTTTCTTCCTTTTTTTTTAAACGTTCATGTTGTTGTAAGCCAGATAGAGCTCTACTCTGCCAGGTAACCAAATATTAGTGGATACTGATAAAATAATTCCTGCGGGCCATCAGATTCTAGGTGATAAGGGCTTGTCCTTGGCATGAGGGGTAACAGATGAGTAGCAGCACTGGGCAGGAACAGGGGGTAGCCGGTTGGCGTGTTGGTGGCTGCCATGGTAGTTATTTGAGCAAGCATATGGATCGCAGAGACAGTGGGGAGGAGGTATGGGAAGGATAATGATGTACAGGAGCCTTCTCCTTGCTCCTGCCCTTGCTCCCAGACTCCAGACTTAAATCTGCCCTCCGCCCCTATCCTCAAGTTCCAGGCTTTGATTCTACATTTAGCCACATGAACTTTATTGTGGCTTTACCAGCTGTTGGGTTAGCAGACAGCCATTTCTCCACCCCCTACCCCTTATTCAGTCCTCTGCCTAGCTGATATTTTTACTATATTTAATATTGTTTGATCTTAAAATTGTTTGAATTTTTACCATATTTCCCTAACTGGTGTGTTGAAATGCTATCTAATTTTAAATTATTACTAGGTTTTTGTGATCTGTGTAATTCTTTTAAAGTTCTCTTCCAAACCCTTAGTTGTCTTTAATTATTTTAATACGTGGTCTTCGTCCTCTATGTAATCTTTCTTTTGGCTCTGCATTAGTCAGATTTTTTGTTTGGTATTTTATTTTGTGGTTTTATCTTGTTAGAAAATTCAGTGTGTATCTTATAAAAAAGAATTTCTCTTATAGCCAATAAAGTCATCACAACTAAAATGAATAATAATTCCTTTATACCATCTATTGCCCAGTTCATATTTCCCAATTTTCTGTAGTGTTCTTTCCACCTGCTTTGTTCACATGAGAATCTAGTCCACTATCGATCACACATTGCATCTGGCTGTTCGGTTCTTTAATTCTCCTTGAATCTAGAACAGACTTTTATTCATGATGCTTATATAGTGAGGCAACTAGGCAGGCTGTCTTGCAGAGTGTTTTGTTTTCTGCATTTACCCGATTGTTTCCTAGAGATGTCTGAACTCTCCTGAATTTTCTGTTAACTAGAAGTTAGATGTAAAAGCATGATAGATTGATGTTGAATATCTTTTTCTAGAATATCACAGGAGACATGTGATGTCTGATGTCTCACTTTTAGATAACATTGGTCAGTAGTGTAACTGTGTTTTTCCCCTTAAGCCGAAAGGGATCTGTTGCGTGTTCCTTTGGCACTGTTTGTCTCGTTACCTACCAGCCTTGTGCCTGGTGGGTTTAAAACCAATTGATAATCTTCTGCTGAATCAGTTTCTGGAGGAGTTGCACAGAGCTGATTTTATAATTTCATTTCCCTTCTACATTAAGCCAGCAACTAGAGCTTTCAACTGGGTCTTGGTTTACCCTGGAATATAATTATTCCTAGAATTCTTTCTCTCCCTTTGCCATTTTTTGGAGTATAGATTGAGTTTAAAGGATACCTCAGAAGGTATGACAAATGAGTTTTCTCCAGCTTCCTCCTAAGAGTATCATTGTGAACTCATGGATTTTCAGTCTGTGTATTTCAATTAATACGTTATTATTTTGAAGCTCACACTATCAGTGCTTTGATGTATGAGAACCCTTTCAAGCTGGTTTCTGCACCCTTTTGATGGGACTTTGTTAAGCTTTGAGAGCTTGTTTTATGGTTCAAAACCCATCTCTTAGGCTTAACTTGTACCTTCTTCGCTCTGGACCCTAGAATAAGACGTTTCTCTGTGGAGCCCTATTCTTTTTAGTTGGGGGTGGGGTAGGTATTAGAGGGGAGGATGTGAGAGCCAGTGGCCATCACAGCCGCTGGGTGAATCTCCTTCTCAGTTTAAGTATCTGCACCTTGAATAAAATGTGTAAAAAATATGAGTTCATATCGATTTTTCCAAGTCAATTTTTAATACTAATTTACTTAATTTTTGATTTTATAATTACCACTTTTACATTGAATTGTTGGATTTCTAACATAAATGTAATTTATTTGTCTTTTCCTATAATATAAAAAGGTTTCAAAATAACATACCCTTATCATTACTAACTAAGACATTAGTAACTAAAATTACTTATTTTTTCTTTCGCAGTTTTGTGTCCCCTGAATGTATCCTATTGAAGATGTACTCAGTACCTGATTTAGGTCACTTTTCTGTTAGGAACTTCCAGTTTAAGTTAAAGTAACAATAGGATAACAAAAAGGTGCTGTGTTAGTTTTTTGCAGCTGCTGTAACAGATGACCACAAACTTGGTGGCTTAAAGCAATAGAAAATACTCTCTTGCGGCTCTGGAGGACACACGTCTGAAATCAGGCTGTTAGCTGGATCCTGTTCCCGCCCAAGGCTCTAGGGGAGAGTCATTCCTTGCCTCTCGCAGCTCCCGGTGGCTCACAGGCTGACCTTGGTGTGTGGCTGCAGGACTGTAGCCTCTGCCTCCATCTTTACGTGGTTTCTTCTTTTCTCCCCTTGTCTACTTCTCTTCTGTGTCTCATAGGGACACTTATTATTGGATTCAGGGCCCACCTGGATAGGCTAGGATGATCTCATTCAAGGTCCTTAACTTATTACATCTACGAAGACCCTTTTCCCAAATACAGTCGCATTCGCTTTTTGGGGACATAGATGTATCTTTTTGGGGGGCCACCATTCCAACAACTACAGATACCAAGATGTGTAATGATTTGCATAATCTTGACATTCATGTAACAGTCCAAGCTGGTACCATTGACCATTGAGAGTTGAATTCTACCCAGTTAATCAAGGAGCGAGGTGAAGCTGTTTTTATTCATTTGTTTGCCAGAGAGAGAGAGAGTGCACAAGCAGGGGGAGCAGCAGTCAGAGGGAGAAGCAGACTCCCTGCTGAGCAAGGAACCCGATGTGGGACTTGATCCCAGGACCCTGGGATCATGACCTGAGCCGAAAGCAGCCGTTTAACCCACTGAGCCACCCAGGCGTCCCTGAAGCTATTTTTAGCATACAGCTTCAGTTTTGCCCTGAGGTGGTCTCCAATCAAAGGAAGAATGAACATGCACATGCACGCACATATACCTGGGAGATTTCCTGAACCAGGCTCGGAAGTCGCCTGAGTCACATGCAGTCTTATTTCATAGGTTAGGCCTGCAAGGGGGATGCAAAATGTAGCCTAGGTGAATATGCACAAAGAGAAAAAACAGGCCTCATAAATGCTGGTCTCTGCCAGGGTTATCAATTTTGATAGTCTGATAGTTTCACTTGTCTTAGGTTGTAGTTAGTATTAAAACTTGTTTTTATTTATGTATTCATTAATTTATTATTGAAAAGCATTTAGTAGTATAGACTGGGGAAAGCAAAGAGAAAACTGAGAGGGTATGGATCTGATTTTCCCAAAACCGGTACCTCATGTAATACTTCACGTCTGGAAAATCGTTGGAGTCAAATGGTCCCTGGTACCAATTTATTTGTTCTGAGTCCCAGCAGTGTGCCCAGCAGGAACTGGCTATAGGACATGTATTTTTGCCACCTTTAAAACAAACAGCATTTTATCTTTGGGCTGTCTTCTGCTTGAGATTTTAAAGGGACTGTCTTCCTTTTCTTAAAGTCTCCAAATCTGAGGAAAGGTACTGAGTTAGTTGCTGTTAAAAACAAAGCAAGTTTCTTTCAGTTTCCCTCCTGAAAGCAGAGTTTCCCTTCCATTAAGATTCACTCCGGGTCTCTGATTCCTTGCTTCTAAAACACTGGAGAAGCAATCAGAGGATCAGATGCCAACTCTCTGTATGTTGAGCTGTCTCACATTTCATATTCCTGGAGTTGTGGAAAATTGAGTCTGAAGCTTAGAAGGGGGTTTACTTCTTTCCACTACCAGAGGTTCTCTTCGTCAGATGGTTTTTGTAGTGGGGTTCATGCTGGCCTGTCCCATGGGGATTGAGAAGGGGGGCAGAAAATGGGGGAGAATGTAGGCTAAAGAAGGGGTGAGTTACTCCTTTTTAAACTAATCCTTTTTGGCAGCTTGATACAAATGCTTTGTTAGAAGGGCTGTTCGACATCAACAGCCAAGATAAGAAACCCAGGGTTCAGCCTGATTTCAAGCTTTTAGGTTCTTTTCTGTCAAAATGAACATCCTATTACCTGCCTTCTTGCCTTGTAATACAAATGGAGTTGTAGATTCTCCCCGTCACTCCTGCCCTCCTCCCTCTTAAAATTACTTAGTTGCCAAAGTTCTTAGACAACTCCATTATGTTGTGTGAGGTGAATTGTATGGTATGAGCATCTTTTGTAAACTTGGGAATGCTATTATAGGAAATGAAAAATCATATAGCCAATTTAATGATGTATATGGATAGACTGAAGTTGACCTTTGCAGTAGGGAAGGTCATCCTCCATCCTCCATCTTTTAGAAAATAATTTAAGTGACTTATTAAGGTGTATTAGCCAAGAATTTCTAGTAGGTAACACAAATAGAACTCTGCATAGTTTTAACACCTGAACATTTGACTCATAATCTTTGCTGTGGAAGTCTGTGTGTTTAACTTTTCACACACGAAAAAGTCAAACAGCTTTCTGGAAGTTAACCAACAAGTGGTTGAAATGGACACTAAAAAAAATTGTGAAAATTTCTGTGTTCTAAAAAGTACCCTAATGGTTTGGAAAAGTTTTTTTTGAAAAAAGTGCCAGGAGGACCTGGATTACAGTATGATTGTGGCTCTTTTTATCAGCCCATTCATTAATTAAATGATTCAATGAGAACACACTGAGAAGAGTGATGTGCTAGATGCTAGGACCATAGGGGTTCAGAAAACACAATGCTGAATCTTTTAAAAGAGGAGATTGAAAAAAAATAACACATCACCTTAAAAGTAAATTCTGGAAAGACTTGAGTGTATAGCAGAGAGCTTTCAGCCCATATATTATCCCCTACTCATCTGTAGCATTCATGGCAGATCTCGATGAACTTTGACGTAAGTGTTTTAAAAGAAGTTATTTTTTGAAGTCATTGGGGGAATTAAGGTGTCTCTCTGGTCTTTATCTCTGTGATATTACGTAGTAAAACAGCATTTGAATGATTTCACTGAAATAACAGAAATATAAATTGGTTTTGAATTTCTCATTAGACTGTAGGTGCTAGGAGTGCAGGGAGAGAAGGAAAAAAGTAGGAATATGGTTCAGGTTTTGTAAGGAAAACAGAGCTGTGTTTAGGGGCAGAGACTGCATGTATTCTGTATCCACATGGTGGAACTAGACCGTGGCTTGCAGTAGCATCTTCGGGTTTTAGAAATAACCATCATTATGCAGATGCTGGTTACCCTTAAAGCCACTACTAGTTCACTTCACAAGAACTTTGAGACAGCCACTTGGCTGTTGATGTATGTGCTCATAGCTTCAGATGTAACTTCCCAAGTCTCCTCTAAAACCCTGTGGAGTGAACATTTGTAATAGACTGGGTACTATGTTTCTGTATCTGTCACATCCAGCAAGTATCCCCAGCAATGACCAATTTCAAAGGACCTGCTTCCGCCTCCCACTCAGCCCAGTCTGGTCAGGTCTTGTTGGAGAGCTTGATCTAATGATTAATTTTGACCATGTGATCACAGGTTGAAACTACTGTTGGCTTAATCTTGTGATCTGAGGATGCAAAGAAAGACAGGATGTTGATTATAGAAGGGTGTGTGTGTGTGTGTGTGTGTGTGTGTGTGTGTGTTATGTTATGTTAAAACTGAAATGGGAGATCTAAGGACAAACCATAAAATAGCCAACAAAAGCTTAATTTTAAGATTCAGTTTTCAGGTTGTTAGCACGCGTTGTATTTGTTTTTATATCTTAAAAGGCAAAATACTTCTGTGTCTAGGAAACTGGGATATGTGTTGGGTGTGGGGAGGTAGGGAGTGTTGGATGAAGATGGTGGATTAAAATTTCATGAAATGACAGTGAAGATAAAGTAATGGTTTGAGGTATGGAGGTACATTTAGAGCTGGGTGAAAAAAACTGACACATTGCAGAATTTTTAAATCTTTATGAATAATTTATGACATAAATGTTTTGGAAATTATAAAACTAAGAGGTTTACAGGATCCCCTTGGAGTGCTTTATTTTTTGCAAAAGTGTTGGCTGACAAAGTTGACTACATATTTGGCTTGTGGATTTCTTTCTAATTTGGGCAAGTGGAATGAACAAAATATCAAAAACTTTTTAAGAAGAAAGCTGTGCTCAGTAACAAGTAAAATGAATTTAAAGAAATTACTTTGAGATACTGTTTTTTGATCTTCTTTACTGAGGTATAACTTACATATAGTAAAGTTCACCAATTGAGTTTTCCAAAGTGGCTCTACCATTTGCATTCCCTCCAACAATGTAATAGAGTTCCAGTTGCTCCAAATCCTTTACCAACAATTGGGTATTATCAGTCTCATTAATTCCACTCATTTTTATGGATATATAATGGTATCTCACTTTGATTTTAATTTGCATTTCCCTAATGATGAGCATCTTTTTATGTGCTTGTTTGTAATTTGTGTGTCTTTGTTGAAGGATCTGTTCAAATCTTTTACCTATTTTTAAAAGTTGGATTGTTATATTATTGAACTATAGTGTTTTAAAAATATATATTCTGGATACAAATCTTTATCAGATGTATATCTTGCAAATATTCTCCTAGTTTGTGTCTTGACAATTTTCATAGTCATAAAGTGTTTTTCAAAGATGAAAAGGTTTTCTGATGAAGTTAGATTTAGAGATCTTTTATTTTTTAAGTGATTCAAGTATTTTGTGGCTTGTCTAAGGAATCTTTGTCCAAACTCAGGTCACAAAGGTTATCTCTGCCATGTTTTCTTCTAGACATTGTAAGGGTTTAGTTGTATGTTATGTCTGTGGTTTATTTTGAGTGAATTTTGGTACATGGGATAAGTTAAGGCTGGAGATTCACTGTCCCCACCCCCCATATGCACATCCATTTAAGTACCATTTGTTGAATAGACTATTCTTTTTTCATGAACTACCTTGGTATCTTTGAAAAACCAATTGGCCATATGTGTATGGTCCTGTTTTTGTACTCTCTGTTTTCTTCCACTGATCTTTATTTCTACCTGTTGTCAATATGGCAGTTTCGATTACTGTCTTAAAATCAGGTAGTGTGAATTCTCCAACTTTGTTCTTTCACAAAAGTATTTTGGCTACTCTGATTCTTTTGCATTTTTATATAAATTTTACAATCAGCTTGTAAGTTTCTAAGAAAAACCCTCTAGGATTTTGACTGAAGTTGTGTTGATTTTGTAGATGAATGTCAAGAGAACTAACATCTTAATATATTGATTCTTCTGGATGATGGACGTGATGTTGCTATTTATTTAGATCTTTAATATCTCACAGAAATATTTTGAGGTTTTCAGTGTATTCTTAGATTTATCCCTAAGTATATCATGATCTTTAGTGCTATTTTAAGTGATGCACTTAGAAAATAAGTTTACAGTGGTTTTTCCTAGAGAAACACTGTTTTTAAACAACCTCCTACTGCTTCCTTGATACCCATATGGAGAAAGGGTATGTTTCGGCATTTTCAAAACCAAGTTCCATAATTGGACACTACCTTAATGGTTTCTTACTGTAAACAATAGTCATGGGTAAATGAAGTTTAGGTATTCTGAGCTTGGTTCTTAGGTTTAAGTCTATGCCTAAGGTAAATGAAAGCAAGTGGTAAGGGCATGATTAAGACCTAATGACTTTACTCCCAATTATCAGTCCTTATGTTCTGTTCATAAGGATGCTTTCCTTGTGTGTATCAAACACGTGTCGACTTCAGTGGAAGGCAGCTTCCTTCTCCACCTCTTTCTGAGCCATCTGCTTTGAGGGTTTCCTGCCATAAGTTACACCCTTTGCAAATATTACAATTCATTCACTGCAGCAAGCACCTCTTGAGATTCTCAGGACCATGTAACTGTGTAACCATGTGGTTGCACACTGTTTGAATTGGGGCACATGAAATTTCAGAGAATCCAATTAGGATAACTGTAGGCAGAAATCTGTAACATAAGAGTTTGCTGTTCTTAAGGGGTGTGTGTGTGTGTGTGTAATGAAATATTACTCAGCCATAAAAAGAATGAAATCTTGCCATTTGCAATGACATGGATGTAGCTAGAGAGTATTATGCTAAGCAAAATAAGTCAGAGAAAGACAGAATTTCACTAATATATATAGAATTTAAGAAATAAAACAAAGAAGCAAAGGGGTGGGGAAGAGGGAGGCAAACCAAGAACCAGACTCTTAACTATAACGGACACACAGATGGTCACCAGGGGATGGGTGAAATAGGTGATGGGGATTAAGGAGGGCCCTTGTGCTGAGCACTGGGTGATGTATGGAAGTGTTGAATCACTAAATTATACACCTGAAACTAATATTACACTGTATGTTAACTAACTGGAATTTAAATAAAAACTTTAAAATATTTTTAAAAATACTTAAAAAAGGGTTTACCATTCTTTCAAATTCTTGAGTGATTGAAAAATACTAGTACTCTTATCGAAATCTTGAAATACCTAATGATTTCTGCAAGACATCAAAGGCTGCAGCTCCTGCTTCTTTCCCATCCCCCACCCCCACCTTAAGGATTAGGACTTTGTTGTTTTTCTTTTCCTCCCCCATGTTTTATTTGTATGATACATGGTTAGCTCTGGAGACTTTTAAAAGCTTTCCAGCATGTTAATCTTGTTTGGGAAGGCATCCTTAAGTAAAGTTTCTGGACTATGTAGTATGTGGGGGAGAAAGGTTTTCATATCCTCATTTTTCAGATGAAAAAACAATGAGACTTGTTTGTACCCCTTGCATTTTTTAGACGAAGAGTATACCCCAGGGATTTTGTAAAATTTTCATGAAATCGTAGATTGTAACTATAGTTTTATAATGTAAGTCTGTATCTTTAAGTATAAGTGAAAATGTTCCAGAGTCTTTGCCTAACAGCAATATGCACATTCTCTTTGTAGACCAAGAGGGATTTAGGTATCCAAAGTAGGAACTACACTCTAAAGCAGTAATTAATTAGTGTTAGTGTACAGAAGGACCTATTTGGGGAATTTAAGAAAGTGTAGATTTTTGAGTGTTTGGAATTGCGTCAGGAGAATGTTTGCAATTTAACAAGCATCTTCAATGGCTTTAGATGCTGGTTTTTAGTAGTATATATTTTAAGAAATGCCAAGCTAAAAGAAGAGAAAGCTTTGGCTCATGAGGGGAGAGAATGAAGATTTGAAGATGATACTAAAGGTTTTCCAGTATAAATCCAACCTTCCATCACTCTACCCTAGTCCTTAGATCCTCAGTAGCAACAACAACCCTGAGTACTAAACATTGCTACCTGTCAAGCACAGTCGTGGTTCAGTCTTTCCTTAGGATAACATGAGATGATAAACTTTATTAAAAGCATGACATTCCTTCCTAACAAATTCAGTTAAAACCATTTCTAAATCGGGAAAAATGAGAACTCTGAATAGGATTAAATAAGCCCAATTAATATTATATATTAGGGAGTGAGTTACGGGATGTTTTTTTGAGGAAAGACTTTTGAACTAGAAGAAACTTTTGCTAGTCTAAATAAAGGAAATTATTTGGACAGGTCTCATCAAAAGTTATTTTCAGCCTCAGAGTTGTAATGGAACACTTGGAAAGTTGTCCTCTCCGACCAGGAAAATGATTTCATATTCAGAGCTGAAGAATGCTTCAGGGCTCTCCAAGAAACTATGGCTGTGGAATGAATCTGACATGCTGATTTTTTTCAAGTCTAGCGCGGAAATGGCCAACTTTTAAAGTTGGGGATGGAGAAGGGAGGCTTACACAGTATTCTTCGTATGTTCCTCCACTATTCAAAACCCCTTATTAACTTTCTCTTATACCTATTAGCTTATTATTTGACATCCACCATTGTCTGTTCCAAGGTAGCCATTAGATTCTTGTGCCACTGTCTTTCTTAAACTGTATTACTGGAACCCAGCTAAACCCATTGAAGTTAGTAGCACATTCCCCATGTTCCCCATCTGGAAAACTCCTCTGTCTCCTGCCTCTCACACCCACCCAGGATATCTATACACTGCCTGCCTTTTAAAACTCAATTCAAAAACCACTTTCTCTGGGGAAGTTCCTTTGATCTTCTCTGTTGCAAGGAGCCTTACCTTTCTTTGAACTTGCAGAGGATCACATATGGCTCTTATCATAGTCCGCGTTGTATTACAGCGATGTCCGTTGTGTCTCCCAGATCAGATTTAGTGCTTTAGAGTGAATTTGTTTCATTTTGTCCCTTTTCTTACAGTGTCTTGCATAATGTGTTCTGGATGAATGAAATAATAAAAGGATCAAAAAAAATTTTTTTTTAACCTCAGTAATTTTCAGGTTAGTGCCTGGAAATAGAGACCTACTTGTGATAGCAAGATTTAAGGTGTTCAGAGGCAGGGGCTTACTTAGCAAAATGTTTTCACCCAATAATAACCCCAGGGATCCTCTAAGTCGCAGTGCAGCTGACACTCACTGGCTCTGGTAGTGGTTAGACAAAACTGGACTCTCATTTGAACTTGCTTTCTTGGCCGTCTATTATTTTAAGTAGCTAGAGTCTTAATAACTTCCTCATTTGCTCTCAATTGTCCTCTTTCTTCATACCCATACTTTGTGTAGCGGGGGAGAGTCTGGCAGCCTTTCTGAAGTTCCAGAATTTGTCTTTTTGCGGGGGGAATGTGGAATATGCATTTCCTTGGGGACTCTGGTACTCTCAGTTTCTTGGGGAGTCTAGATCTATTTGTGTAGATGTTGTTTTTATTTGTATAAATCGTTGGCCCTGTGAGAGCTGAGATGTTATGATTACCTTAGTCCTTGTTGCTTATTCTGGCCTTGGCACTCCCGTTCCCCCCCACACACACACATACATACATGCAGTATTTCTTGGCCTCTGCTGTACTATGTAACTCATTTCTGTCTATATATAATATTAATGTGGTATTTTATTTTTGTCTTTTATTCTCCCCATGCACTTGTGTTAGCATTATCCTTTTTAGAGGGTAAACCCCTTGAGGACTTGGATTATTCCTGTCAACAGAGCTCTGAAGAGCATTTAGCACCAAGCTAAGTGCTGCAAATTAGTACACGCTAATGGCAATGATACTCGTTGTGATTGTAGCTCATTTAGAGACCACAGTTTGCTGACTCAGCCTTGGGAAACGAAGCCCAACTATTTGCAGCTTCTAGGAAGAAAAATCAAGTGTAGCGAGCTTATGTGCACAAGAGCAAAGTCCTTAGAATTTTCACTATCTAAAAATTATTGCAGGGACAGAATAATAAAACATTAATAATGGCATAATGATGGTGACATCTAATTCATCTGTGAGGGTGTTTCAGCAATTTTGGTAGCTCTGCTAAACCAGAGCCAGTGACCCTGTGACCGTCCCAAACGGGGGGAGAAACTCAGCGGTCAGTGTGTCCCCTCCCATGAGCTGTTCATTTCCCAGAGATTTCCTGGATTTTCACATGTCTCGCTATAATTTCTTTCCTTTAACCTCAGAATATTAAGGTATAAGATAAACTTGACTGAAGCTCTGTTTGATTTTGGAGATGCTTCTCCAAATACAATTCATGGAGCGGAAATGCTTGTAACATGCTTGTCCTGAGTCCAGCTGACACCAAATTAACCTCAAGTAATCTCTCATGTAATTATACACATGGATTGAGAGGATTCAAAGGATCAGAAATGTTTTTGCTGGATGAGCAGAGTGCCCAGTTCCAAACTTTTATGCGGAAAGGCTTTCAGTGACAAACTGTATTAGATTTAGGTGGAGAAAGGAGGGCATGGAGGAAGGTTCCAAAGAAACAGTTGAACTGCTTAGAACCTAAGGCTGCCTGCCTGTCTGATGAGCAAGGCCATGTTGCAGCATAGCTGATGAGTTCCATTAACTGTGACTTACCTAATTAACCCAGTGTCTCCCTGTCCCAGCCCCTTCATTGAGTTCCTTTAAAAATGGCCTGGTTTTCCAATTTGGGCTGCAGTAGACTTGAACCCTAGTCATTAAGTGGAATCCAGTAAATGCTTTGTCTTTTCCTTATCTGCAGGGCAGGCCTCTGCACGGCAGGGTAGGCTTCGTGGTGGCCAGCAAGGGGAGGGGGGAGGCTCGCTAGCATAAGCTTTGGTAGACTGAGTTAGTGAGAAATGTGTAGTTATGGAAGTCACTAGGGCAGTTTCAGAACCAGGAGAGATACCATACAGATATCTTCAGCATGGTAGGCTTATCAGCAAATGTCCTTTAGCTATGACATGAGTTTGGCTAATTTATATCTAGCACATATGTATGCCCTGGACAGCGTTGACAATCTCTTTGCTTGCTTTTAAACTTGAAAAACTTACCCCTGATTTATGAGAGATGTGACTTGTCTATGACATCTAGAAGAAGTTTAATTCCTTGGACATTATTAAGGACTGTGTGCCAAGTGTTCTTCTGTATATACTGGAACTCAAAGAAAAATAGAACATGTTTCTACCCTTTTAAGAGCTTTTATTCTATCAAAAGCAAGATGAGCACACTTATTATGATGTCCTAGAAAGAACAAGGATCAGAGAGTCAGAAAGCTCGAGTCTGAATCTTTGATGTGTGTGTGTCTGATTTAAGGCAAATCATTTCATCTCTGAAGTTCACTTCCTCCATCTATAAAATGGAGGTGATCTCTACTTGGATAGAGAGGCTTGAGTGAGTTAAGAGGTCTAGAGAGGGGCGCCTGGGTGGCTCAGTCGTTAAGTGTCTGCCTTCGGCTCAGGTCACGATCCCACGGTCCTGGGATCGAGCCCCGCGTCGGGCTCCCTGCTCGGCGAGAAGCCTCCTTCTCCCTCTCCCACTCCCCCTGCTTGTGTTCCCTCTCTTGCTGTCTCTCTCTCTCTCTGTCAAATAAAATAAATAAAATCTTAAAAAAAAAAAAAAAGAGGTCTAGAGAATGTGGTAAACTGTAAAGTGTCACTCAAAAATAAGTGAATAATGCTTGAAAAACAAAAAGTGCTGCCCTGGATGGAACGGTGATTGTGTTCTTGGGCTGGCATTAATGAAGTCGTTTTTAGCAGTGAGAAGAAATTTTCAGATCATTACTAGAGAAATTTATTTCTAAGAATCTAATTCATTAAAATGAAATACTGGCAATTGACACTGCAGCTTAATGAAGAGTCTATGATTATCGGATGGGAGGGTGACCTGCCTGCGCCATGTCACCCCATTGGTCCCTTACCACACCTTGTGTGTTCCCCTGTAAGTTGCACTTTTTTTTTTTTTTTTAAAGATTTTATTTATTTATGTGACAGACACAGCGAGAGAGGGAACACAAGCAGGGGGAGTGGGAGAGGGAGAAGCAGGCTTCCCGTGGAGCAGGGAGCCTGATGTGGGGCTCGATCCCAGGACCTTGGGATCATGACCTGAGCCGAAGGCAGACGCTTAACGACTGAACCACCCCGGCGCCCCGTAAGTTGCACTCTTGGTCTAAGGAGGACCTTCCCCGGTAGAGGCGTACCTTTCTTCCGTCAGGGGTGTGTAGTAGCTGCACACCCCTGCCATGGCCTCCAAACCAGCTCTCAGGATCCACGTGTAGGAGAGTGTAGGGTGGTCAAGCTTCCAAGACTACAGACTCCTCCAAATGAGGTGCTGCATGTGGCTGTCTGCCTTTCCTTGGGGGAAAAAGAGTCTGTGATCCTGGGTTTGTTCCCTCCCACACCTAATCCAGTGCAGTCTGTGGCCTAGTGTCCTGAATGTGAAGAAATGACTTTGGGCTCTTTGCGTTGAATGCTTATGGAGAAGGATTAAACACCCAGAGCGATTGTCATTTCCCATCCAGAAACATTTCAGGAGGAAAGTGTGATCACACAAAGAGATAAATGGCAGGGGCGCCTGGGTGGCTCAGTCAGTTAAGCGTCTGCCTTCAGTTCAGGTCATGATCCCAGGGTCCTGGGATCGAGTTCCGAATCGGGCTCTTGGCTCGGTGGGGAGTCTGCTTCTCCCTCTGCCCCTACCCACCCCTCATGTTTGCTCTCCTCCCTCCCCGTCTATCTGTCTGTCTGTCTCTCTCAAAAATAAATAAAACCTTTAAAAAAATTTTTTTAAAAAAGAGCTAAATGGCAGGAGGGCAGGGTGATGGGATGCTGTATGATGAGACGTTTAGAAGGAAATTTGTATTTCAAAAGTTCTTCCAAATGACATCAATTCACATTGACAAGTCACCATGATTAGCGAATATTTTTTATCCCTAAGAATAATAGTTCTATATTGTGGGACTCAAGCTGAGGACTTCATTTAATTAAGCTACTCACGTCAATGATGTTGAGCAAGCACATTAACTAGTTATTGAAAATAGCCTGTGAGATGCAGCAGATCTGGAAGTGAGGATGATGGAAAACTGCCAGCCAAGGCATTTACAGGTTTCAGTGCAAAATCTAAAATTCTAATAGAGAAAAAAAATTGTTAATTTAAATAAATATGATGCCAGTAATCCTTCCAAAGTCCTTCAAAGTGAATGTATTTTGGCAAGGTGCTGACATTCTCCAGTGTGTTCTCCCAAATGTTTCTATTGTCCAAATGGCCGTATTGAAGACACAGAAAGAAAAGGTTTGGTGAGCCAGATACTGAATTTATAAACAGCTCCTTTTGAGATTAGATGAACAACCCCAAGTTTTAGGGAAATGATTAGAACTTTTGTATTCTTTCTCCATACCAGTTTTATTTAAAGCCTTAGACTAGGCTCTGTTTTCTGAGTAGTAGATATAATGTAGACTTACTGTGTTGTGAAGCCTCAGGCTTCTTCATGTTCTGTTTTTGGAAATACGTTAGTAAGTTATTCAGACAAGTGAAAAACGTGACTAAAACAACAGCAAATTTTGATAAGCACGTTTGAAAAAGTATGTATTAATTGTAGACTTTGTCCGTAATTTCAGGGGAATAATTAAAAGGAAAAACTTATAGGACCAATGAATGTATATATTTGAGAAAAAGCTCCCTGGGTCACGACAGTCTTGAGTAGGAAATGAAGAAAGGTGCATTTGTTGCCTGTTATATGTGCCAGGGAACCAGATTTCATTGTTTTATTTTTTTGAGGTGGGGCACGTGGTGGGGGGGGTGGGCAGAGGGAGAGTGAGAGAGAATCTTAAGCAGGCTTCGCACCCAGAGTGGAGCCTGTCGTGGGGCTCGATCTCACGACCCTGAGATCATGACCTGAGCCAAAACAAGTTAGATGTTCAACCAACTGAGCCACCCAGGCGCCCCTAGATTTCATTATTATAATAAATTAGCTCTTCTGTTGTGAAGACATTGCGTAAAATAACAATCATTAGATGTTTTTCAGCAACTGTCCACAGATTCAAATTTAGGTCTTCAAGTAACTACTATATTAGCCAGAGTTTCATTGAGTTTCATGTATTAGGGACCTTTATGAGGTAGGAGGTGTTTGCTGTAATGGAAGGGAGCACAGTTTGAGTTGTCCCTGGTCATAGGAATTTTAAATATGGAAAATTGGATTGTGTTTTTTTTTTTAAAGGTTTTATTTATTTATTTGACAGAGAGAGACACAGCGAGAGAGGGAACACAAGCAGGGGGAGTGGGAGAGGGAGAAGCAGGCTTCCCGCAGAGCAGGGAGCCCGATGGGGGGCTCGATCCCAGGACCCTGGGATCATGACCTGAGCCGAAGGCAGACGCTTAACGACTGAGCCACCCAGGCGCCCCTGGATTGTGTTTTTAAAAAGCGTAAGTTTTCTTGATATTCTAATAGCTATTGTCATACGCAAGGTTGGAAATAATAACTGGCTTCTAGGTAGCTTATCAGTTCCTTTTTTGGAGTTTTTTGTGATTATTTTAGTCTTCAGCTGGGCTATTGCTAAAGTCCTGTGGCAGTTGGATCCTGAAGTGATGGTGATTTAAAATAAAAGTGGGCGGGGGCTTTATACATAGACCATTTGATAGCATTAGAGATGTCAAATATTTGTGAATTGTTATTTAGAAATTGCTTGCAAAATTTGGAGGAATAATTAGAAATAATATGCTGGGGTGCATGGGTGGCTCAGTCAGTCAACCGTCTGCCTTCGGCTCAGGTCATGATCCCAACGTCCTGGGATCTCCACGAGTCGGGCTCCTTGCTCAGCGGGGACCCTGCTTCTTCCTCTCCCTCTTCCCTGCTCATGCGCTCGCTCTCTCTCTCTCTCTCTCTCTCTCCCCTCTCAAGTAAATAAATAAAATCTTTAAAAAATTAGAAATAATAGGCTGATCTTTTTTGTTAGCAGCTCTGTTGAGATTCGGTTTATAAACTATGAAATTCCTCATAATTTTTAACTAAAGGGGAAATATAGACAGGTGTCTCACTATAAGTCCCTTCTATGTTAAAGCATTTTAAACAACAAAGCATTATTTTAACTAATAGGGTAATCTTTTTGATAGTAATGAGATGATCTTTTGGCCTTTCTAAATCTGTAAGCAAGCAAGACTTGAGTGGACCAGGGAGATGCTATGGTTCCCTGTGTTGGAGAAATACAAGTTTGTAGAGGATAAACACATGCTTAAACATGCTGACCAGTTGTCAATATTGTGAAATGCTCAAAAACTCCCTTGTGGCATAAGCAATAATCAGGTTAAAAAGAATTACTAGAAAAGCATAGAAGAGACCCTGATAAGAATGGTTTTGATTTAATGACAAATCTTAGTTTTTTCCTTTTAGAGCGGATTCATTTAAACTTGAACATGTGTGTGAAATGTAGCATAGGTCCAGAAACAGTTGTGAAACCTAAGAAGAGCATAGTGAGTAGGATAAAGCTAGTGCCTGTGTAACCACCTTGTGGATGAAGAAATAGAACCTTGCAGCCTCTTGGGATCACTGGGCATTTCCCTTCCCCCACCTCAGTCCTCTGTTGTTTTAATGCTAATCCTCTCTTCCCCCACCCCCTAGATATATAGGTATGTGTCAATAAATAAAATGGCTTATGTATGTGTCCCTACCATTAAAGTTTAATTTTGCCTGTCTTGTGAATCCATAGAAATGAAATCACATTCTGTTTGGCTCAACATCAGGTTTATAAGATCCATCCATATAGAAGCATGCAGTACAGTTTGTTCATTTTCATTGGAATATAGTATACCATTGTATAAACATAATATGAGCACTTATCCATTTTATAGTTTGCAGGCATTTGGGTTTTACCCAGTTTTTTCCTACTGCTTATTATAAGCTGCTTTGGACATTATAGTCTATAAAACCTGATACACATGGGCATGAGTTTCTCAAAGTGTGGTGCCTCCATGCACAGCCTTAGCATAAGACTCGTTAGTGATGCAGATTGTCAGGTCCCATCCCAGGTTTATATTCAAATACCACCTTGGGATATATATTCTATCTTTATATGCTTATTTCAGTGACTGTGCCTTTGCTAAAAATATTTCTGGGTCTTCTAATTTGGAACAGCCTCAGGAACCCATTAATGATCACATACGTTCATTTGTACTCATACAGATAGGCACACGCCTAGACTCATTACTCATTTTTGAAACAAATGGTTTTTTTCCAGTTTGAGTCAAGGTTTCGGTATTTTCGAAGAATAATATTCAAAAGAAAAGGATTTGCCCACATTGAAGACAACCCAGAGTATGCAGTGGACTGAAGACCTACTGAAGGGGGCCGCGGATGCGGGTTGGGCAGAGCATTGTTCTGGAGTGAGGGCCGCGGAGCCCCACAGACATGGTGGGACAGACCACAGAGTAGGGCAGACGCAGGCTCAGATCCATTGGTACCACTGACTAGCTGTGTCTTAGGGAAGTAGTGAATTTCTCGGAGCTTCGCTTTTCTCCTCTGCAAAGCAAGGATAATAACCTTCACTATAAAGATTCAAAACCATTCACAAGCCCTGCAGATACATAAAGATTATCTGCAGGGCCACACCTACTGTGGAAGCATGTCAGCCCTGGGTCTGGTGTGGCCAACGCTCATGCCTTCATAGCTTTCATGCTTTTTACTTTTGTGCTTCCTGCAGGAACGATTCCAGGTGAAGAATCCTCCCCATACATACATTCAAAAGCTCAAAGGCTATCTGGATCCAGCTGTAACCAGGAAGGTAAGATGGATTTGTTTTCACTCTTTGTTGTCATTTCCTCTGGAGTGTGCATTGGAGGGACCTTCCTTCCTCTGCACTACAGCCTCTGCTGGAGCCTCCAGGAAACCAGTCTTGGGAGACAGACACCATGAGAAAACAAAGAAGAAAGCCATCCTTCTTGTGTAAGGATATGTTTGAAAGTGCTTTCCCAAGACGGGCGTCACGTACCTCTGATGGTTAGTGAGTCACTGCCATTTCCAATTACACAGGGCAGTGAGTCCAGCCCAGAGGTGTTCAGGCCCCTGGAAAAGCAGCCTTAGCAAAGGGAATACTTGTCTTTCATGCCTTGGTGCGTTTCCAGAGGCCTTGAAAAATCACTGGGGCTTTGTCATCCCAGCTGTGCACTCACATCCTATGTTGATGCTCTTAGCAGCTTCCCCCCACCCCGGCCTCACCCTGCCCCTGGCCCCAAGAAGGTAAGGAGAGAATAGTTGATTCCATTCTCAACTGACTGTCTCCTTTTGCAAACAAGCTGTGCTTTGTGCAGACACACAATTGGTTTAAACCGATGCCTTGGGGTAAAGCATGTAGCCTGGCACAGCCCTGCGGGCCAGGATCGGTCCTGGGATGTCTCAGCACCGAGCTGTCCTTGCTCAGGATGGGGATGGGCGCTCTTCACCAGAGAGCACTTGTTTTGGGGTTGACCTTCCACAACTCCTGCTTTCAAGGCTGCAGCAAAAATAACTGGAGCTGAATTCCCCCTGTTGTTTTAGGGTGTGACTCATGAGAGAAGAAAGACGCACTTTTCCTAGTTTCCCGCTGTCTCCAGGGCTCTTGCAAATTTTTAAAAAAATCTTTATCTTCTACTTCTACTCTAAATATTCCTCCACGCCCCCCACCCCCGGCTCACTGCCCCCTATCCAAAAAAAAGGCAAGCAAATGAGAACAGCTATTCCTTCCTTTTGGAAGTTTCTTGGCCTTTTGTCCTATGCCTAACACGAGACAGGCAGAAGAAATACCATCTGGGATGATGGTGACAGTGCGCTGTAGACTTGGCCGTCGGCTACACACATGTGACCTGACTCTGGTGCAGCCTCTTCTAAGAATGTACCTGTCGAAGTATCATGATAGCCCCCTCACAAATATGGCTCACATGTGTTTCTTTTCTTTAAAGAGCTTCTGTTCGGGCCCCTAAATGAGACAGCTGCCCAATTCTTACCTCTTTCTTGTCTCCTTCCCCAAGGATAGGGCAGCCTTCAATTTCATCAGATTACAGAGGGTTAAATGAAGACCCTCCCCCCCTCCCCCCGCCCCAAACACAACCCAGGACAAACCAGGAGGTTTTGGGGGCTGTTTCTTTTTAAAGGAGCAGCAAGATTCTCCTTGAGAAATATTTTCAGAAATCCCCTCAACTTGAAACCCTCGGGCTGGACCGCTCGGACCCCGGCCTTGGACACTCTCGTCTGCAGCTGCGTGTTGCCAAAGCGCTGGTGTTTGTGCCCAGACTGAGTGTTCCTCACACACACAGTTCTCTCCCTATTCATCAGACTCTTAGGAGAAAGGAGAGAGTAAGGGAACTCCCCGAGAAGGCTTCTCAGAGGCCGTCCCTGAGTATGGTAAGGAGGAGATGCTTGGACGGAACAGGAGGCTTTGTCCTGGCACAGTTCCGGTTCTCTTCTGGAACAATTATTCCTCAGTGAAGCAAAGGATGTAAAAGAAATAAGCTGCTTAGTTTTGCTCCATTGCAAATAACTTAATAAAGGACGAAGACAAGGATATCTGTTTGGACTGACCTTCACTTGTGAACTCTCAGCCCCAGACTGCGTGTGTTCATCTGAGTGGCCTCGTTCGGTCCGTGCCTTGCTTTTCAAGTCAGTCATTCAGTCGAGAAGAAAAAAAAAAAAAAGGATGTTGGCGCAACCACTGGCAATAGGAAATGATCTGTTCGACCGAAGCCTAGAGAAAGGAAATTTTGCTTGGAGTAAGGCAGCGCTTGCAATTAGAATGAGTTTCAGATTCTCAGTTATACCGCGGCAGGGAAGAGGGAAGATTTCAAATCCAGGCTTTCAATTTTAGCCAGTCTAGGCTGAGTCGTCTTCCCTTCACTGTGTCTGGAGTCCTTGAATACTTTTCACTCATTTATCTTTTATACACATCGAATAGATGATATTTAATTTGCTGTCTTCTAAAAAAAAAATTTCATAAGTGTATTCTATTTAGATTTTCTTCTAAATAGTTTTAGATCTGAACCCCTGGAGGGCAGGCATGGAAGAGCCTAAATTAGATATCTCTGTGAGCAGGACTCTCCAAAGCAGTCTCTTCATTGCATACCAGGCGGTGCTAGTCTGTGACCTGGGGGGATGTGCCCAGGAAAAAGGCTACATACAGACCGTGAAGAAAGGAGGGGGTTCTCTGCAGGCAGTGCGGTTGTGAAATGAAACCTATTGCATGGATCTTTGGGGGGGCTCATCCCTGGGCCTGCCTTTTATGGGACGGGGCCCAGGGAATGGTGCTCACGACTCGCTGATGGTACCTGCTTCTTGTCGCGGCTCCCCACAGGCACGTGATTTGTCTTTGCAGGGTTTTGAAGCATGCCAAATACGTTTCCGAAGTGCAGAGCATTAGCAATCATTGTTTATGTGTTAGCGAGGTGGATGCCAAGGCTTCTCCATAGCCCCGAGTCCTGCTGGAGATTGCACAGTTCCCGAGAGAACATCATACAGGGGCAGAGTCAGTGTGGTTTTTATCTGTTACCTCGCAGCTGCAAAAGTGTAGTGACTGCCAAGAAATGTTCTCTGCTCCTGGTGTCATTCCTGGTATCTCCTAGTGTTTTGATCGAGGTCCTCTGTTTTGATATATGCCTCTTAGTCCTTCAGCAGATCCTCTTTTGTACCGTGTTGTGTCCTTCAGTGCTGTGCTGGGTGCTTTTGTGGCTCGTGATGACCTTCCCCTAAGGACCCGTGAAGGCCACCGGGAGCCAGTCAGAACTGTGTATGAGGTGTAGCTGGGAACACTGAGCTGCTTTCTAAAGCTCACAGTGGCAGGCAGTCCGAGATTGGTGACTCCGACATGGGAATGGCCTCCCAGGAGCAGTTGTGTGGCAGAGACTCTGCTTCATCAGTAGTCCTCATTGCTGGAAAGCTCTTCGGGAGACACTGGGCTCGGATGTCCCTCCAAAGGATACACGACTCTTCTGTCATTTCTTAGGCCTTTCTTTCTTTTTTTTTTTAATTTATTTTTTATTATTATTTAATCACCATACGTTACATCATTAGTTTTTTTTTTTTTTTTTAAAGATTTTATTTACTTATTCATGAGAGAGAGAGAGAGAGGCAGAGGGAGAAGCAGACTTCCCGCAGAGCGGGGAGCCCGATGCGGGACTCGATCCCAGGACTCCGGGATCATGACCTGAGCCGAAGGCAGACGCTTAACCATCTGAGCCACCCAGGCGCCCTACATCATTAGTTTTTGTTGTAGTGTTCCACGATTCATTATTTGCGTATAACACCCAGTGCTCCATGCAGAACGTGCCCTCTTTAATACCCATTACCAGGCTAACCCATCCTCCCACCCCCCGCCTTTCTTGACAAAAGAGGGGAGTGGCTCTTTTTTCCTTGCATTGGGGATGCTTTAATTTCACATATCTGACTACCTGGATTCTAGCAACCGAGAAAGTCTTTGGAGTTCCTTAAGAATGGCAACCCGGGGGAAACTGTGGGACTCTGTTGGCTTCCCTGGGGCCTTGGTAAGGGGCAGTTTGTTGGGGGTGGAGAGGAGAAGAGGATGACAGGAGCCCGCCCATGCTGAGCAGGGTTCCAATCTTCACTGGGACACCAGGGCCTCCTGGCTCTCCACACCCCACATCCTGCTTTTCCCGCCTTCCTCCATTCCTTCCTGTCCTTGGATGCCTTCACCTTCGGACCTGGATGACTCCATTTCCACTGCAATTGGGGCAGCAGAGGAGAAGGGTCCCTAATATCCTGAGCTGGAATTCTCACAGCCTTTTCTTGGAGACCGTGTAAAATGCAGGTGGTTTGATTTTGTAGCACAGAGAGCGTAGAACTCTTCTTAGAAGGCATGGCCCATCAAATGTCCCACTTCCAGAGTGGCCTAAAACTTCAGTTACTATAAATAAATGTTTCTGGAAGAAATTGTGTTCCTGAGAACTGATGTGCATCATGACCCAGTGATACGTGGGGGTCATTTAGAGTTGAGAGGATAGAGAAGCATACATTTACTGCCAGAGGGGGATTTGTTGAAGAAAGAAAGGCCTGAGGGAGTTCTGGAAGGATTGGTGGGATTTTGATGGGCCAGGGAATGAGGAAGGGCATTCTGAAAGTAGGAGGGACCTTCCAAATAAAGGCTCATGGGCAGAGGTAACTCTGAATGCTTATTTTTGGGAAATGTTAACATGGTTCTGCAGAAAATAATTAACATAGCAGTCCTGAGATGGCTACCTTAGAAAGGCCAGCTTGCCAGGGTGGCTCTTTGTTGGCAACTGAGAACTTGCATTTCAGGAGAGTTCATACCTTTCCCTGATAAGAATGATTCACTGTGCCAACAACATGGTGTGTGCTGAATGCCTTTTTGCTTGCAGGCAGTCTGGACTTCTGGTGTGTGCCAGGCAGAGAATGCCAGAATGACCAGTCCCCAGTAAAAACCCAGGGCACTGAGTCTCTAATGAGCTTCCCCGGTGGACAGCATTTCACAGATACTATCATTGTGATTCCTCTTGCAAAGGACACAAATTGTTCTTACCGTGAAAATCAGCTTCTAAGAAAGGAGACTATTGCAAGCTTGTATCTGGTTTCTTCTGGACTTCACCCCATGCACCTTTCCCTTTGTTGATTGTGCCTTGTATATCTTTGCTGTAATAAATCTTAGCCGTAACAACAACCATATGCCAAGTCCTAGGAGGAAGTCTTAGCAAATCATTGAAACTGGGACCGGGGGAGTCTTAGGGACCCCAACACTTAGGCATATTGGTGAATATTGTTGTAGGGCAGGCAGAAATAGTCTACTTACTCAAAGACACCTAGTACATGAAATAAATTTTTCCCAGTCCTTTCTTAGAAGCTGATTTTCATGATAAGAACAATTTGTATCCTTTGCAAAAAGAAAGGTGAGAGAAGCCCACTTTATTTATTTATTTATTTATTTATTTATTTATTTATTTATTTATTTATTTTAACATTTTTAATTTAAATTCAGTTAATTAACGTATAATGTATTGTTGGTTTCAGAGGTAGAGGTCAGTGATTCATCAGTCTTCTGTAACACCCAGTGTTCATTATATCATATGCCCTCCTTAATGTCCATCACCCAGTTACCACATTCCTCCATCCCCTCCCCTCCAGCAACCCTCAGTTTGTTTCCTATGTTTAAGAGTCTCTTATGGTTTGTCTCCCTCTTTGATTCTGTCTTGTTTTATTTTTTCCTCTCTTCCCCTATGATCGATCCTCTGTTTTGTTTCTTAAATTCCACATATCCGTGAGATCATATGAAAATTGTCTTTCTCTGATTGGCTTATTTCACTTAGAGAGAAGCTGACTTTAAAAGCAGAGATATTTTCATATTGGGGTAAACATTACAAATGGCACTTACAGCAGTTGATAAAATATGTTTTGTGAGAATATGTGTTCTTGAATTCTAGAAATTCAGACGGCGTGTTCAGGAATCCACACAAGTGCTAAGAGAACTGGAAATTTCTTTAAGAACCAACCATATTGGGTAAGTGTGCCTGTTTAACATTTTAGCTTTAAGGCTTTTGGACACTTTACAAAGTGACTGAATCATATCCAAAGAATTAAGCTTCCTTGTTGATCATTAAAAGTTAAGAGACTGAGGTTTAGATGGGTGGAACATTTGTTGGTACTTGAATTGCTCACTGTACAATTATCAGTAGAAGCAGAACAGTCTTTGATTTGGGCTATTATAACAATCCTAAAATTCTTTGCTTGGATGCAGTGATAGTGCTTAGTCTCTTGGGTGCGTAACCATTCCTGGCACATCAGGAACTCCCAACAAGTAATGAACTCTGAGATACTGGAGGATCTCTTAGCCGTCACTGGAGTTCTCCGAGCTCATTAGCTAAAGCAGCTTCATTGTCCTTCCCTCAGTTCCAGAAGGGAAGAGGAGCGGGAGTGATGTCCTCTTACACCCCTCATTGCACTTAGTTGTTCTGAGTCTCTTTGTCCTGCATCCCCCAATTTTTAGGACCGGGAGTGTAAATCCACTCCAGAAAGTAAAGTTTGGGGGATCTCAGCGCTAAGCATTTCTAAGAGTTTTTCATGTGGCTTGCCTCTAGCAAGCCCAACTTTATCACATTCTCCCTTATTCCTAGAAGAGCATAATTGTACAGTACCTTAGAATAACATGGTTTATCTTCATGGCAGAAGGATACCAGATCTCCTATTTTATAGCTTTAGTTCTTCCTAAAGTACCTATTGAACATTGAGCAAGTGATTTAGCCTCTCTGCACTTTCTTTGAATTTAACAGTGGGAAGACTGTAGATTTTAGATCCTTCAGAACTTTCTCCTGTGACACTCTTTGCAGGTCTATTGGAAATGAAGTTTTGTATGTTACAGTATAGTTTTAAAGATTATTCTGTAAAATAAATATACTACATAAATAATAGTTTACTTCCACTTCAGACTGTGTTAGGTATAAGCCAATAAAATGGTTAATTTGCACAGTTATTTCAGAATAAGCTTTTTTAAATTGTGGATATGCAAGGCTGATTGATATGTGATGAAGCTTGGGTGAGAATGTTCATTTCCTAAAGGATAACTTTGCACATAATGTCCCCTTAAGAATGATGTATTTGGAAAATAAGTGATTTCTGTAGTTGATAATCACTTTGAGAAAATGGGCTGTCAAACAGTAGATCATAGAATCATGATTTTAGAACATGATTTTAGAATTGGAAGAGAAATTAAGGATTCCCCAGTTCCTCCTTTTACAGATGAAAAGCATTCAGGACCAGAGAAGGTGAGTGGCTCCTGTGAAGTCCACGCTGTACAGCCCAGGTGCTGGGGTTCAAAATGCTGTGTTCTTTTTCTTATGTAGTTAAATCTGGCAGTTCTTCCCTGGAAAGGAAGTAAGGTAATCAGGGCTCTGGGATCAGAGCAATGAGGCCTGTCTTTTGGGGGTGAAAATGGTGGTGATTTAATATAGTTGGGCATCCAAGCTTGGGAAATTCAAATACTTTCCAATATTTGGGGATCAGGAACTAGATTCCGTTTGGTAAGGCCCAAACCCATGTTGTTGGCACTTCTTACGATGGTGGAATGAGCTGCAGCCAGGGTTTCTACGAATTGTCGAGGAGAATTTCTTCAAGCATTGCTGAAGTAACATGAAATTGACCATCACATACCAAAGCAAGACAGTCATTTCCAATACAGAGTTGGCTGAATAGAAGAGCCCTGGTTGGGAGGGGGCCAGTGCAAATCTGTAAGCAATCGGAGTGGTGTGCTGTTTTGGATGCTATAGGCATGTTGAACGATTCTCACATTTCTTTCATCTTTAGCATCTGAAGTTTCCCTTTGTCTACCACCTCTGTGCAAGACTTTCTGCAAGCTTTGGCTTTAGCAGCAGAAACATTCATGGAGGTGCATTGTCTGGTTGTATGCAAGCATTTATTAGCATGGCCTTATATGGAAGGAAACCACGCACCAGGGTTTTGACCTATCTCGACTGTCCTGAAAACCTAAGCAAGCCTGCACTGGACTCTAACTCCGATGGAAACTAACACGCTTGACCTCGTTTGATTGGGAAATCTTCTGAATTACTCAGTAGTGTGAAAATAATCAATTACTACAGTGAGGAATTCTTGGAATGCAGTGGGCTATCTAAGAGATTCATAGATTTTATTGTACTTTCTTGAGGTACCATAATAGAATGGTAATTGGGTGCCCATTTATTTTATGGAAAGAGAGATTGTGGTTCAGATTTTTGCCATGCCCTTGACTAGTTATTAAATAAATTACTTAGATAAAGTGCATAAATTCTTTGTATTTATTTACCATGTGACCTAAGTTAACTTCTCATCTATAAAATGAGGATAATAATATTTGCCAATAGGAATGTTGCAAGGTTAAATGAGATAATTTATAAAAGACCTAATATAGGGTCTAATACATAGTAATTACTCAAAATATGATAACTATTGTTGTTAGGCTTGTTGAAAATAATAATAATTCAATAGTATGTATCTCTAAGGAATTCCATACAGAGATTGTTACTTTCTCTGTCTGAAATGACCCTGACACCTAGGAGATTGTGATTCCCAGAAATTAAGAGGAAGGATTACATTTAAATATCTACTTGTCCTGAAGAAGTTATTATTGGCACACGCTTGTGTTTTAAGCTTAAAGTCTGGGGCTTTGCTGAGCATAACATTCCAAGCTACAGCTTTGTCAAGCAAAGAGTTTGTTCTGAGTATTGATATAAGCCTAAAACTCTGTAAATGGAGCAGTCTTCTGAGAAAGAAAATTAATTTTCTGAGCCAAATTGAAATAAGAATTGGACTAGAAAAAGTCTTATTCACTTACTCTTAGGAACTATAATAAAAGAGAAGAATTAGATTAGGACTAATCCAAGCCCTTGAAGGGACTTGAAAGGAGCCAAGCCCTGTGAGAACACATTGGCTGTGTGGTGTGAGTGGGCCGATGTCGTGATATTTTGTATGTCAGGCTGATAAGATTCAAGGGGTGGTGATGGTGGTGAGCTGGATAGGTTTATGGGCTTTATTCCATGGCACTGAGGTATAGTTTATCTCTCCTTCCAGGTACTTTATTTTAATAAAATTCTCCATTATGATAGAAAATTGCTTTTCATCCTGAATGCAAGAACATAGAAGTTCTGAAAGATGTTCATTTCACTTTATCTCATTGGAGCTGAGAGAATGGGCCTGAGGTTGTGGGAGGAATGTGCCAGTTGGCAGGGACAAGGTTTGTACAAAGGGGAAGGAGCCTGGAAACTCTCAGTGAAGGTCTGTCTTCCCTCCTGCATTTCCCGGTACCTCGGTGACCTGGTGCTGTGCCAGGCCAAAAAATAAGAGACAGAAGAGTAAGGCTGGTTTTAACAGGTATACAACATGTTTGGGGTATGTGTGTATCAAGCTACCCTATGATTAATTCATTCTTAGATGTTGATTCTTAGAAATCCTCAAGATTACAATCTTATCATTTATTAAACATGTTCAGTGTGTTATTTCTTACAAAAATCTTTTTATTATTGGCCTTTACCTCTGAGCCCATGTTTTATAGATGAGGAAACTGAGTCACCTATTAATTATCTCGCTCCAGTCCACATAACTGAGAAGCACTGAGATTGTTCAGATGTTATCTAAACTGGGAGTTACTAAATTTTTTTGATGTCAGGACTCCTTTACTCTCTTAAATTATTTTGAACCCTAATATGCTTTTGTTTATGTGGGTTTTTTTCTCTTAATGTTTACCATATTGGAAATTTAAACTGATAGATGTTAACTTTCCTTATTCAATAAATTTTAGTATTTATTTTAAAGTAAATAATGTAAATATATAAATACATAATAATAAACATAGCACAGACAACATATTTTGTGAAAAATATTTTCCAAAGCAAGAAGGAAAATTAGTGACAAGGGGGGGGCATTTTTACAAATCTCTTTAATGTCTGATTAATAGAAGGCAGATGGATTCTGATTTCTTTGTCTGCATTTGATTTGTTGTAATATGTTGTATATGTATGTGAAGATGTATATGAAGAAAACCTGGCCTTGCATACATACATCACTTGAAAAAAGTAGTTTTTAAATAACCTTTTCAGATTGTTGTGGATATTCTTCTTTGATAGTACACCATCCTTCAAGGAGCGGTAATTTCTTAGAGTTACTTGCAATGTAGAATCTGAAACGTCATCAATGAGCTTTTGTACTTTGTTAAACTAAAACTCATTGTGCTGTTTTGAAAATTGAATAGGTCTTTCTACCCAGGCGTAATTTTGGGTAACATCATGAATTGGTCATTTGGAAAATATTGTTTCACTGAATTATTCTGATCTTTCAAGAATTGAGACATTTTATTCTACAATATAAAAACAGTTGCATTCATTAATAATTACCAGTCTCATCTGAATATCCTTTAAGTATTGGGAAGTTGTCAAGCTTGTGCTGGTCAAAGCAAGTGTTCCAAAATTTTCATTTTTTTTGGTAGAAACCTCAAATTTTATCATGGACGACAAATACTGTCGGTTGTTTTCCTTGAAACAACAGGCTCACTTCATTCACTTTTGAGAAAATGTCTGCCAAACACCAAACAGAATAACCACAGTTGTTAGTCATTTTCCATTTCATATGTAAAAAAAAAAAATAACCCGAAAAACACACAAATCAAAAAAAAAACACCCAAAAAACTCGTTCAGTGTGTGACTCAAACAACTGCACAGGTGCTTTTCCTGGAGACAACTGTGGTACTAGGGTAGGCAGCAGAAGTGCTTCATTTGGGCTTTCCATTTTGTCACATAGAAAATTTAAAAGAAGTAAACTCAAGGGACAGGCGTTAATAAAAATCCATAATTTTCATTGCTTCATTAAGGACCGTTTCAAGTGAAGCTGACTTTTTGTTTGCCTTGCAAGTGCTTGGGGTGAGAACACAATAAAGAGGTGTAGTTTTCGTCAGCTGCAGTTTTATCCACCATTCCTTTTGTACTATCCGTGCAGGTTCCAGCACTGTGAAAAGCCACTACTATCTTAATATTTTTATGAAAATCGTTGTAACTTCACAAACCCCTCAGAGGGTCTCAGGGCGCCCTGCTGATGTGTGAGCTGCACTGAGAACCATCTTGTGATGCTGTCTTGCAGAATAGATTTGGTAGTTTATGCTGAATCTGGGGGATGCTTACCTTCTTTCTCTTGCTTCTTGAGATTTTCTTTTCGTGATTTTTCAGCAACTGCGGTTTCCACCCTGTGTTAGAAGCACCTCTCTAAGGAGACAGAGAAAGGGAGTTCACCCCTTGTTCCTTTATCTTGTGATCTTGGGTCTGCTTTGTTTGATCTTAGAAATTTGGAGCCAGAAAGGTCCCTTGAGACTTCATTTTCTAGATCAGAACAGTGAGATTCTAAATTGGCGGTGGGGGGAGAGAGAAGCCAGCAGCTCTGAAACAGCTTTGACCTGTCGACAATAAAACAGTGCCTTTTGCGTCTGCACTTAGATCCCTTCCTTGAACAAGATTTTTTTTCCAGAGCTATTTTTCATTATCATGGTTTCTTCCAGCTCCTGAGCAGCTGATTTGGAATTTGCCTAATTCAAATTTACAACATATGGTAATTACCCTGAATCTGTGGGGGTACTCAGTAAGTGATGCGTGCTGTTGGAATCAGAAATAATTCTAGTTCCCAAAACCTATCAGCATCCAATTTGGAATGGTGTGCGTATTGGCAGTATGTGAAAAAGTGTGTGTAGCATGCACAGAAGTGAAAAATGGAAATAAGTTACTAGAGGAACCCTAAATTTATGATATGTCATTGCATGATCACCTGCATAAATCTGCATAACGGGACATCCATTTTTTTAAATGCTTTTAAAGATACAGCTTTGAAAGTTGCCCATTTTTCATCTTCACCCATTTTCTGTCTATATTGGTTTCCTTTCCCTGGAAGTTGACTCTCACCTCTGTTCTCTCCCACACAGAATATCCCAAGTGTGGCGGGGACAGGGATTGAGGGGACGGGGGGAAATGTGAAGGCTTTGTTTTCCCTGTAAATCCATAGACTTTTTGCTGCAATGACTATGCTAACCTGGTATCATTTGACAGAGGGGATAAGGTGGTCAACCATGGTGGGTTTTTATCTTACTCTTTTCCTAGATCACCTAGGGGTGTCTGGGCCAGATCAAAGACCCAGGGAGCAGCTCGGGGCTTAGAAAAAGAGGGTTAGCTGTGTGAAATCAAACTTCTCAGAGGCAGGACATGTCACACTCCAGCCGCCTTGTTAGGGACCGTGTGGCTTGTTCCTGCCCTTTGAAAGTTGTGTTTAAGGCACTTACGCTCAGTCAGCAAGTGAGGGTGGAGGAGCCTATGAGGGCACTGAGCTGAAGAAAGAGAAGCTAATGATAGTCTTTATCCCTGAATCAAAATCTATGCACATTAGCATTTGGAGTCAAGACAATTGTGGCTCTGAATGTACTTGGCTCTTCCTGCCCCCCCCTTCCTTTTTTTTTTTTTTTTTTTTGGATTTTCTTATCTGTGAGTCATTTGCCTCCTATCTACTTTGTGGTTAAACTCCCTGAGTTGGAGGCGCTGGTGGTTAAATGGCAGGTCCATGGGGTGTCCTGGACATCTCTACTGTTTAGAGGCTGTGTGTCTGGGAAGTCAACCGAAGGCATTACAATGGTGGTGGTTCTTAGCTCCTACAGGAGTGTTTTTGTGAGCCACTGGGATAGAAAACGTAGAACTGAGATGGGTCTGAAGACTCTGGAGCGAAGGGTGTCTTTGCATTCTAAAATGAATACCTCCATGCCCAGCCCCAGGGAGGCCTGCTGCACACCTGCCACTGAGCTGAGGGCCACTTTCAGTGGTGCGGCCAGAGCCCACAGGCCAGACCCACGGAGAAGCCTTAGAGAAGCCGTAAGAGGCTTGAGTTTCAAGAGCAGCTAGTCCATGAGTTTTCATAGTGAGTGCCAGCCTTTCTTTAGTCTCCTAACAGTTATAAAAAGAAAATTCATTCATTCATTCATTGATTCATTTTACTCTTTCTAGGCTTCTAGTTATTAGCACTTAAAAATGTCCCATGCCTCCTGAGATCTAGTGGTATAGGGAGAATAATTAAAATTAATCAGCTGAAAGTATCCCGGGGCAGATGCCGGGAGCTGGTGTATGTGGTGGTCTGGAAGGGAAGTTTCAGTGGGACCAGTGACCGGCTCTTGAGAGTCCCGACAGGTGGTTCTTTCACTTGCCACTGTAGGTCTTTTTTAAATTAAAAGTTATTTGCTTCCCTGTGGCTGTGTTGGGTGCCTACATTTTGTGATAGCCTGCCTGAGGCACGTGGGGGAAAATAAAGAGATAAGCTGTCTGCTTTTCCTGCTTTGCTGCCCCTGGGATTACCTGCAAGCCTGAGTTTGCATCATGGAGATGATAGATCTACAAGAAAGAATGAGCTTGCGGGTAAAACAAACGACCAAACAAAAACAAAGGAGAAAGAGCCCCCAAAAGAATTTTAAAACAGGCATCCTGAGTCCACCAGATTTTTTTCTTCCTTTAAGACAAAGATTTTGAGCGGTTGCTCAGCCTTAAAGTTAAAATTCGATTGTGTTCTAATAGTTTACAAAACTGGCTCCCACAGTAGCTATCAGCCTATTTTTTTTTCCCCCCTTGGTGCTTACCGAGGAAAGCAACCAGTTTTGGAATGCATTTGGTGGATGTACCTCAAATTCCATTTCTGTGATGGTAGCAGACCTTTTGACTTGTTATTTATCGAAGTTTTCAAACCTAGAGAAGGTTTAATCAGGTATCATACATTCTTTGAAGAGGAATGCCCTGGAGGAAGTCTGTAATGGGGGCTAACAGGTGTTTATCTTCAATACCTGAAGGTTCGGTTTGACCACTATTATGAAGTGCGAATGAAAACCAGTAAAAATTCTCAGTGAACTGCATTCAAACCCACCATTCATAGGCAAGGTGATACTATTTAAAATGAATTAAAAAAAAAAAACCATGATATGTCATGTCTTGGCTTTGCCAATGTTATGTGGTGCCTGCAAGTTTTTAAGAGGTTTTAACATTCATGGAAAAAATTAAGCAAAGCATTATCCCTATTGAATTTCCAGGAGCCCCTAAACACTGGTTTCTCATTGGCTAGTTGAGTGTTTTCTATGGCTTAGTGTGCCAAGAAGGAGTTGAATGTGGATTTGGAATCACGCCTGGATTTCACTGCGTATATCGTCACGTCCCGGGCCTGCCGCATTCCCTATGCAGTCTTGGCTCCTTTAACAGGCTGTGGGTCAGTTGTGGTGGAAAATGTACATTTAGCAAGTTCCTTTTTTAGAATACTTCTTACACGTTATCTTCAGTCTCCTAAGTAGTAAAATGCAAGGGAAACACATGAATACCTTTTGCCCCTTCTTCTTGCATGTTGAAATTGTGGGTTTTTTTGAAAGATTTATTTATTTTAGGGAGAGAGTGTGTGGGGAGTGGAGGGAGCAGAGGGAGAGAGAGTCTTGGAGCAGACTCCCCGCTGAGCGCAGAGCCTGTCCTGGGGCTCCGTTCCAGGACCCTGAGATCATGACCTGAGCTGAAACCAAGAGTCAGACGCTTAACCGACTACACCACCCAGGTGCCCCAAAATGCTGTGGTTTTTTAGTTGCTCTATGGAAAAGTTTCTACTAGGTGTGATGGAGTCTGGGCCTTCCTCCATTACTCCTTTTGGTGAATGTTTCTGGCAGAACAGTAACAGTGTTCACTGGGCTCTCTCATGGCAGAGTGTGTGATGAACCTCTGTAATAATGGTGTTTATTTGGGCGCCTGGGTGGCTCAGTTGGTTAAGCAACTGCCTTCGGCTCAGGTCATGATCCTGGAGTCCCGGGATCGAGTCCCACATCGGGCTCCCTGCTCAGCTGGGGGTCTGCTTCTCCCTCTGACCCTTTTCCCTCTCGTGCTCTCTGTCTCTCATTCTCTCTCTCTCTCAAATAAATAAAATCTTTAAAAAAAAAAATAATGGTGTTTATTTTTTAACAGATGGGTCAGAGAGTTTCTGAATGAAGAAAACAGAGGTCTTGATGTTCTAGTGGAATATCTATCGTTTGCGCAGTACGCGGTCACGTAAGTAAAACTTGGCTTGTTGGCTTTTGAATTTCATGTGGTCATAGAAGATGGAAGTGAGTGGCAAAATTACATACAGCACTGAGGGGGGAAACCCAGAAGCAGATGTGGTAAGGTTTAAGGAGGCTTGTTTCTACTCAAGTAACTAAAAGCAAATTATATAATCATTATTAGAAATGTTTTTAAGGCAGAAATAAAACAGGGGAGTAAAAATCACCCTTAGAGTAGAGTCCTTATTTTAAAAAGTGCTTTAGGGCGCCTGGGTGGCTCAGTTGGTTAAGCGACTGCCTTTGGCTCAGGTCATGATCCTGGAGTCCCGGGATCGAGTCCCGCATCGGGCTCCCTGCTCGGCAGGGAGTCTGCTTCTCCCTCTGACGCTCTTCCCTCTCGTGCTCTCTGTCTCTCATTCTCTCTCTCAAATAAATAAAATCTTAAAAAAAAAAAAAAAAAAGTGCTTTAGTGCTCAGGTTACATATATCCATATGGTAGAATACCCTGGCAGTCATTGAAAGAGGTGTATGCTATATTTTTGAGTGAATAAAGCAAGACACAGAAAATAACTTTTTTTGTTAAAAAAAAATTCTTTATATGTATATATATGTGTATATTTGTATGTGCTAGTAAATGCAGAGAAAATGATTGCAGATAAACCAAATCAAGTGGGATTGGAAGAAAGAGTAAACAAGAGGCTTTCCTTTTTCTACTTTATATGTATTTGTATTGTTTTGACTTCCCCTTCGTAAGGTGAAGGGGAAAAATTGCAGCAGAGCAGGAAAGAAAATCAATTTACTTAACCTTGTTTTTTGTTAATTCATAAAATTTTCCCATTTGCTAGGCTTCTGGAATGCTTTACAACAGAAATTTCCTTCTTTAGTCAAAGAATATTGCAGTATCCACAGATTCTCTCTCTCTCTCTCTCTCTCTCTCTCTCACACACACACACACACACACACACACATACACACAGATTGAGGAAGTAATACTGTATTTTTAATTTGACCGGAAGACATTTGGGCCCAGGTGGTGTTTTTTCTCCCCTCAATGCTTCTTTTAAAAGCAGTAACTTGTTTTTCATATTGCATCACTCCAAAGAAGTTCTAAGACTTAACCAGATGTTATAATCCTCAGCACTTCCTTGAGAATTCATGAGGAGGAAGCTGTAATTACTCCTTTTTAGTGGATGCAAAAATTACAGTATAAACTGAAACTGACTGGATCAGTTTCAGGTTTGAGATCTCCTGTATATGATATGGAATAGAGTAAGAAACACCGATAGACAAGTTCTTATCTTTCTAAGAAATTGTCCTCTGAAATACAGTCCTAGTTTTTATAGCATATTCTTCCAAAGGTTGTTTCTTATCTATGTCCGTTGTGTCCAAAACTGCTAACCTCTCTCACACTTCATATTATATGCCAAAACACGATAATATTACCCTGCTGCATAGTTTAAAATCTGGAGGAAAAGTTACGGAATTAAGGAAGAGCTAAGAGACTTCATTTGTAATGGAAAAGGATGGCATGCTATGTATTACATGCCGGCTGTAATTAACCTTTTACCTACATCACAGTAGAGCTTGTGCACCCAGTTTTCCCAGACGTACCCTCACCTCAGACCAGTGGGAAAGGGCAGTGCTACCATGAGGGAATTCTAGGTGTGGTGTAAGATCAAACCCAGCAGATCAGAACTCAGAGCTTTGGTTTCCTTCTCTACTTTTTTTTTTTTTTTTTTTGGCATTACCTTTATATTCTCTGCTTATTAGTTTTGGTTTTCTGTTGTTTAATTTAGCAAATTATATATAGAGACATAATTTATGTTCTTTCTTGAAACTAAGGGGCTGAAAAATTTCTTACTGTCCTAGCCCAGGTAATGTGCACCAACAGGCTCATGCTCTGTTCCTAAAACAGGATGCTTCACCAAGGTGTGCGTTTCCTTCTTCGGCTCCATGGGGTGGGCGACCTGAGAGGAGCATAAGCCTGTGGGATAGCCGAACGACGTGGGGGACTGCAGAGTGACTTGGCGAGAATGTTGATGACATGGGTGATCTTGGGGTGCCCCCTCGGCTTACCTTCTCTGATTATCGGTTGTAGTCTTCTATTTTTAGTGTTTAAGGATTTGATTACTCAATCCCACCTCTTTCCTATTCAGCTCTGCTTCCTGCATCCAAAGGCATGACAAAATTGCCAGATGCATTCACTGATGATCCTCAGTGGCTGCCGCCTGGATTAGTATTTAATAGAGGGACAGCATCGCCTAGTTTACAGATGACGGTTCTAACAAAATATTTTATTTTGGCGATGGTACCCTTATAAAGAGTCATTCTTGTTATTGCCAATATGTATTGTTACTGTCTCTTCTGAGATAGCTGCCCAGATTTTCCATCTGGTATTAATTATAGCTGCCTTCTGTTTATTCTCTGTCTGATCAGGTGTTGCTGGGTGGAACTAGAGGTAGAAACAATTGATAAAATATATATATATATATATATTTTTTTTTTTTTTAGAAGGCAGAGCTCCTGTCTTTGGGAGGGGAAAATGCACAGAACACAAAGGCCTGGCTGTTTAAAAATTTTGTTCCTAAAATTATACAAGAATGAGCAACTTAACTTACCATTTATTCTAACATGGTCAACATGAGTAATAACCTCAAAAAATGTCAGAGAAACACCAGTCCTCCTTTAAAGAGCACCACATTGGGAAGAGATTCCAAAATCAAAGCAAATCCATAACTTTGCAAGTAATATATCACATATGGTTGGAAAAGTACACTTGCCAACACACTAGGAGAAAATGTTCAGTGAAAATTGATGGGTAGGAATAAATTAGTATAAGCCTACATATTGACTTGTTAAAGCAAAATGAAGACAGCTGTAAGATCTTTCCTTCCCCTTTCACCATAGCAGTGTTAGCCATTGGTAAGTTAGTAAGCCTTGTAGTAAAATACAAATAATACAGTACTATTTATTTTTTCCTTGTAGTTCGACTCTTCTTTTGCCTTGCCCAGTATTTGTCATTTTGGATTTTCGAAGCTAACTCTGAGTCCGTGGAAATTCTTTTTGCATTGCTTTTTCGGTTTTCTTTGTTTGCAAGGACTGCCCATTATTGGGCGCGGATGCATCATAGGAAGGAGCCAGTTACGCACATCCATGTATTTGTGTGACTGTCCACTTTTTAAGTCTTCAGTGGCATTTCTCTTTTGTTTTAGTTTTGATTTCGAAAGCGTGGAAAGCACTGTGGAGAGCTCAGTGGACAAATCAAAGCCCTGGAGTAGGTCCATCGAGGATCTGCACAGAGGGAGCAACCTGCCCTCCCCCGTGGGCAACAGTGTGTCCCGCTCAGGAAGACATTCTGCACTGCGGTGAGTTCCGGGAACCAGGAGGGAGGCGCGTTTGGTAGGCAACACTGGGATCGCAGAGTGCCTCGCTTCTGTTGATGATCCTGGGCTACGCAGTGCTGTATCTTTCCACACAGCACTTATATCTGCAACGATGCAAATGGAAAGTTTCTTCGGGAGTTCATGGGATCATCTCTTGGGCAATACTCTACAGGTTTAAATAGTTTTGGGGAAACACCAGCCCTTCATTCGGTGCAGAAAGAGAATTCTGCTGCCAAATGATAGAGCGCAGCAGACTCCATAGACAAGTTTTCGAAACCAGGGAGATACTGACTTCGTGATTTAGGCTCTGTTTTCTGGGTAGAGGCAGCACCTCTTGAGATTTGAGGATCTCAGGGATTCCTTGTTGACTCTTCATTTTCTTCTCCCCTCCCTTCTTCCAGTGGTAACTCAGGCATGTGTTCTGTGGGACGTGTTCTTAGAGGTGCAAAATGCTGTAGTCATCATTTTTATTAATTAAATGCTTTTAGGCAGTGTTCCTTTGGTTAAGTGTGTTCAGTTGTCAACCTTTTGTTTCTTCCTAAGGCTTCTTCTCTAGTGTTTCATGGCTGAAATGCCACCATGCTAAGGAAGGATGGGTGCTGACCACCTGTACGACTAATGGGTATAATATCACTGAGATTGTTTATTCACTCATACCTACAGTCATTCATTCACTGAAAAATATTTTTGAGCTTCCATAATTTGCCAGGCACTGTACTTACAGTTAAGATACATGGGTGGGTAAATCAGAACTCCTGCCTGTCAACATAGAGATGACATCCAGAGCAAGTTCATAAATAGTTGAATAAACATTTTATTAATTAGGCCCCCTTCCCCACTGTTGTTTATTCTTCATAGCTTGAAATATTTATGTCATTCAGGCTTGATCTGGCAAGTGGATGTTCGGGTCAGTGTTGAAGATTCCCATAGGTATTGGGTCATTGGTAGTAGGGTCCATGTATCAAGTTGTAAATCAGTGAAAATGTGGCTTGCAGAATTTTCATATTATTAGTCTTTTATTACCTCTTGTCTCTTTGACTTGGGTTTTGGTCATAGAAAGTTAATATCTTGATAATGAAGTTCAGTTTTGCCGAAGGGTTTGATATTTGAATATGATGCTTCCAATCAACCATTCAGATTTTCCATGTTTGGAAATGCCAAAAATATTAATGGGTTTTGAATGGTTTAATAATAATGAAGAGCAGTGTCTCAGTCCGTCTCATGGTATTTGCAACAGGCCAAGAACTCTATAACTAGCTAGCCTGCATCAACTTTACATGTGGACAAGGCTGATTTAGAAGTTGAAGAAAGGCCAGTCATGTGTGAAGAATTCCATTAATGACCTTTGTATGTGAAATGGAAATTCTTACCATTAGTATAGATATAATTATGTGTAAGGAATTTAATTACAAAGCACATTTTAATTTGCTTTTTTATCATTTCTTACCTGGAATGTATCACCTATTGGCCAGCTACCACCTCAAAAAGGATTCATTTTTCTGGTTAATAATTCATTAGGCCTAATTTTGAATTATTGAAGACTGTTCATTGAGAGCACATTATTTGTGGAAGAGTCAATAAAATATGGGAATATCTTCGATTTGAGGAGAACTGTAGTCCTGCACTCTAGAAGGCATAGTACTGGGACATCCGTGTCCAGCCTGACTTGCTTGACTGTTGGCTGAAGGTAGAACTCGCCAGAATTCATTTCAAATTGGAAAAATAGACCCAAAGTGTAAAGATAGACATGATGGAAATGCTCTTCTGAGAAACTCAGCAATTATCTGACCTTTTGGTTGGCAGATGTGCTAGAAGATGACCAACTAAGAAACCAACAACACATTCTTCTGTCTTGTGTTTGAACAGTTTCGGGCTGAGGAATGGAACATTTGGGTTTCCTTTGATTCTTCCTTCATGGGTTCTAGTAACTGAAGAAAATCAATGTGGCAGTAACTTTCATGCCCCCTTATTGACCTGAAGTTTAGACTTTTTGTTTTTAAACAATGTATATCCGTGATATTCCAGCTCTTGTGGTTCATGGATTTGTGCCTGGATTCTAATTCTGTATTTGGTCATTTGATAGCATCTGTGACTTAAAAAAACAAACAGCAATCAGAAGTACAGGCATATGGTACATGTTGCTTTTCATATACCCAAAGATTGTTTACATTTTTTTTCTCTTCCTCCTCCTCCTCCTCTCCCCTTTCTTTCTCTGCTCCCCACACTTCCTTCACTTTTTGGCTTTCTTTTCATTGTCCTTCTTTTCCATTCTGCCATCTCCTTTCTGATTGTCTTCGCCTACTCTACTTTGTCCTTTCTCATCCTACTGTCTCCTCTTCCTCCGGTTCCATTCATTCCTTACACCACCACCAGATGGGTTTCTCTGCCTGAGTATCTTCAGTTCAAATGCCACCAGAGCTGCTTCTCTCCCTGTTGCCTCTGGAGCAGCTTCAGTTTACACACTGATGATGAGGCTTCAAACCGGAACGTCTCGTAAGTCACGGGTGAACATGACGCCCACGAGAGCTCGTCGTGCATGGTGGCAGGGTATCACGACTGCTCCCCATTTTATAATACGATAATCTCAGTGGCTTCCCATCACCTGTACTGGAATGAAACCCACTGCCTTTTAAACTTCGATGCACTCTGTTATCATATTATGATTCCTCAGTTTAAGAATTTGACCCTCTAAGGTGTATTGTATTCATGTTGCGATTTTTTGGGAAAGCATAGAAGGGTATTCATGTTCTGTAGCTTATTCTGGTAGCTTTGTTTGATGGGAATATGTCTTTATTCAAATGTAGATTTTTAGTTCCTTGTCTTAATCTCCAGATGATAATGTAGATTGAGTTATCTTATCTATCACTTGGTAAAAAGTGTTAGTTAAACTTGGAAGAGGAAATGAGATTTCAAGAAATTTAAAACACTTTATAAATGGGGCTTGATTAAAGAAAAACACCGTTTTTAAAGAAAATTGTAATGTTGACACACACTCTCCTCAGACTTTATTTTTTAACTATTTAAAATGGATTAGTAAAAATTTTAAGACATGACATTCACCTTCAGTTATATCAGCTATTAAATGCTGTATTACATGAATTTGTCAGCTTGGCCAGTGGTAAAAATGTTGATATTGATGCAGTAGAGACCGGAATTGTGTGGTCTTGTAAGCTTAGAGTCTTGTGTGCCTTCAGTTAAGATTTCTGTTAACGTGGCTATAGGTCGAGCTAAAATAAATGATGCTGTATATGCACATGTGTACATGCTAGGTTTTTGAAGACAAAGGTTGTATTCAGATATAAGAGAAAGTAATTTCTTAATTTTTAAGAATGATTACTTCATGCCATTAGACTTAAATTAAGGAGTGACATAGACAATAAATAAATGTTTTGAGTTTTTAAAGAAATCCATGGAGCACTGAGAGCCGGTAAGAAGGGGTCAGATTTTAACTGGGACTTTGGGTGACACCAGAGTTGATGTTCGGGGTGAGGAAAGTGCTTCTGGTGGAAGTAAAGTGAAGAAGCATGAGATGAACAAAAGCTTACATCAAAGGTCAGGCATGTTTGGGAAAGAGGGAAGAACCTGTCCTTTCTGGAGCAGGAGCTTTGTGATGAGGTAGAGGGTGATTTAATGGCAAGATTGGGTCATATACATCCAAAGCTGGTAGGCCTTGAGGGTCACCCCGATTGACCCTTCCCAGTGTGGTGAGGAAACCAACACCCACGTTTCCTCTAAGATGTTAACTTCTATTAGTATTTATTCTTGAGATCCCCAGAACAAATTTCATTGTTTTTCTTGAGATTATTATCTTAAAGGAATGACATTTCCTGAATAGTCATCATTCTATTGACCACCTCTATCTTTAGTGAATTTACATGAAGAGATGAAGAGTTCAAATTTAGATGCTTGTTGATAAGCATTTCCCCCCCCCATGGGACTAATTTTTTAAAGTAATTTAAAAATAGGCACAGAGGAGAGCCTGGGTGGCTCAGTCGTTAAGCGTCTGCCTTCGGCTCAGGTCATGATCCCAGGGTCCTGGGATCGAGCCCTGTGTTGGGCTCCCTGCTCAGCGGGAAACCTGCTTCTCCCTCTTCCACTCCCCCCTACTTGTGTTCCTTCTCTCGCTGTCTCTCTCTCTGTCAAATAAATAAAATCTTAAAAATAGGCACAGAGATGTAGATAACATTGATATAATTTTTATTGGGGAGGAAAACATTGAGCGTCTACTGTGTGCCAGGCACTGTTCTAAGGGCCTTCGGTGATTTACTGCTCACAGTGGTTTTACGAGATATGACGACTGTTATCCCTGCAAAGAAACTGAGGTCTCTAGTGGTTAAGCAACTTGCCTGGGATCAAACAGCGAGTATAGGAGGTAGGATATGAAGTGAGCTGGCCTGACTCCAACTTCCAAGCCATGTTATCCTGCACAGGATGATTTTTTTCTCCTTCATAAGGAGCCTGTTTTAATATCAGGGTGTCCACGTGTCTTTATGGGGGTTGTACCCTGAAGGAGGGGCTTTTGCAAATCCTTCTCGAAGATGTGCCTTTTTCTACTTCACACAAAGATGCCAGAGGATCTAGTGGAGACCTTGATCAATGTGCTGGTCAGTATAGCTGGTCAATCTAACTATTACAAAACAAGTTAACACAGAAATAGGAAAAAGTGTTTCCTAAACAAATGACAGGAGTAAGACAAAAAGTTCTGTATTTATACAATTTCATTGTTACCTATTTGCAGATGGGAAGGCATTGAAGGGGGGAAGCTTATTAAATGAAAAAAGTGACTTTTTTTTTTTAACCAAAGGGGAGATTATGAGTGAGCTTTTCTCAAATTTTTGTTTTTATGATGTTTTAGAACTGACCTAAAATACGTGTAGTATATACTTGTGAATCAGGGAGAGGCCACATAATAAAGAACCTTGAATTTTGGAGTTTGGTTTTTATCTGGTAGGCAGTGGAATGGGAAGTCACATGAGGTGGCTGATCTTTTCAGGTGTGTAGAGTCTGGGGAATGTACTGGATGTTGATTGGAGAAAAAGATTGCTATTGCTTGGACCTCTGCAGGCGGTACCTGAAAAACATAGAGCAAAAGCCAAGTAAGAAGATGTTCCGGAAGTGACTTGGTGGTCATAGTGGTAAAGAGAAAATTTTGCATATGATTGATTAGAAGAGAGATAGAATCATTAGTAGAAATAGCAAAGTTGGAATCTGGAAGGGTTCTCAGATATGATTAGTTGGATGAGGTTTGTCGGTGAGGCATTGTGCTAAGACCTTACTCTCCAAGGAGTTACCTAGTTCCTGCAGACTGATTTCCGTATGTGCACCATTGGCCCATAATTTGATTAGGCTTGATTGTGATAAATGCTTGTGTTCACAGCAGTTTTCCTGATTTTATGTAGATATATGGGAACACTAAATCTGTACCAGTTTGCTTATAAAGTAAGCAATATTCTAGAAGAGTGGAGCTCTCGGAAGCTCTTCAGAGTTCTTTTATTTCAACAGTAGCATTTTACCTTCAATTTTAATTGCTGGGGGAAGAAAATCATGTAACCTCTTTAAACCACTCTAGTATGAGGTAAAGATCTGTGAATTGTATAGTTGGAAGCTAAAGCACTTTTTGCTTTGATTCACAACAAGGAGAACTCAATTCTGTTCATTGTCCAGTTTATATAAATTTAGGGATATAATTTCTAAAATGATCACTGTTCTCTATTCTCTTCCCTCTTCTGCCCCCCAAGTTAGACAAAATCAACTCAGATCCTTGATAGTCTTCAGTATTGAGAGTTGTAATCTTTATTTTGTTCTACATGTGTTCCTTCTTCTTAACTCCTTGTATTCTAACTTTTCATATGGACAGATATTGCGAAATCTAATCTATTTCCATATGGTCCAATTTACAGGGGGGAAAACTACAAAGAAAAATATATTAAAAATTTTTTCGCAAAGTTTGAGTTCTCTCTTCATGAGATAAGATGACAGATACTGACTGAAATTTTTATTAACACTGAATTTAGAAAGAGAGAAAAGGAAAGTAAAGAATAAAGGTAAAAAAGTAAGGTAAAAAGGCAAAAAAAAAAAGGTAAGAATAAAGGAGTGGGAGAGAAAATAATAAGAAGATGGTCATTATAGGTAACACCTGAATATTGTTTCTGAGGGAAGAGAGATGTTGAAGAAACTCCTTAACCTGATAGACTTTTGTCCTGAAGATCTGAGGTTCCAGAAAATGCAGTAATTATCTATAAAATAAAGACTTTCTAAATTTGCAGACTCTGTAAAAATAATCTGCAACTACAGATTTTCAGTTTTACTTTTCAGCACATTCTGTAAGCAGAAACAACTGAAGGTGTTGGGTTTATTGTGTTTCAGATTTTTGTATTTGTTTATTTGAAGTTGTAAAAAGAGAAAACTGTATTTGGGTTAAGAATGTACATTTCAGCTTTTCAGCTGGGAGCTTGTTTTAATGGCCCTGCTGGTGAAAATGGTGACAACTTTAATTATAGCTTGTGGTGCACCCTACAGGCAGATTTGTCAAGCATTTCCCACTATGAGAAACATGGATTTCACTTGTTCCATCTCTTCATTGGGTCTTTTCTCCAAGGGAGAGGCTCTCCAACTGAGAGAGGCTATGATAGGAAAGTCATCTGGCCAATGCATTGTTGAGGATCTGTCTCACAGGTACTCTGGTTGGTAGAGATGATAGGCTCTGGGACCTGCCACCCATGTTAGGAGATTAAATTAATTCCTGTAAAGAACTTGGCTCAATAGTGAGTAGTTAGTCAATGTTAACCACATAGGATTGAGAGAAAAATGGAAGATGACTCTGGAACTTCCTACAGCTGTGGTCCAGTACCTTCATCAGCAAGACTTATACAGAAAGATCCTTAAACTGGGGCGCCTGGGTGGCTCAGTTGGTTAAGCATCTGCCTTCGGCTCAGGTCATGATCCCGGGGTCCTGAGATTGAGCCCCACATGAAGCTCCCTGCTCAGCGGAGAACCTGCTTCTCTCTCTGCCTCTGCCTCTCTCTCTCTCTGTCATGAATAAATAAATAAAATCTTAAAAAAAAAAAAAGATCATTACACTATTTGTGTAAGATCTGTGGCTGATAAAGGACACATCTTTATGAAGTCTTTTGGGAGGTATTCAAGGATTATTAGCCCCATTTTCCAGATGAGGACGCCAAGGCTCAGAGAAGTTATCCATATCTAGTGATAGAGCCAGGATTTAGAATCAGTCTTCTGACTCCTATGTCAAGTGTTTTTATGATTTGATTGAGAAAACATGTGTATGTGTGTTCTTGCACGCTGGCGTATATTAAGTGTCCTGAGTCTAACCAAAACCAAAGTATGGAGCTTTCAAGGCTAGAGTGACAATAAAACCTAGGGGAGATTCATGATGTGGTCTGGCTGTGAAGAGCTGTGAGTAAGACCTGGAGGAGGGGCTATGGAAGAGGGGGAAGGAGGGAGAGGGTAATGAGCAGTGGCTCATTGCTAAGACCACATGGTTTGTTTAGGAAACAATGAATAGATGAGTCTGGCTGGAAGCAGTTTAGAGCCAGTTTATGTAATATTTTGAAGGCCAGGCTAAGGAATGGTCATTTTAGCTCATTGGCAATGATCTATTGAAGGTTTGTGAAAAAGAGGGGGTAATTTGGGATAAACATAGAAATATTTCTATTTAAAGGTCACAGGAGATAGATGGTTTCCTTGAACACGCCTCACATAGGGATATATACAGATTAATTAGCAACTCAATAGCAAATGCCTTTGTCAAAGGGAATATAATGAAAAATCAGAAAATTCAGACAAATACTGGCTCTCCATTCATATGATGGGTTGGCAGCCTGTTTGTTCACTTATTCTGTTCAAAAAGTATATATGGAAATATTTTGATTCACAGGTTCTGTTCTAGTTGTTAGCTGGTCCTGTGATGGGAAATGTAGACAAACGGAAAATTTCAATAACTAATAAAATTAATTAGGAGGTTTGTGTGTCTCTCTATCTCCCTCTGCCTTCCCCATCCTCTGTTTCCCTTTCTCTCTTTACCTCCACTTTGAACTGTCTGGATTCAACTCTTTGAGCTCTGTTTCTTTTGGCTGTGGAGACCGTCAGAAAGTGCTTGCTTCATTTTTTTCAGCATCGCATATTTTATGAGTTTAATTGATAGAAGAAATATGCCCAAGTGATGTCATGTCTGAAGGGTAACAGAGGAAACCTAAAACCCCAAATCTTGGTAAAGTTATATTAAGGCCAGACCTTGGAACCATAAAAGACTAGTAAAATTATGCCAAATTATGTGAATATCCAGTTGGCATTGCATCCCAGTTGAGTTAAACCCTTACCTTAAGCTTCCAAGGAAGTTCTAATTACTATTGTTTATTTATAGGTAGATATTAGTTTGATATCTGAATAGTTAGACTGTTTGAAAATACTTTTTTAAGAGAAAAAATATACCTTTCCTTTTTCCTGTTGCCATTAGGACTTCAGTAGTACAAACTTCACAAGTATTGGCAAGAAAGGTCTATACACTTTTGAAAAACATTTTTTGCCAGACTCTGGGAAAGTCTGGTTTAGGTCAGTTCAGGAACTACTCATTCAAGGTTCTGCAGTAATATATTGTCTGTGGAGAGTACAAGGTCACAGGGAGAGGCAGACCTGTCCACAACCCACACACAAGAGGATGTCAAATGTCTAGAAATATGGATATGTTGTTAAAACAATAGATTGCTGATCAGGCTTATTTCAGAGTATCACTGGGTGAGCAGTAGCTTCCATTTTGGTGTTTACTAAGTGCTTGGTGCTTTGCAGATGTTGATCTCCGAACATATCCATTGTTGATTATATCTAGCTTTTGTTCAGAAGTAGTGTTCTTTTTCCTGTATTTCCAGAATTATCATGGACATGCTTCGTATCCTTCATTCTTATGGTTATCACCTCTTCTTTTTAATATACCCCTCTTATTTTTTTATTTTTAAAAAACATTTATTTTTTTAAAGATATTTATTTGAGAGAGGGAGAATGAGAGAGAGAGACAGAGAGAGCACATGGGAGGCGGGAGGGTCAGAGGCAGATGCAGACTCCCTGCTGAACAGGGAGCCCGATGTGGGACTTGATCCTGGGACTCCAGGATCATGACCAGAGCCAAAGGCAGTGGCTTAACCAACTGAACCACCCAGGTACCCCCCCCTTTTATATTTTATTTTTATTTTTATTTTTTACATTTATTTTAGAGATGGGGGGTCAAAGAGAGAGGGAGATGGAGTCTTAAGCAGACCCCATGTTGAGTGCAGAACCCGACACAGGGCTTGATCTCAGGACCCTGAGATCATGACCTGAGCCGAAACCAAGAGTTGGACACTTAACCGAATGAGCCACCCATCTCCTGGAGCCCCATCTCCTTTTATTTTTTTTTATTGTGGTAAGAACACTTAACATGATATCTTACCCTCCTAACAAATTTTTAAGCGTACAGTATGGTATTGGTAACTATTGGCACAATGTTGTACAGCAGATCTCTAGAACTTATTCATCTTGTATAACTGAACCGTTATACCCATTGATTAACAATTCCCAGTGTTCCCCCTCCACTCAACCTGTGGCAACCACCTTTCTATTCTCTGCTTCTAAGAGTTGGACTGTTGTAGATACCTTTAAATAGGCTCGTGCAGCATTTGTCCTTCTGGGCCTGGCTTATTTCACTTAGCAGGACATTCTCAAGGTTAATCCATATTGGTACACATTGCAGGATTTCCTTTTTTTTTTTTTTAAAGACTAAATAATATTCCATTAGATAAATGCATGTTTCCTTTTCACTTTTTATTTTGATATCGTTTATTTTTTTTTTGAAAGATTTTATTTATCTGTCAGAGAGTGTGAGCACAAGCAGGGGGAGCGGCAGGCAGAGGGAAAAGCAGGCTCCCTGCTGAGCAAGGAGCCGAGTATGGGACTTGCTCCCAGGACCCCAGCATCACAACCCCAGCCAAAGGCAGATGCCCAACCGACTGAGCCACCCAGGCATCCTGATAACATTTAAAATTTTTAAAAATTATAAGATTACAGTGATCCCCCTTACACTCTTAATACAGATTCAAAAATTCACATTTTGTCCATTTACTTTACTGTTTACACATTTGCTTTGTAAACATACACCCTTTCTAATCATTTGAAAGCAGGTTACAGAATTGTGTCCTTTTACACCTAATTTTAGTGTAGATTTCCTAAGACAAGGACACACTCTTACATAACCATGGTACAGTTATCAAAATAAGACTGTTTTAATATTGACACTGTTTCTTAGCCCAGTCTGAGAGTTTCATCAGTTATCCCACTGCCTTCCATTTCTTTTTTTTTTTAAAACTCTATCCACACTCTGTAAGGATCATTTATTGTGTTTAGTAGTTGTGTCTGTGTAGTGTCCTTTAACTTGAACAGCTCCTCATCCTTTCTTTGTCTTTCATGACTTAATATTTTTTTTGTGTGTGTGAATATGTAATATTTTATTTTTTATTGAGCTATAATGTGTAAGTTTTAGATGTACAACCTGTTGATTTGAAAAAATTTGTACACTGCCTTATGATTACAATAGCATTAGCCAACACCTCTGCCATGTCACCTAATTACTATTTCTTTATTTAACCACAGTTTCTTTCTCCATTCATCTGTTGATGGACATTTAGATTGTTTTCACATCTTGGCTCTTACATATAATGCTGCCGGGAATACATGTGTGCAGATATCTCTTTGAGATTTTGATTTCAATTCTTTTGGATAAATGCCCAGAAGTGAGGTTGCTAGATCATATGGTAGTGCTATTTTTATTTTTTTGAGGAACTCTGTACTTTTTCCCCATGGTATCTGCGTAATTTATATTCCCCCCCAACAGTGCATAAGGGTTTCACTTTCTCCATATCATTGCCAGCACTTGTCATCGCTTGTTTTTTGTTTTTTGGTTTTTTTTGGTAACCGCCATCCTGATGCAGTGAGGTGATATGTCACATTGTGGTTTTGATTTGCATGTCCTTGATGATCAGTGATGTTCAGCATCTTTTTAGATACCGTCAGTCATTTATATGTCTTCTTTGGAGAAATGTCTATTCAGGTCCTTCACCTGTTCTTTAATTGGGTTATATGTTTTTTTGTTTTGTTTTGTTGTTGAGTAGTGGAGTTCCTTATATGTTTTGGGTATTAATGGTTTGCAAATATTTTCTTCTATTTTATAGGTTACCTTTTCACTCTGTTTCCTTTCTGTGCAGAAGCTTTTTAGTTTGATGTAGTCCAACTTGTCTGTTGTATTCCTAACCATGAGGAACTAGTTCAAAATTACTATAGCTTCCGGTGGTGCCTGGGTGGCTCAGTCGTTAAGTGTCTGCCTTCGTTAGGGTCATGATCCCAGGGTCCTGGAATCGAGCCCCGCATCGGGCTCCCTGCTCCGCGGGAGGCCTGCTTCTCCCTCTGCTGCTCCCCTTGCTTGTGTTCCCTCTCTCCCTGCCTCTCTCTCTGTCAAAAAATAAATAAAATCTTTAAAAAAAAAATTACTATAGCTTCCTTTTTAAATCCTCTTACAATGAGTAGTGGTTTAAGGACAGCATAGCATGACTCTAGCCAGAACCCTAACAAGCGTTACGTGTATGTCAGGCAACCAACATGTGCCTGGCAAGAAAAATTCCTGTGTATCTCATCTGTAGTCAGGAAGATTCCAAGACCGTTGCTTCCCTGGGTTTTCTTTGCTGGCCTTGCCATTCTCTTTTTTCTGGAGGCAAAAATTCGGGTTTGACTTGCCTTGTCATTTCTTACTAGAGTAAGTCAATGGTTTGGAGCTCACTCAGTCATTCCGAAAGGCTTTTATCTTTTTATTTATTTATAAGATTTTTTATTTATTTATTTGAGAGAGAGAATGAGATAGAGCATGAGAGGGGGGAGGATCAGAGGGAGAACAGACTCCCCGCTGAGCCGGGAGCCTGATGCGGGGCTCGATCCCGGGACTCCAGGATCCTGACCTGAGCCGAAGGCAGTTGCTTAACCAACTGAGCCACCCAGGCGCCCCTCCAAAAGGCTTTTAAAACACCTTCTTTCCCTGTGGCTCCTGCTGCCAGTGCCAGGCAGGTTGAGCTGCTCACCACCTGCTGCTCGGCAAGTTCATTGCTGCGCATGAAGTAGGTGGCTCAGGTGGCAGGTGTTACCGTAGTACTAAACAGCACATGTTTTGTATAGGTTTCTTAAGAGGTATTTGTAGAAATTGCGTAGTTTTGTCTGCCTGTTACACTGGTTTGACTTAGAACTTTATTATTTCATGTGCATATAACTACTGGTGCATACAATTAATACAAGTGCTTAGAGTCATTTCTGTTTGGTTTTGATCTCCCGTTGGTTTTGTGATGTTTTTTTTTCCATATCCACAGCATCCTGTGAATTCTGATTGGCAGCTCCCTCCAAGACAGTGTCTCATCTTCAAATGCTAGGGTAACATTTTAGTTTGAATTCAGTGCTTGACAGGATAGCAGACAGTTCTCAAAGTTGATGAACAGGGTCTGAGAAATTTGGTGGTATTAGTTTCCCTGCAAGGTTTTGGTCAAAATGACCTCTCAAAGACAGGATTTCCTTAAAAATCTTGAGACCTCAAAAAAAAAAAAAAAAAAAAAATCCCTAACTATTCATCCCCCATCCCCCCCCCCCCCCCAAATAGCCAGGTGCTCCAAAAATTGGACTCAGGGTTGTTATCTGCCTCTGGGAAACCATCTTTTGTGTCCAGGCATCCAGAGCCCCAAAGGTCTGCCTTGCCCAAAGTGGGAAGAAAGGTTCTTGGGACAGCCAGCATTTAGGTCCTGTACTTGAGTGGTCCCAGCATTAGTTCACAATCCCTCCATTCAGTACTTTATTCCCTTGGTTTTTCCTCTGGAATCTGAGAGCATTCTCTCCAAGATTCATGTCTCCGGGAAGTTGCCCTGAGTCACCAGAGAGACCGAATTGTTTCGGGACCTCATTAGACCTGCTCCCATTAATTTAAAGGAAGAGTGACACATATTCAGAATGACTTCATTGGGCAGAAAATGATCTCTAAATGTCTGATAGGGAGGTCAGTGAAAATGAGGGCGTCAGGACTCTTTGAATGCTGTCATCCATGAAAACAATGAGGAGATGGGCAAAATATGCCAGAGTCAACTGTTTCAGAATTCTAGAAATTAGCTCGTCTTGCAGCAATCTGGGGAGCATTTATTTAGGAAAAATGAGTGACTCTTGGTAGTAACAGCTGGCTTTGTGGCATTTCACTTGCCCTGTTCTCCCTCCCTCCCTCTCTAGGTCCACAGTAGCTCGAAAACCAGTAGCTCCGTAATCACAGTGCAAACCATCAGCCTGGCAGCCCGCAGAGGGGCAGAATGGAAATGAAGTTCTTTCCAAGCCTCTTTTCCTCCTCCTCCTCCTCGATGAAGCTATGATGTACTGTGTGGTTAGAGAACTAGCGAAGAAACCAGTTTGAAGCCTCTGTTAAGGGAACAGACACCATTAGCTGTTGACAGAACCTGGGATCACTCCAAACCTATTACGTGGGTCAGGAATGTGGCTCGTCTGCCTCAGTTATCCATAGGAGACTGGGAGAAATGAGTGCTGCCTCTCACTGGAGCCTTTTAAATACACCACAGTGAACCAGAGCGACAGTCTTCAATCTGGCTCTGCTCAAATAGACCGTTTTATGAGAAGTTTCCTAATAACTTCAGGAAGGAAGTACTGTAGCAATTGGTTTCACTGTGGATAACTCTGTAATGGTACATGTGCCAAATTTATTAGATTACCACGGAAGCACCCATACCTCCTGCTGAGTCACCCACTTAATCCCTTGTAAAGCTCAGGTCTTTGTGGAAAGTCTTTTCAAAGAGCTGAACTAGGATGATCGGTGCTTGTGAAAGGCGAACAGGGTTTAGCCTCAAGGCTGTGGCGGGAACCGGATGCAGGCTGCTCTATCCACCCTTTCTTTCAACTACGATCGAGTGAACCTTATTTACATGTGTCAACATGATGATGCAACAGCACCTGTGCATTTGGTTTCGATGACTAGTTTTGAACTGTTTGAGTTTTTAATTGGTCACTGATTATTACTGATTTTCCAACCCAACATTGAGGGAATCTGTAACTCATACTTTTTTTTTTTAAGATTTTATTTATTTGAAAGAGAATGAGAGAGAGAGAGCACATGAGAGGGGGGAGGGTCAGAGGGAGAAGCAGACTCCCTGCTGAGCAGGGAGCCCGATGCGGGACTCGATCCTGGGACTCCAGGAGATCATGACCTGAGCCGAAGGCGGTCGCTTAACCAACTGAGCCACCCGGGCGCCCCTGTAACTCACGTTTGGTGGAGTTTTATGGCACTAATCACTTACCTTCATCCTTTGTCTGTGGAAACTGTTAATCATTGTATTCAGCCTCCTCCTTGATGTCCAGGTGGAGGTTTGCAGCACCAGGGAATGAGATTTTTTTCAAAGTCCAGTTTTTCCGATGATACTTGGTTCTTTTGTTACATGTGTTGTGGAATTGGGCCTCATGCCAGAAATGCTACATCTTGCTTTAGGAGGGCAGAGCAGGGCCAGCTTTCCGCATCAGAGGCCTTGTGGGAAGCCTTCTACAGGATGATTGAAGTGGAAAAGGCGTTCTGATCACACCCTTAGCTGGCCCTCTGTCTTTAGGGGAATCTAAGCCTAGACCGTCTACAAGTGTTTATTTTTATGCAGCTTTTTTTCTTTCTTTCTTTGGAAAGTAACACACATCCACACTTAAAATACAGACAAAAATGATGAATCCAAGGATCACAAGAGATGGGTAGGTTTTAAATCTGCATTGGTAATAGTTCATGTTCAGTTATCTTCATTGTCATGTCACCTTTATGAGACTCACCCCACAATTTGTCCATCCCTTTTAGATTGACTTCTTGAATCAGAACCCTATTTAAAAACACCTTTCATATGCCTAAAGACCATTTCCAGGAATAGGTCTGTATTAACTCAGTCGAACCTGGCTCGATTGAAGAAAGGTTCACTCCATGGGGATTTTAAGTATGATACTTCTTTGAGATGTGACTGTCATCACTCCACCATATTGTGCTGTGCAGGTGTGTGTCCTGCTGAGTTTATTTTGCACATGATCATGTGCATGCAGCAGAAGGAGGGGCTGGGGTTGGAGTGTGGGCAGAGCACATTTCATACAGGGGCTATCAATGTAGTTACCTCTTGCTTCCTAAAGTAAGCGATGAGTCCTTAAAGGCAGAAGCACCGTCTTTCGTTATCTTTTGTTTTTCCTTAACACTTAGTAGGTTTAGCGTAAACAGGAGATGTTTAATAAAACCAGCATTGGACCTTAAACATGAGTTTTAGTTTGATTTCCTATGGCTGGTGGAGAACATCAGAGGTAAGTACTTTTATTATTAAGTTTTTATTTAAATTCCAGTTAACACAGTGTAATATTCGTTTCAGGTGCACAGTATAGCGATTCAACACTTCCATACATCATCCAGTGCTCATCCCAATGCAAGTGTACTCCTTAATCAAGTCCAGTGCTTTTAGATGGCTCACGTTGTCCAGGTGTCCTTGTTGTGGTTAAAGTGGATCCAGGAAATTGTTAGTCTTAACTCTGTTGGTATTTTAGGGTCAATTCAAAGGGATCTATTCAAACCAGCTACATAGGGACATGTTTTTTGGGTACTCCAATACATTAGAGCTGAATTTAAAACTATGCAAACAGAAAAAAAAGGTGGTAAGTTAATCAGGTGATAATTAAAGCAAATAAACCAAACATCTAATTAAATAGATTGTCAAATTCCACAATATGTGCTTGTTGAAGAGTAGATGAATGTACCTGCTAACTCATGGCACAGTCCCTAAAATCAAGCCAAAGAGATTTAATGTGATCCTAAATTAGGTCATCTGCAAATATTTGTATTTGCAGAGGTAAAGAGTTGTGACCTCTATCGGCTTGTATTTACTTAATGAGAGAAAATTCTCTTAGAATAAGAGTTCCAAAGTATGGAGCAAAATTTCCCATTAAATTAAAAAAAAACTTCACTTTTCTGATAAGTGATACAGGATAAATTAAAATTAAATTAAATTAATTAGATTAAAAATTAAATTATATTAAATTATTTAAATTACATTAAATTAAAAAAAACTTCACTTTTCTGATAAGTGATACAGGATAAAGATTTAAAAAGAAAACTGCTTACCTGGGTGGCTCAGTCGGTTAGGCTTTTAAGCATCTGACTCTTGCTTTCAGATCAGGTCATGATCTCAGGGTCATGGGATCGAGCCCGGCGTCGGGTTCTGTGCTCAGCGCAGAGTCTGCTTGTCCCTCTCCCCACCTCCCCCACCCTGTCTCTGTCACTCACCCAAAATGAATAAACAAAATACTAAAAAAAAAAACAAACTGCTTACCGAGTGCATTGACCACGAAGTTCTGAAAAAATGCCTTAACCCCGCTTGGTGAAATAATTGGTGGGAGTGGGGGAATGGCACCTATCTAGACCCAGTGCTGTCAGGATGACGGAAATGAGCATTCGACAAAGAACTTGCCGGCGCAGATGGCTGTAGGCAGTAGCTTTTTCACATGATCACCTGACATATTGTCTGTGAGTTGCAACTTGTAAGAAGAAACTGCCCTGAATTCCAGTGAGGACACTTGTCTTTTACTTTTTACCTGCTGTGTGGCTGCAGTTTCTTTGGGCTTCCGTTTGCTGATCCATGGCAGGAAAGATTGGTAAAAATGATACCACGCGTCTCCTTTGGCTTTCGATGCTGACTTTTTGTTATTGGTTGTAGTGGTGTTTTTTAAAAGACATACTGTGATGCTATGATTTTCAATACAAGTTCAAATGCTGCCTTTAATTCTCCATTTTTGTATAAACCAAAAATGGGAGGAAAAACAAAATTTAGATTAAATGCTGTACACTTAGAGAAAAAGCTTATCTCTATTTTTTAAGCATAGAATATCAATAAAATATACTTTGTTTTTATTTGACATAAGTTTTAAGCTCCTTAAATACTGATAAGTGTTCATGTGCTGTTTTATATTAAATACATTTTAAATGTTGATCCAAAATGTATATTTGAGATCACCCACCTGCTACAGTAAGTAGAAACCTTTTGTGTTACTAATTAGAATGTCATAATTAATCCATTTTTGCTAGTTTCTACAAATAACGCAAGTAATGACCAAGACATTTTTGCTTTTCAGAGTCTTATTACAATCCTGAAGCTTAAGAACTGGATTATTAAGTGCAAGGAAGGAACCTGCTTATGTAACTTTACATCTTTTAGAAAACACCATTAATGTGTATGTTTGGTCTGTTTGGCAGAATCATTAAAATGTATATGGAAGGGATGCAGAAACGTGCAACTCTGTAGAACTGACCGATCCCTCTGCCGTCCAGAGTCACTTGCTTTGTTCAGTAGATCTGCAGTCATTGCTGCATGTAAATATAATTTAGCAATAAGGACAGTTGATTCCCTTGAAAATCACTTTTTTTCTTTTTTGAACTTAATCATAGATAACTTTGTTTTGCTCTGGTTAGCCACTGCTTTCGATTAAAAATGCCCTCTCTGTATCATCCGCTATAATATACTTAACAAGTGATGACGTTAAAGAAATGCAAAACAGGTTAGACTAAAGAAAGAGGTGGGGAAAGAATTTCTGATACAGACGAAGCAGCCCACAGACATTGGGGTCAGGCTGGCTGTGTGGTTATTGTTTGAAGAGGTACCAATCTCTGTGAGACCTCCATGTGGTGTGTTAGCAGACATGCTCAGGCTGGGGCTGTGGTGAAGCGACATGTTTTAGAGTTGTTCTAGATGTTGAAATTGTGCTTACTACCACCGAAATCGGAATTCATTTCCATAACTTTGTTTTTGCATTCAGAGCTGAATTAGGCCAACTTCCATTGCTGCAGTTTTATTTCCAAGTGTGAATAAGGCAGGAAGTCCTTGAATAATAATCCTCCTCCTCCTCCTCCTCCTTCTTTCTTCTTCTTCTTCTTGTTCTTCTTCTTCCTCTTCCTTTTCCTCTTCCTACTCCTCCTTTTCCTCTTCCCCCTCCTCCTCTTCCTCCTCCCCCTCCTCCTCTTCCTCCTCCTCCCCCTCCTCCTCTTCCTCCTCCTCCTCTTCCTCCTCCTCCTCCTCCTCCGTTATACTAAACTATTATTATAGAAGTAAGTTTTTCTAATTATAGGAAAATTAGAGATTACATGTGAGCAAAAAAGAAAAATCTACAACCACATCACCTGAGATTACTGTATAATTTATTGAATTTCTATCATGTTTTCTTGTAGCTATTTTTCCTTAATACGTGTGTCTGTGCATATTCATGTAAAACAGACATGGCATAAAGCAAAAAAATCGAGCATTCTCCTTGAGGCTAGCATAAGCAAATTTTATACATTCAGGTGTATGGAGGCAAGTGACATATTGAAGGGCTTTTCTCAAATCTATTTGGCTCATTCGTAGGCTTATGTGAAAAAATCATCTGTTTGATAGTTTTTGAATAGAAAATGAATTAAAAGGGCTGCTCAGCGGAACAGTTTCAGACAAACCTGTCAATTCAGTTTTCAACTCTTTGCACCTGTGGGGGCTTTTGAATGTGGTTAATATTAATCAGAACTTCCTTTAAATTCTTGAATTAGTTCAGGAAGAAGGAAGGCCTGTGGCTTATTTTGTGGATCATCTCTGATGCTATCAGAGAGTAGTTGACAATTTTTCAAATTGGCTTTTACTTCAGGCTTGGAGTTGCAGAGAGAACTGCCCTTGGAGGCACTCACTCACAGCTCACTTGGAAGCTCTTGGTGGTGGTGGTAGCTTGTCTCCTAGCACCATGTTGACCTTGCCACTTCCTTACTCTGAGAAATCTCCAGACGGGAGAACTAAGGCTTAGCAATGTGGGATCTCCGAATGAGTCTTAACATGGAAACCTCCTTACCCTGTGAAATACCAGCACATTTCCACCTCAGCTTCAGCTTTCACACCAGGCTTTACTTGAGGGATCAGGCTGAGGAGGCATTTGCATACTGTTAAGGTCTAATATCACAGGCTGATATCGAAGTTGCTAATGTATGGCCTTGCCTAGCCTTAAACTCCTAACAGGGACTCCTGAGAGCAGTAATGGGAAGGTGCAGTTAAACTGGGGTCAGATGATTCAAGGTCTACGTATAAATGAAGCTTCACCCTTTCTCGTTTGCAAATTCATTCTGCAAGCATGTTGTTTGCAGTCACCTCTGCAGATCTCCTGATTAGGAACCTTGGGGGTGTTGATGAATCTCACGTATAATCTGATGTGTTATGTGCTGTGAATGAACCTAAGTGCCATTGTCCGTAGTATCTGGTTTGACAAGATGATGACCAATACATAGAATCGTGTAGCCTTGACGTCTACGGAAATAGCTTCATGGTGATGGGTTTGATGGTGGTGGTTTCAAACTACAATCCTCATTAGGGGGCGCCTGGGTGGCTCAGTCGGTTAAGCGACTGCCTTCGGCTCAGGTCATGATCCCGGAGTCCCGGGATCGAGTCCCGCATCGGGCTCCCTGCTCGGCGGGGAGTCTGCTTCTCCCTCTGACCCTATCCCCTCTCATGCTGTTTCTCTCTCTCTGTCAAATAAATAAAAATAAACAAAATCTTTAAAAAAAAAAAAAAGAATCCTCATTAGGGGCAGGTAAAGATAGAGAACAGTTTCCATTTTTTTAAGTGCATGTGCCTGTGCTGAGAAGGTGATCTATAGTTTTATAGAAGTTTCCCTTTTTATTTGTAGATATAATACTTTGCCAAGCAGAAGAACCCTGAAAAATTCAAGATTAGTGAGTAAGAAAGATGACGTACATGTCTGTATCATGTGTTTACGTGCCATCATGAATTACCAGGTAGGTTTGTGTTCTGATTCTTTAAAAAAAAAAATTGTCAGATTCAGATCTTGTCCTCTTTGGTTTTGTTGTATTATTTCTATTTGAAGTAATACCAGGATTTAATGTGATTCTACTAAAAAAGAAAGGGTGTGGTTCATTTTAATGTTCAAGATTTAACTCAGTGCCTGTGTATTTTAATTAGCATTTATACTTCGTGATGTATTTAGAGGGAAGATGGTTTCCTCCTACAGGCATAAACTTGTTTAGGTTATTATTGGGTAAATGTGACCATTAAAGACAGAGTAAGCCATTGGTTGTGGGCGATAATGGAACGTTAGGAGTGAATAGACTCTCATATGGGTCAGTGGTTCTCAAAGGGTTATATGGTAAAAAGGTGGGAAGTTAGAATTACTGTCTGTTGGACTTAGTGGTTCTTTTTAAAAATTTTTAACAATTTTATTTCTTTATTTGAGAGAGAGAGTGCGTGCAGGAGCACAAGCAGCGGGGGAGGGTCACAGGGAGAGGGAGAAGCAGACTCCCTGCTGTGGGCGGGGAGCTGGACTCAAGGCTCGATCCCAGGACCCCAAGATCATGACCTGAGCTGAAGGCAGACGCTTAACTGACTGAGCCACCCAGGCGCCCCTGGACTTAGTGGTTCTTAATCTTTATAAGAAGCACCTGGAGGATTCTTGTTCAAAGGGCAGATTCCTCCTCTAGGTGATTTTGATGCAGGTGATCCCCATCATAACAGGGAGTGAGCCAGCTTAATGGGTGGGTTGGATTAGCTCTAACAACAAAGTCGAAGTTGGAGCCTGGAGTATCTAGGGTGAACTGATAGGTTCCAAGTTAGATAAGTGGAACCAGGGTTTAAGAATCGGAAAAACCTAATTCAAATGAAAAATAGGGTTTGGTATCCATGGATAGGGATGCTGAAGGTGGGTCCAAGCAGAAGTGGAAAATAAATGCATAGGTAGAGAGGGTCAGTATTAGAATTCAAACTCAACAGAAGGGTGCTGAATTGAATTTGAGAAGGGGAATGTGCATTTTATGTCTTCTTTCGATCACTATTTTTTGAGCATTGCCAGACAGACCCTGTTCTAGGCAGAGGGAATACGGCATTAAATAAATAAATAAATGCCCCAGGGAACTTACTCTCTAATGAGGGGAAACAGATGATAAATAACTTGAGAAAACATACAGTGTTCCAGATGATAATGATGGGGAAATGAAACAAAAGCTAACACTTAGAAACAAAACAAAACAAAAACAAAAACCCAAAAAACAAAACTAGCACTTACAGAGTGCTTCCTAATAGGACCAACACTTTTAAGCCTATTCACTTAATTTAAAGCTGATAACAGTCCTGTGAGATTGGTAATGTTACTCTCCCCATTTTTCTGATGAGGAAACTGAGACACAGAGAAGTTAAGTAATGTGCCCAGGAACATATATAGTCAGTAAGTGGTTTGAGTCAGACTTAAATCCAGGAAGACCAGCTCCAGAGAATTGTTACTAATACTGTAGAAAAACTACCCAAGAAATAGGTGTAGGAAGTGATGAAAATGTGTGTTCAGTTTTAAATAGGCCAGCCCCAGGAAGTGTTACGGAGAAGTAGCAATTTGTCATAGTAGCAATTTTAATGAGGGAACAAGGTAAGAGGTTCTAGGGAAAGAAGATTCTAGGTAGAAAAAGGGGCGAGTGCAAAGGCCCTGGGGCAGGAATAAGCCTGGTGTGCTTGAAGCACAGAAAGGAGGCCAGGTTGGCTGGATCGGAGTAAGTGAAAAGGGGAAGAGTAGGAGATGAAATCTGAAGTTCACACAGGGTCCTTACTGTGTAGGGCTTTCTAAGCCAGTGAAAGGAGTTTGGCTTTACTTGAGTGGAAAGCTATTGAACGGTTCAGAGGAGAAATGTGACATGATCTGACTCTTGATTTTAACATGACCATTCTAGCTTCTGTGTTTAGAATTGACCTTGAGGGGCAAAGGCAAAAGGAGGTAGACCACTTGGGAGGCTGCAGCATTGGTTTAGGTGAGTGTTGATGGTGGTATGGGGCCAGGAAAATAGGAGTAGAGATGATGAGAGGTGACCAGATTCTGGTTTACTTTGGACGGTAAAGGCAACGACACTGGGTATGTGGTTGAGGAGTGGAAGGTGGCCCCAAGGTGTTTGTCTTGGGCCCCCTTCAGATGGAGTTGCCATCTACTAAGATGGGAAAGGCTACATGATGAGCAGATTTGGGAGACAAGATTAGGAGCGAAGTTTTAGGGATGTTCCCTTTAAGATGTCTGTAGTCATCCAAATGGAGATCTTAAGTGAAGTGGTCGGATATGCCAATCTGGAATTCAGGGCAGAGGTCTAGGCTGGAGATGTAAATTTGGGAATTAAGAGATGGTGTAGAAAGCCAGGGGCATGCTCGAGAACAACAGGGGTAGATAGATAAGCAAAGAGGTCCAAAATAGGAACCTGGGTGCTCTGTTTAAATGTGGGAGCGCGGAGGAACAACTAGCTAGAAAGACTGAGAAGTAGCCAGGGAGGTAGGAGCCAAGTGCAGGCAGTGTTTCAAGGAGAACAGAGTGCTCAGCTGTGACTAGTGCTGCTGTTTAAGTCCTGTAAGACGACAAGTGAGAGTTGGCCATGGGCCTAGCAAAGTGTGGGTCATTGGCGATTTTGGCATGGACAGTTTCAGTGGAGAGGGTGGGGATGAAACGCCCCACTGAAGTGACTGCAAGAGACAGCAGGAGGAGGAGAGTCGGAGACCGGGAGTGCTTGGAGTTTTGCTGTAGAGGTTAGGGGAGGAGAAACAAGGTAGTAGCTGGACACGGGTTGAGGGTCAAGAGAGATTTTGCCGTTGTGGTTACTGTTTCAGTTGGGCACATTTGCATCGTGTTTTTATGCTAATAAATCAGAGAGGGAGAAATAATAATGAGGGATGGGAGAATTGCTGGAGCATAGGATATGTTCTTGGGCTGGTGAGGGGGAATGGGGTCAAAGACTCAAGTGGAGGGGTACCTGGGTGGCTCAGTCGTTAGGCGTATGCCTTCGGCTCGGGTCATGATCCCAGCGTCCTGGGATCAAGCCCCGTATCGGGCTCCCTGCTCCATGGGAAGCCTGCTTCTCCCTCTCCCACTCCCCCTGCTTGTGTTCCTTCTCTTGCTGTGTCTCTCTCTGTCAAATAAATAAATAAAATCTTAAAAAAAAAAAAAAAAAAAACCTCAAGTGGAGAGAATGGCCTTGGATTAGAACCCAGGAAAGTTCTTCAGGAAGAGGTGAGGACGAAAGCTGTGGATCTATGTGTGGATTGATGTGGGGGTGCGAGCTTTTAGAAGTTTTTTTTTTTTCCCCTGTTTGCTTATATCTTCTCAAGGTAATTAGGAATAAGGTCATGAACTGAGAGTGAGCTTGGAGGAGAAGGAATAATTCCTCAAGTCAGCAGAATCAAGAGTGTTTCGGGAGCCTGTTGTTGAACTTGTTCTTCATTGAACTAACATGTCTCAGAGCAAGGCAGGTCTTCCTGGGCTTTGGTCCTGAGAGCCATTGCCCAGAGAGGGGACTAGAAGCAGTGGTTGTCAACCTGGGCTGCACAGTGAAGTCAGCTTAAACATTCAGATGCCAGGGTCCCATCCTTGAGATTTGAAGTAAATTGACCTGGGGTGTATCCCGGAAAATCAGTGTAGTGTTTTGTCTACTCTTCCACATGATTTTGATGAGCAGCCAGATTGAGAATCACTGGACTGGAGGCTTTTCACCATTTTAATGAAGAGAAACCCATAGTTCAGTCATCAAGAACGAGACTATGGTTCCTCGATGATAGCATGATTCCTAAAATTTTTCATAGAGAAATACGTTCAGGCACTAGAGACATAATGGCATTTATGATGGTATAAATTACACTAGGTAGAATCTTCGGGTTCTTTTTTTTCCCTTTAATCAGCATAGTCCCCTAAGTTGACTCCTAATGCTTTGTTTTTTTCTAGTATGGTTTCAACATGGTCATGTCTCATCCACATGCTGTCAATGAGATCGCACTGAGCTTGAACAACAAGAATCCAAGGTAAGCTTACCTTGTAATTTTTCAAGTGTAAATAAATCTAGGGAAATAAGAGAGCCAGTCAACACTTAGTCAAGTTAGAGTTCGGAAACTTGCAAGTGCACCTCTTTGAATTAAGGTTGCCAGTGGACTCCTTGGCTATGTAGAATTTTCTTCTCAGCTGAGTTACAGTTTTACATGTGGTGCAGTTGAGAGATTGGCGACAGCATTACCCCTTCACTGTTCTCTTCAAGCTTTCACTTCTTTTGAGGCCTGATTCTTGGCATCCTTGCAAATTTTACCAAATTGGGTAGAGAGCATGAGGTTGCCAGGTGGTTAGGACTGGGGCCAGGAGAGTCTTCATACAGACTTAGTGATACCACTTACCACTGAAAGCTAACTACAACTACTATCCTTTGTCCGCACTTCATTTGCAAACCTTTACATATGTCGTTGGTATGACCAAACAAAAAAAGAAAACAGAGAAAACTGTGCATGCCGATTGCTTCTTCTGTTCACTTGCCTGCAAAGGCCACTGCCATATTATTCACATCACAGATGATCTCTAGAAGCCGGTCTTCATCAGTTTGTTTTAGTTACTATAGTATGTTTTTCATTCTGGTGAGGGATTCTGCATTTCACACATCTTATTCCCTTTCACCGAATACCTCTGTAAACTGTGCATCTGAAAACTTGTTAATGCAACTAAAAAATCTGATCACAAATGAGATCCTTTCTGATACGGAATGAAATGAAAAATTTAAAGTCCTATTTAAATGTTGAATATTATTTCAAACTTCCTCTGATGATAGTTTTTGCAATTTTGCGATCACTTCCTTAGTTTACTAAAAAATCTGGTAGCCCTTCTTCGTCCCTGCCTTCCACTATAGGGAAGTTGTTACTCATTTTTCTTAAGATAATTGACATTGTGAATTATCAGGCCAGTCTTCGTGTAGAGGTTGGCAATAGCTTTTTTTCTAGGAAAAGAAAAGTACTGAAGTGATCTTATTATGAAAAAACAATGCTGTTCTTGATGTTGTATTTGAAAACTTAGACTGTATTGCTAAGGGTTTCCTTCTAAAAATATTTCAGATGGAGTTTTATTTTCTTTTCTCAAGTCAGAAAATATTCTTGTATTAGCACTGCTGTAATCCAGCCCCACTCAGATCTCCTGCATAGGAAGAAGTGGTGATGGAAACTTGCATTGTCATAGGGGATCTTTATGGCACCATGTGCAAATTGCAGAGTTGAATGTAGAGCATTAATTTCAGTAGATTTTGAACTTTTGGGGAAAATAATGAAACAGTGGGTTGTTTTCCTGAATATTCCCAAGTTCCCAGCTGTCCAGCTTATCAATAAAACTTTTTCAAACATATTGTACTGAATCACTCACTGGTAGAAATGAAAGACTAATCTTCCCAGAATTGATTTTCATTAGTGAGTAATTTATAATTTGGGGAGTGGGAAACTTGCCTTCCAAATTTGCTCCCTTGGATAAATTGCATACATAGATGTTAGTAAAGGTGTATTTATACTTTCATATAAATATACCTTAGTAAAAGTGTAAAAAACATACACGAGCAAATATTTTATTATCATAGCCATCTTGGAAGGAGGGAGCTGCTGACTCATCATGTTACTTTCACTGATTTTTTTTTTTTTTTTTTTTTTTTTTTGCTTGTTTCTTCTTGTTTCGACAGGACAAAAGCCCTTGTCTTAGAACTGTTGGCAGCAGTTTGTCTTGTCAGAGGCGGGCATGAGATCATTTTATCAGCATTTGACAACTTTAAGGAGGTAGGATCCTTTCTAGATTGCTCACACAAACCTATTTGGAAGTCTTTGAACAAAATGATTTACCTCTTCTGTGTGCGTTTTATCATTGGGATATAATTGACATTAGTTTCAGGTGTACAACATAAGGACTCAGTATTTGTATGTCTTATGAAATGATCACCACAGTAAGTTTAGTTGACACCTATGGTTTACCTTTTTATGTATTCTGGGGCCTCAGGGGTATAATATATAATTTTCTAAGACGTCACTGAGGGAGAAGTAATGAACTTAGTCTAAATATCTTAAATGGACACATTAAGCTTTCTTTGGTGTCTCATTTCCCAGAAAAGTTAACTATTTGCAGGATCCATTTTCCTTTGGAGACCAGGGAATTGCCAGTTTGAGAAAATGTTTTGTTAAATGTCTGAGGTTTTCATTATGGTTATACTTGAGCATCCTCCATGTACATTTTATGAACTCTTTGATCAGAGTTACTTCCCCCAAATCATATGTATTATCATTGCTGTGCTGGATGACACACACACACCCCCACACCTCCACACACACCCCCACCCCCCCAAATAAATAGAGACACTGATTTGAGCAGTTTGTAATCTTAACCAGGTGATCCTGTCCTAGACACACCGTTAACCAGTGGACATGTGTGGTTGAAAATGAAAACTTAAATGACTGAGGAGGAAGAAAGAATTACACACAGATAATATGATACCAAGGATGGTGGCCCAAAGTATCAAGACATCACAATTGAAGTAATCACTCATTTCCCTTAGTGGTAGCGTGCGGGGTTACATGGCCATGAAGAGTGCCTGTGTACCTCCCGACTATGGGCCTAACAGCTGAGGCTACTTTGAGGTGGGATATCATAAAAGTAAGTAAAGGCACTTGGAGCTCAGGCTTCCGTAGGGCCTTCAGCCAGGTTGTGCCTTCTCCTGGTGATCCCATTTGATTTCACATGCTTCTGGATTCAAATCCAGATCTCAACGGGACTTCCAGACTCTCTCTCATCTTTCCTGGGAGCCTCTGGAGTAAGAACCCAGCTAGTATTTGTCGAAGACCTACTCTAGGGCAGGTGCTGTGCCAAGTACACCCATGAAATCGTGTGGTTCTGTGAGAATATGTGAGACAAGTATTAATGTCTACATGTTCTAGAAGAATAAACTGAAATTCCAAATACCTGGCTGGCCCATGGTCCCATAGCCAGGTAAGTGGCAGAGCGAGGACCCGGATTTGGTGCTCCTGATCCTGAACTCCTGTTTTAGGTGGCATTTGGGCCCAGCTGTGTGTGAAACTCTTGGGGAAATATTGAATTAGACAGGACCTCAGAGCCATTTCCCCCACCCTACCCACTTCATTGGACTTACTACCCCAGGCGCCAGAGGTACTAGTGAGAGACCCGTGATCGCATATGTGGGCTAGAAAGCTTCAAAGATGTCAACAGGGAAGACAGTCCTCCTGCCCTTTTATTTTATGGTTTCCCTCCCTTCAGTCACTGCTTTAAGATTTTGACATTATCCATTTTGTTAATGCTGACCATGGACAAAATCAAATATTGTCTTTTTACCTATTCAGCCTCAGTGATAGTGAAAAAATATCCAGGTTCCAAGAATATGAGGTATAATAGTGCATCTTTAAATCATACTTTGGCTTCAAAAAATAATAGAGGCTTTAGAGAAAAGAAATGTATGAATGCTTGTCTGTGAATGTTTTTATATGTCATATATTAGTACGTAAAATTTGTATTTACAAGTAAGGAGATCTATGGGTAGATGGGTCTAATAGGAAAATGAAACAGCATGCGAGGCTAATATAACTTCCCAGTCTTTATCATTTGATCACATTTGGACATATCCCACATCTAATACCTTCCACATTGGAAGCACTTACTATACAGCTATCAGTGACCCTTGTTATAACATAAGCAATATCACAACAAGCATCTGATTATATTGTGGGTCAAATTATGTCCTCATTATAATTGTGTACAATCAGTAATCATTAAAACCAGTCATTCATGAGATGGATGTTAATTTTGTTTCCTTTTAGGTAAAATAGAGTGCCTTTCTTATGCACGATAATACTTGCAGAATTGAGTTTCAGCGGCCTGGTATCAGAATTGTATACGGTTTAGCCATTTAGTTGAAAAAAAAAAAAAAACTTACTAAATCTAATGGCTAAGTAGCAATGCAAACTAAATTAATTTTGACTTTGAATTTTAAAAGCTTTAACCAAAATCTGCCTCATTTCTGTAATAACTGAAGAGTGATGGTGTTTAAGATCAGATTCTCCTTACACAGACACTGGCATCTTAGAAAAACAAAGCCACGTGGGAGAAGGGACAAGAGGGGGTTCTGTGTGTGTTCTTGGCGTGCATTGACCTTGAGGTGTGGAATCCATGTAGACAGACCAAACAGAGGAATTACCCTAATAGCCATGTGAATGAAGACAGGGCAGGAGCATGCCCCTGAGAAACTTGATTCTTATGGATAGGTTAAAAGGGCATTAACCCATTTATCTGTTCAATTTTAGGGTGAACAAGTATTACTTTATATTGATCTTTTTTTTTTTAAATGTAATGCCATTGTCAGCCCAGAGTGTCTTAAATTTCTTTCTTTTCTCTTTTCTCCCATTTTATGTGAAGGATTTTTTTTTTTCTTATACATCATAGTCAAGAGTGTGTTCTTTAATCATTTTAGCAAAAATGTCAGTGGAATCTTCTGGGTGTAGGGAGATTTGGGAGCCAGCTGTTCCTGATTGGGAAAAGTTGTACTTACGATCTCAGATGCTTGTGCAGAGAGGGTTTGGGTGAGAGTAATGCCTATTGAGCTGTTCATGGCAGAGAGAGTACCATACCAGGGACCAGGATACCAGGGAGTAGGGCCAACAAAGAGTCTTTGCCTTCACAAAGATTGATTTTAAAGCTTTTTATCCCTTTTAGTAAGTTGGGATTCCGTTCATCTCTTTATGAAGGCTGATGGGGATTATCCTTTTTTAAGGGGACTGATGGAGGGTGGTTGTGGGGTTTAACATTAGACATCAGTATCTTGTTTTGCAAATAAAGTAATAGGCACTAGAGTAGCCAGACTCTTTGGGCTTTGATCACTGTGAAAGCACAGCCATGCACACTGTTGCAACGTGGCACCAGATGCTAAAGGGAAGTTTAAAGACCCTGCATCTTAAGTATGTAGCAGGATGTTTTCCCCCTCTACTTCTTGAGCCAACAAATCCATTCTGTCCTACTTGACTACCACCAATTAATTCAAATGTGAATTACAGGAAGGTATCTCTTTGCTTTCGATAGACTTTTATGTAGGATTCCTTAACTTTCTCATATTTCAGTTAATATTCAGAATCTCAACAAGTTTGGTTTTCTGTGTTTTTGCAATGAATTTCGTCACATATCCTTATAATATCTGGAGTACATGCTTTAGGAAAATAGGGAGCACTTCCAATTTAATGATGTCTGATGGCAGGAAGAATATTAACCCAAGGTCTTGCTTTAGGTGCATGTTGAGGTAGGTGCTAGGCCTGGTGTCCCTGAAGAAGCACATATATCACCTCAATATATTTGACGAGAAAGGAGTTCTTACACCAAGCATGGTTTGTGACATGCCTGAAAATTTGAGTGTAGTGAGTAGATAAAGACTAAACCATTTAGTCAACCGTGATGCTCCTTGAATTCTTTTCTCTTAAAATTTTTTTTTTCCTAAATGGAATTAACACATCTGGTTTTGGTGTTGAAACATCTCCTCATGAAAATTTATGGTCCTGAATTGAGGACCAGGGTGAGAACAAGGAGTCATCTGTTTTTCGCTTACTGGCTAATTTTGCCATGTGGAGGGACGTGTTACCATCTTGTCTAAATCGATACTTTCTTAGTTGCATAGCAATATAAGTTTTTGAACATTTGGCCTCTCCAATAGGAAAAAAAAAAAAACATTTGGAAGCAAAGGTCGCTCTCTTGGTATTTGCACTAGTTCAGGGTCTTGTTTGTGAGAAGCAGAAACTGACTCTAACATACAAAAGAAAAGGTTGATTGGAAGGATGTTGCACAGGGTTGACAAGTAGCCTAGAGAAACAGGCCTGAAAAATGGGCAGGTGTTCCTAAAATGTGGCTAGACTCTCAGGCTGCGTGCACTTGAAGCTTAGCCACCCTAAGCACTACTTGAGGTTCTGATCATCCTTTTTCTTCTCTCCCAAATGACATGGGCCATAGCTAGCGATCCGCTGTGTCATAAAAGTACACTTACGGGTTAAGGACATGAACTAGCCCCCACTTCAGAGTTATAAACACGATTTAATCCAGTTTCCCTTAGGAGCCTTGAGGTCTTCCACCTAGACCTTGCTCTCTTCAACTTTTCCTAGTCTTCCTACTGTTTTTCCATTCTCTTCTTTGGTATATCTGACAAACCACCTTTAAGAAAGTGTCTCCAAGAGTCTGGCAAAAAAATACTCCCATTTGAAATGAGAGGGAAAGATGCGGAGGCCCCATAGACTCTGCAATGGAATTGCCTGCTATGATACTAGTAATAAAACTCTTGGAGGACTTTGAGCTACCAGCTCCCCCAGGCTGCTGGGAGGTGCACCTGGAATTCATCAGGATTCCAGAATGATTATAACTGTGTTCTCATCTGCTTCCAAAATGACAGCATCTGGCTTTAACAAATAAGCCTGAGGCCTGACTTTGGTTATTCAAGGCCCACCTCCTTCCCACTTCTGCCCTTCCAGTGTGGAGAGGTGGGGCCTCATGAAATGAGTCACTCAAGGCCACCAGCGCTCCTGTACGCAGTGCTCTTGGCAGTAGTCATTAGTTTTTTCGCCTTTTTCTAGAAGGCTTCCTCAGAAAGCTGATGTGGTTTAGCTACTGGGCACCCGAAAGCACTCGTGCTACACATTATTAAGTTGATTTAAGAAAGCCTGTCAGGTTTTATTTACAGTGAGCCAAATTGGGCAGGAAGGAGAGCAGACATTTTGATGTGCTTCCAGCGTCCTTCTGAGTTTAATCCCATCTAATCTAGCCTCTCAGACGTTTGAGGGTATAGGATTATAAATCCAGCACAAGACCATCCAGATAGCTCCTTTGTTGGTAAAGATTTTCAACATGGAAGGGCACTTTTTTCAGTCTCTCACTGAACTGTAAGCAATGTATTTTCTCGGAACTCAGACTGTGGGAGCTATAGTTCGAGAGCGTACGTGTGTATTTCACCATATGAGGCCAGAATTACACTTACCTGATTCACTGAGACTCTTCTCTGGCCAGTCTCTATCTTCTAGTGGTCAGGAAGCAGAGTCACCACAACTATTTTTGGGGGGACCATTTATTAACTGTTGCAGTTACTGCTCGTGTACAATAAATGAACCCAAACATAGTCTTACTATGCTCATGGATTCTGTAGATCAGGAGGTCAGGTTGGGCATGGCAGGGATGATTGTCCCTGCTCCCTCATGTGCAGGGCTTTATCAGTGAAGATCCCAGCAACTAGGGGCAGGAATTCATTTGGAGGCTTCTTCACTCAAATATCTAGCTTCTGGGCTGTGATGACTCAAAGGCTGAGCTCAGTGGAGCCTACCAACCAGGGTGCCTCCATGCAGAACTCTGTGTGGCTGGAGCTTGTTATGGTGGGAGAGTTGGCTTCCAAGAGGGAGTGTCCAGGAAGGAGCATCCGGAGACCAGGTATTTAAAGTGATAGACGTCACAGCACATCTTCTGAGCTAGTGTCAGAGGTCATCAGTGACATTTCTGCTGCATTCTGTTGGTTATAAGTGAGTCACTAAGGCCAACACAGATGCAGAGGGGCAACAATGACTTTACTTCTCCATGGTGGAGTGGGAGGGTTGCACCACAGGAGAATGTGTGGGGTGGGAGATACTGCTGTGGTCATCTTTGGAAAAGGCAATTCACCTCGGTAACTTTTTGAGAATTACCAGTGTATCTCTGGTGGTTCCTCTTCTGTTTTCTCTCTCTCCTTTTCTCAACCTAATACTTGGTTTCGCCTCAGGACTGAAGCTTTGTAAGCTTTTTCATTGGAGTTAGAAAGGATGGCTGCCACTTCTTCCAAGCGAGTTTACTCGCTTCTAGAGGAGAAAGCCATTTACATAAGATTTCTGAGCCCCTGGTAATGAACAAGTTACTTCTTTATCATCTGTGTCTTTATCATCTTGTAAGGAAGTGAAGGCTGGTCTCCTGTTGGTCATTAGGGGATGAGTCATGCTAACTTGAAAATTTTTCATGAACATTAAAGTGCCCCTTTGTGTCAGAAACATTGATAAACACTGGCAATAAGAAAATGAGGAAGACATAGGCCCTGCCCTTAAGAAGGAGCATCTGAGTCCAGTTAAGAAAACAAATATTTTGACAGTTAAGCTACTAGGCTTTATAAAGTTAAATGTCAGAGACTTTATAAGAGGAGTAACCGCTAACCGAGAGGTGGTGGAGGAGAAAGGAAGGCAGATGGGGTGGGCGCTTTCGGGCGAGGCTTCCTATAGGAAGGGGTGCCTGAGCTGAATTTAGGGTGGATAAGAGTTAACCAGGTATATTAGTTAGTTACTACTGCTGTAATAAATTGCCACAAACTTAGTGGCTTATTACAATGCATATTATCCTGCAGTTCTGTTGGTTGCACGTATAAAATGAGTCTGTAGAGCGGCATTCTCTCAAGGAACCCATTTCTTTGCCCTTTCAGTTTCTAGAAGCTGCATACATTCTTTGGCTCACAGCCTCTTCTGACTCTGATCCTCTGGCCTCCTTCCTCTAGTGACCATTGTGATTCTATGGGGTCCACCCAGATAATCCAGGATAATCTCCCCATCTCAAGATCCTTATCTTAATCATACCTGCAGAGTCCCTTTTACATGGAAGGCAAATAGTCACGAGTACCAGGGATTAGGACATGGACATCTTTGTGGAGGCCTTCTTTGGCCCACCACACCAAGTAAAGGTGTCCTTTTATACAAAGAAGGTGGCATCCTAGTAAAGCTTCAAGGACCATAGTTACTATAGTTTACTGTACTCTCCATTCTTAAAGGGGGGAGGGTGTGGGAAGAGACAAGGTGGAATAGGAAGTGAGGGGCAGATGAGGAAAGACCTCGTGTCTTATTCCAGAGTCTTCATACTGCCCTGTAGCCTGGAGAAGCAAGGGGCAGCGGTAGGAAATGTGTTCTGCAAACTTCTCCAAGCACTTGCTGTTCAGAACGACTCTCTCCATAAAGAAATGGCAGTTACATTTTGCTGCAGGAGTCTGTTGGCAGTGAGTGTAGCATGAGGTCACTTTGAGCAGGGTGTGGTTAGGGTTTGAGATTTGTTTTAGAGATTTTGCCATTCATATTTCTCATTCCTTGGGCCTCTTCCTCCAGTGACAGTCATCTGCTTCATCTGCTAATATCGACAGGACTTTCAATTGCTGTGGGCCTGAGGGAACTAAAAAAAAAAAAAAAAATACAAGAGGATAGTGGTACCTGGGGACAGATGAGATTGTCGTGGTTTCTGGGAGCATTTGTAGAGATGCTTTGCTTTTCAACCTGACTTTAATTAGACCCGCCCCTCTCTCCACAAGCCTGCCTGCAATTTACACACCAGGGAGCCTCATCTCCTATTTCATTCATAGCAGCCACCTTCAAAAAAAAAAAGCATTGCTTCCTTTTGTTTTTAGTCATGTAAAAATGCTGTTTCTAAAATCTGGGCCCTTGGCCAACTGTAAAATAGTAGGCATATGTGTCCTTGTTGCATATTCTGGGAAGATCACAATGAAAGACCTCAGGAAAAAATAACAGTGAGAGCTCTGTGTCACTTTAAGACCCCATCGATGTGTGCTCTGGGCTGGCACAGGCCCCTAAACATGGCACTTTGACTTGGGAAGAGTTTCTGGGACCTGTAGAGGTGGTTATGGTTGTTAGGTACATAGGGATGGTATGAAGCCCTCTGCTGTGACTTGATTAGAGAACTGGCATCGAAGCTCTGACATCATCACCAACTCCAGAAACCATTAGAATGTGGGGAGGTTTCAGTTCCCGGTCAGGATTCGGTTGCCACTCTGACATTTATTTCTGCAGAGTGATGTTAAAGTCTATTTTAGGGTCACCTTGGTTTCTTTTTCCTGTGCGAAAGAACGCCTCCTTATTCTTTTTCTCCCTCGCTCCACCCTGACTTGTATAACAAGGAGCTTTTTTTTTTTTAAAGTCTGTGTCTTGGGACTAAGTGTACTTTAGTAGTCTATATTTGTTCTAGCTGCTTTTTAAAGCAGGTTCATATTAAGTGAAAATAGAATTGTTTTAAAATGTCTGATCTGGGGCGCCTGGGTGGCTCAGTTGGTTAAGCGACTGCCTTCGGCTCAAGTCATGATCCTGGAGTCCCGGGATCGAGTCCCGCATCGGGCTCCCTGCTCGGCGGGGAGTCTGCTTCTCCCTCTGACCCTCCCCCCTCTCATGTGCTCTCTCTCATTCTCTCTCTCTCAAATAAATAAATAAAATCTTTAAAAATAAATAAATAAAATGTCTGATCTGGATTATAGGTTATTTTTAGTGGTCATTAAGTCCAGTGCTAAGCAATGGTTAAGTTCTAGATGCAGGGCTATTAACTATCTTATTAACTAGGCTTCTAGGTTTAAATAGAGCTGTTCAAGTAAGAATGAAAATGCTGTGCTAGCGTTAACTAGGAAAAGGATAAATGACATAGATTTATGTCTTATGTATGCATATATGAGTGTATGCATATTGTGTGTGTGTATTATGAGTAACAGCGTAAAGATACATTTATGCATAGTAACAGACCCTAAAAAGAAAGAAATGAAAGGGATTGGAGTGGCAGTGAGTGTATATTTCTATTGCAACATGCCTCATGTGGTTAAATGTCCCTATTATATGCAGGGTTAGAGTTTTCCTACTAGTAGTGTTTTATATGACTGCGTTCTCTTGTCTTTTCTAAAGATGCTAGTTATCTTTTGTGTAATCTCTTTCCAAAAATAAAGACAAAATCAAAATTCTTTGGAGCTTTTAGAGAGTTGTTGGGTAAATATACTTCTTACCATGGAAAAAAAGCACCATTATAAGATCAGGAGAGTTTGACAGAAAATAAAAAGACATGATTTTCGTCCCACAAGTTTCGGTTGCCTTGAGAAAGACAGGGTTGACTTTAATAGGTAGTTAGTTAAGGACTAAATGTATGCTAAGGTAAACAATAAGAGGACAGTAATTCAGAACGTTAAGAATCATGCTTATATATATATTTTTTTAATTCCCTGTTCTAATTTAAACTAGTTTTATGTGTCATTGCCAATGAATATGCTTTCTGAGCTTGACTCCCTATGTGAGTCAAGCTCAGATTTCATTTGAAATTTAAATACTTGTAAAACTTAAGCACATTAAAAAAAAACTTATTTGGGCTCTGTAGTCAGTACATAAGGGCTTTGTTTGATTGGTTTCTTTTAAACGAACAGTCGTCTTCAGCAAGAAAACATGAGCAGAGTTCTTGAATCTCTTCCATTTTATTCCCATGTTATAAACATTAGCCAGTAGATGATATCGTGTGTACAAAAAAGGCATATACAAATATGGAAATAGACTACCACCTATTGTTCACTGAGTACCAATAGGCTGCTATATATTACTTTAAGGTCCACCCTATGAAGTGTAGGAATAAAGAACAAGAGGTTTAGAGTAGATAGGCCTACTGACATACTTTAGTAAATGGCAACTGTGGGATTTTTACCCAGATCCATTGAGCAAAAGGCTCATAGTCAACCTTCTATAACGTGTTGTCACATACCAAACACTTTCTGCACATGTTCATACAACACCTTCAGTTTTCTGCTACAAAGCCAACCGAATTAGAACATTTATAGATTGGTCAGGTTACTGGAGTGTTTTTAGTTATTAGTAAAATTCAGGACAAACTGGGCTCTTTGTATGGGGCCTGAGAAGAGAGGATGGGTCTTGAGCAGGATTATAAAGGAAGGCAGACATTTGGTGGGTGGGTGGAGGGCATTCTGGGAACAGAAGGAGAGAATGGCGTGAGGTCCGTCCTAGAGCAGGGTAAGTCAGGATAAATGTGCTGCATGGCAAGGGAACATGTCTGGCTGGGGTCCATGATCCAGAAGAAAGCATGGCAGGGCGCAGGCATGATTAAGAATCTGAGGAGGTCACTGTGGAGAGATTGGAAACCTGTGCCGGAATCTCAACTGGAAGATAAAGTAGGAGGGAAGAGAAAAAGGGAACGAGAAGCAACTACTAGTTATAAACACTCTACAGTTTATAAAGTGTTTTTATATCTGTTCTATATGATTCTGTAGAAATCTGTGAAGGGAATTTTATGTAATTCTGATAAATCTTCAGGAGTACCAACACTCTGCATGAAGTACCTGAGCGGGGAGATGCTGGAATTTGGAAGGTGGGTAGTTCAGGCAGTAAGTGACTGGGCCCTGGACCAAGTTTGTGGCCATGATGATGGATGTAAACCCACAAAAGTCAGAAGGAGACAGGATGATCCAGTGAATTTGGGGATGGATGTAAGAAGAGAATAAAATCTATTCAAGTAATACATATTTAATTAAGAAAGTAGCACAGCCATGATAAACAAATATCCGGGATTTTTTTTTTTTTTTTCTGGTAAAGAAGATAAGCTTTGTTTTTATTAAATTCATTCTCTTTGTAATGGTAAAATGTCCAATGTCAGATTCTTTGTTCTGAACTAAAGATGATGAATGAGAGAACAGGTTTAAACAGAGGTGTTGGGGAGTGTGTGTGTGTGTGTGTGTGTGTGTAATCCAAATAGAGAAGGACATTGTAACAAAGATGAACTCCACAGGGTACCAGCCTATAGGAGTAAGGAGGCCAGGTTAGAATGGCCTGAAAGGATGCTCAGAAGAAACCAACACAGAGCATGAAGGACAGTCAGGAGGGTGAGAATATACCTGGTGGGTCTGGTGTCTTGTGGTGCAAATTCCTGCTTTAGGTGACAAGTTAGTCACATGGTCTCTGTCCCCCCTTCAAATTCTACATTTTCAGATTTCTATATATAATTTGGTTTATACATGGCCTATGTATATAATACATATTATGCATATATGTTCAGGTGGTTCCATCTGAGGAAGGTTAAGTGCTTCTTGTACCACAGATAAGAAAACAAGGTACCCAGATAATCAAATGATGGGTACAAAAATTTACAAACCAGAACTAAACGTAACCTAAGGATAGTTGGTAGGATAGAAACAAGCTTAAAATGAAGATAGAGCTCTGTGATTTTAGACTACGTTGTGATGTTAGTCCCTTGTTCCCTTAATAACCACCTGGAAGTGGCTGCATTGGTTTCTAAACCCAAGTGTCATTAAAAAAAAAAATCTGCAGTGTGTCAAAGGTGCTTGCTGCTTCCCTAACCAGAAAGTGAGCTGAGTGTGCTGGGGGGGCACACGTTGGTACCTGCCGCTTGTAAGGGCCTGTCTGGGAAAGCATCGCTGGCTTGAGCAGTGTTTGAAAGACTGAGCTTTCAAGTCATTATTCAGGCTTTTCATTTCCCAGCTCCTCCATCGTACCCAGACTCTGTCTCCTCATTGTACTCCAGCGGCCATTCTTTATTCCTTTCGCCGTAGTGGTGCATGTGACTCCTGCCGAGTTCTTTCGTTCCTTGTAGCCATCTGCCAAGGATATATAGTCACGCTTGGTTTTCATTCACAACAATCGACTGAAACACACTTAGTAGAAGAAAATGGCTGAGCGGTTCCTGATTATGGTCCAACAATCACTGTCAGTCACCCTTCATCGTGAAGCTGAGCTCTCTGACGGAATTTTCCCCCTCAGCCCTGCGTCACTGGAGAGTGGAAATGGCCAATTACAGTAACATGAGCTATAGCTCTGTTTTGTTTCAGGAGTTTGGTTTTGGCTGTGGAAAATGAGGGTTCCTTCCCCACCAGTAAATGTACCAGCAACACATGTGGTATCCTGGATTTACTGGTATACCGCTAAGAACAACACTGAATTTTCCATTTTGAAGTATTTTCCAGGAATAGGTGTAAAGCTAGGAAGTAGCGTATTCTATGTGGTAGTTATCAAGGACATGTTTAGTGCATTGTTAAGATAATCATCTTTTTGTTGCTTGTGTATTCTTGATCGTTTGATATTTTAGTGTGTCATGCATTCTAGGGCAAATATATTTACTTGGGTTGATTCACTAGTACTGTCCCTGAACTTTGGGGAATGCATGTCCTATAGACCATGCAGAAGAAATCTGTTTCTTTATCTCTCTCCTATTCTTGCTCGGAATCCAACATTCGCTTGGCTTTGGGAGAAGAATATCTAGCCTCGTAATGAGCCTCCACGTGACAGAGGTAGCCACATCCCAGAGACAACAGAGAATGGTCAGGGATCCACTGCTGTCTAACCTGGTAAATGCCAGGGATTGTACCTGTCCCTGTGTAACATAATTGAAGGGATGTCTGGTTTTGTGGGTTTTTGCTTTTTGTTTTTGTTTTTAATCTTTATGTTTTTCCTTCCTTGTAAACCGGTGGTGGGTTTCTTGCTATCTAGGGAAACCTGCCCTGCCTGAAGGATGTGACTTCATCTTCGTTGGAGAGATGGCCCATGTAGTTGTTCTTTGTATGGTGTGATTGACTCCCTGACAGTCTTGGAAGACATTTTCCTATTAGAAATCCATTTATTTGCTTCTTCAAGTTTGGGGTTTTGAGAATTCATCATCTTTGTAGAAATAAAGAAGCTATTCTCTAGTAGTATAACGAGTAGTTCTTAAATTTTTGGCCTCAAGACCCCTTTTTATGTTCTTAAAAAGTATAAAGGATTCCCCCCCAATTTTTAGTTTATGCAGGTTATGGATTGATATTTACCCCTTTAGAAATGAAAGCAAACTTTTGATACTTATTTCATTAAAAATAACATAATAAACTCGTTACATGTTAGTGTTAACTTTTTCTATAAAAAAACATTTTTTCTCAAAACTTAAAATCAGTGAAGTGTAGTGGCTCTTTTAGTCATCTTGGGCTCCCATAACAAAATACCATACAGTGAACGGCTTAAACAACAGAAATTTATTTCCTCACAGTTAGAGGCTGAAAGTCCCCATGCAGGCATGGTTGGGTTCTGGCGGAGGTCCTTGTCTTGCTTGCAGATGGCTGCTTTCTTGCTGTATCCTCAGATGGTCTTTCCTAGGGGTATGTGTGTATGTGTGTGCAGATGTCTCGCTTTCTCTTCTAAGGCCATCGATGTCATTGGATTAGGGGTTCATCCTTAGCACCTCATTTAACCTTACTAACCTTAAAAGCCCTATTTCCAAATACATTTGAATTGAGGGTAAGGCTTTGATACATGGATGTTGTGGAGACACCGTTCCCTCCATAATAGTGGCACTACTTCATATTTTTATGCATCTTTTATTTTTTAAAAAATTTTATTATGTTAGTCACCATACAATACATCATTAGCTTTTGATGTGGTGATCCACAATCCATTGTTTTCGTATAACACCCAGTGCTCCATGCAGTACGTGCCCTCCTTCATACCCATCACTGGGCTAACCCATCCCCCCACCCATCTCTTCTAAAACCTTCAGTTTGTTTCTCAGAGTCCATAGTCTCTCATGGCTCGTCTCCCCTTCTGATTCCCCCCGCTTCATTTTTCCCTTCCTTCTCCTAATGTCCTTCATGCTATTCCTTATGTTCCACAAATAAGTGAAACCATATGATAATTGACTTTCTCTGCTTGACTTATTTCACTTAGCATAATCTCCTCCAGTCCCATCCATGTTGATGTAAAAGTTGGGTATTCATCCTTTCTGATGGCTGAGTAATATTCCATGGTATATATGGACCACATCTTCTTTATCCATTCATCTGTTGAAGGGCATCTCGGCTCTTTCCACAGTTTGGCTATTGCGGACATTGCTGCTATGAACATTGGGGTGCATATGGCCCTTCTTTTCACCACATCTGTGTCTTTGGGGTAAATACCCAGGAGTGCAATTGCTGGGTCATAGGGTAGCTCTGTTTTTAATTTTTTGAGGAACCTCCACACTGTTTCCCAAAGTGGCTGAACCACCTTGCATTCCCATCAACAGTGTAAGAGGGTTCCCCTTTCTCTACAACCTCTCCAACATTTGTTGTTTCTTTCCCTGTCCATTTTTGCCATTCTAACTGGTGTAAGGTGGTATCTCAATGCATCTTTTAAAGTCTAGCTTAATAGTAGATAGTTGCATGCTCATATCTGCCTCTGAATTCAGTCACTTGTGTTTTTTTTTTTTTTTTTTTAAAGATTTTATTTATTTATTTGAGACAGAGAGAATGAGAGACAGAGAGCATGAGAGGGAGGAGGGTCAGAGGGAGAAGCAGACTCCCTGCCAAGCAGGGAGCCTGATGCGGGACTCGATCCCAGGACTCCCGGATCATGACCTGAGCCGAAGGCAGTCGCTTAACCAACTGAGCCACCCAGGCGCCCCACTTGTGTTGTTTTGATGGAAGTAATTGAAGAAAATCCAGCCCCACACAAATACACAGATGGAAAATAAAGTATTTTAATAGCATGTTTAGGTAACAGTGGATATTCTTTTTTGAAACTACACAGACACTGGACAGGTAGTAGCTTCTGAAAGGTTATTTGCAAAGTAGAACCTGAAACTGTATTAATGAACTTCTGGTACTCTGTTAATTTAAAATTTATTTGCCTGTCTTGTACCTTGAATGAATGCATAGTTTTATAACAGTATGCGGCAGTCAGTTGGAAAATATCAATTCACTGAATTATCTGGATCTTCTGAAAATTGACACATTTCATCATGCAATATTTTTAAAAAATCACATTATTATCACCACCAATTTCATTGAAAAATCTTTAAATATTGGAAAAGCTGTCAAACTCATGGTGAATACAAATTTTCCAAAATTCTCATTTTTTTCTTGAAAGCTCAATTTTTATCATTGGAAACAAATACTGTCAGTTTCCTTCATCCATTTTAAAGAAAATTACTGCCAAGTTTTTAAGTCTGAATAACTGTGGTTTGTTATTCTTTTCAAATAAGAACAAAAAAAATGGCTAGGTCATCTTGCAACTAGAATAATCCTAGAAGTGCTTTTCCTCAAGGTACCCATATTTTAATAAGCAGCAAAAGTGCTTTATGCAGGCTTCCCGTTTCATCATAGAGAATATTAAAAAGGTGTATATTCATTGGTAAGATTGAATAAAATTAATACTTTTTATGACATCAAGGTTTTTTAAATTAACTTTAATATTAATTGCAGTATAGCTAACATGGAGTGTTATAATAGTTTCAGATGTACAATATAGTGATGCAACAATTCCATACATTACTCTGTGCTCATCACAGTATGTGTACTCTTAATTCCCAACACCTTTTTCACCCATCCCTCCATCTACCTCCCCTCTGGTAACCATCAGTGTGTTCTCTATAGTTAAGGGTCTGTTTCTTGGTTTCTCTCTCTCTTTTTTTCCTTTGCTTGTTTTGTTTCTTAAATTCCCCATTATGAGTGAAATCATATGGTATTTGTCCCTCTCTGACTTATTTTGCTTAGCATAATAGTCTTGAATTCTATCCATGTTGTTGCAAATGGCAAGATTTCTTTCTTTTTGTTATGTATGAATAATAATCCATTACACCCACACACCCACACCCACATCTTTTTCTTGCCACAATTTGGCTGCTTCCACAATTTGGCTATTGTAAATAATGCTGCAATAAACATAGGGGTGCATGTATCCCTTTGGATTTGTGTTTTTGTATTTTTTTGGTGAGTACCCAGTAATGGGATTACTAGGTATATGGTAATTCGATTTTTAATTTTTTGAGAGCTCTCCATACTGTTTTCCACAGTGGCTGCCCCAGTTTGCCTTTCCACCAACAGTGCATGAGGGTTCCTTTTTCTGCAAATCTTTGACAACACTTGTTGTTTCTTGTGTTTTTGGTTTTCGCTATTCTGACAGGTGTGAAGTGAAATCTCCTTGTGGTTTTGATTTGCGTTTCCCTGATGATGAGTGATGTTGAGCATCTTCTCATGTGTCTGTTGGCCATCTGGATGTCTTGTTTGAAGAAATGTCTGTTCATGTCTTCTGCCCACTTTTAATTGGATTATATGTTTTTTGGCTGTTGAGTTGTATCAGTGTTTTATATCTTTTGAGTACCAAGTCTTTATCAGATATGCCCTTTCCTCAAGGTTATCCTTAAGTGAAACTGGCTTTCACTTGGTGGAATACTTGGTGCCACTGCCTTGAGTCATGCCTAAGTGGCAGTGGTTTTCTTCACCCACTATTGCTTTTGTACTACCAGTGCGAACGTCTACTCTGTGAAAAAGGCAAGTAACACCTTAGTGTCATGATAAAAATAGTTTTCACCTTGTAGAATCTGTGAAAGAGCCTCAGAGACCCTTGGTGTTGAAGAACCATGTTTTAAGCACTGCTTCCCAAATACCCTGTCTGCTGTCTTGCTGGGCTGGGTGGAAGTGGTTCCAGGTCGCCGAGAGTAAGATCTTCCTGATGAAGACCCAGGCCTGGGGCAGAGCACAGAAGAAAGTGAAGATGTAGAATGAGCGGAGGAGGGAGCAGTGGACAAACCTCAGGCATTTGCCTGCTTGTGGACTGAGGTCTTTGATGTAGCCAACAAAGAGTCCTTGTCTTCAGGGGCTCTGAATTCATAGCACATCTTTGTTAGACTTAATTTGACTTGTGATTCAGGCATGAAGAGAGCATGGATTGACATCTGTCTCCTGAGCAGGGCCCAAGGTCTGTGGTGAAAATGCCACAGGATTTAAACAACTCCTATCATGTGTTGTTGCTACAATTCAGCGAACACATGATGACCACTACAGATGTGTCACTGTGTCCCCTCCCTTGCCTGGCTTGACCAAATTGGGTATGCTCAAAGGATGAATCAGTGAGGAGAAATGAATAAAATACAGTGTTAGGCCTTCTGCTTCTGAGGGGTCTGATGGGTAAGTCATCCCAGAGATGACTGGAGGCCTTGACTCCTCACTTAGTCCTCAGATAGCTATTTACGTACCAGTCTCTTTCGAATTGCAGTGTATTTTGGTCTTCCTCTAGGAACAGAAGCCTTGAAAGAATCCGTATGAGTTCTTACTGATGACCAAGAGATGTGTCTTGCATTGAAGCCAGAAAGAGTCAAATCAGACATTAGGAATATTTCTGAAAGATGTCATTTATGACGAATTACATTGTGGAGCCTTACTCTCTCGAATTTAGTGAAGGTCATCTTTTTTTTTAGGGGAGTGATTAAAAATGCATTTCTCATTTAAGGTGTGGCGTTTCAATGAGTTACTCTTTGGGGATTTTTAATTAGCCCTTTGCTTCTATGTCAGGATTCTTAGTGCAGCAAAATATATACATGAAAAGTAAAAGAGTCATCTGGCTGTTTTGTGTGGTTGGTGCCAAAACATCTGGATATTTGGAAACATCTGGAAAAGCAACTGAAGCTTTCACAAGGGTGATTAGCATGATGTGGATGAAACCTCTGGCTCATAATCAGATTATTTACCAGTTCAGCATTGATAGAAATGTTTTATTAATTTATGAGGAAGGAAGGTTGAAAAGATTGTAGAATACATTCAGTTGTTTAGCTTTCAGTCGTTTTCAGTGGAGTGAGAGATAAGGTCGTTGAGTTTCCGAATGTTTCAATTCAGTGAACATTTCCGCCCTTAAATCCCGGGAGACAGGAGAGCCAACAGTAGGTCCTGCTTCTGTCCCGGCAGCTGTGTGGTGTCAGTGGATGAAACATCTAGTTACCTTAGGAGAACGAGAGCACAGACCCCTGCAAGCACACAGCGCCCCAGCAAAGTGTTTTTTTGGCCAGGCTGTCATGGCGTCAGATAATCCTCAGGTGGCTGGTGCTCCCAGTGGAAGGTAAAAAAAATGCTCTTCACCTAGGAGTAACTATGAAATAACTGTTTACTTCATGCGGCCCTGAGAAGAAAATGGAACTTTTGTTCCCAGGCAGCAACCCCCCCCCACCACCCAGCCCCGAAGGGTCGTCTAATCAGTCATAATAGACTGTGGCTCTCGAAAACGGTGCCTTCCTGCAAGGAGCCCTGCGGATCACAGGGGCCTATTGTGAGAAGAAAAAAAGAAAGTATTGAGGCAGGCACCCGGCAACAGGGCAAGAAGGAAACACTTAAGCAAGGGGCCTTTAATTTTTATATAACTAACCCAGGAGCATATTTTATAGCTACCTCATAAGATTCAGGCCTCAGTCTGGCTGCAGATGTTGTGAGGTGCCCTGGGAGCTGTTGCTGGGGAAGCCAAAGACAGTCATTGACCTTGAAAGGGGACAGAGAGGTGGCTGAAGGCCGGCCGTCTGTTGTTCATTTCAGCATCTGGCTAGCAAGAATACTTGTTATTACAGGCTTTCGTAAAACCATCTTTTCTCCACTATGAGCCTTGAGGGAAATCATCCCCTCACCCCTGCTCACCCTCAGAGACACTGTAAGCCACTGCCTGTTTTGCATCCAGGGCCCCAGATTTATCCAAATGGTTTGGGACACTGTTCAGAAATGTCTTTCACAGATGTGGGAGAACAGAGTTGAGTTGTTTTTTGGCAGGAGTTGTGCTTTTGCTTCAGTTCTCCTTGAAGTGGAAATGTAGCTCGCTTGTCCTGGGTGTGGCCCGTTTTTATCTGGGCAGAGCAGGGTTGATCTGCTCAATCAGCACCAGGGAGCCAGATGCTGTGAGATAGTGCTTTGGCCCTTACGGATGGATGGATGGACGGACGGACACAGGGCTTGTGTAGCCAAGTGCCTCTCTCTACATTTGGTTTGTGTCGAGCTTTCAGGCTGGTCAGTTTGGGAATATCATGTTATATTGCCATGCCTAGATTAGAATTTTAGAACTTCAAGATATTAAGTGAGGGTTTTTCTTTTCCCCCAAACTTTTATTAGCAATGAAAACCTTCAATGAAATTTTTTTCAATGAAATCTTACCAGGCAACTCAGTTAAAGCAGAGTTGGATAAATGAGGACAGAAGTCCCAAGATCCTTTTCTTATTTGTGTTTTTCCTTTCCCTGCCAAGCTCCCCACCTCTGGACGCCCCCACCCCACCCCCACCCCAGTGTTCCTCTGTAACCCTTATGGCTTCCTAAAAGAAGCCTTGAAAACACGCAGTATAACCTAAGGCTCTTAAATTAATGGATGTGAAAATGGAAGTCCAGAGATTCCAGAGACAACCATGGTGTCCAGCCTCACAGCAGGGTAGTGGCAGAGCTGTGACCTATGATGCAGGTTTTCTGGTGCCCTGTTTGGTCCTGTTTCTGCCCTCATATCCCCTCACCCCCATCAGTGTTAGAGCTTCAAGATGCAAAGGGGCGTGGACGTCAGGCAGGACCTCAGGGATGGGTGGGTGTTTAGTAAACTGAAGTCTGTGGTCTTCAGTTTACTAACCCAGCCTGAGGGTTTTTGCTTTATACAGTGTTAATCGGGGCCAGTGCATTTATTGACACAACACTGATTTATAAATGAAGATGCCTCTTAGGTTTCCTGCAGAGTACATGGTTTTTCGGAGCATAGACTTTTATTTTCTGGCAGCCCTGGCTGTTTGTAGTGGAAACCTAGTTCCAGTTGGAGTATTCCCATGCACAAGAGCCTCCTCTGCAGTCTACTCTGCTTGGCCTTTCTGTGGCCAAATTGTCTTCTTTTTTCTTTTTCTTTTCTTTTTTTTTTTTAAGATTTTATTTATTTGAGAGAGAATGAGAGAGCACATGAGAGGGGGGAGGGTCAGAGGGAGAAGCAGACAGACTCCCTGCCGAGCAGGGGGAACCTGATGTGGGACTCGATCCAGGGACTCCGGGATCATGACCTGAGCCGAAGGCAGTCGCTTAACCAACTGACCCACCCAGGCGCCCTGTGGCCGAATTTTCTTAAATTGGCTCCCTACCCCACCTACTTCAGTGGCTACTTGTCACTGATCCAGGAAATTGGTGTTAAAGCTAGTGGAGGAATGGGAAACACCATTGGTTATATGAAAGGCAAGAAATGACTTATTTCAGTTGCCACAGAACAGTTTTTTTACTTGAAAGTTTTCCGATCGTGTACTGTCTGGCCTTTGTTGGCAGATGGAGGTTATACACGGCAGTACATAACATTCAATAATACACACGCAGATACGCTCCTGGCTCCTGTATCTGTTCTGGTGAAGTCCTTGAGTGCATCCCCACGAAGGCCAGTCAATGTGTGGGTTCTGCACATCACTGAGAGTCGGTGTCTTGTTCCTTTTATCCTCACCATTTTCTGAAGCCAGGTCAGTTTCAAAGGAGAAAAGAGGCACGTTCAGCCATGATTGTTCTATTTGAACCAAGTGTGTGGGGTGGTCCAGATGTGAGCAGTATGAGCTGAGACTGCTTTCCTTTGATGCTGAACACAACTTTACCAGCCTCCCCCAAACATATCTTGCCATTTCCTGTGGGATTACAGTATATACTTGTTTAATGATTGCTAAAGTAATGTAGAAACAAATGTGAGTCTGGTTTGCATGCTTCCTTTCCTCCAGCAGAAATAAAAGGGGGGGCCTCTGGAGTCCCTGCTGTTCCTATGGAACAGTATCAGAAAATACCACCCTGAACTCGTTAGCTGAGATTGGCAACAGAGCTTTCCGCTTAAACCTTTACAGAGCAGGACATGGTGAGCTGATGGGAGAGGGACATGGTGAGCTCACAGTGGGTGAGGAGAGCGATCAGCCAGATCATTCTTTTTTTTTTTTTTTAAAGATTTTATTTATTTATTTGACAGAGAGAGACAAAGCGAGAGAAGGAACACAAGCAGGGGGGAGTGGGAGAGGGAGAAGCAGGCCTCCCGCGGAACAGGGAGCCCGATGCGGGGCTCGATCCCAGGATCCTGGGACCATGATCTAAGCCGAAGGCAGACGCTTAACGACTGAGCCACCCAGGCGCCCCTCAAAGCTTTTCTTAATGTCCATTTCAGCCCTGTCTATCAGGGTGGTGTGTAATTTTTGGGATCTTTACCCAGCATGAAATTCATCTAATATTGCTTGTTCTAGATTTGATGCTGCCTTTTTTTATTAACAGGCTATGAGTAGTTTTGTTTTCTTACTGCCACATGCACCTTCCTCAGCCATATAAATCGCCTTTTTTCTAATGCCTTGAACACAATCTCTGATTATTTGGGAGTTACCTTAGTATTTATTGTACCTCTGCAGGGACTGTGGGTCAATTCCTGCTGCATTCCCATGATACCCAGTTATGGTAACTGTATCTCCTTATTTATTGTTAAGTTGGAGATTGAATGAGTTGGAGAGTTAATGATCTAGTTATCTGGTTTATAATTGGTAGTCAGAAAGGTTGGGGTTGAATCTGCGACTCTATTTTATTTAAGCTGCTGGTTCAGCAGCCACGAGTACTTGTTAAAAGCACAGATTCCTAGTTCCACTGTGGATATTCTCATTCAGTATGTCTTGATTTAGACTCTAGGAACCTGCCGTTTTTAGAAGTTCCGTGGAAGATTCTGGTGCAAGCACATCAAGTATATGCCCGGCGTAATGATTGTGGTTTTTAACAGTAACATTTTTCATCTCTGTTGGTGTCTCAGATAATTCTGGAATGCTTTCAGTTATTGTCTTACATTTATCTGCACCTGCTAGGCTGTGCTGGAGAAGGAACATCAGCCAGGCTGGCAGCTGGGGACCTGGCTCTAGCTTCTGGATTGACCTTTCATCAAGTTACAGTTGTTCGCTCTGTCTAGGTTTCAGTCTCATTCATAAATTGAGGGCACCAGGTACTTTACAGATACTTGACATTCTTTTTCTTTTGAAGGGTTTTGCCTGCCTAGGAATTGTACTCCTCATCACTGTTCAGTGATGCCTGTTGCTGCTTCTAGTTCACTGGGTGCCTGGCAGCTCAACAGAACGTGAATCACTGCTTCGGGTAGTTGCTAGCTGTGTGCAGATCCAGGACGGCTTCTCTTCCTTTCTCCTGCCACTGCCAACCTTCCAGAACAGATGGAAGTAAACCATTCCCCTGGGAAACAAGTGCTTATGTTGGGGCTTCTCTTAAAATTCAGGTTGTGATTCTGACCCTCTCCATATCCAGACTTGGCAGTTTTAAGCCACTGGGCTCTTTTTGCAGGCTAGAGACTTCTGTGCCTCTAGGCACAAGATGTGGCTGATGTCGTAGTCTAGGGAACTGGGCTTGTAATGCCTCACCTCCCCGCCCCCAACAGACCTTTTTCTTCCAGGAACTTGTTGCTTCTTCTCCAAGAGGGGCTGGCTGAGGCCAGCGGCAGAACAAAGTATCCCTTTAAATCTCTGGTTCTCTGTCTTTGTGAAGTTGCATCGAAATGGTCTGTGGTGCTTTTAAAATGGTGCGTGTGCGTGTCATGCAGCCCTGCCTGGTCCTATTGAATCAGGCTCTCTCTCGTGGGATTGGACATGTGTGTTTTTTTTTTTAAAGCTTGACTTTAAACACTTCCTTTGGAGGCTCCTTCTCTTCCTCTGGACTGGGTTCATGCACTGTTTTTTCGGTAATTATTTTTTGTTAAGGCAGGTATAAATGGAGAGTTGTCATCAGAATGAAGTGTGATATGCGTCTGTTGAGAAAATTAAGCTGCTTTGAGATCTAGGTGGCCCTCCGAAGCTGAAGGCTTAACATTCCCAGCACACAGTTGAGGCACAGGAACTATCACGAAAGCCTTAATCCTGGTGCCTGTCTACTCCGGGCTGATGGTTCTTCTTTCATCAACGTGTTAGTGTGGGAAGGTCGTTGATCCTTTCATTAAAGTGTATTTTTACATAGTTACTCGTTTGTCCTTTTTCAGTGTAATTCAACAGCTATTATTGGGAACTTACAACATGCTAAGCGTTGTTCTAGATGCTAAAGATAGAGTAGCGAACAAAACAGACAAAATTGCTATCTTCTCGAATCTTTCTCTTCGTATATAGATATATAAATATGTATAACTTAACATGACAGAACTAAATGGCTGTATTATAGCATTATGAAATGTCATTTTAGGGGAATTCTCAGGATCATCCTATATATTGCTAAGATGACAAATAGAACTGGAAAATTGAGTCAAGCATGTGAAACCTGGATTAAAGTCAAAATGTTAAATAAGACCAGAGACTGTGTCTTACTTGTATTATATGTAGCTCATGGGTGTTCAGGTACATACTTTCCGAAGGCAAAAGGAATAATCCAGTAGGTTCCAAAAAAAGGTAGCCAAGGTCACTGGCAGAATTAAAGTTTATCCTTTGATTTTGGGAATAAGTCTCCAGAGAGGAGTTATTTGTTAGAAATTTTTCTTTGACTCTGTGTTTTTAAACTCCTGTGTAGACCCAGATACTTTGGGGGCCCTGGAGTTCATGGTAATTTATCTGCCTCTTTCACCTGTTCAATGAAAGCATTGATTTGAGGTGAATGTTTCAGGCCTCAGGGGTGCTACTTCATAAATCACTGCAAATTTCTCTACTTGCCTTGAATGGGTTAATAGAGCTTCCCAAGTGTCCACTATAGTAGTAGAATCTTTACTGCTCTGGTGTCTACTTCTGTGTTGTGGTTTATGCACTAAAATAATTTGATTTAGATATAATAGGAACGTTTTCAATCTGCTTTCAAGGAATTTGAATACTAAATTGTCCAAATCTTTTAGCGTGCCTGTTTTAAAAGTGCTTTTGTAAAAAGGAAAAGGGGGTGGGGGGAAGTGGTTGTTTTTGTTTTCTTTTTTTTAAACCATAACATCCTGGGATTCTGAATCCAGGTTAAACAAATGTTGGACTGCAAAGATAACCAATAAAAGAGAAACACATTTGATAGAGATTTCAATATATTAAGGGAACATTTAAAAGAAACCAAGGGCCTGGCTCAAGTTGGTATTTATGAGTTAACCAACTTAGAAGTAAATAGTGTCTGAGAGAGGCAATAAAAAGATATTCTGGAAATAATTATTATTGCTAAAATTCCTACATCTAATTTTAGAATGCCTATGTTTGGAATTTCATATGCATGATGAAAATGTGTATTTCAGGTTTGTGGGGAAAAACAGCGCTTTGAGAAGTTGATGGAACATTTCAGGAATGAAGACAATAACATAGATTTTATGGTGAGTTATTCCAGTACTATATTACATTCAATAAGGCAAACTCCGTTTCTGCACTTTTTTTCCTAAATGCATTTATATTTATATATTATACATATGTGTGTATGTATATGCATATGAATGTTACAAAGGACAGAAAATTGAGTATAGTATGCTATAGATTCAGTCTAGAGTGTTCCTCACACTTTGTATTTTTCCCTTACAGGGGAAATTGGTGTTTATTTCCAGTTTTATCCCTCACGTGCATGCTTATAATAAAGGCCCAAAGCCCTAATTATTTATAGGCGAATAAAGGGTGAAGCCATGCATTTGGGGAAAGGATGTTAACTCCTGGTACAAATTCCTACAATTGCCAGTTATAGTTTTCAGTAAAGAAAGTAGAAACCAAGAATCTTGACCATTTTGTCTTTTGCACACCCCAGCCAGTGGCTTTCTCCAGACTACATTCTCAAAGACTAAAGTGCATTGGTTTGTAGAATTGACTGTATGCATCCCCCAAATTACTATACAGCAGTGATTTCCACCCACAACCCCCCGCCCCCCACTCCACCACTCATGATCTCCTTCCCGCTCTGGTAACTGTGAGCGCATCATCATACTGCAGAGCTCCTTAGCACGGTAGTTCTCATGCAAGAACGTGTGGTTCAGCGGCAGTGCTGTCCTCTCTGGGGACAAACAGCAAAAGGAGTTTGAGCACTGCTGAATTCATAGACTTTAATCTTAATCTTGGATTGAAGATGGAAATCTACCCTAGAGCATTTCTGAGACAGACTACCCATGAGTGCACCCAGATCTGCAGGCTTTCTCTGACCCAATCCAGTTGACCCGGGCAACTTCTGAGCCTAGGAGATCTCACGGGGGCTTCATCTCTCAGCTCACATCTAGCTTGGAGCAGGTGCCCAGCTCAGTTCTTATGTTGTCCAGTCTGCTCAAACCTGCGTGTTAGGGTGCCAGGCACAGTTTTCGTTTGAATTGCTTCAGTGGCTGTAAACCATGAAACACAGCTTTGCAGATTTCTAACCCTTTCATGTGAAAATTTTTTCTGGGTCCTTAAATTTTATATGCATCCTAGCCCTCAACCCCTTCCAAATTCTGTGAAAATGATGCAGTCCTTCTAGAGAAGCTTTTCTGTTCCATCAAAGCCTGTTATTTGCTGTTTTTTTTTTTAAAAAAGATTTTATTTATTTATATGACAGAGAGAGACAGCGAGAACAGGAACACAAGCAGGGGGAGTGGGAGAGGGAGAAGCAGGCTTCCCGCGGAGCAGGGAGCCCGATGTGGGACTCGATCCCAGGACCCTGGGATCATGACCTGAGCTGAAGGCAAACGCTTAACGACTGAGCCACCCAGGCGCCCCCCCTTTTTTTTTTTTTTTTTTAAAGACAAATAATGTGAAACGAATGCTTTCACATTGGCTTTTTAATTTTCTTGTTAGGAATTTCTGGAGTGTTTGAAGGCCCGTGTTGGCACGGATGATAAGTACGTGAAGAAGCCATGCGTGGCTCACTTTACTGGTTTCTTTCCTCTGCCTTCAGAGGGGCAACTTCTTTGTCCCTGAAAGCTGAGGTTGCAAACTGGAGGCTCCCACGCTGAAGCCAACATACAGCCTTGTGAGTTGAGTCTGACAGTGATGTCCCTCCATAAAAAATTTGGAAATGGTGCCTAAAGTAACAGATTTCTCTCTTTTTTTAAACTAAAAATTCAGCTAACACAAGACCCCTGGGCTTGCAGAGTATCAGCTTCTGGAGCCAAGTTGCCCCTATTTTTAGTCTGAAGATCCCCTTTCCAATTTGCCACTGGAATGGTGGTCCGCACTGTTCCTGGCTGTGTTACATGGGGCCCACTTCAGTCATTATCAGACCTCGGGGATCTCCCTGCCACTTGAGTTTCTGCTGAAATTAAAATTTATATAATCAAGCCCTTTAAAATGCCTGCACTGGGGATGCCTGGGTGGCTCAGTCGCTGAGTGTCTGCCTTCGGCTCAGGTCATGGTCCCAGGGTCCTGGGATCGAGCCCCGCATCGGGCTCCTTGCTCCACGGGAAGCCTGCTTCTCCCTCTGCCACGCCCCCTGCTTGTGTTCCTGCTCTCGTTGTGTCTCTCTCTGTCAAATAAATAAATAAAATCTTTAAAAAATAAAAATAAAATGCCTGCACTGTTTAGAAGGGACAGTGTATTTCTTGCCATTTATTTATATCTACATGCAGTGAGGAAGCTTATTTAGGAGCTGCTAGTATGCAGGTATTTTGCTCAATTCCTCTGTTGCCTAGCAGATAGTTGCCTCTCAGACATATCTTAAAACTCAACAGATATTCAGAAGAGAAATGGAAAGTTGCCGGAATTGAACCATATTTTCCTCCAGAAAATGAGGGTTTTTTAAAACTGTCCTTGGGAATGCAGTTAAGTTGTACAACCTCCCGAACAACTTATTCCTCATAAAACATAAATTTTCCTAACACAAGACCTTTTTCTGTATTTTTTTTGTGGACAAAAGCAAAAAAACCCAACTAAACAAACAAAAAAAGCCTGACAAAATCTTTAGCCTATTTAACCACAGCACCTGAAGTCATTTTTTAGTAAATTGCAAAAGAGTCTCCTTGTAACGTAGAGAGTTGACCTGTCTTCCAGTGTAGGACTTATACTCAAAGGAGACTCTAAGTCAACAGAAACAGGGGCGCCTGGGTGGCTCAGTTGTTAAGCGTCTGCCTTCGGCTCAGGTCGTGATCCCAGGTGGGATCGAGCCCCGCATTGCGCTCTCTGCTCAGCGGGAAGCCTGCTTCTCCCTCTCCCACTCCCCCTGCTTGTGTTCCCTCTCTCGCTGTCCCTCTTTCTCTCTCTGTCAAAAAAAAAAAAAAAATCTTTAACTCAACAGAAACAAAAAAAAAGATAAACTGGGTTTGGAGGAGAAAGGAGGAAGGCAGTTTTCAGAGAAAATGTGAATCTGGATCCCTCATTCACTTTACCTCCTTTCGGAGACCGTGTTTGCCCATAGAGGGAAAACATTAGTAAGATATTTTCACCATAAATGTCACTATTAAGAGCAAAATAAGGGCACCTGGGTGGCTCAGTCGTTAAGCGTCTGTCTTCGGCTGAGGTAATGATCCCAGGGCTCTGGGATCGAGCCCCGCATCGGGCTCCCTGCTTGGCGGGAAGCCTGCTTCTCCCTCTCCCACTCCCCCTGCTTGTGTTCCCTCTTTCGCTGTGTTTCTCTCTGTCAAATAAATAACGAAAATCTTAAAAAAAAAAACAAAAAACAAAAAAAACAAAATAGGGGAACTTGGCTGGCTCAGTTGGTAGAGCATGCAACTCTTGATCTCAGGGTTGTGAGTTTGGGCCCCACGCTGCGGGTAGAGATTACTTAAAAATAAAGTCTTAAAAAAAAAAAAAAAGGCAAAACAGATCTAACTTTGTTTTGTTCCTTACCAAACCAGGAACTGGTTTTCTCTGTGGCAGGTCTCAGGGCCACTGATGCAGTTGTGGAGAGAAAGCAGTAAATCCAAGGCTTTTGTGGAATGGAAACCGGTTGATTGTTAAAAATGGAAACTTGGGTCAGAGATCCTGCTACGATCTTGTTGGTATAGTGGGGCCCACGGTGAAATTTTAGAAGTGATTATCCTGTGGTATGATGATAAGTGATTTTTTAAATGTTTTTTTTTTTTTTTTTTTTAAGATTGTTCCATTTTCTATGATATATCTGTAATACCTTACACAGTTTGTTCTGTACACCCATAAGACTTCCTAAAAAGTTTTACTGAGAGGTAATTGTCCACTGAAGGTGGACAATTGAACATAATTTTTGCATATTTGCAGAGTGGTGCGGCCATCCCTGCGGTCTAATTTAGAACACTTTGTCACCCCAGAAGGAATCCCCATTAGTAGTCACTGCCCATTTTCCCATCCCCAGTCTTAGGCAGCTTCTAATCTACTTTCTATCTCCACAGATATGCCTGTTCTGGATATTTGATATGAATGGCATCATAATTTATATGGTCTGTTAGGACTGACGTGTTTCATGTAGCATAATGTTTTCAAGTTCACCCACACTGTAAGATGCATCAGTACTTCATCCCTTTTTATTGTCATTTAATATTCCATTGTGCGGATATAGCTTATTATTTTAACCCATCGGTTGATGGACATTGATGATTTTTCCCCTGCATTCTGGTTGTGAATAATGCTTTTGTAAACACTCGTATGGGAGTTTCTATACAGCCATGCATTTTCATTTCCTGTGGGCACGTACCGAGGAGCAGGATTGCCGGGTTCTTTGGTAACTCACTTTTTAACATTTTGTGGAACTGCCTGACATTTCAAAGTGGCTGCACATGTGGACATCCCAAGTGGATGCGGGTTCTACTTTGTCCACCTCCTTGCCGCACTTTGATTTTGATTATAGTCATTCTAGTGGATGAGGAGTGGCATCTTACTGTGGTATCTCTGTGCCTTTTGAATTTAAAAAAATGATAAAGTATTTTTGAAGACCCAGAGAAATGAAGGAAAAGGAGACGGGTAAGTGCGTTTAGATGTATGACATTGAAAGCATGCGCCCGCCGTTAAACTGAGAAGACCGGTGTGGAGCCATGTAACCCGCTGGCAATTTCATTGCAGGTGGCCTCGATGCAGTTTATTAATATCGTAGTGCATTCAGTAGAAGACATGAATTTCAGAGTTCACCTCCAGTATGAATTTACCAAGTTAGGCCTGGATGAATACTTGGATGTAAGTAGAGCCGTGACCTTTGGCTCCAGTGTAAGCCTTGATTTATTTTGCCTGCCTTCAAAGATAGCTTCCGCCATGACTAACGAACGCTTGAGGCTCTGGGTGGCCGCGTACTGTAGCGCTGGTGTTAAAGGGAACCTATCCGAGTGATGCAATCGGCCAGAGAAACTGGATTCTTGCCGACCTCCTGGGACCTCGGGCTGCCTTCTGCCTGCAGCCGTTTAGTACTGGAGCCAGACACCCTCTTGTGGCCTTGCTGCAGTTTCCTCCGTGTTTGAGCTCTGTCTGGGTCAAGTCTCCTTGCACCCTTCGTCCGGGCTCTTGGGCAATCCACGTTCTTGGTTACCCTGGGGACCTCATCAAACCAAGACTGCTAAAGAGTGATGAATAAATGCTTAGAGCGTGTAAAAAAAAAAAAAAATACTGAGGAAATGGACACTAGAGACTTCCTTGTGTAGCAGTTACATTCTGTTTAATGCTTTGGTGGTTTTGGTCGTTCCACTTTTAAGTTCTTGGGAGCAGGCCGTCTAAAGTTGCTCTTTCTCTGGCTCCCCTGCAGAAGTGCTCAGCCAGCTCCCTGTAGTTCTTCACCTAGGAAATAGCAAGTTGGTGTGAAAATCGTAAATGGACTCGAGTGGCTGTGTGTGCACAGGATGCCCGCATGTCCTTTGATTCTCGAGCGGTTTTGTTTTCCCTCCTGGGCAGCAGTGGTCCACTTGAATTTGAAAGGCCACTAGCGAGAGGGCAAGAATTGTTAACCTCAATTTCCAGTTCATCTCTAGCCATGAAGAAAATAGAAGGGCTTCCCTTGGGCCTCTCCAGAGTTCAGCTGCCCGGCTTCGTTAGGGGGAAAGCCAGGGAATTGCAGGTTATTGCGAGGCAAAGTCATAGCATCGGTTACTGTCTGAGCTCGTGACCTGGCTCATCATACCGGCGAGGCTGCCCCTGGAGAGACTGGCCTAATGTTGTCTCAGGACTGTACTCAGGGAGAGGCATGATGGATTTCCATTAAAGAGTCATTGGAATTGTGTTCTGACTTCAATAATCACTAATATCTTTGACAGAATATGGTATTGAAAGGCTTTTCCTGCTCTAAGATCAAGGTTTCTCTCTGCTCTTTCCCTACCTGCTCAGAGAGGGGCAGGATTTGAGCACACATTGGGTGTGTAGATTGCTCATGGGGTTGTGGGTTCAGTGGGTTCAGTTTTGTGATGGTCGTGTGGAGCTCTTTCGGGCTCCAGGCAGCGATGGCGAGAGGAACACATCAGGTCGTGCCCCTTACTCATCGTGTACTTGGTGAGAAAACCTGCCTAGCTGCTGCTTTATTTTCCTTTCGAGGCTTTGCCCTTATTCAGGTGTCTTTTTTAGCTTATATTCCTAAACTAAGACAGAACATACTGTCTTTAGGACAAGCTAAGTTACGGAATTCCAGATTAGACCTAGGAGTTAATCCATCTTCCCGAGAATTTATGTAGAGCATAATTCCTCTGAAAAATTTCAAAAAATTTTTCCAAAACTCTGTGTTTCTCTAACTTCCTGGTCTGTTGGTTCTGGACCCTGATAGAGGTGGTTAGAAGATTAATGTTATAAGCATATAATATATAAATGCTTCATTGGTTTACAAAAGCCCAGCCTTGTAAGTAGCCATTGATTTGTTCAGTACATGTTTATTGGTGTCCTCCATATGCCAGGATTATTCTAGCTACTCATCTGTTCCCCCAGAGGAAGTCAGGACTTACGTTACTTGTAAGGAAGACTCGCAGATTTTCTTGATCTCTAATTTCACCTTAAAGCTGGTTGACTTCCTTTGGGATGCCTGGGCCTATAAGGCAGGGAGTGGAGGAAGGCTTCCTGATCTGTGCTTTGGGGAGCCCTGCACTCCTTATGCTGGGGCAGTATCTTGGGGAAGTTACCATGGAGGGCGGTAGACTAGCAATTTACTAATCAAACCCAGGGCTGATATATTCTATCCGTGTCTTCCCCACCTCCCACCTAACTCTCTTCCTCAGTCGAACCACCTTCTCTAGTCAGGCAACTTATACTTACTCTAACCGCCTCTGCACACAGATGCCTCTCAAACCTGGGACCGTAGCTCTCTTCCGAAGCTGCTTTTTAATTTTTCTGTTGTCTGATTTCACCTGTATCAAAATGTTTTGGTTTGGAATATGTCGATATGGGGAATAAATTTATAGGAAGAATTAGGGAGGAGATGTGTATATATTTGGGAGAGGGTATTCACCAGAAAGTAATCTGATGGTAGCTTCTTAGACGAACAGTCGAACACTCCGTGATCCTCTTAAGGAGGCTGAGGCATCAAACCCTCTCTTGGAAAAGACTGGAGTATTTGGGAGCAACAAAAACATGTAGGCTGTCGTACCATTATGTTCTCTCTCCACAGCTGTGCTAAGGCCGCCTTCTCTTGCGTTTTGGTTCTTAGAAACTGAAGCACACGGAGAGCGACAAGCTCCAGGTGCAGATTCAAGCTTACCTGGACAACGTGTTTGATGTGGGAGCTCTGCTGGAAGATGCTGAGACCAAGAATGCGGCCTTGGAGAGGGTCGAAGAGCTGGAAGAAAACATTTCTCATGTAACTACGTCTCGGGAAAGGAGACACACACGCACACTTAGCTGTTAGGGCGGTCAGTGAGAGGATTTGGAGTGTAGGGATGAGCTGCAGCTGGAGATAGAGAGCTGTCAAAAGCCGCTCGGGGTTCTTTCAAAGAAAGCATGTTTGTTACTTAAAACCAAGGGGAATCCGTTGCCTTGCCTTAGCTCATCTGCTGAGCTGGTTTCTGCTGAGCCCAGATTTCCTGGGCATCTTAGTTACAGACAGGCACCCAAGAGTGAGATGGTTGGTGCCATGTAGGGGGGAAATGTCGCTCGAGTATGTGAATTTGGGCTGAGGTGAAGAAGTCCTCTTCTACTCCTGTTCTTCTGAATAGAAATCATTTTCTGTCACATGTGCTCACATAGGCCTATGAAAGATGGGTTCTAGCAACTAAAATAAGCCCCAGGGCTAATTAGACTGTTACCTGTGTCTTTCCTGTCTCACACCTAACCCTCTTCCTCATGCAACTACCATGGCTACCCAGGCAAGATACCGCCCACTTCAGCCTCTGTGGGAGTTTGGTTTGGTGTGTCAATAAGTTATATTTCACTCAGTCTTGTGAATGTAAGTCATGCTCCACTCCGTGTGTCCACACAGGCCCGTGGACGGGGTGATCTTGTGGTTTCGTGATGCATGTCTGCCCAGTCTTGCCTTATGCTTACTCAAGTTCTAAAAAGAATCTCTTCAACAGTAGGCATTTTCAAGGAAATTAGTGAGCGTTCCCTTATATCCTCTTCTTTGAGGAGTGTCCTCTTTTCAGGGCAGGGGCTCATTTTTCTTTGAGGGATTTTTCTTGCCACACACTAAGTTGACTATGAGTCTAAAGGCTTTCAGAGGCTGTTCATGTGTTCATCCATTAAGCAGATATTTGAATATTGCAGGAATGAACCAAAAAATGGTGCTTCTTAAAGACCCAAGCATTGTGAGGACCAAATTCTTACGTTGAATTCTGCTTGGCAGTGTCCTTGGTTATAAATCAGTGGTCTCTTTTTGGAGCAATATTATTTTCCCCCATTTGAGTGGCCCATTTATTTTCCTCCACATTTTCTTAGTTGAGAGTATCGGACATGCTTGACATCCTTCACCTTTGTCCATTACTCTGAAATGGGCATCTTCTTGGCTGTGGTTAAGCCAAGTTGGTGAGCCAACCTTTCCCCCCACCTTGTAAGTGCTGCAGTGACGTGGTTGGCACCCGCTTAGGAAGGGCACTTAGCGGCCCGATGTTTCTTACCCTAAAAGATTTGGCTCGTGTTCTGAACCTGATCAGGGTTTTCAGCTCTGCCCTTCCTCCTCTCCTTGCCTCCCTGGTTTTCTTTACTTGTGATCATTCTCAGTGAAATCCGAAGTTGCTCACTTTCAGAGCCTTGTGGGAAGAGTAACTATTTAACACATGGTTCAGCCAATCTTCTTCTGGAAGCCTCAGCCAGCATTGCATGACCATATTCACATAACCCACTTTCGTAGCAGGCCACCCGTTTTTTCGAACTGGCCCTCCAAATGACTTAGTATTTGGGTAGTTTGGGTCAAAACCAGCAGTACCGTTTTGTCCACTGGTTTTCAATAATAACAGAACCAAGTTTTGTGGACCGATGATTTTCAAAAGTTTTGGCCTAATGGCCTTTTCTTCGGGCAGGAAGAGTGAATCTCCCTTCTTGCCTTACCCACTGTCCCCCATCCTCATCAGCTCCTGCAGAAACAGAGGGAGAGGCACCGTCTAGGTCCCAACACTAAGGAGCTGTTGTATGGATTTTATTAAAGATCATGTGTAGATTACTAATTCCTATTAGAAGCAAGTATGTATTCAGAATCCTATTATAAATATTAACATTTCCAAAAAACAGCTTGGGGAACACAGGAAGGACTCTGATGGGCCCCGAATGGTTTTTGAGCTCTACTTTCTGAGAACTGAGGACCCGAGCAGAATGGTCGTGTGTTGTGACCACAGGTTCCCTTTTAAAACTTTACAGTTGTCTGAAAAACTGCAAGACACGGAGAATGAAGCCATGTCCAAGATTGTGGAACTGGAAAAGCAGCTCATGCAGAGGAACAAGGAGCTGGATGTTGTTCGAGTAAGTGCGCTGATGACAGCTGGCCCGGACGGGCATTGCAGGGAATTGTGCACCGGCTTTAGTCCTAGTAGAACGTGGAATACATTCATGTCAGGGGAATGCACTGATGCAGCATATTTATTGGAACCGTTTCAGAGGTGATAGTTGAAAATACATATAGGGTATGTATACACGTGTGTGCAATCAAATGTTGGGGGTTCAGTCCTTCCTTATCACAGATTTTGACGGCAACAATGTTTTCCCATCTGGACGAGTCTGAGTTGATTCAGTGGATCACCCATTTGCTTGGAAATAAAAACACGGCATGGATTTAATTCATGCCCCTTATTTATTTTATTAGGACTTGGACTTCTTTGTATTTTTTTGCTTTGCTTCTACTTGAAACCAGATTTGATGGTTGCCATGGAAATGGTGAAATCAACGTAGGCGAGACCGAATGGCATTCACCAAAAAATTAAAAAAAAAGAAAAAGAAAAAGAAAGAAAGAAGGCAAAGCAAAACCAATCCATTTTGTTATCAGATAATCCCAGCTATTTTATTTGGCCTTAGCATTGTTTTACCTTGTGTCAGGTATTTATGGAGTGCTAGCCGTGTGCTTAGAACTGTCCAGAGCATAAAATCACCAAAACGCCTGGAGGGCTTTCAGGCACAATGCTTGCCTTTACACCATCGTTGATGAAACGGCACATTTTATGCGATGGTTATCATGTCTGTGTGTGTTGCTTGATATTCTGACATGTCCTACAGTTAACTCTAGGAAATTTATTTTTTGGCACACCATCGAGACAAAGTTGTAGCATATGGACTCAATTCAAGTCAGACTCTCAGATTATTAATAATAGACAGGGTGTGAAGAATGTTTCCCTGCCTGCTGGAGGTTTGTGGTGAGAGATCACATGTACAAGACCTAGCAAGTAAGTTCCATAAAATCCTTTCACTGGAACCTCGGTGGGCCCCTAATAAAAGGAACGGGGACGGCCTTTAAATTGAAAATTGTAACTTTTTTGTTTTCTGCTAAAAATGTAGACAGAGCTAAGCAATCAGTCGAGGGAAGCACTGGCCTGTTCTGTTAACTGCATACCAAAGGGAAAATGTTACAAGGATTACTGTCCTGAGCTTGGTCAAGGGGGCGTTGTGAAGGCCGGAGAAACCCATTCAAGAACAATCAGCTCCTGGTTATTCATGAGTAGATCATTCCATGCTCTGCAGATTTTTAATCCCAGTCTGACTTCCATCCAAATCTGACTTAGGGCCTTTTGTCTACTGTTAGCTGATATGTGTCTCGGAGTTACAAATAAATTTTAAAATAAAAGGAAAATATGCTGCCCCATCGAAATACCCTCAGGGTGTTCCAGAGTCAGCTATAAAATTATCTTTGGATTATCTCTGCCTTGTTCCTCTCTACCTGCAGGGAAAATTGAGTTAGCCACACTTCTTAATAGAAAGAACTGTATTAACAGTAACAATTGCTAGAATATACTGCATGCATTACCAATGAACAACTGATAATGAATGGGAGTTTATAGGATCTGGCTGAGTTCCATACGATTCCTATGTATTTATGAGTATCCTTTTTCTCTTTTCCTTTCCTTTCCTTTCCTCTCCCTTTCCCTTTTCCTTTTCCTTTTATTTTTTGTTATTTTCTTGATCCTCAATTTGCCAATCTGATGGTAATAGGTATGAATGTCATGTGAAGTTAAACTCTTGACTGTGGACTCTTTTTGCAGGAGATCTACAAAGATGCAAATACCCAAGTTCACACATTAAGGAAAATGGTCAAAGAAAAAGAAGAAGCCATTCAAAGACAGTCTACTCTGGAAAAAAAGATTCATGAACTGGAGAAACAAGGGAGCATTAAAATTCAGAAGAAAGGGGATGGGGACATATCCATACTGCCAGTCGTGGCCTCTGGCACATTGTCCACGGGGTCAGAAGCGGCAGTGGGTAACTTTATGGGACCAGTAATGGGGGTCGCCTCCTCGGGCCTGCCCCCTCCTCCCCCCCCACTACCTCCATCGGCAGACACGCCTGAAGCAGGTAAGAAGCCTGGGCGGGAGAACTGAAAGGGTATCGGGATATTTGTATTTCTTCTTTTATCCACTGTCCGTTTATGTCCTTTGTTTGCTTTTGTTGGCCACTTTTTACATTTTGAGATTAAGGTTCTAAAGCTGAAGCCTTTACGTATGTTGCCTTGTATTCTTTATTTGCCAGTGGGGAGATGTTATAGTGTTTGAAAAAAATTCCCATGTCATTTTAAGTGTTTTGTTTTTTGGATACTTTATCTGCACATGACATCCTGCAGGTGAAACCATTCCCCTGTTTTCAAAGGCAATTTGTTTCTGCTTTTTTTTGCTAGTGCAAAATGGTCCAGTAACGCCACCCATGCCGCCACCGCCCCCACCCCCACCCCCTCCCCCGCCTCCTCCCCCACCACCCCCTCCTCCCCCTCTGCCAGGCCCTGCAGCTGAGACTGTGCTGGCTTCTCCTTTACCACCCCCTCCTCCTCCCTCTGCACCCCCGCTGCCCGGGACGTCCTCGCCCACAGTGGTTTTCAACTCAGGATTAGCAGGTAAGAGCACAGAATTCAGACCCAGGTACCCGTGTGCGAGATACCCACTGTGTTAGCTCCCGAGACTTTAAAGCTTCTTTGAAAGTCCAGGTCTCTTGCAAGCCCATGTACCTCCTCTTAATCTAAGAGCAGTGCTGCTAATGGAGCCTCAAAAGGGGAAGCCATGCACAGGGGCATTTTTCTCTGGGTAGCTGTTGTGCTCTCTAGCAGGGAGTTCTGATTTTGCAGACTTCCCACCTTCCGCTCTCCCCACCTAGAAAGGGGAAGAAAGACAAGTTACCTTCTTAGGGATCAGTGCATTTTCATGGATTCATGGAACACTTGTGGGCATCTGTACTAGTCGGAGCTCTGACACACGGTGCTTTCGGTGCTCTCGGCTCTGTTTTTGGAAGGTATTCGCGGTGTCATTTACAAAAGGGGAAAATGGCTCTCTGCGTAATTGCCCGATGTAGGCTTCCAGGCATCTCTTCTGCGCATTTGAAGACCTCAGAATTCACTGTAGTGCAACTGAACCTTCAAGGGACGCGTTGCCGACAGTGGTATCTCTGTGCCTTGAAACGCTGCTGAATCATGCACACTGCCCTCCTGCTAACAGGAGAGAATGTGGCATCCCCACCTCACCAGAAATAAAACTGGGTGTGTTGGGGGCGTGGGGGGGGGAAGGGGGCGAGACGAAGAGAATGGTTCTAATGCCTTGAAATAGGAGTTCTGATTTTTTGACTCATGGAAGTGACTTTTTACTCTTTTCTAAAATACCACAAGCCATTTCCCCCGTCATGGAGCATTTCCCTGGCATTTTGAAATTGCCGTGAGCTCTGAGCTTTGCCGTGCTGTCTCTGCGACATCAGAAAATTCTGCTTTCTCCTCCACTTCGGTCTCTTATTTCCGATGAACACCTACCACTCTGTTAAGTGCGGTAGTTCTCAGAGCCTTCTGTCCAGTGTCTAATGACCGCCTTAGCTGTGGGAGAGTTCCCGGACCGCCGTCCCATCAGCAGCTGTAGTGGCCAGTCAGTGCGACTGATTCATCCTAGTGACTGACGCCCTTTCAGGCACCAGAAAGCCACCCAGGAGCAACCTTGTTCTACACCGAGTCTGTGGTGTCTCCTTCCACCCCAACTTCTGTGAAGTTGTCCAAGAAACAAACAAGGGGCCTATTGAAAGTAATGTTCACAGTAATCCAGTGATTCAGTTCTACCATTCAGGGTCACCCCCATCTCCTCCTTTCTTCTAGAACTTTTATTGCTTCCTAAGGACAAAAGTTAAAGGTGTGTCATTGTGGAACTATTAGATTTTAGAATGTGAACCAAAAACCTCCTAGCAAGCCCCAGGAATTCCTTCCATCGACAGGCTGCTCTCAGGCACTGAGTGTGGAAACCTGTAGTTGCCATGGACGCCTGGCTCACGGACGAGGCTTCCCTCATAGTGCCCTGCGAATGCTCCCCGCGAATGCTCCCCGTGGCCCGTGCTTGCTGCGGGGGCTCTCGTTGGGTACCACCTCCTTTCTCTTTGGTACAGCCTGGCACGATAGAGCCTCTACTTCCATCCACCGAGCTCTCATTTAGAACTCAGAACTGCCTTGGCGTGAGGCTGAGATGTGCAGGTCCAGGGCTCTCTTCGGAGTCTTGTCCCCTCTGGGCTCTTCCCACGACTTAATCTTGAACACTTGCAGGGTCTCTGGATGGCCTCAGCTCTACGGTGTGGAACTCTGTTCAGCTGAAGACCCAGCGCTGCCTTCAGGGTTATGCAGCTGGAGGCTGTCCCCTTTGTGTCTTAGACTATTTTTAGAGGGCTGTGGGTGGGACTTAAGAATCTCCTCTTTGGTGCCCTAAGTGTCCATTAAACAATGACAAGATGTTCTGTTTTATAAGATCTAAGGATTATAAGACTGTTATTTAGCACATTTTGTAAGATGGGTTGCCAGTGTGTGGGGTAACTTTCTCCCTGGAATGAAGAAGCCAGACAGAATCAGGATGTCCCAGTAGAGGCAAGGGACAGAGCTGAGATGATATGCCCCGGGCTCCTGGAACCCAGAAACCTGTGACATTGCTAGGCCCTTGGATCCATGGGCAACAGGATGGCCTATCTCTTTGGTAGGCAATGAGCCAGGTGTGTGCATGGTGGCCAAGACAGGGGACCTGAATGCAGTCCTCTAATTTTATCTAGTGAAGTTGTCTTTGCATTTTATAGAGAAAATGCACAGCGTGGAATGTATATTTGAAGCGTTAGGCTTACCTCCCCACATCTGTGCTAGAGCAGTCTGGTTCCCATTTCCCGTGTTGGTCATCTGTGACAGATGCCCAGGCAGTCTGTAACCTTTGCTGTCTCTTTGGGAGAAGGTGCTTTGTAAGTTCACGGTGAGAATTTGTACTTGGCTGATGGTTTTCTTAAAACACTGCTCGTATCTTATGGAATACCTAGCACAGTTCAGTATGGCTGTTTGGGACCATAATGAGATCATTTTTTCCCCTCTTCTAAGAAGGATTACTTTTTAAAACAAAATAATAAGTGAGTCTTTAAGGCAGGCCCGAATGGAAATGCATTTATGGTTCTGTGCTGCCTTGTGAAATGTGTCCAAGAAGCATGAAATTCTCTGCTAAGAGTGTGTGAATTGCTGAGTGGCTTGACTCTAACCATATCTAATTTTTTTTTTTTTTTTGTATTTTCTTTGTTCTTTCTGCTTCCACAAAAGATGGGCCAATCAAGCTTTTCTGTAGGTTGCTCCTCACTGAGTGTACTGTCTATCATGTGTTTCTGTTGGTCACACTGTGCCTTCACATCTTTTCATTCCATCTTACACCGAACCATGCATTTGGACCCTGTGTGTGCGGGAAGTCTCGCTGTTGGCTGACAGTTGGTCTAGGTTTGCCCACATGTTTCTGTAAAAGAGATTACGGCTCTGTAAGCAGGCAGCCTGGATTTCATAGGCCATATTCCTTCTGCCCTGAAAGAAAAAGAGTGTTTTTTTCTCTTAGTTTAATGGTCACAGCTGAATCTAAGGCCTCCACTCTAGAAGGATTTTCGATTTATTCTGGGGAAAAATGGCATTTGCCCCACAGAACAAGGACAAACTTCTAGGTGCTGCTTTTCCAGGCCTTTCCTGCTGGTCTCCGGCTCTCCAGGGAACACACGCCCACCCACACAGAGCCACTCCTTTAGCCTGAACGTTGCAAGCACAGTGTCTGTCATGGTCACCTGTAGGCCCCCTATCCTGTTACCCACCCTTCATTCCCCAGTCGGAGTTAGGACAGCTTTCTGAAGATAACTGTTTTTTTTTTTTTTTGGCCTGTGTTCTGGTCTCAGGCGTATTCCTAATTTTGCCGACGAGTTAAAAGTAGGGTAGCTGCAGATGGGATGACTTTCAGTGCGTGTCCTGGGGCCTGCGGTGTCCATGGATGGATGGCGGAACCAAATGGCATGGACCCACCAGCTCAGATTGTGGGAAGATCCCGCACAGCTTCTCCCCTGCTCCCCCTTCTCCCTCCATATCGCTCACATGCCAGCCTAGAGGAAAGTCTGTTCCTTTGTCCTGCGGAGGACACGGGTTTCCCTGGGCAGTGTAGACCAAAATGAAGTGCGGTGAGCTGTCCAACACTGTCGGGTGGTGGGGCTTATGGTGTCACGGTGGTAGAATGACCTGGTTTGGCAAAAGCTGTGTTTCCGTGTTCCTGCATGCTTATGTGTGGATTTATCAGATGACATTCCTGCTGGGTATGTGGCCTTCGTAACTCTGGAGGAATGGCCGGCAACCAGGGGGATGCCCAGTGTGCATTGGGTTTATTTTGTTCTGTACTGCCCTTCTCCCTCCCTTACTAATGATGGCAAATAGCGGAGCTCCCAAATATGGTGTGCTGGGCAGCCCAGGACAGACTTAAGGTGTGTGTGTGTATGTGTATGTACACATACCTACATATATATATGTATATACATATATATATATGTAGATGGTTTGAGAAGACTTCTTTATGATGTGTAATTCATGGAATTTTTAATAGATTTCCTTTTTTAGCTCATCTCCCCACAGTAAGAGGAGTTGACAATTCCTCACCAGACCCTCAAAGACAGATATCCCTTCCTCTCTTAAGAGGTTTTCTGTGTTTTTCATGGGTTCATGGATGCCTTCTAGTCACATGTAGCTGACTCCTGGGGAGAACTTGCTTTTTAAAGAGCGGGGGACGGGACCGTGGCCATTCTCGAAAACCAATACTAATCCTGATTTCTGAGTACCCCTTCTGTCGTCTTAAATATTTTCTATTTTGAGCTGTTCGTGGCCCTTGGTCTGGTTGGAATAACTCAGCATCAGTATAATCCCCATTGTCAAAATGGCCCACACGAGCGAATTGCTCCAGCAGAAAGCCAGCCTTCCTGACATCACAGTCCTGGTGGTGGAGTCAGCCACTGACTGCAGTCTCTGATTGTCTTTTAACATTGGTTTGGAAATACGTGTTCTAGAACCAAGAATTTAAGATTTCACAATCTGACTCACACTCACCAGTGTCACAGAGCATTTGTCCTCTCTGCTGTCTAATAACATTATTAATAATTTTTGTTCCCCAATACTTTGTCTTAAGCGTTGTCCTAACATTGTGAGTGTAACAGAGCAATCCATTTGCCTGCATTAAAACAAAAACAAACACAAAAAACAACCCCTGGCTCTTAGCCAACTTTACCATAATGTTGCATCATTCAGCCAAATGACCTCAGATTGCCCTAGCCAAAGCCACGTGTGATGTTTTGTGTGTTTAAAAACACTTGGGCGCCTCTTGCCTGTGTGGCCCCAGTGTTGAAGTGTCATCTGCAAGGACTGTTCTCTGATTGTTCTTGAGGATCGTGGGGTTTTGGTGGAGTCCTAATTTCATCCTCTCTGACTTCTGTAGCTGTGAAAATTAAGAAGCCAATCAAGACGAAATTCAGAATGCCAGTTTTTAACTGGGTTGCCCTGAAACCAAATCAGATCAATGGCACGGTCTTCAACGAAATTGATGACGAGCGAATCCTGGAGGTATCTTTCTCATTGGTTAGAAGCAGGGAGGGCTCTCTGGGCAGCAAAGCTAAAATGGGTGCTCTGCTAACCTGGAAGGCTCAGTGACACAATGCTAGCCTTTTAAATGCCTTGATGTAAAGAAGAAAAGGATTTTGAATATCAGAGAATAAAGTTGGACACTGTTTTGTAAGGTGGTTTCAAATCTGTGTTTAAAAAGTTATGTTACGGGGGCGCCTGGGTGGCTCAGATGGTTAAGCGACTGCCTTCGGCTCAGGTCATGATCCTGGAGTCCTGGGATCGAGTCCCGCATCGGGCTCCCTGCTCGGCAGGGAGTCTGTTTCTCCCTCGGACCCTACCCCCTCTCCTGCTCTCTCTCAAATAAATAAATAAAATCTTAAAAAAATAAATAAATAAAATGAAATCTTGGGCGCCTGGGTGGCTCAGTTGGTTAAGCGACTGCCTTCGGCTCAGGTCATGATCCCGGAGTCCCTGGATCGAGTCCCGCATAGGGCTCCCTGCTCAGCGGGGAGTCTGCTTCTCCTCCTACCCTCCCCCCTCTCATGTGCTCTCTCTCTCTCATTCTCTCTGTCTCAAATAAATAAATAAAATGTTAAAAAAAAAAAAAAAGATAAAATGACCCCATAAGTCTGAAATCTTCAATTTATACCTGATTTATATTCTCTACCAGTTATTTAGCTACCATATTATATTATGCTTTGTATTTTCTTGATATGTCTTTTTGCTTAAGAATAGTGACTTAAACTCTTGTATCACACAATAAGTCTATTTTATCCACTAATCATATAGGTAGGATCTAAATGCTTTCAAAGGCTTAAAACTATTAGGGTTTGAAAAAGAAAATGGCTCCAAATCACAAAAAGAAAACTTGTATATTAAAAATTAGTAAATGGGGGCGCCTGGGTGGCTCAGTCGGTTGAGCGACTGCCTTCGGCTCAGGTCACGATCCCAGGGTCCTGGGATCGAGCCCCCCGTATCCGGCTCTCTGCTCAGCAGGGAGCCTGCTTCTCCCTCTCCCTCTACCTGCCGCTCTGCCTACTTGTGCTCTCTCTCTGTCTGTCAAATAAATAAATAAAATCTTAAAAAAAAATAGTTATGTTGCTATGGAGTGGTTGTAATTATCTTCAGTGGATGCCACAAAATATGTATCTGATATAAACCCTGCCCTTCATTTATAAAAGGGCATTAAAAAGCCCTTTATTGAACTCTAAGTGAGTAAGAACTCAATAATTACACTCACTGTCTGGTTTGATAGTTTTAGTCTGTGGTGGCCGGCCCTGCAAGGTAATTAGGGAAAAGCTGTTGAGTTGGCCAGATGGAATCGGTTCTCTAGTTTAGACGTTCATAGCTGTACGTGGGGCCTAAGTCATGCCAGAGCACAAACAGGAAAACAGAGTAAGCCATGGTCAAAGGCAAGTATTGAGTAGAAAAAGTAAGTTCTTTGATGCTTAAGAAACTGTCAGAATGGTTTCTGACTTAATTTTTAGGTGTAATCCAATTTGCCTATTTCATCCCTCTCTACTCCAGGATTTAAATGTGGATGAATTTGAGGAAATATTTAAGACAAAAGCCCAAGGTCCTGCCATTGATCTTTCTTCAAGCAAACAGAAGATAACACAGAAGGGATCCAACAAAGTGACATTACTAGAAGCAAATAGGGCCAAAAATCTTGCCATAACTTTAAGGAAAGCTGGAAAGACCGCCGATGAGATATGTAAAGCTATACATGTGTAAGTTCAGGGCATTCTGGAAAAATCGATTCTAGTGAATTTAGGATAAAAACAAAAATAAGAAAGTTATGATTGGTAGAGAACATAAATATTTCAATAGTAGGGCAAGATGGAAGATAAAAGATGGAGCAATCCTTGATATCCACATACCAAAGGTTCCCTTTGTTACATATGTGTGACTTCAGAGTTGAATGGAATGCCAGCACTAAAGAGGCAGGCCAGAAATTACCCTTGTGAGCGCTGTATTCGAGCGAAAATTATTTTAGAAGAGTAACAACTGGATCATGACATCATTTATTAACTTGGTCTGCTTTCCTGTATGTCTATAGCAATGAATACCTCCAAGGAGTGGAGAATTACAGATGCTAAAAAAAGGGAGAGACTGTTCATTTGCTCTGGAGTATCTGAATTTTCTCTCGATTTGTTGAATACAAATTTGATGGCATTTGTGGAATGATACAATTCAGTGCCAGATGCAAATGTGATACAGATGCATATTTTAGTTCATAACAATAGGAATGTGATTCCTGTTTCTCTTAGCAGCTTTCAGGAAATTTTAAAGTTCAGTTCTTTTCTTATCCCTGGATTGCAGAGAAGGCATTGGTTTTATTTACTTTTCTATGAGAGGAATCTTTCTGCCCTTCTTGTGGTCATGATGGATTTCAAATATGATTAGGAACAAATGTTTTAGATGTGTTAGGAATGAATTCATTGTAAATTGGTATTTCATAAATTTCGGTAAGAGATCTTTAGGGGAGTATATGGCCCTCAGAAATCATTTGTTCCAATTTCATGTACTCAGGATCAAAATCCAATAGTCTAGTGTATCCTATATTCTGTTCTGATTTCTGAAGTTGAAACATGATTGGCATTCTAGTTTTTAATCTATAGATGCCGTATTTATCATGATGATTAGATATAATTCTGTCATTCTGCTGGACAAAGATTGTCCAGGGAAGAAAATAGAGATTGTAGCAAATATTCTGTTTGTTCAAATTGAGCATATATCCAAAGAGACCTGATATACCTTCAAGGGATGTATCCATTTAAACCAAAACATCCATTTAGTACAGTCATTTGGATACATTTTTTTCCTAACGTAGAGAAAATAGCCCAAACTGTTGGTTTAATTGAAAAATATTAGAGTTTACCAGATATTCTGTAATTGTGTATATAATATCAGTCTCCCTAATTAGCAGTACTTAATATGCCTTAAAAACTATGTCCTTGAACCGCTTAAACATCAGATGCTTCAGCCTGCCTTCTCGCTCTTCCTGTCATTTAAGTGTTGATTTCTGGAGACTTAGATCAATAGTAATGGGCTAAAAACTGAGCATGGATGTTGTGATGAGGTCTAGGTTCTCAGAAAGGACCACTGAAGCTACTTGTTGGGCAGTCATGAGCCAGCACCAAGTGGCATCTCCACCGTTTGGCTGTAGACATCATCAGTTTATTGCGATGGTGGTTGATGAGCAGGACCAAATGGGGGTGCGGTTGAAAAGGTAGGAGGTTTTCTCTCTAACACTGACATGTCCACATCTGTCTTCAGATTTGACTTGAAGACATTGCCTGTAGACTTTGTAGAATGTTTGATGAGGTTCTTGCCAACTGAGAACGAGGTGAAAGTGTTTCGGCTCTATGAGCGGGAAAGGAAGCCCCTGGAGAACTTGTCAGATGAAGACCGGTTCATGATGCAGTTCAGTAAAATTGAGAGGCTCATGCAGAAGATGACCATCATGGCCTTCATTGGGAACTTTGCGGAGAGCATTCAGATGCTGACTCCTGTAAGTGGACCAGCTCTGGCAGGGATACAGTATCATTTTTTCTTTTAAGTCTCTTCCAAAATTGTACTTAACATCATGGGCTCTAAAGACTCCTTCCCAGAACTTTCTAGATTGCATTTTTATTTTGTCCATTCCTTTTCACATTGTGTATGCCAACTAAATGTGAAAATGGTGAATTTCCATTTTCCATATTGCTATTCTCCTCCATAGAATGCCATTTTCTGTGTCTACGGATGTCCTCTGGGTTTCCCCTTCAATACATAGGACCCGGAAGATCATTTTCTCAAACTTGTTCCCCTCCTGAAGATACCAGTCCTCTGACTGAGTGGGTTGGCAAGACTGAAAATGTTGCTTTCATTTCTAAAAATGATCCTGTATCTTCAGTGACCAGGCTGATTGGCTTTCATTGGAAGCATTATAAATTTACCATAGGAGTCTTTTTCCTTGGAAATCTGTTATAGTACATCATGGTGATGGAGAAATAGTAGCCAACCATCTCTTGTTTTTTTGTGTTAATCTGGTAGAGACTTACAAATATTGTAAACATAAATATCATAAATAGTTCTTTCCTAGTTTTATTTCTAAATACACTTTTGTTAATTACTGATTACAGTAGCATGTCTGTTCACAACATGTTCTGAGGACTTCTGGAGGGTTTATATTCCTTTGCTGTTTTGTTTTCATTCCTGGACAACTCCATTGATTTAAAAACATGGTTCCAGGTGGTGGGCAGGGAATTGAGTTCTGCTAGAAGATGCTGTTGACTCCAAGCTCTGAGTCCCACTGGTTACAGATTTTGTGATAAGCAAGTTCTGACATTTCTTCTCGTTTCAAATACTTTGAGAGAAGAGCTTGCATGTAAAGGTATGATTGCCTAAGACCCTAGCAGGACAACTTAAATTTGTTATGTTGAGGAAAAATAGAACCTCAGCATTAAGGCTTTAAGGTCTAAATGCAGGTCTATTTTCTTTTGTGTTAAATTTTAGTTTCCAATTAGAGTTTATTTTTAACATGTCTCTTTTTCTCTCCCCTCCCCTTCCTTCCTTTGAATGGAATCTAGCAACTGCACTCAATTATAGCAGCATCTGTCTCTATAAAGTCATCCCAAAAACTCAAGAAAATTCTGGAGGCAAGTGAAGTTTTCCTCATATACATACAGGGAAGAGTTGACTTGTCAGCTGAATTCCTGGGCCTGGGAATGCCTGGGATGCTCTACTAATAGGCTTGTTTCTCTCTCTCTCCCCTCTCTCTCTTTTTGCAGATCATCTTGGCCCTTGGAAACTATATGAATAGCAGTAAACGAGGAGCAGTTTATGGATTTAAACTTCAGAGTTTAGATCTGGTGAGTGAACTAAAAGAAATACAAGGCTATTCAAGGGACAAAAGAGCTGGCAGAGATTTAAGTCCCAGAGTGGAGGAGAGTCAGCTCTTGGAAATGGGAGTGGAATTTTCTTTTTTTCCCCAGAAATAAGCAAAGTTTTTTTTTTATTTTCAAATATCAAAAACATAAATAATGTATGTTTTTCAAACAATGATATTCTAAAATTATAGGAATAATTTTAGTGAATTCAGTGAATGTGAAACCTAAATCAACCAAGTATTGTCTGCTAGTTGGAGAATCAACTGGTATAAATTCTCTGGAACATCATTTGGCAGTGAGCACTTAGAACCTTAAAAATCCTCATGCCTTTTGACCCAGTGTTTCCATTTCTGGGACTCTTTCCTCAGGAATCTGAATTATGAATGCTTTATTTATTTTATAATTGCAAATAATTAGAAACAATGTAAAGATCCAACATTTTGGAAAATTATTAACTATAACAATAGTTAATATGGTGAACTATTCTTCAACTCTTAGAATGTGAAGAATTTTCAAAGAAATAGATGATTTTGTGTTTAGAAAAGAGTATAAATTGCATGGACTAATTGATTTCACTCAAGTAAAATATGCAGGAAAAACCTGAATGGAAATGGGTTAAGATATTAACAGAGAGATTGGACAGAATGAGGGATCTTTTTTTTCAAAGTGCTTCTTTTTACTTTTCTGTATTTTTTTTTTTTTTTTAAGATTTTATTTATTTGCGAGAGAGAGAATGAGAGACAGAGAGCATGAGAGGGAGGAGGGTCAGAGGGAGAAGCAGACTCCCTGCTGAGCAGGGAGCCCGATGCGGGACTCGATCCCGGGACTCCAGGATCATGACCTGAGCCAAAAGCAGTCGCTTAACCAACTGAGCCACCCAGGCGCCCATGTATTTTCTAAATATACATACGTATATATTTTATCTGTATATCTATCCCTCTCCCCCGTCCCTTCCCTGGATGGAAAAGTGTCTGCTGCTTTTCAGAGTCATCTGACTTAGATGGGCAGGGCTAGAGACAATCCTCCGTGGAATCCTCTTCCCCCAAGGCTCTGTGGGGCTAACGTGGCTTCCACATGAGAAGGTTGGGCAGTGGGTTGAGTCCCGAGCCCTGGGGAGACATGGCTGTTTGGTAGGGAGCGTCCAGTGAGTCCCAGCTCTGGCCCGGGAGGGTCATGTGTGGTAAGCCCAGCTGCTTCGTGTCACGGAGGCTGGGGAGCAAGAGAGGGCTGGACTGGGAACGTGTAGCCTGCGGTGTGGGAGTCCTGTCTTGTGGGCAGTACTGCACGCCTGCTGGTTCCACGCTCACTCCTCTGCTCCTTCACTTCGGAAAGCACTCAAACTGGGCGCTTCCTACTCTTTAGCCAGGGGAGGTGGTGTGGCAGATGTGCGGTGGGGCGATTTTGTGTGGGTAGAGATGTGTGTTGGAATCGTCCCCAACACCGAACATACCCCCAGTTGGAGAAGTCCTGTGGTCTCTTCTACAAGTTAGTGGGCTGGTTTAGTGAAGAACATGTCCAGGCTTGATCCTCCCATGGGGGTATTTTTTGTCCACTTTTGGGGTGCTGTACTCAGTTACTCTGAGTGGGAGGGCATCATCTGGGGGGCAGGCTTCCCATCTTCTTTAACGCATATATTCCTTTTGTTTTCAGCTCTTAGATACAAAGTCAACAGACCGAAAGCAAACACTGTTGCACTACATTTCAAATGTGGTAAAAGAGAAATATCACCAAGTGTCCCTGTTTTATAATGAGCTTCACTATGTGGAGAAAGCTGCTGCAGGTACTTGACTTCAGCTCTTCCTGTTACCCTTGGGTATCAGGTGCCTTTAATCATGGGTCCTGGGGGAGCCATCCCCTGCTTAACTGGTCTTCGGAACCCCTTTGGAAAGGCAAGGTGAAAAGTCGGATGCTCTTGGCTGGAGTGTGTAGGCCATGGTGTTGCCCACGCCTGGGAGCCGTAGCAACTAGGGACACGAGGGAGACCTCTCTGTGTCCTCTGTACAGAGTCGGGGCTCTGGACCTTGGGCAGCTTCCCTCTTCCATTTGATGTCCTTCTTAGTCTATTGCTGTTGTTGAAACACGAGAGTGAAAATCTGAAAATCACCCCCCAAGAAATACTTCAGTTTGATTTTGTCCCATCCCACTTGCTCAGGTGTGGTAGTTCCAAGCATTGTGCCTTTAGCCTGAGCACAAGGTAAATTATCAGTACTTTTGGCTGTTATTTTGCCATAGCAGTTATGCATTTTCTCATTTAAATCATCAAAGGGTTCCGAGATGGCTGGGCTATAATAGGTATGTAATGGTATCCCCATGTTACCGATGAGAAAACTGACATTTTTAGAGGTTACATAGCTTGCCCAAGGTCACATGGGTAGAACGTGATAGAAACAGGACTAGAACCCACGTCTTCTCACATACTTTATTGTAATGTACCATGTCCTCTCCAAAGACTGTTCATTTGATCTCAGCCAAAAGGCCAAGAAGCGATCCAAAGACTTTTTCAGCTAGAAAAAGGAACCAGATGCACATTGACCCCAGAGTTGATTACATACTGTGATTCTCACGTTAGGATCTTGAGCCCCGAGCCTCCAAGGTGTTTAAATTCATACTCCCGGGGCCTACTTCAGACTTAGTGAATTGAATCTTTGCAGGGAAGGCTTTCTCTGACTTCCTCAAAGTAAACGGCCTCTCCTTTTGTGTTCTTACTACAGAGCACTCCACACTACTCTTTCATACAAGATTTCTCAAATTTTATTAACACAGTTTGCATGTCCATTCCAACCTGTGGATTTATGAGTATAATCAAGTTTTATTTATCTTTATTCCCGTAGCCCCTAGTAAATTGTTGGGGCGCATAAGTAGATGAGTGAACGAATGAATGAGATGACGCAGTGCTAACTGGGGACAGGTACTGAGGGAGCCCTAGTGGAGGCTGAGAAGCAGGGGGGACTGATATTTTGACTGTGCAGAGCTGTGCAGAGCAGGCTGTGACAGATCCACTGAGGGCTCAGGGCTCAGGAGGCAGTGATTTTCCTCCTTCCAGGTTACTCTTTGCCTAAATTTCGGGGTTCTTTAGCATCACAATTCTAATTTAAAAAAAAGTTTAACAAAAATTTTTGTTTTGACCATTTTGTTTGGCCCAACTGAGATTCCCCAAAAGCGTTGGAAAAAATCAGTCAGGGCAGGTGGAGAGATGGAGGTTCTCTGGCTGCATTGTTCTCTGTGTTCTCTCTCTGATGTCCAGGTGAGCTGACATGGATTCTTTATACCTTCACTCCTTTATCCAGTCACTCCCTTTGCTAATCCAGTGAGCCTTTCTGAGTCCCTGCGGTGTACTGGGCACTGTCCTAGGCATTGAGGAGTCAGAGTTGAGTAAGACCGTGTGAGTCTAGCAAGGGAAAAACCTAACCTTGCCTTGTTGTGTAATTCATCCACGTGCAGAGCTGAGTCGGGCAGCAGGGAGCCAGAGGGGAAGGTGGGTGTGGAAGGTAGCAGGAAGGCTGCTCTGGGAGGGTGGCCGTACTGCAGATGGAAAGGTTCATGCTGAGAAATCCTTCTGAAGCAGGGAAGGCTTCTTTCACAAGAAGCTGTCCAAGCTTGCTTGGTTTCTAGTGGTCAATGGTACTAAAGTTCGACATCTCAATGCTGTCCCCTGCTGGAGAGACACAGAAATGTAAATGAGGTCAGAGTGTTAAAGGATCAGATCCTGGGCCCTGCACAGTTGAGGAGTCTCTGAGCCTACAGACCCACGGATAGGTTATCTTCCTGTAAGAAAAACGGAATAGTTTGGTATAATCCCAGAATGTGGGGTGCATGGTTGTTCTCCGAACTCCATTTTGGCCACTTCCTAGCTGTGCAACATCGGGCAGGCCATGTAACCTCTTTATGCTGCTTTTTGTTGTGGTGGTGTTGGCAAACTGGGCTGATAGTGCAAATGAATTAGTGCCTACACAGAAGTTAATGCAGTGCAGGGCGGTGAGCAGTAGTAAATTATTCACATTGTAAGGTCTTCGCTCTGAAAGATCTAAGGTCCTTGAGTGACCCTAGGAATCCACTGAGAGCTGGGCTTACCAGCCAGACTCACTGGGGTTTTGACATTCATGGGGACATTGCTGTCTCTACTTCAGTCTCCCTCGAGAATGTTTTGCTGGACGTCAAGGAGCTCCAGAGGGGCATGGACTTAACCAAGAGGGAGTACACCATGCATGACCACAACACACTGCTGAAGGAGTTCATCCTCAACAATGAGGGGAAGCTGAAGAAGCTGCAGGATGATGCCAAGATTGCACAGGTAAGTATCTGTGCCCTGGACACTCGCAAGGACGTGATTGGATCCCTTAAACCCACCTGGGTGCTGGCCTGGCTTTGGAGGAGAATTGCCCTCTGTCTGCTGAGGGTAGATTTCTTCTGTAGCTAATGACTCCTGTGGGTGAGATCTTTCTGAATATTGTCCCTGTTCTGTTCCTTGTCCTTTTCTGATTTGGAGTCTTCACTCTCTTCTCTAGAGGCTCTCCCCTTCCCCTCCCCTTTTAGTCCTAGGCTCCTTCTCTGTGAGTCCTATATTCATTTTGACCAACATGTAGTCATTCCTGTGCTTAGCAAAGCACTGCTCCTTCCCAGTGTGTTGGGTTTCTGTAGGCCTTGACCTCTAAATCTTATAGTACACTGGGGGTTAAGTTTACACACTTAAAAAATGGCCAAAGTGGACTGCATGCCATCACAGAAGGGAAGGCAGAGTGTCGTGGGGACTCAGAACGCAGACGGGGTGGGACAGCTCCGGAACGAGGCTGTCTTGTGCCAGGAAAGAGTTTAAGCAGAGACGTGAGTGTCCCTGAGGTGGGGACACTGTAAGGAGCATTGAAGCAGCCAGCTGGGATTGGAGTCTGAGTGACTTCTGAGATCCCTTCTAACCCTTGTCTGCCATGGCCTTAGGAAGCTCTTGAAAGGTGTGTGTCAGAGAGAGAGAGAGAGAGAGGCGGTGTGTAAAAGTGCAGGTGGTCCCCGAGAGGAGCCTTGTGTGGCACTGTTGCCTTCTGCTCTCTCAGCCTAGGCGTCGTTCGGAGGACACCGGAGGCCCGAGAGGGTCGTGGGAGCGTGAGGGGGCCGCAGGAGAGCTGTGGCGGTGGCTGGATCCTCCCTCCTGCTCTGCTGCTCTTCCCCCAGGGGGTCAAGTTCACGTGCTGGACCTTATGAAACTTTTTTTAAGATTTTTATTTATTTATTTGACAGAGAGAGACACAGCGAGAGAGGGGACACAAGCAGGGGGAGCGGGAGAGGGAGAAGCAGGCTCCCTGCAGAGCAGGGAGCCCGATGTGGGACTCCATCCCAGGACCCTGGGATCATGACCTGAGCTGAAGGCAGTCGCTTAACCAACTGAGCCACCCAGGCGCCCCTGGACCTTATGAAACTTAAGAGGAGTTTGCTTCTTTACAGGACGCTTTTGATGATGTGGTGAAGTATTTTGGAGAAAACCCCAAGACGACACCACCCTCTGTCTTCTTTCCCGTCTTTGTCCGGTTTGTGAAAGCCTATAAGGTAAATAGGAGCATGGGGTCCTTTAATGCCTTCCTTGGCATTGTTTGTCAAGTGGGTGCCCTCCCGGAGCTGTGTCTGAGTCTCCACTGCTGTGCAGAGGCCTCCCCTGTTCCTTTGGGCAGCAGATCTGGGAGGTCAGCGTGAGTCTGAGCAGTCTCCAGTCCTGTGGGGGCTGCGTGTTCCTGGGGCCCTCAGCCCACGATGCTCCCTGTCTCCAGCCAGCCAGGCCTGCAGTTCAGCCCAAAGGCAAAAACTCCTGGCTGCCCTTTGGGGCAAGTGAAGACACTCCAGGACTGTAACTTCCTCATTGAATGTTCACTCTTGTGGGTCGGGTGAAGGACTTGGAAACCCCAGGCTTCCCATGCAGTTGTTGGACAGGTGAAAGGAGGGGACTCTGGCCTGTGGCAAGGGTCCTGTAGCTGAGGTCAGGGACAGCCTGCTCGTGTGTGTTCTGCCAAGACCTTTAGGTCGTCTAGACCAACACTTCTCTAGCGTGGACTGAAAGGTGGCACTAGGAAGGAGGGTTGCTGTCTGTTTCCTCATCTGGACCAGTAATGGCCCTTCCTTTAAATAGGTCATTTGACACAATCCAGAGCTATGGTCTTGAAAAAGAATGTGACCCAGAGAGGCATGTGTTGGAAGAATTTGTTCCTTGAGAAAGAATGATGGGGAATGTGGGGGCGTTCGGGGATGTTAGTGCACTTAGGAGACACTGCAGTCTGTACTCTCCAGGGTTGTTTACACATAACCTCGGTAACATTGGTGGAGGAAGGAGCAGTGTGATTATAGGGGGAGGAGGGGGATGTGGTTTTTTCTTTTTTAAAGATTTTATTTATTTTGAGAGGGCATGAACAGGATTGGGGGGAAGAGGGAGAGAGAGAAGCAGGCTTCCTGCAGAGTAGGGAGCCCAATGCGGGGTTCGATCCCAGGACCCCGGGACCATGACCTGAGCCGAAGGCAGATGCTTAACGACTGAGCCACCCAGGCACCCCAGGTCATCTACATTTTTGAGAAACATCCGCTTGGATATAGTGGGTCACTTCTCCAGCTCCACAACTGTCAGGTTACGTTATTTAGCTCTCAGCATGGCTTCCCATACCGCTGACATCACAAACTGTTTGCAGAGGCAGGGTGAGGATGAACCCAGACGCAGCACCGAGTCCATGTGTCAGACATGAGGAGGTCTCTGGTCACCAGCTGCTGCTGACCGTGGTGCTCAGGGTTCACTGGCTGGTGATCCTAGTGTACGGAAGAGATCACTCAAAGTGATTCTTGTTATGTGCTGCAACCACATTTCTTCACATAAAAAATTGTTAAGCCTAAGGTCTATAGGGAAAAATATAGGCTATTTTTAAACTGTAGAATGTGAGCTGGGAAGCGGGTCTGGTAGGTCCCAAAGCCTGATACTTGAGCAGGGGTATGTGTAGAGCAGAGGAAAAAGCGAAGTTCCTTGGTGATCTGTGTGGGGTGACACAGGTCAGAGCCCGTCAATGAGCCCCTTCTGCATTATTGTTTCACCCTGTGTCCTGTTAGCAGGCTCCGTGGGGTGCTCGCCAGGCAGTGGTGGTGTGGGATGTTTTACTGGCCATAGATACTACACAGTGAATGACTCCCAGGCTGGCACTGACCTGGGGACTTTTTGGGAAGATGTTGGGGTTGTAGGTTGTCATCCCTCCTTTCCCTTCCCAAGGTCGGACCAGAATGTAACTTAAGACAGAAGTACAGGGGTCCAAAATGTAAACTTGATTCCCCATAATAGCTGGGCTGGGGGGTGTGGGGTGTGTCTGTGAGCTTATATCTCAGCCCTGAACTAGATAGCTGACTGATCACAGTGAGACCATTAGGAGTCTCTTTAGGGAGGCTGGCCGGGGTGAGCCTGTTTTGATTTCTTGTCCCAAACTCAGTCGCTCTGCAGCCCTTGGGAAGGAGTGAGCTCTGGGGTGAGACCCCTGGAGGAAACAGGAGGCAAGGGAATGGAGGTTTTCCCCTAAAAATGGGCAGAAGGAGAGGAATCTGAACTCCTGGTTTCAGAGAAGCTAGAGGTACGTGGACAGGTTCTGGAAGCAAAACAAGCTCACGTGGGAATCACAGAGCAGAGCTGCCAGAAGGAGAGTTCCCGTCCATGTCTGTGGGACTGAGGCTGAGAAGCAGTGTGAGTGGGGAGGCGGTCCTCAGGAAAGGATTTCTGGACAAGGTACCTCGAGATTGCTGGATTTTGAGGAGATGTGATAGAGACCAACAGGGGAAGCCCGGGTCAGAGTCCTGGAGGGGCCTAAGTGTAGGTCTTGTCAGCTTCCTGTGTGTTCTGACTCCTGGCTTGCCAAGACTCTCTTAGGAATGACTTTAGAAAACCTTGATGGCGGTCATTTCCACTGACATAATCTTTTGGTTCCTTTGACTTTGCCCAGCAAGCAGAAGAGGAAAATGAGCTGAGGAAAAAGCAGGAACAAGCACTCATGGAAAAACTCCTGGAGCAGGAAGCTCTGATGGAGCAGCAGGATCCAAAGGTGAGAAGTGGCCGGGTGCTGAGACGGCCTCGTGTCTCCTCAGTGCCAGCAGGGAAAAGGGGCGAAAAGCCAGATTTGCACACGAGCCCGACGGCTTCCTTCTAGGGCTTGGAAACGTGGCAGATGGGTTTGTTGTTCATTCCTCTGTTCCGCAAACAGTAGAAAGAGGCGAAGAGCGTGTCTGCATAGCCTTTCCAGGTTCATAGAGATCAGGAACTTAAATCTCAGGTGACTCTACAGTGAGGCTGCGCCAGGTAGCCTGACAATGAACTGCGTGGGGTCCAGGAAGGCTTCATGGGGTCGCCATTGGTGCTGGCCTCGATCGCTGGCCGGCTTCACTCTGAGGAACGGGAGGGAGGATTCCCTGGAGGGAAGCAGCGTAGGTGAAGACCACAAAGACTGGCAGGTCAGAGTACTCTTCATCCCAATCCTCTGCCCCGAAGTTTCAGAAGGATGGTTGTCACCAGCTGCCTCTCGTGGCCGTACGATCCAGCCTTCCCGCCGCCACCAGCCTTCCCAGCCTTCCCAGCCACCACCAGCCTTCCCAGCCGCCACCAAACTTTTCAGAGAAAGTTTGTTTTTTTCCCAGAAGCTTTCTGAGTGTGTCTCTGAGCAGGATGTTGGGATGGTGCTGCTTGTGTTTTTTGGCTGAGGCTGCATGTTCGTGATAGAACTTGCGGTTTTCTCAAGCCTCCCATGGGTGCTGGTCCCACTAATCTCTGCCATCCTTCTTTCTCCTTAGTCTCCTTCCCACAAATCAAAGAGGCAGCAGCAAGAATTAATTGCAGAATTAAGAAGGCGACAAGTGAAAGATAACAGACATGTATATGAAGGCAAAGATGGTGCCATTGAAGACATTATCACAGGTAAAAGATATTTTCTCCTGGTGGCCCGTAGAGACCCCACTGATCCTGCCCATAGTGGACTACTTGCACAGTTCGCTGCTACTTTTGTCCAGGGTTTACAGGGTCTTCAGGTGACTTGATGCAGATCCAGAATTATGTGGAGGGACTCCATGCTGGTGTTTCAGGTGTATTTCTAGTAGCCTGCATACTGCCTGTCAGAAAACCCTAGCGCCCCCTGGAGACTGTCTTTCTCGTTATCATTGGAACCCTGCAGATTTCACCAGGCTCCTCCTCCTGATGGTTTTCCCACTGTCTTCGATTTGTTTCCCTGCTCCATTTCCTACCTTGTGGCCACTCCCACCTGCCTGCCTGCCTAATAAGTACCACTGACAAGGCCCATTCAGGGTTGCGTACTAACCACGGTCAGCGCAGGTTTTCCCAGCATGCTCTTTAAAAGCCTTTTTACGGGGCGCCTGGGTGGCTCAGTTGGTTAAGCGACTGCCTTCGGCTCAGGTCATGATCCTAGAGTCCCGGGATCGAGTCCCGCATCGGGCTCCCTGCTCGGCGGGGAGTCTGCTTCTCCCTCTGACCCTCCTCCCTTTCATGCTCTCTGTCTCTCATTCTCTCTGTCTCAAATAAATAAATAAAATCTTTTAAAAAAATAAATAAATAAATAAAAAAAAATAAAAGCCTTTTTACTCATTCGAAGTAACTGAAGACCAGAGAAAATCAGGATCGTCAGCTAGGAATGAGTGGTGCCCAACCAGCTTGGTTCTTACCTGATTAAGTTGTAGCCTCATGCTTGCTGCTTGAAGCAATTCTCCAGAGATTCTGCGTCTCTTACAGTCGGGGACAATGATTTGAGCCACTGTCTGTGGCAGTGGCTGCAAGTGACTTTCATGTCTGTTCATAGGAGTACTGTTCTTTAGCTTCCAAGATACTTACCACTTTTTTTTATCATAGAGAATTTTAAAAACATGCAATGCCCGAGTACAGAGAATAGCATGATGAGTTGTATATACCCATCACCTATCAACAATTCCCACCTCAGGGCCGGTCTTGTTACATGTCTGCTCCCCATTCCCCATCCTCTGGGATTACTTTCAAGCAAATCTAAGACCTACGATTTCATCTAGTTATATTTCAGTGTCTGTGTCTTCAAAAGATAACGACTCTTTAATAAAGAAACAAACATAGCCAGACAGAGTATCATCACACCTCCAAAACTAACAACTTTTTCACATCAGATACGCATTAGTCACATTTCCTGAGCCATCCTAATTTTTTTTTAAAAAATGTAACTCTTAGAATTTTGACTTCTCATTTTTTGGGAATAGCTTCACATCATAGTTAGGGATCCCAAACGGCCAAAACCACCATTTTTTTTCCACCAGCTCAGACCCAAGGAAATAAAATAGGTACATAAATCCCGGACAGGAAGTCGATAAAGAGTTTCTGGCCCAGAGTAAAGTGGTTTGAGTCGTCAGTGGCTAGGTAAGTGGCTGATGAAATGCCTGCGTCTGCATCTGGCACCCCATACAGTCCATATGCGCGTGCCTGCCCGTATCTCATTTTTTCCTCAGCAGTGGTTTGCACGTGGCACCCCCAGGTAAAGTCCCCATTGTTGGGCACCTCTCTTTGTTTCCCCGGCCCTGAGGGAGCAGCTTTGCTGTAAGCAAGACTAGGAGCAGATCTTTTTGGGGTAAGCACCTATTTGCCTCAGTGCCACAGTATGATTAACTTGTAGGGAGAGAAGCATCCAGCCTCACACAGTTAAGAGTTCCTTTTCCATCAGTCTGTTTCTCCATCTCAGTGACCCCTGGCTTGTCAAATGAGCAAAATGTACAGTTTCTGTTTGCCTAATCTCATCGGAGGTGAATGAGTATCTGCTCACAGATACTACAGTTTTTATTCTCTTTAAAATATTTTCCATTTTCCACCCCCCGAGCCCAAGATTGAGTACCTCTTTTAGACTTTATGAACTCCCTTGGGTATAAATTGCCTTTCCCCGTCTCCAGGTATGATTAACAAAGCACTAACCATGTACTAATGTGATAGATCCTGGCTTTTTACTCTCTTCTGTTTGTCTTATTTGGCTGTCATTTTCGATGCAGTGCTGAAGACTGTGCCCTTTACCGCTCGCACCGCCAAGCGTGGCTCTCGATTTTTCTGCGAACCTGTTCTCACTGAGGAATACCATTACTAAACTATTACTCTTTCTCACCTGATGCTCTTAAAAGGTTGCTACAGATTTTTTGACCTCTTAGTTCCCTCTGCATGTCTGTTAGGGCCACCCAGGATGCTAGCTAGCATGGAATCGCCATCTCCGCCATGTTATCTTTTATGTTGCGTTCACACTGCATGGTTTTGCATGTCAGTCATTACTGTTTACTCATTGCCACTTTCAATATATCTATGAATCCACATGGCTATGGTGGTCTGAGTGTGTGTGGGTTAGAAAAATAGTATAAATAGAGCACTATTGAGAATTAGCATTGGGATCAGCTACGTTGTTAAAAGACTTTTGGGCTGATGTCTTTGAACACAAAATGATAGTTAATAACAATAACTACTATACCTAACATTTATTGAGCACTTGCTGTGTTTTAATGGGTTTACATATATTAAACCAGCCTCCTTTCTGTATTCAGTTACCATGCTTTGATAATAAATTGGGCTGTAGGCAAGTGCTCAGGAACACAAAGTGCCTAAAAGTTGAAAAATGATTTGCAGAAGGAATTGTGAACTACACACAGTTGTAAATTGGGTCTTTCTTAACTGTCTTATACTGTCTACAGCCATCATCCACAGTATGATGGAGCTCACGGTACAAGCAAAGAGCACTTTGGACATAGAAGTCTGTATAAGTTGATATAGGCAATCCATAGCTTTATACTCAGCCTCTTTTCCTTCTGAGTGTCATGCCCGAGTTTAGCTATCAGCAGTTCCATGTTGGAGCAAGGCTGTGAGGCAGAAAGTGAAAACAAAGGCTTTAGGAGCTTCCCATAGTCTTCTCTCATTCGCGCTTCTTCACTGTGGCTCTCTGTTCCCTGTCAAATCCAGGGTATTTCTCTTGTGATGAGATCATATCTGGACCTGCATTTTTGGTTAGGATGGTGGCAACCAGAAATACTAATAGCAAATACCTATTATTGGAAAATGCCACTGTTCTTAGAATTAAAAAAAAAAAAATCCCCAAATTTTCAAGAGGTAACTCCCTGCCCTTGGTTCCCGATGGCTACATAAGAAACTTCTTTGCAGTGCCCAGTTGATTAGAAAAGGGACAAGGGAAGCACATACTCTAATTGGAAATATCCATTGTGTAACTCCCATGCTGAGATTGACATGGAACAGGGTACGTGTTTGTTTTGTGGCATTAACTCTTCTGTGAATTGCACTTGTTACGTATGTTCCTCTGTCTTTTAGGATATCAGAGGATGTGGTGTATCATTGTTGCTTGCTCTGCAGTGTACTTACCCACCAGTGCTTATTAACCAGGCTAGACACTGTCGTCTACTCAGCTAATGTTCCTGTCAGTTTTGCTGCTGGACTGTCTTTATCATTCTGGAGCCAAACTTCAAAGCAGCTTGGATTTGGGTGGTCAGAGAGCTGGGTGGGAAGACACTCTGATCTTTCCCTTGTTTTATCTAACACCTCTTGTATTAATGGCCTCCCACTCTCCTCCTCTATTGGCTAACATGCCGGGTATGTTAAGCACTAAGTTGAATTGCTTTCCATTTTCATCCCATTTTTACTTAACCATCATTTTGTGTTTTTGTTTTTTTCTGTTTAGCCTTAAAGAAGAATAATATCACTAAATTTCCAAATGTTCACTCGAGGGTAAGGATTTCTTCTAGCACACCGGTGGTGGAGGATACACAGAGCTGGCAAGCATCACTTTTTACTTAGCTTCCTCCTCTCTCTGTATGCAGATCAGTGGTTTCAGTCTATGGCTGAGGGTAATACTGTTGAGAGTCTGACAAGGGGGAAGTCTTTGTAACCTCACATTCCAGTGATGTGAGGCAGCTTCTCTGTTGGACTCTTTGTGGCTTGCTTCCATGTTTTCAAGTGTGATGGCTTGGGCAAGGGTATTTGCTGGTGATTGTACTTGCTTTGGGTGCTAGGCTGTCCTTCCCCTACCCTTTTCTTGGCCTTCGAGTTAATCAGTTAACCCCTTTTGATCTGAAGAAGCTGAGAGCCAAGTCCTGGCCAGGGAACATGATCTATAGCCTTTGAAGAAAGATTTGGATCTTTAGAGCCAATTGTTCAGAAGACTCAGGAATTATAGAGCTACAAGTCATTGCATATCCTTAGCTAGAAGTGGAATTCCAACCTTCCCTTACCATTCTGGGCCAGGAAGCAGAAGCTTGAGAGGATTAGGGCATGTAAAACTATTCTTCCCTTGAATTTAGAAAGAGTAAGGCAGGGTGATGAATTCCAAGGGGTTGGGAGTTGGTGCGGACTATGCTGAACCTGAGAGCATAGGTCTCAGCACTCAGCTCATTTCTTTTTGCCATGTGAAAACTTGGGCTCAGTATTGCCAGACCCTCCAGTTTTCCAAGGGAAGTCAGAATTCCTCTTTTTTTTGATATTATCTATTAAAAGATCAGGAAGCTGTATTTAAAAGTGTAAGTTGGGGGCTAAATATTTTGTAGGCCAGATATGGCCCATTAGCTCCATTTTCAAGCTCCTGAGTAGGTAAAGGAATAAAAAAGACTCAGTCTGGTTTAATTCTGTTATGTTCCCCCTTCGAAAGAATGTTTCCTAACAAGTCAACAATACGAAGGGAAATAAATACTAACTAAATGAAACAGTGGGGAAAAAAGTACACAGCCTGCCCTGACCCCATCAGAAGCAGCTTACCTGCTGGCTAGGCTACCTATCTTAAGTATTCATCAAGAAAGCATGATTTCATATTAAGAATGCTTACATAAAATAAAATTCCTTTGTTCATCCCAGTGTATTCTGCTAGAACAGTGCCTGCTTGAACCAATATGCAGTGGTTGATTCATTCATTCCACAAGGCTTTTTTTTTTTTTTTAATGTTAGGCATTTTTAAACATTCTGTGCATTTGCAGTACAAATTGGAGAATGCTGGAAGGCCCAAACAACTTCTCCCCTCCAATGAAAAACAGGAAATACGGGGTGGCAGGAGACAATGTACAGGAATGGAGTATTATTTTGATTTAGTGACTATTTTTGTTCAGTGGTTAATTGAGCATTGTGTTTCACAAAATAAAAAACAGACCTCAGCTAATACTAATTGAATAAAAATAACAGAACCTCTGCCTACAAAATAAGCATAGTGTCCTTCCTTGATTACAATTCCAGATAAGATTGGACAGGGCAGTTTATTAATTTTGCAGTTTAAAATTCATTACAATTATTGATATTCAGGTTTCCAGGGGGAAAAAAGGGCAAAACTAAACCACAGCTTTTTCCAACTGAAGAAACATTTCAAAGTAAGACTCCAGCTAGATTCTCTGGCCAGTGACAACAACAGTTGCCTTTCCTATATATTTTTCTAAAAGTTCCAGATTCGCATCAGTATTACATCCTGCTTTAACTATTGAGGGCAAAGTACATGTCTTTGGCTCAAATACTCAATGGATTTGAAGGGCCTGTTGGCTGACTCTCCTACCCAAGCTGCTTTGATTGGCTGCCAGCTGACCTTTGTCTTTGCTTAGACATATGATACTAAAGGTTGCAGTTCTCTCATTGATACTCTCCTCTTTACAGATCTTAGAAACCAACCATACAGACGAGCCGATGCGGTGAGGAGAAGTGTCAGGCGGCGCTTTGATGATCAGAACTTGCGTTCTGTTAATGGTGCCGAGATAACCATGTGAACCTGAGACCTGCCTGTATGAGTAGAGAGTATGCGTGAATGAAACTTTCCACATGAACTTTACGTGCTACCATTTAACTGCAACCTTGAACATTGACAAAATATTCTAAGGGCTCAGATTTAGCAAACACATAGGAATTTAAAAATGATGGGCTCTCCTTTCAACCTGTGTTAACAAGTGCCTAAAAGTGGAAGTACCTGCTCAGATTAATCAAAGCAATAGGGTTTGATTTGATTAGGTATCTTTTTACCAGTATATTATCCAATTTTTTAACCAAAATGTAAATCTCGTATTACACTCGTTATCTGCCATTGTGATTGTCCCATGATGGCACACCCTGGTTTCCTGATAAGTTGTAAATAACATGGATGCATCTGCTGTGGGTTTCCTTTGCTGAGAGCTCTTTTAAGGAATTGCGTTTGTGTTTTAGACATACCCATCAACTTTGTCTTTTTAAGGGCTTGCAACATGGAAGAAGGAAAAAGTCACATAAGCTCCTGTCCATAACCAAGCCCCAGCAAAGTACAAACAGGATGCATTGCAGTGGCAAAGAAGTCACTCAGCTGTGTCTCGTTTTACATTCTACACTGCTATGCTAGGGTATGATGCCCCGTGAGAGTTCACCAGTATGAAAGCAAGGGTATGATGGCATACAAATTTGTGTAAGATTTTTTTGCAGTACTGTTCTTCAGCTAGAGGCAGCTTTTAAAATAATAATGCAAATGTATTTATTAGCACTAAAATTAACATCTCAGTAATCAGTATTAGGATTTCTGAGACCATTATGGGCCTATCCTGAGAACAGAAATTGGTGCCTTGCTAGCCAGGGAGAAGTTCACTAGCTCTATCAAGCATTCAAGATTACTTCTGCTAGCTAGTAGTGATAGTTAACCTAGCCTTATTCTCCTGACAATCGCAGGTCCCCACCCCCACTTCTTCCTCCTTTTGTAAATCGGAGATGTATTTAGCATCATTGCTTTATGGGGAATTGCAATTAAATTGCTTGAAATATTCACATTGGGATTAAGCTTAAATGGTATGTAATGGGACTAAATGGCCAACTAAGCCACTGTTATTTTTCCTTCCTCTCTGGCAGGGCACTTGATCCATTCCAAAGTCAAAAACTGGACTAAAGCCGATTTGTACTTTTCATAATAAACATTCTGCTTCTGGCTTACCTTCTTGGTACATTACATCAATATATTAATTGTAAAGTTTATTGTATAGTATTTAACCACTGAATTTCTTATTTTATGTTGTGCTTATGTGAACTCCTTGGTGAAGGTCCCATTTTCCTTGGATAATGTGTAGTTATATGATCTCTTTTTAAATGTACAGATATTTTGCTATAAAATTGGTGCAGTTTTTTATGGTTTTTACACTTTAATTCCCACCTTAGCCTCTGGGTAATATTGTAAATATTGTTTAAAAATGCATCAGCCTGTGCTATACAATCTGAATGTTATTTTAACTTATAGTTTTTTTTTTAATATATATATTTAACTACAAGGAGAGCTTAGGGATCAGTTACATTTCACTTTAGCATACCTATTTACAAAAAAATTACTTTTAAAACTGCCACCTGCTAGCACATTTTCTTGAATGTGTACTTTAAAAAGAACATGCCAAGATTTTGTCTGTTAACATTGATTTTGATGAAAAAAGCAATTTGACCATGATACACGAGTAGTTGGCCCTTTATGACAAGCAGCTGTTTTCCAAAGCTCAATGCTAATAAGCATATATTAAAATAATTGCATATTTATTAATCAAATAGACAATAATGTTGGCATGTTCTTTTCTGTTTATTAATGGGCTTGCTTCTTAGCAATATTAGAAATGTTTTATAAAAAAGCAGTTCATGTTACTTTTCTGGTCTTTTCATGACATATGAGCAAATAAACTATTTACACTACTATTCTGTAATATGTTGTAGTCTTTGAATGGCATACCTTGGGGGGGGGGTTACCGGTTTTATATACTTTTATCTTCTAGGAAGTTGTATCTTGCTGCTTGCCCTCACGATACAAACTCTTGATCACTTGCTGTATGGAACGTAAGAACCTAATAGATTTTGGTAGTGAGGGATACATCTCCAAAATTGTACTTACCAATTTATTGCTTCCAGAGAAACACTGGTGTTTGGTGAAGATATTACCACCACCACCCCCGCCCCCAAATTTGTTGTGTGTATACGGATAGGTTATGTGTGGACTGCATAGAGGTAACCCTGCAACCAACAACTACATTGGTTGGCAAGGTACGTACAAGCAGTTTAGCCTCCATTGCCCAAACATGCTGGTATTTTTAATGGTAATTCCAAATCATCAGACTGTGCACTCAACGTTCAGTATATTCTTTTTAGGAAAGCAAGGAAATTTGGTATTTTAGAAAATTGGTCAAGTGGCTTAAAACTTAAAAAAAAAAAAATAAAGGTTTTATTTGAGAGAAAACATGAGTGGAGGGAGGGACAGGAGAAGCAGACTCCCTACTGAGCAGGGGAGCCCGACGTGGGGCTCGATCCCAGGGCCCTGAGATCATAGCCTGAGCCAAAGCTAAGCCACCTACACGCCCCCTCAAAATAACTTTCTTACAGAGGCACGGATTAGTTTAATTATTGTAACAAGTCTTTGTTACCAATTTAGCACTCTTCTTACAGCACCACAGTTATACAATGTAGTTGAAGCTTTATTTTATAGAGGGGGAAAGTTAAATTCCAGTTAGTAAAATTCTCTAGTTTGTGCCTCATGGTAAAAGAAATAATATCTTTAATATTCCACAAATTCAAAACATTTTCAAACCCAAAGCACAGCAGTAGTTCAAAGGAGATGGATATGGTTAGGTATGGGGCATTATATACCATTAATATCCACTTTTAGAGATATTTACCAGTGATTCAGAACTAAATCTTATTCCCAACTCCCAATCCTCTAAAAATCTAAATTCTTTTTTTTTTTTTTAAAGATTTTATTTATTTATTCATGAGAGACAGAGAGAGATAGAGAGAAAGGCAGAAGGAGAAGCAGGCTCCCAAGGAGCAGGGAGCCCGATGCAGGACTCCATCCCAGGACCCTGAGATAATGACCTGAGCCGAAGGCAGACGCTTAACCATCTGAGCCACCCAGGCGCCCTAAAAATCTAAATTCTAATCCACTAAAATTCATTGATTGCCCAAGGGACCCTGCTAACTCAACAATGCTTAGCACAGAATGGGACTTGATACCCATCACTGACTGTGGTTCAACATAACTGGATTTTGTTAAATTACCTTTTTACACTGCAAGACCTACTCTTATGATAGCTTTATAACTGGCATACCTATTTGCTTTAATATTTGGTAAAACAGCTCTTAGCCCTAAGACGTTTTTTAAATTATCAGAAATGTCTACAAAGATGATCAGCTCAGTATATACAAAAGGACTAATCTGATAGTTTTTCATTTCTCTTAAAACTAATACCCGATCTAATTCCAAGAAAAAATTTGAAGAAAATGCATGAAGTGTTGGTAAGCTGAAACAAATCCAACTTAGTAAAAGATGCCATTTTTCTAATAAATTATATTTATTTACAAAAGGTCTAAATTTATATAACTATTAGGTTCTTTACATCAGAACAATATATAAACAGAAGAGAAAATCTGGTAATTACAAACACAGAAAATAGAAACCTGTTCCCCCTTATTATTACTCACCTTTCAGAATAAATCTTCAGTTTAGTTGTAGAGAGGTAGGCAAGAGAACAAACCTACCAAGTTTCAGGCAGGACCAAGATAAAGGAATATTTATAAATAGCACATTTTAGATACCCCAAGGAACAGCGTAAAAGGGCATCAAGAAATGGCTTGGTTGGATTATGATCTGATTAGGCAGCCACTCTGTTTCAGTCTATGAATGAAAAGTGCGGTGAGGGGTTGTTAGCTAGCTCCCCTGAAATGGAAACAATCTAGGCCATTATACCTGGGGCAATTACCAATCATTAACAATGAGATGGCCTTGAAGTGTAAATCATATTGAGTCACAAAAGCAATTCCTATATAACAAGTTTTTTGAAAAGCACAGAAAATCTACAGTTAAGGAACTGAGGCCAGGAAGACACACTGAATAAAATGAAGGGCTAGAGGGAGTGTGCAGGTACTTGCGGCAGAATCCTCTCACTTCCCATACCTCACCCTTTGTTGGAAATAGCCTGAAATGATTAGTTCTCAATTTGGAATTTGGGAATTTTGCTGCTGTTTCCAAGCATGGCCTTTAAAGACTAACTCTAACCTAGTTAAACATTAACTCTTCAAACAGAAGTTTACTACTTTTAAAGTACTGTGGTATCTTAATTTATGAATATGAAAACTACATTTCAAATCATCACAAGGGATTTTCTTTCCTACTCAGAAACCACATGGAAGTTGCATGTTCTCACTAACAAGCTTTTGGAAATTTCTGTCGTAAAAGAAGTTAAGATATTAGCCACTAGAACTTATCTTCAGTGCACTTCAATTATGTATGTGGCTTTAGTTGTAGGTTAGTACAGTTTATTGCGATGATGCTTTTTCAAGCCCTATAATACAGTTGCCGGGTACCACGGATGCTGGATGAGTGTATGTCAACTATTTTACATTCATTCAATATATGCCTACAGTGTGCCAGGCACTGTTCTAATCCACAGGATATAGCAGTGAATGAAACACAAATCCCTGTCTCCAAGGAACCTGACCACCATTTAAGTTAACACAACTGAGAAACTTAAGAGAGCAAGGTAAGATTTAATAAAGAAGGTAAGAATTATTAGACTGGTATATGCCATCACCAGAACCATAAAGTAAAACTGTAAGCCTATTTAGAACACAATTCCATGAAAAATTACTCATGACATTATTTTGCTTTTCCTTTATTTAAAATGAGTGGTTTTACTTAGAGAATGTAAAAGAAAATTGTACCTGATACTGAGAGAGATACATCCCCAAGGGAAAAGAAGTCTGATTTAAGATACAAGGAATTAATGTGCTTTGCCTCATTTTGCTTTTAGAAATGTTTATTTGGTTCCTTATTTTGTAATTTACATTTAAATTACATAATATTCTTAAATATTCTATAAATTTATAGCATTCATCACTCTTCCCTGGGTACTATTTGATTAGAAACCGTTCTCTCTCAAATAGCATCTAAGCTTAAAAACAAAACAAAACAAAACAAAAAAACTACATGGCTACCCCTCTCTGGATGCAAAAAGAAAGGTGGCTGCCTAGTCAGCACTGAGTTGACCATTATCACTGGAAGAAAACCAGGATCATCTAGGCAAATGCTTCTTAACACAGAATACAGGCCCTTTGGTAAAAAAAAAATTATGGACTGTCTTTCCAGAAAAATGTACAGAGATGTTTCCGTTTTTACAGTTTCTTCACTCTACCACTATGAATTAATAAGGCCTTACTCTAGGCCATTTTTATTTTACAGCTGTATCAAATGAGGCCCAATTAGCAAAGTCAAGCTGTGACATAGCATTTTCAAATTTACTGGGAGGCATAAAAAGTGAAGTTTTTATTGTTGAAAAACATGAATAATCTCTATTTTTGAAGCTGCTTTGGGTAATAATGAAATAGCCTTGCTGTGTTTAAAAAAAAAAAAAGGACCAATGCTTTTATTTAAAAGCATTAAGTTATTTAAATAGGGAAAGTGCAAAGAATTCATCATACTTGACTAACTCTTCATACAAATTCAATTTTCCCATACAGGAATTACTGGACTGGGAGAAAATAAAAACATCAAATATTGGAGATTCTAATTTTAACTATTATAGTAAATCTATTAGTAAATTTAATCCAATAATTAATGATACAGAGGGAAGAAAAACCCTCAACATTTACTGAAGAGTCTGATGCTTAACTGAAACGTGTAACTTCCCCTTATCTGAAAATAAACACTTTCCTGTTTGAACACATTTGTTCAAACTCTTTGAACATTTCTGTTTAACTCTAACAGAACCAATATTCTATGACATTTCAGCTTTTACCAGACTGAAAATTTAGAAACCTAATCTAATAGGTTAAAAATATTCACATAGAACTCTTGTAACAAAATCTTCCCATCACCTGTGCCTTCAGACTGTACAGTACCTTTTGGTAACTAAAACCCACTTGATGGGATCATTAAAGGTAGACAAGGATTATAGTCACTTCAATTACATCTTTTATAATAACGCTGTTATATTTTGAGTTGCCATTTATTCAGTAGTTGTTTTAAGGTCAAATAATTTTCACGGATGAACTATAGAGAAACTTGAATTTGTATTGTAGGAATTTGAGGTGTTAAGACAGTATCTCTAAGAAATACAGAAATCTATTTTGAGGACATGCTAAAACATATAACTTTTTATTTAAATAGAAAAATTAAAACTTTAAAGTTGCACTTAAAAAAAATTCAGGGAATTAAAACAAAATTTTACAGATTCTAAAATCTCTTATGAAACACCACACTATTTCTGCCAATAACATAAGCATTTTGAAGATTTTGCCACTGACTTCCATGTCAAGTGTTTGACATGATTAGCAATATTAACCTATCATTACGAGACCTCTGAAAATTAAATCTAGGCAACTCCCTATTGCCAAAGTTTATATTTTTTGGTTCTAATATACAATAAGAGACTAACCTCCAGCAAGCAACTTGATTACTTCACATCTTCTAAGAGTGATTCTCATTTTCCACAGTCATGTCAGTTTTCACAACAGAAAAATGACTTGGCAGAGAAAAATTTAGAAATAACTCCCCGCCCCCTCCCCCCTTTTTTGAGGCTTTCAACAGTGGATGCTAGATTTAATTGAAACAGTAGCAAGGGATGGGGAAAGAATAGTCCTGGTCATTTGAACTTCTCAAATTCATTAGAATGGTGAAGGAAAAATAAAATGAAAGTTTTGTTCTTCCAAATCCCAACTTGAAATAGGATTGCTCGAAGTGTCCAAAATAAAAAAATATCTAATGCCAAAGACTATGTGCTAAAATTTACTTATTAAAAAAATCTCCTGCACTGAAGGAAAATAGTATAAATTACATTACCAACCTTCAAAAGTTAGCATGTAAAGAGTATTCTAGCTTCAAACCATTGCCTCTCTAAAGTTTTCTATAGGAAATTTGTAGCTCAAAAACAAATTACAGGGTCCTCAAATGTACTGATTTATAATATTAAATATTAAAAAGGAAAGGAACCTAGCTAAGTGGATAAGATGAAGCAAAATTTCAAGGATTTAGTATCTTTAAATGATCATACAATTTTTTTTAGAGCTGAGTAGTTTAAGTAGAAATAAATACTAGTACACACTAGAAGAGAAGGTTTAATAATTGATAAAAATGTACAAAAATATTCAAATCAGAAATGCTTTAGAATGTGTACCATGAAGTCAATACTTCTCAGTGAGTAGGGAAGGTAAAAGACTTCCTCAATGAAAAAAAGTAAGAGAAAAGATCGGATTAAAAAAAAAAAACAACTGTTAAAGAAAATGTTTAAGTCAACATTGATTTTTGTTTCAGACAAGGATATTGCAGCTATCACTTAAAGTTTGGTGGCACATTCTTTAGTAGGTCCTTAAGGCAATATATTTAAACTAATTTACAATTTGATTTGATGTTAACTTTTAAAACATCACCTCAAAATAATGCCCTCACAACAGCCTTTTTTTAAAACGTATTCAGGTGTTTCATAAAAAATAATGGTGGCTTTATTATAGTAGTGCTCATTAGCACCACTATAGTTAAGGGTCTACCAGGTTTCCGTTAAGAACATCTATTTCTGAGTTCACCATAAAAGATCATATCAGCTTTAACCAGTTGGGTAGTGCACAAAAAAGCAGTTTTGTCAGTTGCTGGTGCTTTTTTTGTACTACTAAATATCAAAAAAATTTTCATTATATCTTCAAAATCCAACTTCTATAAAGTAAATCAAATCGCCTCATGACTTAGACTTCAGAACAAAGTAGAGACATCTGCAGTTATCAGTAAATTGCCACCTTTAATCCATCCTGCAGTGCCCTATGAAAGGGTCACAGAAAGACAGTTATGACCGTATGAAAATATGATTCTTGATACAGAATCAAAAGTTATTTTCAATTTCCTTTGCTTTTTATAAAGTCCACAATAACAATACTTAAATGCACTTTTTTCTCCTGTGATATAATTAAAACCCAGTGTTATTTCAATTGAACTTTAAAATAGAGTCCCTGGTCTGAATTAGACTTTAAATCATACTGTAAACATATATTTGGTATAATTTATTGATCATCATCCAGTTGCTCCAAAAGGGTCCTTCTGCGCTTTTCCAATTCCCCTTCACTCAGTTCACTGCCAGAAGTATCCCAATTCCCCTGAAAAGACATTGAATACATTTACATTTAATGTCAGTACTCAAAAGGTTAAGTAGTATTGAACCTTTGAAAAAAAGGAACCAAAATATATGGACTGCCTTCCACAAAAACAAGCCCATCACAGGGTTTAGGACTGACCTCTTTCCCAAAAGCCTATTAATGAGTTGCTAACTACTCCCTGGTTTTACTAGGGGAGATAGTGAACTCAGAACAAGACTTTTATATGGTACTACTTTCAGTTTGCATTAATATGTAAATCGGGCAGAATGGTACACAATGGTTTCTTTCCCTTCCTCTTACACCACTGAATATGAAACATTTTGTTTCCATTTAATGGAAGTTGGGTGTTCATTACCTAAGGTACTATATTCCTTGCTAATTTTGTAGATTCTAGGTTGCCTTCTAAGTGTTTTATATTACAGAAAAGTATTATGCTTTAAGCATACTATCCTTAGATAAACATTTAAAATTTATGAGGACAATACTTAGACTGAAAAACAATTCAAAAAATAAAAATATTGTACTATTGGTGAAAAACAACCTTTAAAAAGTAGATCACCTATTCTTCCCTTCAGAGATTTCATTTAACTGACTACAAAGAAGAAACTGTTAAGCTGCTATTAAGTATTCAGGAAATCATTCTTCACCAAGGATGTGCATCAAACTCACCAGGGCAGCTTTTAAAAAAAACCTCCATTATCAACTGAATCAGAATATCCAGAGGGAGAACCAGGGCTTATCTAAACAGTTTAAACTCTCCATGGGTCCATTTAGGGGCATTACTCCTGCTAAGTCCACAGTATTTGTAGAATGGCAAGGCTAAGGCTTGTGTTACTTTGCTGTCATTTACATACATACATACATACATACATACATACATACACACACAGATGGGAAACTAAAGACTAATGTAATTTGATATTAAAATGTTAACTTTGTAGTCCCCCTCCTATCCCTTTGCCTTCACCTTTTCCCTCACAATGATTACTCCTAAAAGTTACTGGAATGCTACCTTTTGAAACTGGATTTAGTACTGATGGCTGTGCATATCTGGAGAACCCCTGATCTGTGTCTTATATTCCTCAAAAAACTAGGTAGAAAATGTCCAGTGGTACTTTTTACAACTTACAAAGTAGAAGACCATATCCTTTTTCTTAGTGGATTAAAACAACAGTCATGGAAGACTTATTTTTGAGGAATATACAACTTAGAACACTATTTTGTGTGAGAGGCAGTTAACTGAATTTTCATTGTTTTCTTAAAATGGTAGCCAACTTGCAAAAAGTCTATTCAATGTCATACAAACCACACTATCCATTTTTGTATTTTGAAAACACAGGTATGAAATAATTCTGAACACTTACAGAATCCTTTCCAGTCTTTTTCTTAGGTGATTTGTGTTTTGATTCTGATCTTTGTCTAGTTCTGTCTTTTTCACTTTCTCGGTCTTTTTCTTTTTTATCCTTCTCTCGCTCAGCATCTGACTCTGGAGAGTCCTGTGTACATTAAAAATAACATCAGCATTTTGATGAAGATACCATTATGTTTTTTCGTATCTCCATATAGGTAATATTTAAGAACATCCATGTATTATTATAGGGCATGTGTTCCTAGTATGGTGAAATCTGAATTATTAACCTCAAGGATTCTGTAACATTTCCAAGATTCACTGGAGGGAGTTGGGCTTTCCTTTGGGAAGGATGACATTCTGATACATTAACATCACAAAAGAGCTTCACTAAATTAGGGAAGAAAGCACACAAGATGTGGATTATATCTATTATGTAAACGTAGACAAACATTACATTTTCTGCCAACCCAATATTGTTGGTTTGTTCAGATATATATAGAGAATGCTGTGATTAGCTTAATCATCTAATAGGTTGACCATTATATAATAAATTCTTTCCTCAAAACTGCAACTAAAAGCAGGATTATTATTTTTTAAGAGATTTTATTTATTTAGCACATGTGAACAGGAGGGGGATAAAGAGAATCTTCAGCAGACTACGCGCTGAGCGCAGAACCCAATCTCACGACCCTGAGATCATGACCTGAGCAGAAATCAAGTATGGAATGGATGCTCAACCAACTGAGCCACCTCGGTGCACTGAAAAGCAGGATTTAAAGTGCAATGTCACTGCCTAAATAAATGGTCCTTTATTAGACATGTATAAATTCGAGTGAGTAGCATGAAGGAAAAAAAACTCTCATTCAACAAGTAGTAAATACCCAGTCACTTCTGTTTCGAAAAAGCTCCTTAGGGTATCTTGATGCCTATGTAAAATGAAGAACTAAGAGTAGAGAAATAGGTGAATGTTTAAACTTGTGATTCTCACCACAGCGGCAACACATACACACTTGGGTCTTTCTCTAAGATTACTTTAAAAAGTCAGAGTGGGAATCTTAACACTGATGTGTGTTTGTTTTCAAAGCTCACTATAGAAGATTTTAATGGACGATTACAGTGAAGACAAACTATGTAATTCCCGAGTTTAGGTGTCCACCTCAACTGTGCTAGACTGCATAGGACTAGACAGAAAAGAGTTCTATCACCACTGAACAAGTTAAGGGCTAAAACCTAGCTGCAGTACCACATATTTAAAAGCTTGCTTACAGATTTATGTCTCCTCTTCTTGCTTTTCTTCTTATGTTTTTTTGACTTCTTATAACTTCTCTCTAAGCAGCATGAAAAGAAAAAAAAAAAGTCTGAATTTGAGGACATCCAAGTGCCAATGATTTTTTTTTTTATTTAAAGTTTTATTTTGGAGAGAGAGCGAGCATGGGAGGGGGTGTAGAGGGAAAGGGAGAAGGTGAGTCTTAAGCAGACTCGTGCTGAGCAGGGGTTCAATCTCAGGGGAGATCAGGACCAAGAGCTGGACCCTTAAGCGATGGTGCCCCACAGTTCCAATGATTCTATTCAAGTTAAAAGAAATGCTTACCAGACTCAGCACTAGAAGAATGTTCTGAGGCAGACCGAGACTCTGATCGCTGTCTTTTTTTCTTTGAATGGCTGTCGTCATCATCTGAATCTGATCCCTATATATAATACATATATAATTTCATTCATAATGATGTTAACAAATATTTCAACACATTTAGGGTACCATAATAAACTTCCTTACCGATCTAGAGCGGGAACGTTTCCTGTGATGTTTTTTAGATTTTTTAGAATGTTTCTTGTTCTTTGAATGATGATGTTGACATTCATGCTACAGGCGCAAAAGGAAAAGAATTTCAAAAGTTTACATGTACTTTAGAAGCAGATCATAAGGAATTTTTAGACGCTATACAAGTTATAAGAGTAAAAATCTTACTCTCGTTTTGCACATTTAGGATGTACTTCCTTGAAACTGCAAAGAATTAGCAGTTAAAAGTGTTCTGTTCCTTTCTAACCATCCCATACCCACTCATTTCGATATCTAAAAACAACAAAGTATTAAGAAAGAAAGCACTCTTTATAGGAATGAGAATGGTATGCTTTAGTAGGGACAACTGATAAACTCCAGAGAAGTATAATCTGTAGAACAGTCACACTACTTTCAAAACCAATGAAATAAAATTACATTCAGACATGGTTTTTCTGATCAATCTGGTTTTGGTCAGCGAGCTAGGCTTGGCACCATGAAAAAGAACTACCTCAGAGCCATTCTTGAACTAAGATAAACAGGGCTGGTCTCAGAATAAAGCAAAATCTAATCCTTTTTTTCTCCATCCAAGGAGCATTCTCTTCCTAGTCAAACGTTAAGTCCTCCAAAGACGGTCTAACACCACGTGAAATCAGAAAAGGAAATGTTGTCTCTGTGGATTTTAATTCATTTATTAATGCTGCAGTAAAAGCTCCTTGCCCCCAAACTTATCTATGGCTTTGAAAATAATTCTGCTTCAGTTTACAAGTAAATGGAAACAAAACATCTGACTCAGAAAGGAAGCTCCTTTTACTCTATGTCACTGACTGCTAAATTCCTTGTCCTTTTCTAACTCAAAGACTCAGACTACTAGGGTCCCAAAACTTATTCCAATGTAATTGGCCCTTCCCTATGCTACAATCCTTCAGCTCCATTTATAACCTCACCACTACTCCCAGCACCGGTCACCAGAAAATCTTGATGATTACGAATTGGGGGACAATGTTAAGATACTAGCTAGAGGGCGCCTGGGTGGCTCAGTCGGTTAAGCGACTGCCTTCGGCTCAGGTCATGATCCTGGAGTCCCTGGATCGAGTCCCGCATCGGGCTCCCTGCTCGGCAGGGAGCCTGCTTCTGCCTCTGACCCTCCCCCCTCTCATGTGCTCTCTCTCTCTCATTCTGTCTGTCTCAAATAAATAAAAAAAATCTTAAAAAAAAAAAAAAAGATACTAGCTAGAGCTTCTCAAAATTAAATGTACATTCTATTCCAGTGCTTGAGAATCTTGTTGAAATGATGATTCTGATGCAGGATTTCTGCCAATGGCGCCTAAGATTCTGAATTATTAACAAGCTCCCAGGTAATGTAGATGCTGCTGCTCTCAAACACACTTTGAAAACACTTAGAGGCCAACAGGACTAGATCTAGAGGCAGCTAGGAGATAATAAAGGTGATTGTGGATATATGTTAACAGAGCAAACTGTTGTCGACACTGAAATTCATGAAGAACAAGAAATCCAAGGAAATAGTGAACAATTAAGTGACCTGCAGTGCCCTATGACCACACCATGCCAACACTCTAATGTTAAATATATGCCAGCTTGCAGTATGTTGTAAAGTATCACTATGTCCAGAACTGGTAGGGTAGCATTACTTGTTAAAAGCACTGACCCTGGAGTCAAACAGCCTGGGCTAGAATCCTTTCTCTGCAAATTACTTCTCTTTACCTCAGTTTGCTCATCTGCAACTTCACAGGGTTGTTGTGAGGATTAAGTTCATATATGTAGTGTTTGTAAAACTGTTAAAACAATGCCTGGCCCCATATAGGCACCAAATGTTTTTATTCAGTAATTACTAGTCTATTTAGCATATTTATAACTACATACAAGTACCTTAAATCTTCATCAAAATACCCTTGTTCAGCTAATGGAGTAACTTGCAATTTTATCATTAGTTATTTTAACAAAAACTTACAACTTATTCCATTATTTTCCAGATCTCCCTGAGCACTGAACACATCTGACAGTGTAATATTTGAAATGTGTGCTTTAAAAGCTGTTTACGTTTTCTTTAGGTTTACCAGTCATTACAGAAGGCTGCTGAACTCAATTTTTAAAACACTGTAAAAACATGAAAGAAATATGAACTGTCCCTCCGAACACATCTTTATATTCACATGCAAGCTTGGTTTCTTTTACTTAAAAGCAGTTTCTATAGAAAAATCATTTCCTTAACCATCTCAGGTAATGACATTTGTAGAGAAGCAGTATAATTTAAAAAACACACTTTGATCAATCTAAATTCAATTTTTGTTTATATTTTTTTTTATTTTGAAATAGTGAAGTTAATTATGAGAATACTAAAATTACCTCAAGCACATGCATAAAATCTTTAAATATTCGTTTTCTTTCAGACTCTAGAGTTATGTCCTCAAATGCTGGCTCTTTTACAAATCTCTCCCGGATCTGAAAAATTCAGATAAGAATACATGAATACCAAGAGAAGTATACCAGTATGACAAAAAAGAATCACAACAGCAAGGAGTAACTATGACAGCCCCATCCCCTCAAAGTCTATTAAATTTCTCTTCCTCTGAAGTCCAAACCATTTTCAATAAATATTTCTAAATGCAGGGTCAGACTTGAGTTTATACTTTTAAATATTCTCAGTATATTTAATTTATACTCTACCAATAACTTCAGCTTCTTTTTGTGGCTATAAAATGGGAAGGGAATTAAAGATATTTTTATCTTCAATTGTAAAGGAAACAGATCATTAGAAAGAATTTACAATTATACATACATCTTCCCAGACAGCATCCAATTCTATTGGAGGAGTAGCCTGTTTCAACATACTCTTAAATGCAGATTCTTTTCGTTTCATTTTCCGAGCCTCCTCTTTTTCTCGTTCGCGTTCACGAGCTTCTGCCTTTTCTAATAACTTTTAGAAAATCATATTTAATCAGTTATAATAGTACAATTGAAGTAATTCATCCTTAATTTAAGCATTCTCCCACCATTTCTAAGTTATGGGCCAAATTACAACACCAGTTAATTTGAGCAAAGGAAACTTCATCATTAGCTGATTATCTAAATACATTATTTTCTTTCACTTTACTACTCAGTAAAATCCTAGTCATATGCCCTTATTTCAGTAGCCTACAGCTTAAGTACTTTTAGCTGAATATATTAAGAACTGTACTAAAGTAGTTTAGTACAAACTTTGTAAAGCTAGTTGTTTTTCATAGTAAAGATGATAACTTACACTGTTGAAAGCCAACTTAATATTTCCAGCATCTAACGTGGTTGACCTTTTAGTTGAACTGATTATGGCCACAAAGTCTTCGAAAGTCGTATTTACTTCAACTACAAATCCTTTATCCTAAGAAAGAGAAATCTTGTTAACACTAATAATACATAAAGAAACACAATATCAACTTATAAAATTAAAATATACTACAGATTAACAGTAAATAGTAAGTGTAGTGTTTACCTTTAGAATGTCTTTTATTATTTTCTTCTCATCATGATAACGTGCTTTAAGATCCTCAACATAAAACTTGAAAAGGTCAAGTGCAGTTGATCCTAATGAAAAAACTAAAGAAGTCAAAAGCTAGCTCTAACCAAAGAGCTGCAATTACTTTTTTGTTTATAAAACAAAATAAAGCACCCCTCCATTCCCCAACATAACCGCCTTCCTCTCTGGCCCATCCCAACTACTATCATGACTATAAATTGGGAAGAAAAGAATCTCACCCGGTTGACCAAGCATGTTAGTAAATCTAATGTCGGAACTAATTGTTGGATACAATTCCATCCAAGATGACATAGAATGCAGTTGTCCATGTTCGTGCAATTCATCTAAAAATATCTGGGGAGGAAAACCCAACAATAATGAAAACCCATTATACTGAAAAGTCATCTTTAAGGACATTAGATATATTAATGCAACATGAAAACACATTAAAAACAGCAATATTTGAAACTCTTGTACCAATGTACCCAAATATGTTTAAGGTGCAAAGAATACTTGCTCTTTGATGAAAATAAAATCTTCTTTTAGGCAAAAACCTCTTCTGCACTTCAGAGAAAAGAATCTTTGAAAAACTATGTTATTTTCCAGGCTTCAGTTTACTGTTCCTTAAGATGGAACATCATTTCACTTTTAAAAAACATATATAAAAGTACAAGTTAACTAGAAACATTAGGTGTTATCTCTAATAATGAGGCTAAAAATGTATTTACATGTTGCCTGTAAAATACACTTTTTGTTTTTAGACACAGTGCCCAATGTGTTCTGGCTGGGTTTTTTTTTTTTTTTAATTAATGAATAAATGTGGGGCCTCTAAGAGGATGTATTTTACTGAAGTGATACATAGTTTGAAGTACCAAGACTCAACCTCATTATCTGATTTAAAAATCTATTTCCTGGGGCACCTGGGTGGCTCATTTGTTAAGCATCTGCCTTCAGCTCAGGTCATGATCCCAGGGTCCTGGGATCGAGCCCCGCATCGGGCTCCCTGCTCCGCGGGAAGCCTGCTTCTCCCTCTCCCACTCCCCCTGCTTGTGTTCCCTCTCTCGATGTGTCTGTCAAATAAATAAATAAAATCTTAAAAAAAAAATCTATTTCCTGGGGTGCCTGTGTGGCTCGGTCAGTTAAGCATCTGCCATTGGCTCAGGTCGTATTTCAGGGTCCCGGAATTGAGCAGCACGTCAGACTCCCTGCTCAGCGGAGAGTCTGCTTCTTTCTCCCTCTGCCCTTCCCCCCAACTCTTGCTCTCTAATAATTAAGTAAAATCTTTAAAAACAAACAAACCTATTTCCTTTCTTCCATGTTAATTTTATAGCCTAAATCTAAATCTTTATATGCTTATTACAATTTCTGTTCTTTATCCTTTTTCAGTATTTGCTGATTTTTCAGGGCAACATATTGGGACTTTTGTACTCAACAATTTTTCGTATTTCCTGCTTCCCCAAATCCTTAGGGTGTTTATTTCTATAAACAAATGTCTCTAAAGAACTATGGCCCAAAATTCTGCTCCTGAAATTTCTATGCCTGCACTGTTCAATATGGTAGACACAGGTCAAATGTAGCTTCTAAGTCCATGAAATGTGGCTCGTCTGAACTGAGATATGTCATCAGTATATAACACATGACGATTTTGAAGATTACCAAAAAATCTCTTAAAAAAATACCAATTCCATATTAAAATAGTATTTTGGATATACTGGGTAAAATTAAAGATTACTAAATTAAAAATTAATACTAAAATCATACATGAGGCATACAAATTTTTACAGGCTATCAATGCCCTGAATAAAACCATACACCTATCAATTCCACTTCTCTTCATTCTTGAACGCAAAAACAAAGTAACATGCTGATACCAGTTATAGTAACAGTAATCAGAAACCAGAGCCATACTTTAGGCTTAACTAAAAGACCCATGTGGACTTTACCTCACGATTTCCCTTCCAGTTCCAGCATTGACATAATACATACTATTTTCTGTGACCCAGACTATCTTATTTTTATTGTATTACTATTTTATCATATAGGTCTCCTTATTTTAAACCATTGTAAAACCTTCATAAGAGCCCTTAAAATTTAATGGTTGCAGAGGAATATTAAAAAAACCTAAAATATGCTCTTCCCTTCTTCCCAGGCATAAGGCTGCTCAGTTAAAATGTAGGTTTTCCAGCCTTTTTATCTAGTTGCAGCCATGTGACTAAATTCTCAGCAGTTGAATATGAAGTAGAGTAAAACTTCTACACTATTGGCTTTAAAAAAAAAAAAAAAAAAAAAAGAACAACTATCCTTTCAACTTCTTCCAAGCTGAAATGTGATAATGTGGACAACAAACTCCTAATTATGCATAAAAGGCTAACGGCCTAGGGCAATTCTCAAAGTATGGGCCAGAAGCATCACTATCACCTAGAAACTTCCTAGAAATATAAATTCTCAGAACCCACCCTAGGCCTACTGAATCAAATTCTAGGGGTAAAGCTCAAGAAATCTGTGGTTTTAAGAATTCTTTGCATGATCCTACAGCAAACCACTACAATAAAGGAACCCGTAAGAGTAAGAAATGTTAAGGTTTCATGGAATGAGGACTAAAGGAATGCTATTGTCTATGGCATTTAAGATTGTTTAGTGACTTTTGGCATGATAGTAAGAGTTTATTTAAAAGCCCTCTAGGTGGGATGCCTGGCTGGCTCAGTTGGTAGAACATGTGACTCTTAATCTTGGGGTTGTACAGAGTTCAAGCCCCACACTGGGCAGAAAGATTATTTAAAAAAAAAAAAAAAGTCCTCTAGATGATTTAGATGCACACTAAGTTTTGAGTACTACTGCCTTAGGGAATAGCAATGTGCCCTATCCTACGCCAAATAATTATTATCATTAAAGGAGAAATAAACTTAAGTCACTTTAATTTACCATTTATCTTAATACAGTGTTTAATGGAAGAGCTCCTAGGTGGCTCAGCTGGTTAAGTATCTGCCTTCGGCTCAGGCTGTGAACTCAGGTCCTGGGATGGAGTCCCCTGTGGGGCTCCCTGCTCAGCAGGCAGCCTGCTTCTTCCTCTCCCTCTGACACTCTCCCCCCACCCACTCATGCTTTCTCTGTCTCTTAAGTAAATAAACAAAATCTTAAAAAAAAGACTGTACAGATTCAAATTCTGGCTCCACTACTTAGTCGTTGAATTTGGGTAAGTCACTTTGCCTGAGTCCATTTCCTTATCTTATATAAATGGACATAACAGAAATAGTACCAACTCTTAGAAGGCCGTAATAAAAATTTAAGTGATTATCAATTTAAAATGTATAGCAGTAAACAGTGCTACCTGCTATTAATATAATTACTGAAATGAGCAATCTGGTGAAATATGAAATGCAAAAACTCATTACATTCCATGATATTCTCTATTAATGAGAGGATAAAAATGGTATCTAGAGGTGAAAATGAGCCACTGACCTATATAAAGAATATATAATTTCAACTTCTACGTATAGCATTTAAGAACTATGGCCCATCCCCAAACTATATACGCCATATCATTCCCTACTGTTCTCTAGACACTAAAAATCAACCAATGAGTCATCATACATATTTTTTCAGTCTTCGCTCATGCTTTCCCAAGTGAAACCTTAATTGATTTACCAGTGCTCACCTTAAATATCAAATCTGCTACAGCCTTTTATGTTCCCCTGGCCTAAAATGGCTGTTCTCCTTGAGTTAAATGTGTATGGATCCTCCACAAAGCCTAAGTTAATGATCTGGGATGAGGAAGTCTCAAAATTGTTTCTATCACTGTTGAAGCTCACTAACCATAGTATGAAATTAAACTAGAAAAGATACGTTTTTAATTACCTGAAAAGATTCTCTATTTTTACGCTGTCGTCTCCTTTCTCTCAGCAAACTCTTCTGTTTTTCTTCTTCTTCTTCTTTTTCTAAAGCTCGGATGTGTTCTTCAAAGCAAATTAATGCATCTTCTTTATCCATGTCTAGAGATTTTTCCAGTTAAATAAAATTAAAATGTCCGTTATCAGTAAGGAAAGCAGTTTATTTACATTAACTTCCTTATTATAAATTTCAAATTCACCTTTCCAAAATACTTGTAATTAAACTCAAATATGACTTGTAATCATTTAAATAGGAAATGTTTTTTAAAAATTCCAGAACAACCTCATTAAAAGATAGCTTGAATTCGAGGGTGAAATAAAGACCATGCACAAGACACAATTAAGGAAAATATAACTGTTACTGTAAAGTTTGTCAGCAACATTAGAATTACCTAAGGAGCTTTTAACAGGATAGAATTTTTAGGCCCTATCCCACACCTACTGAATGAAGCATGGTATTCAGAGGGGTAATCCACAAAACTGTAATTTAAAAAGCAACTAGGTAAATCAGAAAAAAAACCGGGGTAAGCTTAATGAAGGATAATGCTAATACAACTTTTGGTGTTTGCAAATCTCTAAAGCCATTACCTCAAGAAGACAGTGTGAGTAAAATTGTGGTAATTAATCTAGTTCATACTAAATTACACAAAAATGGCAAAAAACAATTTCAGGTTTGCTCTATGACAAACATATTTTAAGGATTATCTGATAAAGTTAGTATTTTCTTCCTGAATAATGAAACTCAATTAGACTCTATCTGGAAACCAACAAAACACTATTAGTAATGGACAAACAATGGGTGCCTGGGTGGCTCAGTTGGATTAAACGTCAGACTCTTGGTTTTGGCTCAGGTCAAGATCTCAGCATTGTGAGACTGAGCCCTGTATCGGGCTGGGTGTGGAGTCTGCTTAAGATCTTTCTTTCCCTTTCCCTCTGCCCCTCCCAACATTAAAAAAAAAAAAAAAAAAAAGGAATGAACAAATTGTGTAACATTCAGTTAGTGACCTCATAATAAAAGTAGGAATTCTTTGCTATTGGACTTCTAAAAAAAAAGTTCTCCCATTTAGTCTTTATTCTTACTCTGTAATTCCTCATCTTCTGCAAAAGTTGGATTATCCATCAGATACTGCTGGGCTTCAGACCAGGTAGTAGAGTATGTTACATTAGCCATGTTGTCAAGTATGTTTTTTAAGGCTTCCCAATTTCTCTTCCGTAACTGCTTTGCTTGCTCCTAAATCAGAAGAATGAATACACATTTTGAGGTTCAAAGAAAGTATGGTATTTGAACTGCAATCAGTGAGAGTTTCTTTACATTCTAAATGATGCCCAAATTTCATGTTACCCGTTTATTTTAAATATCAATACTACTTTTCCAGTGATCTTGTCCAACTTCTTAGCCTGGTAACTGCTTACCTTCAGTTTTTTTTTTTTTTTTTAACCTCTCTTCTAAGAAGCTGGAATCTAAAAATCGTATCTCCCCAACAACTCCATAAATCCCTCTTCCTATAACTATGCATTATAGACAGAGTCTAAAACTAAGGTTACTGTTGACAAGTCACACAATAGGCAAATGCCAGTCTTCAACCACTTTCAGTTATGTTCAAATTTTCGTTAATACTTACATTTCTATACATCTCAAGACCGAATAATACATAACTTACTGCAAAATAAAATAGGTATGAGGTATTTTAAAACACTATCGTGCAAGCACATTTTAGTGGTAACAATTACTGCCATTCTTGTATAGAAAACTTACACAAATACATTATGAACAAAAATACTAAGTATTTTAAAAACTTAATGAATTAAAAAAAAGCGTATCTTTCAAAGTGGGCATAAGACAGCCAATTAATGACAATTCAAGTAAGAGTTGGATAAATCTGTACCTAGTGTGTCCACATCAGTACTTACTATTATAGGAGCTATCCATTTTTAAATCTAACTTCTAATAGAGATCTGCTACACCACATAAATTGAATAAACCAACCAACAAAAATGGACATGTTATAAAATAACTCTTAATCAGAATGAAGAAATATCTTGTTTTATCTATAAATATTAACAACTATGAGTGAATAATACCTTTTCTTTTTTTGAAAGGAAGAATAAAACATCTTCATAGATTTCAAGACGATCACGTTCCGATATTGCATTCCAGACTTCCATCTCTCCAAACATTTGCTCTGCTTTTCTAGTAAAAAAAATTAAATGTTACTCTACATTACTCAATAAAAATTAATTTTAAGCTATTTTAATTTTATGGTAAGCCTAAAACCACCCAATGAACACTCTAAGTTCATTAGTATATTATACAGGAAAACTTTTGGATAATTAAGAACAAAATAGCTTAGGCCTCCAGTCCTCCTTAGAGGTGGAGTGGATAATTTTTTTTTTTAAGATTTATTTATTTATTTGAGAGAGAGAGAGAGAGAGAAAGGAGGAGGAGGAGGGAGAGAAAGGCAGGGAGAGGGAGAGGGAGATGGTGAGGGAGAATCCCAAACAGATGCCCAGCTGAGCCAGGAGCCTGATGTGGGAATCCATCTCATGACCCTGAGATCATGACCTAAGCTGAAAACAAGAGATGGATGCTTAACCTACTGAGCCACCCAGGCGCCCCAAGGAGTGGATAATTCTAACTGAGCCATGTTTTGTAGTCAAGACTATATTTCTTAGGGTAGCTATAAGACACTAACAAACTGTCCATGGAACTAAATTATAGACTTCAAAAAGTTGCCCAGAAATTTAGATAATACATAAAACAGGACTATTTAAAGAAATGAAGAATCTTTACCCTAATGCTTTTCTAGAAAACTGAGGAAAATAACAAAGTACATATGGAAAATGAACTTATTGCAAAAATGTTAAATTTCAATTATATATATAATATATAATTAATGTATACATATATATGTATTTTTTTTCAAAGTAGGCTCCACACGTGGAGCCCAACGTGGGGCCTGAACTCACAATCCTGATAGCAAGACCTGAGCTGAGATCAAGAGTCAGACGCTTAAACAACTAAGCCACTCAGGCACCCCTCAGTTTTTATATTAAATAGAAAGGAGTCAGGCTTTAATTATTACATTCAGTCTACCCCTCTTTTGTTCTAGTCCCTAGTTAATAACTCAGTAAGTCTATAAGTTAAATTCCACATTTAACTATTGATTTGTACCTTATAAAACTGCCCTACTCATAGTCATTTAGCTTTAATGAGCATATACTTTGGATTGGTTACTACACTTGGCAAAAAGTCTGACACAGAAACAGTGCAGTAAACATATACTATGCATTACTAAAAATCTTACTTGTATCTGGTTGTGGAAGTCATTTTCTCATGATTTTCAAGAAAACGCTGAAAGGATTCCTTAGCCTCTTTGTATTTCGATCTTGCTTCTTCTTTTTCTTCTTTCTCTGTCTGGACTTTGTAAGCATTAAAGGCTTGCTTTTTTTCACTCAACTTTGCTAAAGCACTAAATAGAAAAAATACCATATAAGAGTAAATGAAGGCAGGATGATCAAATGTCAAAGTTTTGAAAAAAAAAAAAAAAGATTTCATTTGCTAATCAAGAAAATTCCAGTAAGATATTAAAAATTAAGAAACAATTACAGAAAATAATTTCTACTTTAAAATCTGTACTCAAATTGTATGACAAGCTTTTTGGCTTTTTTGGGTTCATATCTGACATATAACAACTGTTCTTGGTATCTAAAATAAGAAAAGACAATGAAGGTTAAAAATTACATTATTTTACATTTTTAATTTGCTAAGGTTGGAAAAGTAAATAAAAAACTTCAAGTGTTACCTGTATCGTGGATCATTAATGATCATTTTCATAGCTTGTTCCCATGAAGCATTAGATGGTACCCGCTGAAAACCATTTAATGACAAAATTAAAATTCTGCAAATATTGTAAAAGTCATACACCAGGAAATAAAGTATAATACTGCAAACATCAAGCACTTCCCTTTACTCAAGTTTGAAAGAGGTCTAATAATTTCTTATTGAACCAAGGCAAACCTGGGTAATATACATATAGACTAAAAAGAAAACTTAAACTGATATTTAACAGAGCAAGAATACTTTTCTTAAGACCCTTGGTTAAAAGAGAAACTATTTTTATGAATAAAAAACATTATATTAAATACAGAGGTAGAATGTGCTGTGTAGTACACTGTACACAAAATATTCTTCAAAAAAAGGCAAATTTTGTTCATTTTTGCTTACAACAGTTTATGAAATTACTATTTTCAACAAAGGCATCAAGGTACTGACTGCATTAAACAGTAACTTCATTTATTAGATAATTATTGTATGTCACATAAAAATCTTTAGTACCTTTTCTTTCAATAATTCTTTAAATGCTTGCTTTGCCTCTTCCTTTGTATTCCAAGTATAGGTTTTCTTTGTTGGTTGGCTTTCCTCCTCTTCTTTTTTGGGAGTAAAACTAGAGGGAAATTCAAACATTGTATTTATAATTTAAGTATAAACATTTGCCTCACTTGGAAAAACAAGGTTTTCATTATTTGTTTGATATTGAGGTTAAATTTTACAATTTTAGAATGAAGTCTCCTATATGAATCCTACACACTTACCTAAACATAAAGACATAAAGGTAATATAATTTTTTCCTGAAACATTCAGTTATTAGGACCTTGCATGACGGCTTCTAAAAGAAACAATTACACTAAAACATTAGTTCCACTAGTCCACAAATGAATACTCTTAAATGGTCTATAAAACTTACCCAGTGTCTTCATTTCAGTGCCTTAATAAGTAAGGATTTGGGCAGTGTGCATGAATATAAAAAAATGCTGAGGATCTAAATCAGAATGGGAATACTACAACTCATGCACCAAATCTAGCCCATTGCCTGTTTCTGTAAATAGTTTTACTCATGAGTTTATATATTGTTATGGCTTATTGTGTGCTATCATAGCAGAACTACATCATTGTGACAGAATTTATGATCCACAAAACTGAAAGTATTTACTCTGTGATAATTTACAAAAAAAAGTATGCCAAACACTGACCTCAAACAAAAAGAATTAACATATCCAAGAATTATCAACTGTACTAGTCTGGGGGTCTTTATGAAAAGGTCATATAATCCCTTCCTATATAAAGGGGAAAAAAATGCAGAAAACCAAAACTAAGTAGAAAACTTAGGGGAAGATACTGGAGCAAATACTAACAACCACAAAAAATATATTCACACCCTCTGAGTCAAGTAACCTTACTTTGGGAAATTTATTTAAAATCATCAGAAATAGTATAAAGGGCCCAGTCAAAAATTAACAGCTATAAATGGTCTATACTACAGTAATTAAAATAAAAAGATTATAATGACTCAGGCACTTAAAGAAATACTAGAAAGAAAATAAGCAGGAAATAACTGTTCATTGCTAAAATTACGAGAAACAAATTACTGTAGAAAAAAATAAAGGATAAAAAAGATGTAAAAAAAATACCATCCCCCAAAGCTTAAATGTCTATCAAAACACTGAAATTTATGTATATGTAAATAATAAAATAATATGCCATCATTCAACATGATGGGGTATCTTTAAAATGTAAAAGACATCAGATACAGGTTTAATATACATATATAAAATGCATGTATTTTTAAATGCGCAGAGAAAGGGCAGAAGGAGAGCGTCTGGCAGTTCAGTTCAAAGAGCATGCAACTCTTGATCTTGGGTTGTGAGTTAGAGCCCCATGTTGGGTGTAGAGATTATTAAAATAATAAAACAGGAGTGCGTCAGTGGCTCAGTTGATTGAGCATCCGACTCTTGCTTTCGGTTCAGGTCATGATCTCAGGATCTTGAGATGGAGCTCCAAGCTGGGCTCTGGGCTCAGAGGGGAGTTTGCTTTCGCTCTCCCTTTACCCTCCTCTCCTGCACGAGTGTGTGCGCTCTCTCTCTCAAATAAATAAATCTTTAATAAAAGAAAACTTAAAAAAAAATAAAAATAAAAAAGGACCGAAGGATATAAGTAAAATGTTACTCTTTTATGCCTTCAAATATACCATTAGATTCCTTTTTCAACTTCTAAACAGAAAAAATTATAAAGCTATTTTCAACTTTGGGAAATGTACATAAAAATCTAAAAAAGTATATTTACAAGAAGGAGTTGGGAGATGAAATCAACATGCTTAAATATTAAGATGGGTGATCATGTTTGGAATTTGACACCATGGTTAACATTTTTTTAAAAATATATGTGGACATCATTAAAGCCAGGAAGCATGGCTCAAGGTTACTTTTTTATCTATATAAAGCACAGCCATATGAAATATGACCAGATGATAGGGAACACAAGTACATGTGAACTATAAACTGACAGATGCAGCTGTTTTGCCATATTAAAAAGTTGTAGCAATTTAATTACAGTAACAGTTTTCCTTCTACATCCTACTAAATATTTTTGTCTACTTAATTTTTGCTTCTATTTGTTCAACATCAAACTATAGCACTTCCTTTCAGGGCTGTGCTAAGTCATATTTGAGACTGTCCGCAAAATAAAGTAATACTAATCCTGTATTTAAAATTTTGTTATTTTAATAATCATGGCTTTTTTGCACTAGTTTTGATTTAAAATTACAGCACCACAACTGACGTATCTTGATTACTAAGGTGCTTGGTACCCCCCTCTAAATTTGTGCCTCACCCTCGATCTCTGAATTCTGCTTCCTAAAACTTGAGGATTAGTTTTTCAACAGTTTAAGAGCATGACCTCACAAAATTCAGCTTTGATAATGATTCATTATCTAAAGGCTCATGTTTTGATTCACACAAAAATTTTGAACACTCAATGGCCACCATGTAAACTGGCAATTTCTTGCATTAATGAGGTCTGGTACTGATTTGCAAAACACAAGTCACTGAACTTACTCAGCTACAGTTTCCTGCTTAGCTGTTTCTTCTCCAGTGTTACTGGATACTTCCATACTCTGTTCCTGAACAGCAGGAGTACTAGTAAGTTGTGCTTGTTCTTCAGTTGAAATTGTCACTGTATTCTCGTTATCTACAACAGTAGCAACAATCGAAGTAACTTCTGGCTCAGGAACGACTGGCCCAGTTCCACCGACAGTGTTTGAAGCAGAGGTGGAGGCACTGGCATTGGCTGCGGCAGCGGCGGCAGCAGCGGCGGCGGCGGCAGCAACGACGGCGGCAGCGGCTTCTGCAGCAGCCATGGTGCTCATGGTGGTCGGAATTTCTGTTGTAGGAACTGGGGCTGTTGATGTTGTGGTGCACTCCTCTTGCTTACTATGTATTAAAAAACAACAAAAACCGGGTCATCTCCTTAAGTAATAATCAGAAAGCCAAACAATACTAGTTTTTATCATAAAATCAAGTGAGTAAGAGAAACTACAAAAGGGAGAAAGGCAATGTGGCAAACTATTAAGCCATTTGAAAAGATGAAAAACACAGAATGACCCTGGATTACTTTGATTTAACTGAGCAAACATTCAGGTTAATACAGGATAGGGACTCATGCAACACTCTGCACTTCCAAAAGTCCAATAATTGTTTTTGTTCACAAAATGCCCTACTATCAGACTGTATTATACATCATAAAATTTGGCCTATATCATAAATTTCTATAAGAACTTTAAATTTTATCCATTTCATATATTAAAAGGGAAACCTGAATACAGGAAGACATATATACTTCATCCATTCCCAAATTAAATCAAACCAAATTTTGAACTTTTCTACAACACAGCCTTCTTAATTCAAAGGATGCAATCCAAACTCCAACAATCACTGTCTAGTAAAGTGTCATTTGTATATCTTGAGTAAATATCCTTCTCCTGCCCCCAATCTCCAAAGACATCAAACCATCAGGCCCAACATGTTAAATACTATTTATACTATAAAGCAAATAGTTAAAACAAGAATGCTATATACAGGAGATACCAAATTTATAAATTGTACTGATGCCCAAAATTGCTTACCTGCTTTCTTCAGCTTTGATCATTGCTATTAAAGAGAAAAAAGCAAAGTTACATATGACATGGATTTTAAATACAATCACTGAAAACAAACATTAAAGGGAGATAAAGAGAAGTTTCATACAGTAAGATTTAATTTACCATCCAAAAAACAAACTTTTTCAGAGCAAATTCTTGCTCCAAAGTTGCAGAGTAGCAATTAAAGAATGAAGACAAATTTAAACAACAGCAGTTTTTAGGAAAGTTTCTCTGCACACTGCTACTTTCCCAAAGGCTGCTGGCTATTGCAAAAACTCTCTGAAAATATCTGTATAATTCTGGATTAAAACACTATTTTCCCCAAGGGTAAAACTAATTGGTTTTTTCCCTAAGATACCAAATTCAAAATGAGACCAAATTCATATCATGAAATTCCAGCACAATATACTAGCATTGACAGGTAGATAGATATACACACCAACTGTTTTATACTAGGGTTATATCAGAAATGAGCTTGATGTTTCTTACACGAATAAAATGGGAATCTACCTATCTACAATATTATTATTAGCCAATGCTAGTATAGAAATTTAAAGACCTTTAAAGATTTGCATTCAATATTTCAGCTTTTATTCCAATTAAATTTTTCTTTATGGGTAACAAAAATATTCAGCATCTTTGATAGGGAATGAGGTGGTCCACGTAAGTGGTAACAAAGCTGAACTTTATGAAAGTATTTTAAAAACTTATCCCCCTTTAATGGAAACCATTTCTGGAAATATGTTTAGGATGTCTGACAAAACATACTAAAGGAGTCATCATTACTAACATATTTTTCAGATACAATGATGATCTAAGCTAATTATGTGACACAAGAAAAAGGTAAGTAGACTTAAGACCACAGTTCTTCTGGGAAAGTTTTATTCTCTGTACTGTCAGATGTCATTCCACACTGCAGACTACTTTATTAGCTCCATTTCTAAAATCTACTGCTTCTAAACCAATAATTTATGATACCAGATTCTATTAGAAGTGAGAGTAAAAGAACTAAATTTTCAATTCTCACTCCAATCTCTGCTATTTGAAGAACTGGGTTTCATATTAGGTAGTATTTCCAGATTCTCAGGGGTATTCTGAACAGTTGAGGATAATGAAAAATACTCCCTCTGTAAGTAAAGCATGGCATTTTGTTTAATTCTCCCATAACATAAAGGCTATTTTGCAATGCTAAAATAATATCAGCATTAAATGTATAGTCTGATAATAAAAAAATTTAAACTGAACTCAAGGCTCTCTGCTATCTGCTATATGGGTTAAGTCACATATTGCATGTATGTACCAACACACACAGTTGTATTTAGAATTATTGTACATGATGTCCTTATTCAATTTTCCAATGGTAAATTTTTTTAAATCAAAGTATAATTTTAAAAGTTACAAGCTCATTTATAATATAACCCTTTAATGAATTTTTAATTAGAGGTTTCTCACTGCAGATTTATCCAATCATGGTTAGTGAACATTAGTAACATACTTTAAAAATGTTAAATAATGACAGAAAATGAATTATCAAAGCAGCTCACCATGCAGGTTTGATTTTGTAATAAGACTTCCAGCAACAATGGTATTCTGGTATCCTAGTTTCAGTGGAATCAAATCAAATAAAAATCTATTTAAAATCTATAGAACTGATATCTAGAGCAACAAGAAAATAAGAGCCCATAAAACTGTTACACCATTTAAAATGTTCTAATCATTTTTAAAAATAAGACCTGTGTTTGAACAATCCTATTTATGAAGGATTGTTTCAATGTGAATGATATAGATATGTAAAAAATTAACATTAAAAATTATTTTTTTCTGTGTTACCTTCAAGATCCTCAAGTTCTTTAGGTTTGGCCCAGCGGGATTCTTTTGTTTGAGAATTATAATAGTAAGGCTTTCCAGAGTCAGATTTGTATTCCTTCCAGGGACATTTAGATAAAAGTTGCTAAAGGGAAATAGAAATCCTCAGTAATGTATTTAGCATCACTAATCATTCACACTACTGTTTCACTAAATATTATCAATATGTACAAATCAAATGCTTTTAAGAGAAGCCACCAATTATAGAATACTTAGTAGGTGATATTATTTAAAATATTATTTAATCTTTGCAGTAATACTGTAACATCCATACTATTATTTCAAATTTATACTGTTACTTACAGAAAGTAACTTAAGATAATACACCTAATTAAGGGGCAGAGGCAAGATTCAAAACCAGGTCTAAGTAAATTTCAAATCTTATTTGCTGGTGCCATTTACACCGCCATCATAGGTGAAATTTATCATATGCATTTCACAGACTTCTCAAATACTAACAAAAGTAGGAAAAACAGAAAAACTGGGAAAAAGCAAAATCTGGTTTACCCATGCTTAGATATCAGTTTTATGGCTAATAATTTATTAAACTTACGTGAACTATCTTATGTAAGGAAACAGTAAGTATGATATACTTAAAACCTAATATATAAAACTGGTTAGCGTGGCATGAGAATGCTACGGAAAACTCCTATTTAGACGGTGTCTTAGTGATGATATTTAAGGAAGAAATAACTGCCTATATCAGTACTGGGATAAAAAAAAATTAGTCTATGCCAACCTCCCATCCCAAGTACTGCTGTGCATATTAGTGTGGTGGCCTGGAAAATATTTTTATATCCTCAAATTCCTTAATTAAGAGGGAGAAAATAAAGATATGCTGCCAACTTGGAAAAATCTCCAAGTGTGGCTTGAAATGCCAGATCAACTTTTACTTAGGACTCCAGAGTTCCTAATTAAACCATTTGCAATAAAGTTTACTCAGTTTAGTCCTTCAATCTAATTACCACACTGTATATTGTGAATGATAAAATTTGCAACACAAAAAGAAATACACATACTTTCAGGGGCTTTTTTCACAAAGACAATTTCCCACTCTAACAGAAGGATACTTATATTTTTAATTTAATTCCATCTCCATTACCCCAAACTCACTGGAAATGTTTAAGAATTCACTGGAAGACATTTGCAATCACCTAGGTTTGCTATAAAGGGAAAACAGTTTAAAATGTGATTTTAGGGATGCCTGGGTGGCTCAGTCGGTTAAGTGTCTGCCTTTGGCTCAGGTCATGATCCCAGCATCTTGGGATCAAGTCCCGCACCAGGCTCCTTGCTCAGCGGGGAGCCTGCTTCTCCCTCTCCCTGCTGCTCCCCCCCTTGTGCACGTGCACTCTTTCTCTGACAAATAAAATCTTTAAATAAATAAATTTTAAAAATGTGAATTTAAAGAACAGAGCACAGAGAGTCCTTTTGCTCTTCCAATTTATTCTTTAATCCTTCTTAATTTGATGCCACCTGATAAAGTTTACTGAGCAGGGGCAGAAATCAGTAAACAAAATTGGTTTGCCTTCTAACAATCACCAATAAAATCCTAAGAAAAACATGACTCAATCTATTTAACAATCCCTAATTTTAAAGCCTCAAACTTTTACCTCAGCAGGTGTTTTCAGATCATCTGGTTTCTCCCAAGTAGACTGTTTTGTTTCAGTATTGTAGTAGTAAGTCCTTCCATCAGGTGATTTATGCTCGGTCCACATTGATTTCTAAAGAAAAAAATTACAAAAAGATTTCAATTATTTAACAGTGCTATGACACTGAATATCAGTTTTCGTTAGTTTCATTAACAATATATGAAGAAATTAAAAGTATAAAAATAGGCATACTTTTCACAGTTTAAGTCATTTAGAATAATTTATCAATGCAAGTAGTAGGGAGGTAACTGAAAAATAGACTTAAAAGTATTTCAAAAGTGGCATGGATCTCTCTCTTCTACAAAGTATCTCAGAAGTTTAAGGATAGGAATGTTTCTCTTAAGAATGGTAATTTTCTAACTAACATACAAAAGACAATCTATGTGCAACATAGGTTATCTTAGCTATGCCGTATAGCTAAAATATATGAAGCAGATGCTATTGTTGTATAGGTGGCTTGATCATGATCTCAACAACGTGAATTCAGAGAATATTTACATCAAGTTAGACAAAGTTCTAGACTGACATGCCATAAAGATGCAGCTGTCAAAACTACAAAGGATGGGTTTTGGATGATACTCAAAATTTAACAATCAAGGTGAAATTTAACAGGGATAAAATGTGAATCCAAATGCCTCAACACAAGATGGGTGAGAAAGTTTTATGTGACACTAGTTTGATATAGAATATAAATCCACTCTTGGACCCAGAAGAACTACTAGGAACCTACTAAAAGTTGCTAGTAAAACTTCAGGCATCAATAAATATGATGCCTCAAATAAATGCTGGTTAAGAGTTTACAAGGTTCCCATACATATATACATAAAATAATTAAGAGGGTAGGAAGAAACTTGGAGAGGTGATAGGTGTCTGTGGTCTTGGTGGTGATAGTTTCTCAGGTATGCATTTATTCCCCAAATCATCTGGTTGTACACATTAAGCATGTACAGTTTTATAAGTCAATCATATCCTTAATAAAGAAGTTGTTTAAAAAAAGTAATTTTACAAGGAATCATGAATGAATTAATTACTGAATGAGATCAAAGGTATTAAGTCCAGTTCCAGGTACCAGATTATTTAGATAATAACAAAGTAGGCTTGAAAGAGTGATTAGAGAAGATCTATATCACATTTCTTCAAATCTAAGACAAAACACTGTAAATATCTCTAAAAAAGAAAAAGTAAAATCATCTTCGAACTATCACATGCTTTTTAACTTACATTTCTGAAAGATATATTCTTAGACACTGATTTTTATCACAATTCAGTTTTTTGAATAAAAAGAAAGGCAAATAGAATAGAGTTCAGCTGTTCTTTAAACTTCATATTGAGACCATTTTGTGTATGAGAGCTGCCGACATCCATTATATTCCACACAATATCATCCCCTTTGCTATCAAAAATATTGGTAATGCAGCATTAAAACAAACACAAAAAACTAAAAACGACCAGTACTTGTTCTTAACTATCTTCTGTCCATACTTAAAGGTGACCTTTTTTTCTTCCTTATTAACTTTATTGTGAAATAGCACATACCTACTTTTGATTTCTGCTTTGGGAATGTGGCTCAACACATATCATTTCATTGCTTTTTCTACTCTCACCATAATCATTTTATTCCTAAGCTGGTAAGAGTGCTATGCCATTACTTCTAGAACTTTCTTTCAAGCCACTAACATTCATTCTTCTGATGCTGGCACTTTTTGTTGTTCAATCATGCACAACTAAGCCATAACTGCTGTCTGGAGAATGGAGATCGTAAGACACAATGGATTACAAGATGAATCTCAATTTCAGACATGTTCAATGGTCAAAGCAAATATGCTAAGTGATTTAAGGAACATTTGCAAAAGGTGGGGATGGAGAACAAGAAAAGGGGACTTAAGAACACAAATGTGATTTTCAGACAAGTAGATGAGGAAGATGATTATTTTCTAAAACTTCTGAGAAGAAAATTAGAGTTAATGTGAAGGAATTTTAAATAGCCATTAGAATTCAAAGACAAAACTTGATAAAAGTTGAGCTGTTTGATAAGAAAATGTTTATCTCTTCTTATACAGATTAAGTCCTCTCACATCACTATTTACAAAATGGAATCTGCATGGTATAGAAAGATAGTTCAAAAAGTATATTAAATTCTTTAACTTGTTCTAGCACTGTGTGCAGGATAGGACAACTACAATCTCTCTGGAGGAAACATTATAGTAACTGCTGGAAAATATTTGGCTTGCTGCCACTTTAACATCTAACCAAAAGGTGATGTGATTTAGAGATACATGAAAGCTTCAACTGTATGAGTATTGCTTCATTTGGCAAATTAAATCCTGCTAAGGTAGACAGAGGTTTATATTTCTTTCATATTAAAAAAAAAAAAGGGGGGGCGCCTGGGTGGCTCAGTTAGTTAAGCAACTGCCTTCGGCTCAGGTCATGATCCTGGAGTCCCGAGATCGAGTTCCGCATCAGGCTCCCTGCTCAGCAGGGAGTCTGCTTCTCCCTTTCCCCCCTCTTGTGCTCTCTCTCTCAAATAAAATCTTTAAAAAAAAAAAAAAAAAAAAGAACTCAGTAGCATCTCAGGACTGCACTAAAAAGGAATCTCTTAAGTTCCAAAATTATATTTAAATTTCCCAAGTAACATCTGCTAAAGGGCATTCAGAAAAGAGGAAGTTCACCAGAAATAAACTCATGAAAAAATGGAATTAAAAAGGGACAAGGTACATTTGACCAAATAATAGGGATAAAGAGGAGAAATGTACAAACCAGTAAAACAAACAATAAAGCAATTTAGTATTCACTAGCTATTATTTTATTTAAGCCTTACAACTAACTACACTGCAAAGCAGCATGAACACTATCCCCATTTTTCAAATAAGAAAACCAAGGTTTAGGAGGGTTAATAACCCGCTAATAGTAATTCAGGAAGTAAATAAAACTAGAAATAATTCAAATTTTCTTCTAAAGATCAGGTTTTACCCACACAAATGCTGTGTGAAGGATACTATATTCATAACAGTCTACTGGTCAATAAGGACACATAAACTCCTGATCTACCAATGAGTGGTAAGCATTGTGCTAATTAATTGCTTTGCATCAATTCTCAAATTAATTCTTTTAATAATCCCGCCAGGTAGATACTATTTATTATCTCCACTTTATAAGAAGAGAAAAAGGAACACAAGAAAGTACAGGAACATGCCCAAGGTAACACAGCTGGCTAGTGAGTTCATTACAACATTGTCCTGCCCCACCCACTAAGGTCCTATTGAAGAGCAATGCTCCAACACTTTGCATTACGAGAAACAGAATCATTTCAAATAGGAATATAAATTCTGTACTAATGCCTTTAACTAATATACCAAATCTACTTATAGAAGTCAATTCTGGAGAAAAATGATTTATCTGATAAATTTTTGTTCCTTTTCCTTAAATGTATCTAATTTGCAACTTAAAGTAAAACTGTATCTTGTTTCTGGCCAAAACTAGTAATATTTTAGAAGAAAAATTTAAAAACAAATGTATCTTGAATGTTGAATATAAGATGCAGAATGGCATAAGATGTTAATGGGTATGTCAATAATTAACAACTGTAAAGATGTCGTCATAGGATAAAACATGACTTAGGCAAGTATTTACTAAATATGGAGAACAGCAGAGTCTATTTGAAAACTTATTTTCCTAAAAATTACTATTTTTTTAAAAAACACAAGACCTTTCAGAGCAATAAACAAATGCCGCCTATCAAATACTTAGACTGCCCTTGCATAATCAGAGAAAACCTAACAAAGAACCTTACAATGTTCTGTAGTAACGTGTAATTCAGATGTGTATTCTGAATGGGTCAAAACCAGGACATAGCATTTAACCGTAAGTTATTTGCTTTGAGGACTTGTAGGAACAATTAAGATAATCCTTGCACTGGAGCTTTAGAATTACTCTGCACTTATGTCACAGATGACAGACTTCCCCAAATTATTGTTATTACTGTGACAGTTACTGTAAACACAAATGGCAGTTCTGGGTAATAAACCAAAAGTCAGCATTTTCACAAATGATAAAGTGGAAGCATAAATTTGCAAAGTAAGACATTAAAAAACTATCATCCTTAATATACAAAAATCTACTACAATCAACAAGACAATCTTATGGGAAAATAAACACGACCATTAACAGAACTTAATACAGATAATATAATTAGATATTCAACTTCATTAGTAAATTAAGGAAGCATACATTAAATGAAAACTTTTTGTTCTTCAGGTCAGTGACAGTTAAAGACTTAGTATAAAATGTTAAAAGGATGTGAAGAAATGTGCACTGTCACACTAGTGTTTGGAATGGAATTGGTATTGGTTCGCTGCCAATTTATTGGTTCTCATCAAAACTGAAAATGCAAATAAACAAAAGAAAAAGAGATGCAAACAACCTCTTGATGCTGATATTTCACTCCACAAAATCTCATTTATATAGTTGCAAAGACATACAAGAATGTTCTCCACAGGATTACTTGTAATAAGGAAAAATTAGAGATGATTCAATATCCACCCACAGGAAAACCATTCAATTAGGGTCCATTTATACTGTAGATTTATCTTATGGAGATCTGTTTTTTAATATAACAGAAAACGTCTAAGATGCAGTTTGAAATACAAAGTGAGACACTGTGATATAGCAGCAAAATATATACAGAAAATTTTTAAAAGAAAAAAAAGACTTGATAAAAGGATAAAAAGCATATATATATTTACCAAGACAACTAATATACTTTTCAGATATCAAGAAGCTAGTCAGCAATTGGGCTGTGAATAAATTCAATACTCAAACTATATAAACATATGTACATCGGGTAAACATTTATACATACGAGTATTTCTGTAGTAACGTGTAAGTTCAACTGAATGAAACCAAAAAAACATGACTAAATCTAAACACTAAATAGGTAGAAAAATTCTAAATAAGGAACTACTCTAAATAAGGGAAATTAATAAAAAGCCAAAATATAAGATTAGAATTAAGGAAGAACATAATCACGAATTTACAACCAATTCCCAAAATCTAGAGGAAATCATTTCCTCAGACTATTATAATTCATCCTAGAAGAAACACATCATACATGAATATTCCAATTACTGTAGAAGCAACTGAAAGATACCCAACCAGATTAATTTCATAGCAGAACACCACATAAGCTTTAAAGAACACAGACTTACAATGTCCTTGTTTCAGGTCATAGGAAAAGATGAAAAGCTCTTTATTAATAATAAAACTCAAAAGAAGAGGTATCAAAAAAGAAAAGCAGGTAATGTTACTTATGAATATAAATCTTAAAAACTTAAATATAACATTAGCCAGGAGAATCCTGCAATGTATATACTCTGACCAAGTAGAATTGATTGTAGCAGTGCTGGAGTGGTTTAATATTGGGAAATCTATAAGAAAGAAATTATTTCTAATAACAAACTGAAAAAAAAAAAAAATCACAGGAGCACACCAATACACTTGGTATGATCAAATCACATCCTGAAAATTATGATGGCTTGGAAGTGTTAAAAAAATAAAAACAAAAATCTTAGAAACAAAAAGAAAAACCTAAATGATAAAGGGCAACTTACTGAAAACTAATAAAAATTATTCTAAGGCCACTCCCATTAAAATCATGACCAAAAGGTGAGTCTACAATCACTGTATTTCAACAAACATGTAATAGCAATAAAATGAAATAACTGGTGTATCTGGGAAAGAGATAAATTCTTTTATCTTTATTGCTAAAGATTCAAGTGAAACCTAGTTGAAATTAAAAAAAAAAAAAAAAAAAGAGTATAATAGACCTGGATCTAAGATAAATATACAAAAATCTTTGAATTGACAATAACTAGCTTGCAATAAAAATGTGAAAAAAAGCCTATTTAGGGCGCCTGGGTGGCTCAGTTGGTTAAGTGACTGCCTTCGGCTCAGGTCATGATCCCAGGGTCCTGGGATCGAGCCCCACATCGGGCTCCCTGCTCAGCGGGGAGTCTGCTTCTCCCTCTCCCTCTGCCTGCTGCTCTGCCTACTTGTGCTCTCTCTGTCAAATAAATAAATCTTAGACAAAAAAATCAAGTTTTTAGAAGGTAAAATAAACTGTAATGAAAACGAGGGACTTACATATGGATAAAAAGTTAGCAGACCAAAAACTTAATCTGAATGTACATGCATTTAGTAATTTAGCCTTGAAATGCACAGCAACAGAAAAATACAAGGAGAAAAAGATGACATCTTTTCAAGCTAAAGACTTTAAGACATTCCTCTTTTTAGGTAGATCAAACATGAAAAATATGCCAAGATATAACAGAATAGCAAAATAACTTTAAATTAAAAGCACACAAAATTATCCCAAAAAGTGATCTTAAAATAGACATAAGTGAAGCTTTAATAAAATGTAAACATTTCAGACTGTGCTTTTTTTCCCCCTTGCTTTCTGATAATATGCAAAAAAGTTTACTTTTTTTCAAAAAAAAAAAAAAAAAAAAAAAAGTCACCCAAAGGCATGATTCATGAAAGAAGAACTGACAGACTGGACTTCGTTAAAAACTTCTGTTCTGCCAAAGACACAGTAAAAAAAATGAAAAAACAAGCCACAAATTGGGAGAAAAAATCTGCAAAAGACACATCCGATAAAAAACTGTTATCCACAATATTACAAAGACCTCTTTAAACTTAACATGAAGAATATGAACAATCCAGGAGCACATGGGTGGCTCAGTGGGTTAAGTGTCCGACATGTGATTTTGGCTCAGGTCATGATCTCAGGGTTTTAAGATCAAGTCCTGCACTGGGCTCCGTGCTGGGTGTGAAGCCTGCTTAAGAGTCTCTTCTCCCTCTCCCCACCTTTCTCTCTCTCTCTCTCTAAAAAAAAAGAATATCAACAACCCAATTAAGAAATGGTCAAAAGATATGAACAGATACCTCACCAAAAAAGACATACATGTGGTAAATAAGCCCATGACAAGGTGCTTAATACTGTACATTATTACAGAATTGCAAATTAAAATTAACCCCTTTTTATTACTGGTGGGAATTCAAAACAGGATAGCCACTTTGGAAGGCAGTTTGGCAACTTCTTACAAAGCTAAATACATTTTTACCATATGATCAAACAAGCATGCTCCTTGGTTATTTACCCAAATGAGTTCAAAACTTACGTTCACCCAAAGATCTGCTCACTAATGTTTAAAACAGTTTATTCATTGCCAAAACTTGGAAGCAAAACTCCAATGTCTTTCAGGAGGTGAATGAACTGTGGCAAGTCCAGACAATAAAATATTATTCACCGCTATTATCATCATTGTTACGACTGTATTATTCAGTACCAAAAAGAAAAAAAAACTATTAAGCCATGAAAAAAATGGAGGGAACTTAAATGTATGTTACTAAGTGAATGAAACCAGTCTATAGAGGCTATATACTGTATGATTCTAACTATATGACATTTAGGAAAAGGTAAAACTATGAAGACAGTAAGAAGATCAGTAGTTGCTAGGGGCGAGGGGTGGAGGTGGGGAGAGAGATGAACAGGTGGAGCACAGATTTTCAGGGTAGTGAAATTATTCTGTACACACTATCATGATGATACATGTCATTAACATTTGTTAAAACTCACAGACTATGTAACACCAGAATAAACTCTAATGTAAACTGGACTGTGGGTAATAATGATGTGTCAGTGTAGGATCACTGATTGTAACAAATGTTAACACCCTGGTGGGAGAGGTTGATAGTAGGGGAGGCTGTAAGGGGAGGGAATATTAAGGAACTCTTTGTTTTGTGTTCAATTGTGCTACTAATCTGAAATTGCTCTTAAAAAAGTCAATTAAAAAAAATCCCAAATCAATCTAGAAACCAAGAAAAACATACCACCCAATATCCTTTCACTAAAGAAATCAAATGAGGGAAAAAGAAAAATTATTGGGAACAGAGTTAAATGAAAACCCTCTATGTCAAAACTTAAGCAACACAGTTAATTTAGTACAAAAAAATGTCTAACAACCATGAGCTAAGTACTCAAGAAGCTAGAAAAAAAGGCAACAGAGTAACCAAGAAGGAAATAAAGATGACAGCAGAGGGCGCCTGGGTGGCTCAGATGGTTAAGCGTCTGCCTTCGGCTCAGGTCGTGATCCCAGGGTCCTGGGATCGAGTCCCGCATCGGGCTCCCTGCTCCTTGGGAGACTGCTTCTCCCTCTGCCTCTCTCTCTCTCTCTCTGTCTCTCATGAATAAACAAATAAAATCTTTAAAAAAAAAAAAAAAAAAAGATGACAGCGAAATAAACCGAATGGTTACCCCTTCCAAAAAACAAAATAATGGCAACGACAGGATTCTAACTCTATGCTAAATAAAAGAGATATATTGAAAAACATAAATAAGAAGAAATTTAAAACTGGAATTGCGCAATAACCACTAAAGAAATTCAAATAGTTATCCAAAATCTCTATACTCAAGAAGTATTAAGTCCAGACAGTTTTTAGTTGTGTTCTATCAAGCTGTTAAATAAGTTTCGCAGCATTTATATAAATTGTTCTAAGGACCAGAAAGAGAAGGGTTATTACCCAGACACAAACAACCTAAATAAAATATTAGCAAATTGAATTCTGAAGGTATTAAATATACATGTGTGCACATATATACACCCTTAACACACTTAATAACTAGGCTTCACCTTAGTAATGCAAAAATGAGATATTAGAAAATATATCTGTGTACTTACTTGCACATTAACAGACTACAGAAGAAATATCATATGACCATCTCAGTAGATAAGAAAAAAAGCATTGTAGAATTTTAAAAATCAAGTTCGTGGGGCGCCTGGGTGCTCAATCGGTTGAGCATCTGATTCTTGATTTCAGCTCAGGTCCTGATGGAGCCCCCGTGTCAGGCTCCAGCCCGCTTAAGATTTTCTCTCTTCCCCTTCCTCTGTCCGCCCCCCCCACCCCGCCCCACTCTGATGTGCATGCATGCACGCTCTCTCTCTAAAAATAAATAAATAAAGTTCATAATGACCTCTCTCAGCAAACCAAGAAAAGAAGTGTCAATAAGGGTTGTTTATCAAAAAGCTATAGTAAACATCCTATTAAATGGAGAAATTTAATACATAATCCCTTTAAGAGAGAAAAAAAGGTAATGATGCCAGCTTATCATCAGTGCTACTTGCTCACCATAGTACTAGAGGTTTTGGCTGAGACAGTAAAAATTGAAAGATTAGAAAAAAAGGAGCTGAAACTCAAATTTAAGCTCTATTACAAAACGACACAAAAGAACTGACTACCATGTTCACTGATATGACTTAGTATTATAAATATGCCCCCACAATCGATAAATTCAATGCAACTCCAATTAAAATACCAAAAATATCTTCTTGGACACCTGAAACGGATTAAAAAAATTTTTATTTTTTTTTAAAGATTTTATTATTTGAGATGTGGGACTTGATCCCGCGACTCCAGGATCATGACCTGAGCTGAAGGCAGTCGCTTAACCAACTGAGCCACCCAGGGCCCTAAAAAAATTTTTAAAAGATACAGTGCAGGAAAACACAGAGACCAATAAAAATATTCAGATTAAAAGGGAAAACAGGTAAGCTATAGAGTAAGATAATACAATGCTATTTATAGAAAAAACATGTATTATATATAAAAAACCTGAAGACTTCACTGAAAAACCTATTAAAAATAAATTCAATAAAGAAGGATACAAAAATCTGTTGCATTTATTAACATGAACAAACTATCAGAAAATTAAGGAAAAAAATCCCATTTACAATTGCACCAAAAATAATAAAATACCTAGGAAAAAATGTAACCAAGGAGGTGAAAGATCTGTACAAGTGAAAACTAGGACACTAATAAAAAAAAAATTAAAGACATAAACAGAAAGACATTCCATGCTCACGGATTGAAAAAAATTAATATTGTTCAATGTCCATACTACCCAAAGCAATCTACAGACTCATTGTAACCCCTATCAAAATTCCAAAGGCACTTTTCAAAGAAATAGAACACATAATCCTAAAATTTGGATGGAATCACAGAAAGACTGAACAGCCAAAGCAATCTGAAAAACAAAACTAGAGGCATCATGCTCCCTGCTTTCAAACTATACTACCAAGGTAATGTAATCAAAATAGTATAGTCCTGGCATAAACAGACATATAGATCCATACAATAGAATTAAGATCTCAGAAATGAACTCATGCATAAATGGTTGATTTATGACAAAGGAGGCAGGAATATGTAAGAAAGGACAGCCACATGCAAAAGAATGAAACCAGACTACTGTCTTCCATCATGCACAAAAATTAACCCAAAATGGATTTAGGCTTGAATGTAAAGCCTGAAACCATAAAACTAGAAAAAAAGATAGGCAGTAAAAGCTCCTTGACCATCAATCTTAGCAATGATTTTTTGGATCTGATTCCAACAGCAAAGGCAACAAAAGCAAAATAAACAAGTGGACTACATCAAATTAAAACCTTCTGGCACAACAAAGGAAATCATCAACAAAATGAAAAAGCAACGTACTGAATGGGACAAAAATATCTGCAAGTCATGTATATAAGGGTTAATATCCAAAATATATAATGAGCTCATACAACTCAACAGCAAAAAACCCCGAATACTCTGATTAAAAAATGGGCAGAGGATCTCAATAGACATTTCTCCAGAGAACACATACAGATGGCCAACAGACATATAAAAAGATGCTCAACATCACTATCGGGGAAATGCAAATCAAAACCACAATGTGGTATCACCTTATATTTGTTGGAATGCCTATTATCAAAATCAGATAATAAGTGTTATGAGGGTGTCGTTGAAAAGGAAATCTTCATGCGCTGTTGGTGGGAATGTAACTAGTATAGCCCCTACAGAAAACAATATGAAGGCTGCTCAAAAAATTAAAAATGGAACTATCATACAATCCAGCAATTCCACTTCTGGGTATTTATTCAAAGAAAATGAAAACAGTAACTCAAAATGATAGATGTACTCCCAGGTTCAGAGCAGCCTTACTTACAATAGTCAAGATACAGAAATAACCTAGGTGTTCCTGGATGAATAAATGGATAAAGATGTGGAATACACACACACACACACACACACACACGAACACATGCATGCATAGAGAGGAAAACTATGCAGCTATAAAAAGAATGAAATCTTGCCATTTGCAGTAACACAGAGGGACCTTGAAGGCATTATGCTAACTGAAATAAGTCAAATGGAGAAAGTACCATATTATCTCACATGTAGAATCTAAAAAACAACTAAAAATCCAAACTCAGATATAGAGAACAGACTGCAGGTGGGGGTTTGAAATGCGTGAAGAGTGTCAAAAGGTACAAATTTCCAGTTATAAAATAAGTAAGTCATGGAGATGTAATGTACGGCATGGTGACTACAGTTAATTCTGTGCGGCATATTTCAAAGTTGTTATGAGAGTAAATCTTAAAAGTCCTCATCACAAGAGAAAAAGATCTGTAACTACGTATGCAGACAGATGTTAACTAAATTTATTGTGATCATTTTACAATGTATACAAATACCAAATAATTTTGTACAATCTAAAATGTTATGTCAATTACACCTCAACAAAAAAAATAAACATGAAATATGTAAAGAAAAAAGGAAAAAAAACACACACAAAAATATCTACACAAAAAATTTCAGTCTTTTCCCAATACATGCATGTCTTAGGGCACATATCAAAGTGAGCACCCATTAGGGAGGGTGCTGTAGGGAAGGGAGTGAAGATGAAGCATAAAGTGAAAAAATGTGCAGAATCCTCCAAGGATCAACGACAGTGACCATAATCTGAAGAGTTTAAGTAATTCAAATTTGTGTACCGGAAATCTTTTTTTTTTTTTTTAAAGATGTTATTTATTTACTTGAGAGACAAAGAGAGACAGAGTGTGCGAGCATGAGTGCGCATGAGTGGGCGGTGGGGGCAAAGAGGGAGAAGCAGGCTCCTCGCTGAGCAGGGAGCCCAATGCAGGCCTCAATCTCAGGACCCCAGGACCATGACCTGAGCCAAAGGCTTAACCAACTGAGGCACCCAGGCGCCCGTGTGTACCCAAAATCTAAAAAGAATTAAAGCAAATATTAAGTTTTCAAATACACAGTATTTTTAGATGGGAAAAAATTTTTTTTAAAATGTTTTATTTATTTATTCATGAGAGTCAGAGAGAGAGAGAGAGGCAGAGGCAGAGGGAGAAGCAGGCTCCCCGCCTACCAGGGAGCCCGATGTGGGACTCAATCCCAGGACCCCGGGATCATGACCTGAGCCAAAGGCAGACGCTTAACCATCTGAGCCACCCAGGTGCCCCTAGATGGGAAAATTTAATAGAAAAGTAGAAAGTGTCAATTCTTCCAAAACTGTAATGAATTAAATATAATCCCAGATAAAAACACAACTTTGTCTTTTGAGTGTGTCGGGGTGTGTATATATTTACAGATTATTTTTGGAGGGGGATACTGGAATTCATATACTAATACCTGAAAATAGCTAAGGATATAATGAAAAGAGAAACCATGAAACCAAGCCTTATTAAATATTTTTTTAAAGATTTATATAAGAGAGAAAAACAGAGAGAGGGAGAACAAACGTGGGGGAGGAGCAGAGAGAATCCTCCAGCAGACTCCCTGCTGAGCGCAGAGCCTGAGACTGAGATCATGACCTGAGGTGAAATTAGGAGCCAGCTGCCTAACCAACTGAGCCACCCAGAAGCACCACCTTACTAAATATTAAAACTGTTTTAATTAAAAAAAAAAAAATGCAATACTGGATGAAAAATAGATATGGACCAATGGAAAAAAATCCAGAAGTAGATGCCAGAATATGTGTGAATTTAATATATGATAAAAAAGATATTTCAGGGCACCTGGGTGGCTCAGTCTGTTAAGTATCTACCTTCAGCTCAGGTCATGATCCCAGGGTCCTGGAATCCAGCCCCACTCAGCAGGGAGTCTGCTTATCCCTCTCCTCTGCCCCTCATCCCCCCACCTGCTCATGTGCGTGTGCTCTCTCCCTCTCTCAAATAAAATCTTAACAAAAAAAGGTAACTTCAATTGGGAAAAAAAAGGTGTGACAGACAAATGACACAACCAAAACACAATGGTCAATCCCTCAAGGTGGAAAGCGTTAGGGTGAAATTTTACTTTGTTCTTTTTAGGTATGTCTACTTCTTAATCCCTCAAGCGAGCCTGCATTATTTAAATAAACAGAAAAAACATGAAGCTATCACCGGTTAAAAATACAAACAGGCACTTATAATGGAAGAATACCACATACATATTTTATAATTATTCAACTTTAAAATAAAAAATTTTATTGGGGTGCCTGGGTGGCTCAGTTGGTTAAGCGTCTGCCTTCGGCTTGGGTCGTGATCCCAGGGTCCTGGGATTCAGCCCCGCATCAGGCTCCCTGCTCAGTAGGAAGCCTGCTTCTCCCTCTCCCACTCCCCGTTTGTGTTCCCTCTCTCGCTCTCTGTCAAATAAATAAATAAAAATTTAAAAAAAAAAGATTTTATCTATTTATTTGAGAGAGAAAGAGAGATCCTGCATGCAAGCAGGGATAGGGGCAGAGGAGAAGGGAGAGAATCTCAAGCACACTCCACACTAAGCTTAGAGCCCAACTTACGGTTGGATCTCATGACCGTGAGATCATGAACCGAGTGGAAGTTGGAAACTCAACCAACTGAGCCATGAGGCGCCCCTATAACCGTTCAACTTTTAAAGCAGAAGATACAAGAAACTTAAAACTTTTAAAGAGTCCACAATTAAAAAAGTCTTTCCCCCCATATTTATAATCAGTTCACAGCTTTTTGCATTTCCCCAACCATAATACGGGGATAACAGCTACCTCTCAGGACTATTTTGATTAAATGAGATTATACATATAAACTCGTCTTTCTAAGGTGCCTGGGTGGTTCAGTCGGTTAAGCAGTTGACTCTTGATTTTGGCTCTGGTTGTGATCTCAGGGTTGTGTGACTGAGCCTTGCATTGGCTGCGTGCTGGGCGTGGAGGCTGCTTAAGATTCTCACTCTGCCCCTTTGTCCCCCCCAAAACAAATAAACAAAATACCCTCTTCTTTCCAATGATCTTTAAGGAATTAATAAACAAACAAACAAAAAATCAAAGAAAACCTTGAGGCCAAAGGGTATGGCTATTATCAATAAGCAAAAAATAAGCATCTTTAAGTAAGGCTTTTGGACTTACATTATTTTCCCAAACATAATAAAAATATATAACAAAACACCATATACAGAAACATTAGCAAAAATAACTGTAACTACTATCTTAAAAAATCAAGTATGGAGAAAAAGAAAAAAACAAAACAAAAACAAACAAAAAAACCACCACAACAAAAACAACAACAAAAAACAAGCCATTTTGAATACTGTATTTGTCTTTCTGACACCATCAGGGAAGGTACAAGCAAATAAGTATTTTAAATTCTGTATATTAGAAAGTCTACATTGGGTTTACAGTAATAAACAAGGGTACATTAATTTTTGTATATGAGTACCTTCTAATGTAAACCTTATGTGAAAATTATCAGGTTAATTACTGTATACCTATAGGTTCTGTTTCCCTTCTAATTGTACTGGGAGGGAAAAATTCAAATCTTTATAAAATCTGATGTATATCTGATTCCTTTTTCTCTCATTAAGTCCCATCAAAATTAAATTTTAAGATAAATCATTCAAACAATTTTTCATCCTTTGGCACAGAAAAGAAAGGAAAAAGATTCAAGTTAGCAGATAATCTTTAAAATAGAAATAAGGATCAATGTTGTAGGCTAAAGAAGTATAATGAAATACTTATGTTCCAGAGGTACTTACTGCACCAGATGTTGTACCTAAAAAAATAAAGGAACAATATTTACAATGTGATAAATCATGGTCTCCTCGAGTGAACATTTTTAAAGTATTTATTCATACTATGTCTTCCTCCTTAGCCTGTCACACTAAATATCCTAAGACTGTTCTTTATGATTTATGTGCATGCTCTCTTTTTTACAAAATAAACATATACGGTGCAAAGCATTTTCAGAATTAAGTGGCACTCTGAACTTTTAAACTGCAAACTCACTTGGATCCCATTGGAAAAGTATTCACAAGCTTTGCCTTTTTCTCTTCTTGCTATTATACATGTCTATCTTAACTAATTCCTTTCTCTACTACACTACTGAAATAAAATAATGCCACAGACCTCAGATTCTATGCTTTAGATCTACAGCACCTTCAACTACATAAACTTCAGACTTGTGGTGTACAATATAATATCCATTAGCTACCACATGTTTCTGTTAAAAATTTTTAATTAAGATGAAATAAAATCTAAAAATTCAGTTCCTCCTTTGCACTAGCCAATTTCAAGTACTCAGTAATCACATGTGGCTAATGACTACCATATCGGACACTACAGATTACAGAACATTTCCTTTTGCATAAAAGTCTATTAGATGGTACGGTCCTAAATTATTATCAGTACCCCTCTAGACATAAGGGGAAACACCCATTAGCCACCAAGTTCAAATGAGTAAGTTTCAACTTTAGAAACTAGTAACCTAAAACTATGTGTGAAAAAGAAAAGAACTGTATGTAAAAAAGGAATAAAACACACAGAACAATCAAAAGAGGCTACTATGGACATCGCTGGTAAAACCAAAGCATTTAAAAAGTAATTAAGAAGAAATTTTATGAGTCTGTTTCTCACTCAGGATACACGAAACAAAATGTTGGTTACCAAAGTGGGGAGGGCAACACAGGTGAACAGGATTAAGAGATACAAACTTCCAGTTATAAAATAAGTCAAGGTAATGTAATGTACAGCATAAGAAATCGTATTGTATGTAATAACTTTGGATGGTGACGGATAGGTAACTAGACTTATTGTGGGGATCATTTTGTAATGTATAAAATTATCATATCACAATGTTGTACATCTGAAGCTAACAGGATATTGTATGTCAATTATACTTCAATTAAAAAAAATTTTTTTAAGGTAATGTTCCAGGATTATTTGGATAATAGTAATCAGCTCTAGATATCTAAATAGGCAAAATATTATACTAGGTATTTCAGAACACCATTTCAGCTTAAATAAATAAATTTGTGAAGCATCTTAAAAAGATCCATTATGCCCCCATATAAACCTGTAGGAAAATGTGCATTTTAAATGTTTCAAACCATGCTCAAAACAAAAAATGTTTTAGGGGTGCCTAGGTGGCTCAGTCAGTTAAATGTCTGACTCTTGATCTCAGGGTCGGGAGATTAAGCCCTGAGTAGGGCCCCACCCTGGGTGTGGAGTCTGCTTGAGATTCTCTCTTGCTCCCTCTCCGCCTGCCCCACTTCCCCACTCTAAAAACCAAACCAAACCAAAAAAACAAAAAACATTTTGGCATAATCATGGAAAAAAAGTTCAGCATCTGGAATACCAATTTATCTGAACATTATTTACTCATGGATAATTGAAGCATTACTAATATATATGAAAGGTACACTAGTCAAAACAGTTATTAATAACTGGCTGATAAAAAAAATTATCACAAGGCTTACAAACTCCAACGGCTACAAGGACCAAGCAGGTAATAGAAAAGACTGTAAAGTAGTCCAGAAGGCCAATGAGAGTACATGCTCCATATCCAAAGTAAGGAGTTACTACCCCATTCCACAGTGTCTGCTGTGTACAAAAAGGGACTCAACCAGAATTTTTCATTTAAACATTCTCTGACTACCTACTGTGTTGATAAGCACCACTGTAAACAACGAATATTCAGATAATACAGTGTTTCAAGATAAATTCAATCTTTTTGTAAAAAGATAAATCTAATTGTTATGTATGGCCCAAGACTTTAAATGTTGGCAACTAATTATAAAATTTAAAAACATTGTATAGGCTAAAGTATAACTGTAGACCAAATCTGGTTCCAGAACTCCTGATCTAAAATTATGGTAATTTTTTATGGATTCAATTATGAATGCCATCCCTACTTCCCATTGCTTAAAACAATAACAAAAAGAAGAAAAAAATCAGAGGCTAATCATAAAGCCAAAGTGACATTGCTTTTATTCCTTGTTATGACAGCTACTGTCCAGATGAAGTCTAATATTTACCACCATAAATGGTGTACATACCTGCTGCTACATCCATATTATTTACTCCTGGCTGTAAGATAAAAAATGAAATTAGTAATATTCACCTTGCTTAAACTATATTTTATATAAGTTCCTTATAAAGCAGAGTTCCCTTTATGTATACTCAAAGATTCTCAGTAAGTTTTAGTTCCTTTAGTTTGCTATAAATTGTAAAAACATCATAAACCTGGAGCTATTGAAGCACTTTAATCTAAGTGTGTTATTTATATGATCATCAGTTACATATAGATTCACAACCATTTACCCACAATTCTGATACAGAAAAAGCTCTAAAAACCAAGTTTTTTCAACTTTCACACCAACACTCATTAAGTGGCAAAATCTGCTCTGAATGACATGAGCTCTTTATCCCACCCCAGAGAATATCCGTTAAGTTTGCCACAGAAATACTGTGTTCGAATTATATAAGGCACTGTCCAAAACCCCAAGAGAACTTTTTATACGATATATAGAATATGCAAAGTATTATTTTATAATATTAAAACATTTTAAAATATATATTTGGCCTAAGAATTTTGGGTAAGACATTGCAAACGTAACACCCCAAGTGGAGTATGTTCATTACAACCACTAGGTTATCAGGTAATAAATAAGTTACGCTAATATGAATATCATAATGATTTACATATTGCTATACAATCCAGTAAGGGTGATAAGGCTGTCAAGGATTTTGTAAGTAATGTGCCAGCACTGAAGTCTCATGAAATGTAAATTTAGAATAAAATCTTCTGATTTCTAAATCTAGGATCTATTACTAAACCATAATACAACAATTTTAAATTAACACCCAGCAAAGCAAAAGCCTATTCTTTAAGATCAGAATGCCACCAGACCAATAAAATGCTTCTGGCTAACAAATTATAGCTGTTAGTATTCTACTCCTGTTTAACATAGAATTAACAATTAAGGATGTCTGTATAAATACAGGAAAAAATGTGAATGCCTATCATTCAAGAACCTAAAAACCCACTGTAATTCCCACCTTGCATTACAGTACTCACACACTTAAAAAGCTAACACGATTGCCTACAAAATACATAGAACGATGTTATTTCATATATAAAAGTAGTCAGAACATCACAGAAAATAATTATTTTTACTAGATTACCGGTAAGGCAGGCTGCATGGAAGCCTGAGACATATGAGACATCATCATTCCAGGCATTACTGAAGACATCATTCCAGGCATCTAGAATAAAAGTAAAAAAAGGTTACTATATAAAACCAAAGCATTTAAAGAACTTTATTAATCTATCTGGTTATCAAAGCTAGTATGTACAACTCAAGATTTAAACCCAGTGAACACTATACTAAATGAATAGTATGCTTAGTAAGTGCTTGTTGAATGAATGAAGTATTTTATCAATGAGCTAATATTTGTCATAATTTATATGTACAGTTAAAATTACTTTTAACAAACTTAAAAGTTTATATTATTTCCAACGTCATTTTGAGAATATTAATTTTCTTTTAACTCACCACTCATGTTTTTCTCCATTCTTTGGAGCAAGACAAAAATTTTTTCTATTTCTCACCTTTGACTATTAATATCTGTATTAGAAGGTTTTACAGCAATCTGGTTCTTTAAAAAATTCAAGATCAAAGGTGCTTAAAAATCGATGACTATAAAAAATATGTAAAAAACAAACTTTAGACACAAATCATCTATGTCCTCTCTTGAAAAGAAAAACTTAATAAAGCACACACCATGAATATCTGAAGAAAGAAAATATTAGTTTTGGAGGTTAATCTAGTCTATCAATGACTGCCATCCAAATCTATGAATGAATCTTCACTACGAAGTATGAATAAAAATCATGAAGATTAACATAAATTTCCAAAGTATTTTGACCCAATACTCATCCATATTATATTTTGATTTTAATATGAGCAAATCTAACAAAAACATGGAGGGGAATAAAAACTGTACACAATAATCATAAGTACTGGAACAAGGTAACCAGGTATTCAACAGTTTCAAATTAAATGAAACTTGGAGAAATAGAAACAAACAAGCATCTTATGGTCAACAGGAACATATAAAGCCTACTAAAGGTAGATGAGAACACTTGCACACTGAATTTTGTTATTTGGGAAAGTCGACTCACAAAGCAAAACCAGGCTAAAGTACCATTAAAATGAAGCAGCATTGTATTAATGGATTAAAAAACAAAGGTTTTTTGTTCCTTAAAATATTCAATAAATTGCTTAAACATCATGAAACAAGAACTTGACAGAAAACATGTGACTACTACTTGGAATATATGGTGAAACAGCAGGTTAAAAAAAGATACAGAATTTGAAAACAGAAGCACAAGCCTCCACCACCCTGACTAGAAGAATTAAAGTAATTTATACATTAAGGGAAAAAAACACAGTGACCAAATGAGAAGTAGGCTCGGAAGTTCCCTCTTTTCTCTACTCCCAACAAATATATCCTCACAACTAATTTTACTTAAGGCTAATGGCAACGTAGGCGTGAATTCTTAAGGTTCTAAATAACTGATTATGGGGGGAAGCATGGTGAGCAACAGAGGGAAAGAGCCCGATATTTAAAATGGCATATATATAAAATCCAAAGCTGTTAACATATCCAAAAACTAGAATTCTAAACTAAATTGAAAAACTCAACTTTGAAAACTTGAGAAAAAAGTATTTTCTCATAAGAATTAAAGACATTAAGGGTGCCTGGGTGGCTCAGTTGGTTAAGCAACTGCCTTCGGCTCAGGTCATGATCCTGGAGTCCCAGGATCTAGTCCTGCACTGGGCTCCCTGCTCAGCAGGGAGTCTGCTTCTCCCTCTGACACCCCCCCCCCATGCTTGCTCTCTCTCATTCTCTCTCTCAAATAAATAAAAATCTTTTTTTTTTTTTTTTAAGATTTTATTTATTTGACAGAAACACAGCGAGAGAGGGAACACAAGCAGGGGGAGTGGGAGAGGGAGAAGCAGGCTTCCCGCGGAGTGGGGAGGCCCATGCGGGGCTTGATCCCAGTACCCTGGGATCATGACCTGAGCCGAAGGCAGCCGCTTAATGACTGAGCCACCCAGGTGCCCCAATAAATAAAAATCTTAAAAAAAAAAAAAAAAAGAATTAAAGACATTAAGAAAAGTGGGATAAAATCTCCATCATGCAACAGAACATCTCCACATGGTAGCAGTACAAAGGAATGTAACTTCAAACTGAAATACTCTGACTTCATAAGACAGTGATCAAATCCCATTTAAAAAACAAGGGACAAAAACCCTTACAATATAATAAGAATTGACTAGACAAGGCCAGTGACACTTAAAGCAAACAATATTTAAAAATCATTAAAGAGAGTTTGACAGAATTCTCTCAATTGTTCGTCTTCCCCACTTCAAATTTTAAAACCTCTCAAAAATTTGCCTTTAGCCTAAAACTTGTGGAACTGGTTATAGAATGAGACTTAGTGTTTTGGTTTCTTCTCCACTCCTTCCCCCGCCCCCAAAACCAACTGTTTCTTCACCTTCTAATTGCTCCCGGGGCTACAGTTACCTTTTAACTAAATAAGATCACCTAAGCCTCTTACAAGTAGATTTTCTTTACATATTTCAAATAGAAAGATGATGAACAGTCAATGTTGATTTTGTAGCAACAAAAAGCAGAGGAGACTGAACCCCAGCTTTGAGGGAGTCCTGCCAGCCCTTCTCTTCATGCAGTCTGAGGACTGACCCTAAAGGGACCACATTTGTCAAGGCTGAGGAGTGTCCAAATACCAGGGCAATGAAACACTGTGGCAAAAAGTCTTCCCCAGAGGTAAAACCTGAGTCTGGGGTCTTTGCACCTTCAATTCCCCGATTTCTGAGGTTGGCATTCTGAGCCACAAGTCTATTTCAAAATAGGGTTTTACATTTGTGGAACTTATGTGAATGAGATTTAGTGTTAAATAAAAATCTGAATTCTCCCTCATATCTCTATAAATTCTGAGGGGCATCAACTAGTTAGGCTTGTTCAACTGGACAAACATTGGAAAGATTATATACAGCTGAATATCTAAAAGTAACTAAATTAACATAATTTTAAACCAAAACTGTAATACTAGCATGAAACCAAGTAACAAAAACATAAATATAGAAAACGATACATTCTTACGAGAAGTTATTACAAGAATTAGACAAATTAAGAGCTCTTCCAGAGGCCTAAGCATCACAAAAAACCTGTCTCCCAAAGACTGAAGAATCTACTTCATGGAAATGTTACGATTTCCTTTTTTCATTAACACTAGGATACACATAACATGGGGACACATGTTTCAACCCATCTGAATTCTTTCAGAGGTTTTGTGTTGATTTAGGCCAGTCACTTGACAGCACCATCAATGTGAAATGATTAAAATTTTCTAAGTTATCCATTATTATTTTGTTTTAATACCAAACTGACCCAGGTTGCAAGCTTATGAGATTTGTGGTTCAAATCCTCAGAAGTGACTTTCCCTTCCTCAGCCCAAATATTCAAAGTTGAGGCATTCAAAAGTTACTTTGTCATCCCTTTTTGCATGGAAGGTTTACTTCTTGCTTCACATGAAGGGAATAGCCCCTTGGTCTCCCAGCTTTATCTGCAGAGTATTTTAGACTTCTCATTAGGTTTTTTTTTCCTAAGGGCACATAACGGAGTGTTGTACCATTTACGGCATCTTAAGTTCAATGAAAATAGGATGTTGGTTCAAAATAGTTAAAGGAAGAAATCTTAACACAATTGCTACAATGTTGCCATTATAAATTCCAAAAGCAGATCATTCTTAAAGCTACAAAGCGGTGGTTCATATAAGCTTAATGAGAAGCACACTATAAAATCACAGCCATGTACAGCTTCACAAATTTTCCATTTAAGCTACTTTCGCAAATATATTAAAGTTTTACAATTACAAATTTTTAGTTGTTAGGAAACAGGAGAAAATGGGAAGGGTAAAACACAACATGAGACATAAGCTAAATTGTCTAAAATATTAAACATCTGAATTTTATGGACACTTCGGAAGTTTTCAAAACCAAAAATTAATCAGATATACTGTTTGGTACACTTTATTCATAAATTGCCAACCATTCCTCTATGTATACTATATAAATTTTTCTATGTATATTTCTATTCTTTTAATGACAAAAGTTAAACCAATTATCAAGATGTCCTCAGAAGGAATACCAGTATGAAGAAAATAAAAAACAAGTAGAAACTAGGGAGCACTGCACAGTCTGCTCATTCTTAGTACCCCAGTATGGAAAGTTCCTAATGTTAGATAAAACAAGCCTGCTACATTTTTCACTAAATATTTTTAAAACTAAAAGTAAAATAATAAAAGCAATTCCGTCAATGCTACAACACATTAAGTTGTACAAAATGTAAAACTAAATTAGCCCAGTTGTTTCATGGTATCAAAAGCAAAGTGAAGATCATTACACATGGGCACTTCAAAAGTTCTTCTCTTCATAATTATTTCCTGGAGTTTTTCCTGGTGGAAAGAAATCACACAACCTAAGGATCTTTTGTCTAAATATTAACTTTTAAATTTGACTGATTTTTAAAAACCATTCTTTCTGCAAACCTGAAGTTTCAAATTACCTAAGAAGTTTGATTCTTGCCTTTTTACTTGGTTCCTCTTTAAGTCAAATTCCATTAAGTCAGTACACAGAGGCTATTAAGTCTAATATTTAAAAACCATTTATACCACTAACTTACCTTATGAATGAACACAAAAAAATTAATCACCAAACAACTGTAAAAGCCACATCTCTGAATGTAACTCTTCATTCAATTAGAAATAAACAGAAATACTCCTGTTTAAAGCATATCCTTAATAACCCAAAATCAGCAGTTAAATTTTGGGACAATCATTTAACCTAACTTTCCCTTTATTACAATTATTTATAGATTCAAGATACTTATCATTTTCTGATATAACATTTAGATAAACAAAAAGACATATTCACCAACTGTTCCACATGGAATAGAACCTTACCATTTAATAAGTTAATTGCCAGTATTAAAAAATATTTAGTTTACTAAATTCTCTCAACCTCGATAGTTTATAACTGTTGAAGTATACACTATTGTTCAGATTCTAAGGAGGTCAGCTTAATTATATAATCTCATACTGCTATACAGGGAAGCAGTCCAGTACAGCTAGCTATTAAGCACACTCTAGAGTGAGACTATCAGAATTCCTATCCCAGCTTGGTCACTTAGCAGCTGCATGATCTTGGGCTAAATTACTTAACCTACCCGGGCCTCAATTTTCTCAACTGTAACATGGGGAAAAATACTACTCATCTGTTAACATTGCTGTAGGGATCAAATGGGGCAATGCACAGAACAGTGCTCAATAAATGACAGCTGTTTTATTACCACTGCTCTCCTTCAACTCAGATAAATAAAGTTTCTCTCCATTGTCCCTTCGCTCATCTATTCCCTATTAGACTGGCACTTAGGTTCTTTAAGGGCATCTAGTAAATAATGTGAAAGCATCATCTTTAGTAGGAATCAACACATGTAATAAGGCAATCCCATTTTAGGCATCACATTTAGTGCTGGCTCTGCAATGTCACTGGACAATTCACTCAATTCCCTGGGCCTTACTATTCCCACCTATAAATTAGACATTCATCCTCTAGCCAACCCTCTTTTCAAGTCAGAAGGATCAAATTCAGTAAGGTATATCAATCTCTCAAATTTATACACAAAGACAGTGATAGAATATAATTCCTTCTAAGAATATAATTCCTTCTAAGACAGATTAGGTATCACAACCCTATTCTCTGAAACCTTAAGAAAAAAAAAATATATGCAAAAGGGAAAGTAAATAGTTTAAATTATTAATGATACTTAGCCACTGTCTCTTACTAAACTCTAAACTTCTTAAACAAGGTCAAAGAAAATATAGAGAGAAAACTGAGTATGGATATATGATACAAAAACTTAAAAAAAGCCAAATGAAAATAAATTATAATTTTAATTTTTAAAAAGCCCTAAACATAGTAGAGATACACACAAACTGTGATGTCTCAAGTGATATAGAATTAGACTTTAAAACTTCCTCTAAAAAGTCACCTAAGCTTTCTTTTGAACACAAGCCCTCTAGGATGCAAGTATGGAGGAACATAAGACTGTTACTATCTCCTACTCCAAAATCCTTTAAAATAGATTGTTTTATATCTAGCTAAATCATTATATATTGTTTACATGAAACTTTACTTTTTAGTTTCTTCTCAATTGTGGGCACCTTTAAAATAAGGAGTACGTCTCATTTATGTACACAGTACTCGTGCAGAGGACAGGTACATCTACATATAGCAGAAATTCAAATGCTTACAGTAGACAACTTTATGCAGACAGTTCTTATTTCTGTATAGAAGAGAAAAATTTTCTATTATATTTAATATTTGCTAATAAATATGTAATGACCTTGAAATTACTGAAAAATCACCTTTCAGAAAATGAACCATTTTCTTTTATCACATGGCCAAGGAAACTATACCAAAGCCCATGTTTTTGAACAGAAACTTAATGCTCATTCATTAATCAAAAAATAATTTAGAAAGTCTTAACCCAAACAGAAGATCAGGCCCTAGGGAGTAAAATTATGTTTGTATTTGTAGTGAGAACTTTGTTTTTTTTTATGTCTAACATAAATAAATTTTAAGAAAAAAAAATCAAAGCTGAAGATAAAGCAAATTATATTTCAACTCAGAACAGTCCTCACTTGCTGACGTGTTTAGTCCTTCAAAAGACATAGCTACCAGCATCACTCAGATTTGGAGAAGATTCAGATTTCCACTTTGAGTGCACTGTACCAAGTAAAAAAGAAGCAATTAGAAGTAGATTTTCTTGGGGCGCCTGGGTGGCTCAGTTGGTTAAGCGACTGCCTTTGGCTCAGGTCATCATCCTGGAGTCCCGGGATCGAGTCCCGCATCGGGCTCCCTGCTCGGCAGGGAGTCTGCTTCTCCCTCTGACCCTCCTCCCTCTCATGCTCTCTGTCTCTCATTCTCTCTGTCTCAAATAAATAAATAAAATCTTAAAAAAAAAAAAAAGTAGATTTTCTTTAAAGCCTATTATGCAAAACACCATTATCTTTAGTACTACCACTAACTACAATTAACTTTTCATTAACAAGCAAAAGAAATGTATGATTACTTGACTAGAGAGAGAAAAGAAATATAAAAGATTCATCTCCACAAAACTTCCAAATGTCTACAAATAACCATGACAGCCAAATCAGCAGTTAGAAGACGAGAAAATAAAGTTCAGCGAGGCATGTGAGGGAATGCCTGTAAGTTTTCAGTGCAGAATATATACATAATACATCTTTTAACACCACAGCCAAGAGAGTTAAATGCCTATTGACTAAAAGTAATATGAAGATATGGAAAGGGTGTAAGAATGAAAGATTAACAACTTCTATATGAGACAGTAAAATAGGACAGTAATCTACTCACTCCTACCTAAAAACCTTCAGTCTTATCATTTCTCTAGTTAAAAACAAACATCCTAGTACAGAGCTATGGGATATACACAGGTAGCTTTAGCTTTATTGTGTATACACAGTAAAATTGATAAACAATTTTATGATGGTTTTAAGTCACATCATCAGTATTTCTAACAAACCCAGTTAAAAATCAACCTGTTAACCTGTTGAGCTTTGTTCTCTTCCCTTTTTAATCCTGTTACTTAATGAATACATTCGTTGCACTCTACAAGTGCTTCATCGTATCTGTTAATACTAATTTCGATGTTGCCTTTTTCCTCCTAAAGACCAGACTAAATGGAAAAACAGGTTCAATACAGCATTTCTCCCAAAATGCTAATTCCTTGCAACGTTAATTCCACGCAATATGCTAGACAAAGCAAAATAAACACATTAACGGGGTAAGGGATTCTGAGAAAGTGGGGAGGGGAAGATGGTTAAAAAACCAACCAACCAACCAACCACCCAAGAAACACTGAGAAAAAGTTTTAAAAGACTTCTGCGAGACTTCTCAGCATCTTTAGAAAATACTGTGCCCTGTGAATCTCAAAGGAGGAGGGGAGTATAGTTCATTCTTCCACACTTACACTGTCTTCTTAGATCTCTCCAAATACTCTCCATACTCAGAAACACTACTCTAGCTAAAGTTTTTAAATAGATGAGTTCATATTTCATTGAAATGTTATCTAAGAAGAAAATAGTATCATTTGTAAATCTATCAAAATCTAACTACATACACAGCCTAGAAGTTATACAAACATATTAGGTCTGGGTCAATCTATTTTTTAGTTAAGTACTTGCCTGGATAATGTAAATGCATACAGAAAGTTACTGAGATTCAAAAATTATGAGCAAATAACCTAACGGGGGAAAAAGCCTTTTTGTCAATTACTAATGTCCAATTCAACAGCATGGATTCTGTAAATACCCAAAATAATGGTAACTGAAAAGCAACAGGAACAAATCAATTAGTCAAATCAGTCAGTCAGATAAATCTAAGATACCAACACTTTGGATTTCTCTGGAAGGCCTATATTCCAAATCATCATTTCCCCCGAGGGTATGGGGAACTTTGTGGTAAAACTTAAAAAGACCATCACTAAAGTCATACAGATAGAAATACATTTGCCTATAATTTAAAATAAATGGAAATATGTATTTTTGCTTTATCCACCAAAAACTATTACATTTATCTTCCATTTTTATCAAATGAAAAAACAACTATAGAGAGGCAAACACTAAAAATAAGAACTGAGTTGTAACAGTATAAAGTCACAAGTAACCACTGAAATAGTCAGATGTAACATCTACTATCTCCATGGCCTATAATATAGGAAAGAATATGTTTTTGTTTCATTCATTCAACAAGTATTTTACTGAGCACCCATGCTGTGCCAAGAACTGTGCTCAGCACCTGTGGACTTCTTAAAAAGTATAAAACACAAACCCTGCCCTCTAAGAGCTTACAGTCTATTACGTGCTGGAAAGACAGAGCAAATACACCATAAAACAAAACAAATGAAAACTAAATCCCAAAATAAGTGAAACAGAGTTACAGGCAAATTTCATAGGATTTTATTTTAATAATTTGAAGGGACGGTGTATGCTGGGCAAAGTATGCTGATCTCCGGGAGAAGGCAGAACTTGAAATGGAAGAACTTAGGTAAGTAAAGGAAAGTTCATGGTGGTAGTGAGCTGTGGGCAGGAGAGCATGAACAGCACAAGCTCAGTCATGAACTAATACAATCAGTCAAGATATCATAAAAAGATCAGCCGGGGTTCAAATTAGGGAGTGTGAAGACATGCAGCTCAGAATCATGCATTGAGTTGTACTCTGGGAGATTCTTGAAAGTTAAATTGTGGAATTTAGAAATTATACCATAGGTACAGAAAAACACTGGAGGTTCTTGGGCAAGGAGACAACACACTGAAATCTAAAAGAATTTGAGGGGGCAGGCTTGAAGCAAGAAAACCAGCTCAAAAGTTGTTAAGAGTATCCTGGGCATGGGAGTATAACTACTTGGGTCCGGATGGCAGCAGGAATAGACTCAAGATCTGTTAAAGCCTGCCTCACTCATTGTAAGAACAAGAAAATCAAAATCAATTGTGAAAAGCATTCATTTATCAATTTATTGAACAAAGGCAAAAAAAAAAAAGTACTGAATGATTAGAATTAGGGAGGCATTACTAAAAGAATTTTGTTTTTATATCCATATCAACCCATAAAATCTCATACATATAACCTATTCTTATCAAATGATCTGAATTGAACCGTAGGTTGTTAGAGCTAAAAGAGACCTTAAGTCTTTTACTCTACTTTTCTCATTAAAAGAAAAATTTAAAATTTAAAAAAGAAAGAGCCACGTAGGAGGGCTCTCTTAGGCTTTCAGTGAAGGCAAAATTACCTGTGATAAAGGTAGGACTTGCATGTCCTTTGTGTAGAAACAACAAAAATGAGTAAGATGTGAAAACCTTTTAAAAGCAAAACATTAGTAAGTAAAAAATGGCCTCACATACAGTCACATCTCAAGGCAAATTTCTACTGTAAATTTTTGAGTACTGCCACCAAGCAGGGATATTACTTTATTAATAATGGTTTTTTAACCAGTGATAAACCATTATTTAATTTCCGTATTATTTAAAGTTTATACAGATTTCAAGGTCCCTTCCAAATGTAAGATTCTATAATCCTGTAAAAGTAGAAGGACAACTTTCCCCTATGAACATATAGTAAGAGGCAAATGTAACCTATACAATAGATAACTGAGATAAACTTGAAATCTATTTTTTAGAAGTAATAGATTCAGCCTGAATTCTAAAAAGGGCACAGTAGGTTATCTCCTGAATAAAAACAAACAAAAAACTCTTCCATAAAACCGTAATACCCTTTTAACCTAAATAACTTGATGCATTTGAAAAATTCTAACTTCTGGCTTCTGTATGTTGTTATTCTGTCCAGTCTGCATATTATTTTACAAACAAGTTTTAAAATTTCATGTCACGTTCAGTAACATTCCGAAGACCAGAATCACTTAGCAAGTAAGACTGGCACTAATTTTCATCTTCAGCTCGTCCCAGAATGAGATATTAATGTGAACTAGGCAATATACATGAAGGTTCCATAACCTTCAGTACCAAAGTCTAAAAAATCTGTAAACTGATTTTTAAAAATTGAATGGCAGAACGCTACCAACTTTGTGTCACTACAGTGAACTATATAGGCACCCTGCTGTTTCTCATTAACTTCTGACCATTAATATCTCAGAGCGGGTAGAAAGAAAAAAGATCAATTTTGCTGTCAACTTTTATTTTTAAGCAAGTTGTTTACAGGGCTTTAAATTAGATTTCTAGATTACTTAGTATATTTAATTATCCATGCCCTCCCAGTCTGTTACCAAAGCTCAAATAAGAATTGGTTTTACCAAGATTTGGGCCCCATATAAGTTAGATATTAAAAGGAAAAAAAGAAACAATCTAATTTTAAGGAAAAACAATGGGGATTCTCTTGGGATCCTAGAGCTGGATTCTTAAATCATTCATTCATTATCCTAATAGGAGCCAATAGGGAGAGAGAGAGACTTTTAAACATCTAAATGGTCAGGTACACTTAAAGGTACATGGCATATACTGGTCTAGGAAAAAAGAAGAAAACCACAAGGTAAAATTCAGAGTATTTCAACAGATGTGTACCAAATAGCAAGTCACCTTACTAGGAAGATGGTCACTGATATAGCTAAAGAGAAAGGGCCATAAAGCAAACTGTGACCAGCTTATGTCAATGAGAAACACGAAAGTACTTTAAAAAAATAAGTAAAATCTGCATTTTACTAGAAATGACTAGCTGGTGTCTTGGTTTGGTAGTGCAACTGCACCATTACAGCAAGGGTAAGCAGGTCAATCCCTTGCAAAACTTACCTTGATTGGCCCAATGGAAACAGAAGGCCCCAGAAAAGAGAGAAGCATCTGGCAGTAGCAAATTGTTTTATTTTATCTTTCTGTGGAAAGAAACTAATTTTAAATAAGAACCAGAGCATTTAAAGAATAAATATTTTTTAAAGCTCATTATCTAGTTAGAGCAGCTCTACTAAGAAAACCAGAAGAGCTCCTTGCTGCTTAGAGATGGAAAGAAACAGAAGAAGAATCCGAGTTGTTTCTCCATCACCTAGGGGAGTTTTAAAACTTGTGTTATTCTAAACAACAGAATAAATGGTTCTTTTTTAAAAACAAAACAAACAAAAAAAAACCCCCCCAAAACTCCTACAGGCAGAATCTTTTGGGCCTGGTCAAAAAAATTTGAATAAAGATTTTTATACAAAATTAAGGGCTACATTACAAATAAAAAAGAAGAAAATCACTTGACATTAAGCCCTTCTACTCCTAAGGTTAAGTTAAAAGAAAAAGACACAAAGCAAGCTCCTTTCTCCACTACAATTTCACCAATAACTTAAAATAGCAAGGCTTAAGTGACTATCAACATAAACAGTATTAATTAGCAAAAAGACCATACCTAATTGACTGGCTTTCCAATATATTTTATCAGCCTAAATTTTGGATGATTTATTGAGATACTCAAATGGAAAGAACTCAGCCACCAAAGAACATGTGTATTACAGAACCTGACAGGAGGCATAAAATTATTCATGGTAACTGAACCTGTTACCTTTCTTGGATGCTTCTCTAGGAACTCAGTTCTACTGAATTCACTGAGTCAGCACTAAAACCTTTTGATCTAAATCACTCCCACAAAATGTCCATTTACAATTTATGCTGGGGGATGAAAGGGACAGCTCAAAAGCAGGAGTGCAGAAGCAATAAGCATTTAAAACAAAACAGAAACAAAATAGTGTAAGTGGAAAATGAACCACCTATTTGGCACTGTCCTATGAAGAATCAAATTGGAGTAGAATCTCCCTACTCTACCCCCACCGCGCACGCATACACACACATACACAAGAAGAAGCTACTTCAGAAATAAACTTTATTCTAAGGCAAAGACCTAAGCAACTGTTATTTTCAGATTCTATGCATTTATGTGGTCCACGGACATAAGTTATGTTGACCTATATAATAATATTCACTCTTCAAACCTTAACTTCAATTGACATACTTGGAAAAAGAAAGTTATTAAACTAAAAAGACTACATATACAGTTACTTGAAAAAAGAACTCTTAGTTTCGTTGTGGTAGAAAATAAATCTTTCATACAGAAGGCTTTTCCTTACATTCAAAATTTGATTAGTGTCATGACTCAACATTTGACTTATTTGACAATATTATTTTGATATAAACTAATCCTTAAACAGCTGCAAATATCGACCCAGGTTTTTAAATCTTGACACAATGATACCACAGGCAAAAATAAACAAATACAAAATAAAACAAAAACATTCTTACTTGTCCCATTGGCGGCCCTCCCATAGGGGGCATCATTTGCGGCATCATTCCATGAGGTACAGGAGGCATATTCGCTCTCTGACCCATAGGGTGCATTCCCATTGGGGCATAATGCATGCCAGGGTGCCCCATCTGAAAAACAGGGACAATTTAAAAATTAGCAAGTAAGAACAAATGCTTCTCAAAAATCTGATTTCCACAGATCGGTTACGCTCAGTGGCTTAATATTAGACCAATGTGTGATTCAATTATTGGGTTAGCTTATACTTTCTTGTCTTAAACAAAATGCACCACCCACCAGTATTTATAATGAGCTTGCAACTGACCAAGTTACAGAACGAAATGGGAAAAATTAAAATAATTACTGGACAGCTAGAGTATAGATTTTATTTTTTAAAGCAGGCTGCTTTAATCAGTTCCTAGTTAGCTTACTAAACTTGGGGAACACGTATGGGAAAGCCAATTTAAAAACTGTTACGGGTGAAAAACAACAACTTTGTTCTATTCCACACAGAAGATAGCTAGTTAATGTCTTAAGTTAAGTAACTATTCTTAAATTTGTTTTTAAGTTCATTTTAAACTCTGAAACGAGAATTTACCAAATTTATTCAGATAAGAGCTTGTCTTAACAGAACACAAACAATACGGGTACCCAGGGACACTTAATTCCTAACACATATACATATTATTTCCTAATAAAGTCTTCAACACAAGTAAAATTACTTCTGCCAAAAAAATAAAATTTTTTTTCAGACTAAGGTCTATCACTCACAGACCCTAAATACAAATGACTAATACATCCATTTTAATTCCCTTTTAAAAGACAACTATTTATTTACTTGTGTGCCCATTGTTCCAGGTCTTAAAACCAGGTAATTAGCCCCTGCCAATCGTCCCAGCCTGTACCCCTTGCAGACACCGCTACTACTGGTGAAAACAGATTTTGGCAGCCTCTTTCGAAGTCTACATAATCAAGGTTCCGCCTTCCCCCTCCCTGCTACAGTGGGCCTACCTCTCCAAAATGCTCACCCCGCCCAAGGCCCAGCACCTCCACCGCGCATCTGTCTAGGCCAAGCCCAGTAAGAACTTCCAAGGACCCACATCCTTCCCTTTGTGCATCCCCGCTCTCCATTTCTCTTCCTCGTTACGTAGCCCACCATCTCGAGCTCTTTCTTCGTCCACTCTTATCTTCTTCTCCTTTTGGAAAAAGCTTCCTGCCTCTCTGACTTCGTTTTTCATTGTGCCGCTTTCCCCCTGCTCCACCGATCCCTTACCGAGGGCCGTCTCCTCAGGAAGCCGTCAGCAGAGACCCAAGAGCTGGAGCAGAGGCTTGAGCCGGACAATCTCCGCTCCCCGTCCCCGGAACCCCGCGAAGGAGGATGGCTCTCCATTTCACTCACCATGAGGCCTCCACGCTCCGCTCCCGTCCCCGGCCTCATCGTCGGGCTCAGACTGCTCCGCCGGCGGCCACTGCCGCTACACATACCAACAAGAAGCGATCTGAGTGGCTGGCGCCCGCTGGAGCCAAAGGTTAAAGGCTGCCCTGCGCTACGGGGCGGGATCAGCGGGGCCAATAAGCTGACAGGCTTCCCCACTGTCCAATCAGAGTGCGCGGCCGACACGCAGCTCTGCAGCGATTCGCCCCCAGCTTCAGCCTCACTCGGCGTCGCCTGCATGGAGGGGGGGGTAGGGGGACGGAGGAAGTTTCTGCGCCTCCGCCGGGAAAACTCCACCAACTTTCCCCGGGGAAGGGAAGACAACCGTGTCCCAGCTTCCCGAGCTTAGACCACCTCACCCCGTAGGGGGTGGGGCAGTTGGGGCCTGCCACCTTTACTCCCTCCGCCCGAGTTACGTACGCCCCACAAACCTGAGGCTGCCCGGGGTAGGGTAGGGTGGGGTGGGGGTGGGGTTAGCAGCTTCTAGCGTTAGCGGTGGCAGGGGCCAGGCGCGCGCGCGGTGCTCGAGGAGGAGGAGAGGGGGCGGGGAACAGGAGAGGGGGGCTCCTTAGGAGAGGGTTCGAGCTCCGTACGCACCAGCTGGAGAGCCCGCGGAGGGGGCGGGAAGGAGGCGTGTCGAGTAGCGTGGAGGGAAGTTGTGATGGGGCGGGGGGGAACAATACGAAAGGAAGGGAAGGGCAGTTAAGGCGAGGGGAGAACGGGGCCAGAGAGGAGTAGGGCTGTATAGCGGAAGAAGGGAGAAAGCAAATCGGTTCGGAAATGTGAATCAGAGGGGTATGGGCGGGCGCTAGGACCGGGCGTCGAAAAGATGCGGCTTTGGGGCTGCCGGGGCGCGCGCTTGCCTGGAGGTGACGCGGCCGTGGCGGAGGTCTCTGGCCGGGACGAAGCACTGCGGGGAGAGGAGACTTGGCTCCCTTTGGCCTCGGCTCGCCTCTTTCTGTGCACTTCTCTGCTTCCTTTCCTTCCTATTGAGTTGGGGTAGTGCTCTGGCCCAGGGGCGCCAAACCTTTCTTTAGATCCCACTGCACCTTCCCCACCCAGTTGCGCACCTTTGCGCACCCCTGCGCGCCAATGCCGTGTGGTGGAGGCTGTGGGGGGGCCTGGCCGCTGATTGGCTGCTGCGAGGGCGGGGCGGGGCGGGTGGGATTCTCTCGACCTCCGCTGGCCCTCTCGTCTTTCCCGCCATGTCGTTCGTGGAGAGCGGGAGGCGCTCGGCTGGTCTGCGCCGACGTCTCGACACCCCTGTCACGTTTTCCCAGCCGGCGTTTTCCGCCTTCGCTCAGGGGGATAGTTGGGGTGAGGGTGAAGTGGACGAGGAGGACGGATGCGACCAAGTGGCCCGTGACCTGCGGGCGGAGTTCTCGGCCGGGGCGTCGTCGGAGCCTAGAAAGGGCTCTCTGTTCCAGCGGGACGGGGACGGGTCTCCAGTTCTGCCCGATAAACGCAACGGCATTTTCTCGGTGGTTGCGGGCGGCCGAGCCCAGGCTCGGCGGTGGCCGGTCCAGGTCCTCTCAATTCTTTGTTCGCTGCTGTTCGCCATCCTCCTCGCCTTCCTCCTCGCCATCGCCTACCTGATCGTAAAAGGTACTGAAGCTCCGGCCTGGAAAGTCTGTCCAGAGTAAAGTTGAGCCTGGACGTGACTCCTGCCTTTCATCTCTCACCTCCCCATCAAAGGCCGGCAAGTTGGTAGTGGTTTTCACCCAGAGTCCTCATTGGCACCTTTCTTTGCTCATCTCCTTTGTTTTGTTCTCTGAATGGTGGAGGACCCTGGTCCAAGCTTAGGAGACCTTTTTTAAGAAAGCGTCTTGATTAAATGGGTAGCCTTGAGGAAACAATAGAGTCAGTGAACACTTGGGGTGAAATGTTGGCAAAATTAAGCAATATGTAGGACAAGAATCATTAAAAGTGGGTGAAAAGTGTGCGATTAAAATAGGCTATACATATTCAAAGACTTTATTTAATCCACAAATGGTTAAAGGTTTGCTATCCACTGATTCCTTTGTACACGCACAGAATTCCAGAAAGAAAGGATTTCCATCCCACAGTCTAAAGTTCTACTTTTATAGATAAAATAATTAGCTCCTCTTGATTTTGTATTAGGTTTTCAACCGAGTGTAGTGGTTAAGTTTTATAAGAGGAGCTAGATAACCTATTATTTTAATGATTATTAGTTTTATTGAGTGTGATGTTTATATATCAGCCAGATTGGAATAGAAAGAGATGTGCCGTGAAAGATTTTTCAAAGTTTATACGGTAAACTATATGGCTGGATATTTATATTACAGTGGAAAGAATAAGACTGGAGTTTAAATCTAAGTTCTCATTCGTGTGTGACTTTGGCCAAGTTATTGACAAAGAAAAATTAACACAAAAACTACTTTAGTTCTATGAGAAGCACCCAACAGGTTGCCACTCAAATGTTAGTTTTACTTCACTAAATAGAATTAAATCAGCTTAACTCCAGTTTTAATTTTTCCTCATTGCTTCCAAGCTCCTACTGGATTGCAGATGGCAGCTAACAACTTAGGCTTGATTTTCATACACAAGACAGGTTGGCAAGTTAATGTGAACCTCTTTATACAATGATATTGGGTGTAAACTGTCAATGTTAAATATGTGGGTGTCAGTGTTCCTTTCTTCTTTCACTCCCCTCTTTTTTTCACTGTATCTCGGAGAGAGTTTAGTAGGTTATTTCCCTTGTGCTGTGAGAGATTTCCTTTTTATCATTAAGTCACAAAACTTAAGTGGAATCCATTGCAGAAGACACTGAGTTGTGCTTACTTTTGAGAATGGAAGAAAGGAACCTAATACGCTGTGTAATTTGCATTACATAAAATATTTTCAGGAGCACCTGGCTGACAGTCGTGGGAAGAGCATGTGATTTGAGGTTTTGAGTTTGAGCCCCACGTTGGGTGTAGAGATTAAATAAATAAACAAACTTAAAATATTTTCACAATAACTCTAAGAAGCTTTGTGTATATTTGGCAGTTGACTCGTACATGCTTTTTTTGCATACCGAAGATCCCATCGCTAGTAAATGGGAATCAAAATTTGGACCCATTTGTTTCTGACTCCATAGCACTTTCCACAACTCCACAATATTTTCCCAGCCTTTGATCTACTATTCAAATTGTAAAATCATCCTTTTTACTCAAGCCCCTTTTTTTGTATTTACAGAGTTACATGCTGAGAATTTAAAGACTGAAGAGGACATAGACACTGGGCTACTAGGTATAAACTTAACTGTCACTTGATTTGCTTTTGAGTTCATTTTTATTTTTTGAGATCATGTTTAAACTACAAAATTTTGGGTAAAATAATGTAATCCCTTGTGCAATTCATTCAGTCTTAATTATTTTGTGTTTGTGTGTGGTAAATTTTATTAGGTTTTCTTTTTATATATACTTGGTTTGTGTGTGTATACACCACACACACTAGAAATACAATTGGAACACAACTGTATGTGACAAAGACCCAGAGACTATTTAACATTTTCTAGTTACTTTCTGGAAAAGTCTTCTTATACTTTTTCTCAGGAATTAAAAACATACAAAGAAAAATTCCTCATGATCTTAGCAAAGATGACATCTTAAGCAGACCTCAGGAGAAATTGAGGTTTCTATCTCCTTATAAGAACTTGTTTTTAAAAAAATGTAGAAAGTATTGGGCATACTTGGACAGGTTAATGATGACTAAGAGTCAGACTTGAGTTTCTATGGAATGTCTATAGAATGCTCTACAGAGGGGCTCCTGGATGGCTCAGTTCTTAAGCGTCTGCCTTCAGCTCAGGGTCCCTGCTTCTCCCTCTCCCTGCTGCTCCCCTGCTTGTGCTCTCTCTCTTGTATTTATTTCTTTCTGCCAAAATGATTTGAAGTGTCCAGAACTTTACGTGTTTGGGTTATTTTACTCCTGTTTGCTGTAATTTATTTGATTAATCATTCTGAATTGGAAAAAAAAGTGGTTGAGATCCTATCCTGCATGTCACCCCCTCTCTCAGTTTTAGCTGACCTATTTAATCTACCTCTTCAAGGCTAATGCCCTCACAGTGATACAAAATACAGTCTGACTGTTTTTATAGAAGGGGATACCTTTATCTTCAAATTATAGAAACAAATTAGTTTGTTAGATGTCCCGTGAAAACTTTTCTATGGTCTTCTCAACTTCTTGCATGAGAAAATGTACTTTAGAGTTACACGTTTTATCAGTGTGTATTGTTACACTGTTCCGTCTCTAAAAACAGCCAAGATTATGAGGCTTTTCATAGCATTTATTGATCTGTCAACTTCATGCCACAAGAATAGAACAAAATCTTAAGAACTAGGCATGAATTCTATGTTGCTCTTTAAAAGTTGGCAAACTTCATTCACATTTATGAAAAGCATAGGTGGCACTTGCCATCTGAAGGAATGGCTTGTACAGTATCAAAAGGAATATAATAAGGCTTTGTGATTGCCCTGCTGCTTTTTCCACTTTTTTGGATGTGCCTGATAGATACCTAATACTATGACAGCAAATATGAAGATCATTAAGTGTTTGCTAATGGCATGAATTCACTTTCAAGATTTAGGAACAATCTCAGGAGTGAGGAGAAATTGCTGTATCTTTGTGACAAAACAACTGTACTAAACAATACTTATGCCAAAACAAAAATCCTTATTTTGAACCAGTGCTTTAGTGGTCAAATAGAGTATGCTCAACATCTAGTGGATTAATTCAATTTCCTGGGGATAACTTTAAAGTGGGCATAATTATAACAAATATTCATTATAACGTGTAATAGAAAACGCTGTTTTATAGCAAGAGTATAGAATTAACCTGTCTCAGAGAAGCAGTGCCAATATGGGTAAGCTCCTACAAAGTTGAGGTTATTGAAATAACACTTGCCCTTACATTGTTCTAAGCTGGAATTCTCTTCCGTTGGGAGAAAAATACAACATAACCTCTTTACAGAAAAATGTTTTGACTTGACTACTAGCCTCCATTTAAAAGTCCAATTGAGACAGCTGATTGTTGAAAATAGGCCAGTTTTTTTCAAATTTTGACTTGCATTCAAATTAACCTTGAGTTAACTTAGATATGAAGAAGGATTGCTGCATTAGCTTATCCGTGAAGTAATGCCTGTGGAATTATATCCTTACCTGTTTATAATTGATATAAAAGTTTTCACATGAAGAAACAATCTTTAATAAAAACTGTGTTGAATTTGTCCACTATTTACAGGAAAAGCAGAATGCAGCCTTTTTAAATCCTACTGATTTTGTTGTATTTCATTGCATGTATTTTGTCTTGTTTGCTAGGTACCTCATAGGTAAGTGTAATGTTTGATTGTTTTGTGTATTACCCTTTTTTTTGCTGTAATTATTATTGTCCATACTCATTATCTTTATATTTCAGTGATTCCTATTTAAATTTTATTATAAATTTCCTCAATTCTTTGAGAATCAGCTGGTTTTTAGAATCAAATAATGTAAGCATAGTAACTTTTCCCATCAAAGAGTTCTCTTTCTAGACAGATTAATAAAAATTTTGCACACTATAGATTTTTTTATTGCAATTTAAGCCTAGTCCAAGATTGGTATAGCTCATTAAGAGCAGATTTTAGCAGCAGCTCTCGCTTTAGTATGCTTAAGAATGACCTGGACTTTCTTTTAAAAAGTACTTCTAGGTTTTCTTTCAGCCCAGGGTAGACTCCAAGAATCTTCATTTTTTACAGGTGATTTTGATGCCCCACAGTTTAAGAAATACTTTTTGCAGGGTGAGAATCTCATTTTTTAAAAGTGTAGTTTTTTTTGTTTTTGAAGATTTTATTTTTAAGTAATCTCTGTACCCAACATGGGGCTCAAACTTAGGACCACAAGATCAAGAGTCGCACATTCTACTGACTGAACCAGCCAGGGGCCCCTAAAAAGTGTGTTTAAGAGCATTTAAAATCCTTGCAAGTTGACTAGTGACAGACTAATAAGATACAATGTATAAGCACAGATGTCTCTTAAGAAACCTAACTTCGAAAGGATCTGCGACACTGCCATTCTCTTGTCATCTTTGCCTAAAAGAAGTCTTCATGGGAAATTGTTTATAATTTAAACAAAAGAGGTTCATGATGAGCATGGTATCAGTGCATTTGGGGAGTTAATTGATCCTAATGGCTAATAGGATTAGGCTATCAGTGTTCATCTTTATTGGTGAGGTAGACCAGCCAGGGAGGTGTGAGAGATAATGTCACCTGGTTTTGGAACTCATCTCCCCAAATCTTCCCGAGGTGGCACTGGAAGGGCTTTCCTTTTATAATTGTCCTACAAACCATCCCCTACTGTAAGCCTGTTTTTCAGGGAGATAAATAAAACTTAAGTTTTAAAATTGCATTTTAGTCCTTCCTGCTAAAGGTTATTCTCAGGCCAAATTGATAGCACTAATATATAACATATGAATTGTTTCATTTTTGTACATTGACTTTTGTATCTGTCACATTTTCCAAGTTTTATGACTTTTCACACACTTCGTTCTATTTCCAATTTTTGCATTTTTTTTCGTAGTCTTACTACAGGGTGTGATAAAATGACCTTTTATTTGAGGCAAACCTGAAATAAGCACATAAGAAAAATAGAAGGATTTGCTGTTACCAGAAAATGCTTAATCTAAGACTACTGTCATTAAATTAAATGTAGGACTAGTACTTTTAATATACATGTGGTAAGTATGCCATATAGGAATTGTAATCGACTTCATGGAGTTCCTTCAGTCTGAAAAGCTTTTGATTTTTGGTACTTGTCACTGTTTGACATCTACTAGTTAATAGTTAACACTAAGTCCCTCTTGTGGATAAGACCAGATATCTAGCATCTTGCATTGTCAAGGGCTTTTGTTTTTAAGCTGCCCATCTAGTTCTGCTTTATGATTGAGATGTTTACAGGCTTCTGAACATTTATAGAGATGATTGATATCTACTCAGTTTAATCAAAGATGAAGCCAACTCATTTGAAGAGTTTATCAGTTATTTACTCTGCCAAGAGATAAGTGAGACTCTACCTTCATAATTTCATGATACAGAACATTAGAGACTTGGTAAAAATTTCTAAGAGAAAGGGTGTGTTGGGAAGTGACCCATTCTCTTAGAAAGGCACAGGTTGAAAACAAGCACTCAGTTTCTTCCTTACAGTGAAAAATGACTGAAACTGTGAACTTGAACTATTTTCAGTGAATGTATGACTGTTGTAATTTGAGGCCACTGTGTATTAAGGATATGATACAGTGCTCTCTGAAGCTGAGTGGGGTAACTCAAATATTTCATGGAAAATTTCACAAATACATTATCCTATTCTGTGGCGGGGTTTGTAAAATTGTGTGTATTGCTTATTCATATTAGTTAAAGAATGGTGACTAAGGCAAAAAAGAAGAGAAAAATGAAAGCCCAAAAGGACTGGAAGGATGCAACCAAAATTTTAGATAGTTTACCTGGGTTTTAGATCTTATTATTCTCTATTTTCTGTAATGAATGACTCTAACTCTCAATAAGAAAAACTTTGTTTAAAGAAAGCACAAATTTAAGTTTAGAAAAATATAAGTAACACATTTCAGCAATTAATAATACTTTTAACCTTTACAACATGCGAACTTTATTAATTTTTTACATGTGTTATTTCACCTAGTATTACCAACCGTCCTGGCACTCATCCGTATAAATTATCTTCTGAACCAAAATTCACCACCATGTATATTAGAATTTTTATGTCACAAGATAGTTTAGGCACAATAGTAAGGGAGAAACAGTGTGGGTTATTAGCAAGAATTACCATTGTGCAGCCAAATTATTAGTCATAAAAATCATTGCGGTCTCCCTACTACATAGAAGCAGTAATGAGAAGCACACATTGGGAGCTCTAAATCTCAAGAAATTGGTGATCTGGGGGATGTTTCTTAGGCTAATGAAGTAAAACTTTAGCTGGCATTAGAATTAGCTGGAAGACTTAAAACTTATTTTACTAGACTTCACCTGTTCTAGAGTTTCTGATCCACTAGGTGTGGGATGGCGCCCAGGAATTCTGCATTTTTAATAAGTTTCTAGTGATGCTGATGCTTGTAGTTATGAGAACCACTGGTCTAGTAGTTCCCAAACCTGACATAATCAACAACAAGAAAATCCTGCGGATTTTCTTTTTTCGAAATTACAAGATCTCAGAACCTATCCTTAACTACTCAAAGTTAAAGTCACTTAACTGGCTTCATGCTTTAATGCTCAATATAATGCAAGGTCTGTTGGACCCAGTTTTCAATTATCTTGAGCAATACTATTTGTAAAAGTGGATATTTTGTGACTTTTATTCTTTCTTGGGGCATTTTCCAGAGACTGAAGTTGAGTTATGTTTTTGATGCAGTAAAGCTTATTTAATCTTGAAATATTGGTCTATTGGATCCTTTTATAAATCTAAGATACATTATGAGATTTTAGTGATCTTTTCTATGTCTTAAATTCTTTCTCCCTATTTTCTCTCCCTCTATCAAATGAATAAGTCTTAAAAAAATGGTGGAATCATAAAAATATGCAATAGAATTGTGGCTATGTGTACTGCTATGAAAGGTCTCACACATTGTTATGTAAGAAAAGTAAAGCACAGGACAGTTTTTCTGGTGAGAATTCCACTTGTGGAAAATGGAATATATATATACCTACATTACCTAGGTAACTATAATTTTTAGAAAAGGTGCACAACAAACTTATTTGATTGCTTTTAGGAGTGGAATTGGTGAATTGAGGTAGGAAGACTTTAACTTTTATATGCTTTTGTACTGTTTACAAATTATGTTAACTCTTGGTAAAATGGGGTTACATAACATTAATTGTCAAGTTTTTAGCTTCAGGATTCTGGAGGAAGGGACTTGTTACAGATTCAGTTATTCCTAGGTGCCACCTAGTATGGCTTTTCTGCTTGTTCACAAACAAATTGAGTTACTTTCTGAAGCATAAGCACTTTTAGACCACGATATTACAGTGTACTTTTTTAGACTTTTCATTGTGAATTGACTTTTATCAGTGGTGTAACTGTTGATCAGTTCAAAGTAAATATAAAATAAAAAAGCCCAAAGTGAGACAAACATTTAGATTGTGGAATAGTGGTCAGTTTTGAAAACTCAAGAATATTCTTGTATTAATTTTGACAGGTATTCTGTTAAAGACCCTGAATGGAAAAGCTTGATGGGCTCTAGAGAGCCTCAGACTTTGTTACTTTTTTAATGTGTTATTTTGTAACTTTCTCACTTTTTTTTTTAGATATTTAGAAGTTTCCATCATTCCACAACAGTCCCCAAACAGATAATTGATTTTTCATAATTACTGTCTTTGTTCTGCAGACTTTATGTATTATACGATATTAAACTTAGTGTAAACTTGTCAATTATTTTCTCCCCTTTAGCAGTATTTATCTAAACTATAACACGTAATAGCTATTTGGCAGAATAACCATCCTTAAGTTGTGGCTGTACATTAAGTACGCTTATAATTTTTATTTTGGTCCCCTATCTCACTGTTGGCAGGAAAGTTGTACCTCAGTCTCTGCTGAGGTTCTCTCTACCACCTAGTCCCGGGTTGGGTTAAGGTTCTAAAGTCTGACATTGTGCCAGGACATTGGGGTGGGGTGCAATCTAGTCCTCAGAACATTTGCTCAAGTGAGTTACTGCTGAAACATCTTGCTTTCTGGCCAGAATGGCCTTTCAGATGTCGTACTTTTATAGCCACATCACCATCTGCTCTTTCTATGCCCCACTTAGGGGAGAGACATCTGTAGGCCTGGCTCTGGGCCCATCTGTCAAGATACTGTATATAGCTATAATCCCTCTGGACTGTTGTGTGGCCTCTCCATGGCTCTGCCAGGAAGCCCCAGCAGTACTAGCCCCCCTTCTCCATATATACACACAAGGACAAACAGACATACCACTTTCTTCAAACAAGGAGAAATCTTTCTCACCTGTGCATTAAGCCCTCGCTTTCTTTCTCCTTGTTCTACACAAACATTTTGTCTGTATCCCAATCAACTCATTATCTTTCATGTCTATTCAAGATATTTTGTGTTGGTCTACCCTCCTCTTGCTTGTATCTATCCTAGTTCCCTTAATCATTTTGCAACATAAAAACCAAAGAGACACTGGGGCTATTTTTCTTTCTCACATCTGGAGCAGTGAATACACAGTCTGTTATCATTTAAAAGGGGGTAAAGGAAAGGGAACTAGTGAGAAAAAATTAAGGTTAATCTTTCAAAAAATACATTGTCACAGTATTTCTTAATACTTCATTGCTCTGAGTTTGTCTTTTAGCTATTAGTCTATTACTGGGCTTTGTATAGATTACAAACAGACTTATGCACATATTTCTTAACTACTTCTTGCTAAAAGGCATCTTGGTTGCACATTTGTGCAGCCAGGAAATTTGGTAATTCGTAAGTCATTCTCAACTGTAGTCTTCTCAACCTTTCCTCCCTCCCAGTACTACTGAGGCCTATGACACACACTTAGTAAACTCTCTTAAGGAGGCAGTTTGAATATATATCTAAAAACCGTCAAATTCCCTCTATTCTCACTTTTTTCATTTCCCTCTTTCTTCCATTTCTGTCTTTTACCCCTTCCTTGAGTCCAATATAATACTATGCTTTTGACTTAAGATTTCTTTGAGAAAATCTTGCAGTCTTCCACTCTGACTGAAACTAAAACCTAGGTCCCAACCCATTTGTAAATTGGGAGTTAAATTTTGTTCATATACTGAGGAAAATTGAAGAATCAGATTAGGTTTATAATGTTTATAGGAAAGCTATAAAGAGTAGACACTGTAAATTCTTTTTTTTTTTGCTTTTTTAAAAATTATGTTAATCATCATACATTACATCATTAGTTTTTGATGTAGTGTTCCATGATTGATTGTTTGCATATAACACCCAGTGCTCCATGCAGAACGTGCCCTCTTTAATACCCATCACCAGGCTGACCCATCCCCCCACCCCTTCCCCTCTAGAACCCTCAGTTTGTTTTTCAGAGTCCATAGTCTCTTATGGTTCATCTCCCCCTCCTTTTCTCCCCCTTTCATTCTTCCCCTCCTGCTATCTTCTTTTTTTTTTTTTTTTTTAACATATAATGTATTATTTGCTTCAGAGGTGCAGATCTGATTCAACAGTCTTGCACACTTCACAGCGCTCACCATAGCACCTCCCCAATGTCTATCACCCAGCCACCCCATCCCTCCCACCCCCCACCACTCCAGCAACCCTCAGTTTGTTTCCTGAGATTAAGAATTCCTCATATCAGTGAATTCTTATGTCAAAAGTGCATGGTATGGAAAGAAAGGAGTCACTTAATACTAGGTAATAAAAGATAGCAAGCTGTGATTCACAAAGTAAATGAAAAATGTCAAGACATTTTAACAGTGAAGTATTTTAACCATTTTGTCTATAGTTGAATTTTATAAAGCTGAAGATAACTTATATTCTTAAGTTAAATTTGTACTCTTTTTCCAATGTTAAATAATTGAAATATTAAACTATAAAATGTTATAACTATTTGTAATTATTTTATTAACTTATAATTGAAATGTTAAGATATTAAATTATATGACTTTTTTTCTTTTATTAAAAGGTTCTATTTATTTGAGAGAGAGAGCATGAGCTGGGGGAGAGGCAGATGGAGAGGGAGAGGCAACTCCCCACTGAGCGGGTAGCCAGATGTGAGGCTCGATCCCAGGACTCTGGGATCGTGACCTGAGCTGAAGGCAGATGCTTAACCCACTGAGCCACCCAGGCGCCCCAAAATGATATGACTTCTAATTGTGCTTTAGTATTTTATACTTTTGCATGGGTTTGCTTGTACTAAGCTCAAATCTCTTATGTCACCTACATGCAATTCAGAAGTTCAGAAATACACATGATCTTTTGAACATGAAGATACTGGTTTAATTTAAATGGCTTTGGTGTTAATAATTAAAGTTTTCCTCCTCTCTTCCCATTAAGGATTCTGGACTCTACTTATAATATCTCTATCTGCTGGATTCTCCTGCTGTAGCTTTTCTTGGACAGTGACTTATTTTGACTCTTTTGAACCAGGAATGTTTCCTCCTACTCCTCTTTCACCTGCCAAGTTCAAGTAAGTATTCCTGTTTCTTCTTTTTAAATCCATTCCAACTCTGTTGAAATGCTAAAACAGATAGGAGCCAGAGGCTGCGTATATGTAAGATAACATGTGGAGGTCCCTGCCTCTATAAAATATAAATGACTTAAGGTTTTCAGTTTGGCTCAGCCTTTAGATGAATGGAGAATATTTTAAACTCCTTACCTAGATAATGCAATAGTTTTTTAAAAAATGAAATTCAAGAAATGTCTAAAAAGAAACTTTGGTTGCTGTTTATCCTTTTGGGATGGAATTTCATTTAAACAGTTGATGAAGGCTAAATTTATATCAGCAATGTGAAAGTTTTACTAAGTGCATGTATAAATGGTCAGATTTTTATCAATTTAATAATTGGATTGGACTTCTCCTTAGATTTCAGTTTTGTGTAATAATTAGCAAGCATTTACGGCACCTAATTTATATGTCTAGATCAAATTAGATGCATTTCATTGTGGAACAACATTAAACTTCGTTGGTCTGTATTTTCTGTATTTCAAAGACTTGCAGAAAATTCAGTAGGCAGTGTTCTAATCTAGTTTATTTATGTCAGGAAAGCTCAAGTTTTAAATACTATAAATTTCCAAATAAGAGTATCTACGAACTCTAGTTTGTTCTACAAACTGAGGGGTTGGGGAAAAGTGAAGAGTAGAAAATAAATTCTAGTTTAAGATACGTGTGTTGCCAGAGTATTATGGTTGTTATTGTTGCTATTATTACTACCAGCTCCAGCTTGCTTCATAGACAGCTTGTAGAGATCAAATAAAATCTATTTGAGGGACTCTGTAAATAGGAAGTTTAATACTCACAATATTTATTAATAATCATTGTATAACCAGCTCTTATTATTAGTAAACTTATATTTTTCTGTCTTATAAATCTATATTTAAAACTTTTGGCTTCACTTCAGATGAAATGTATGTGGGTATTTTAAACATCTTAATAAATCTCTATATGAAACATAAATCATATACTTGCCAGTAAATTTTGTATATGTGTGTTAGAAGTAGTTGATGAGTAATTAATAATCTAAATTGACTAAGTTATACCCAACGGTGCAATACCATCCCATAGTTTACATTAGTACCGTTCAGTTGCAAAGTTTATTTTGCTATGTGATATTGTGTTCAATTCAAATTTATACTCTTGCTGCTCGATGACATTAATTACTTGGTAACAAGGGGTATGCATCTAATGTTGATAATATAATGAGACTCTTCATAAGCCACCAAAAATCATAATCTTATTTTTTTTTCCTTTTATTTCTTTATAGCTCACTTCTCTCCTGTTTCTAGCTAGTAGATCTTGCAGCCTGGATATCAGAAAGCATCTTGCACTTAAAATTATTCAGACTCTAGCCTGTCTTTAAGACATCAGTCTCTATCCACTTATCAAGGCTTGAAACTTTTATTCACTGTATTTATCCTTTGCCAAATGTACTCATTCCTGCGTTTTGAAGTGTTATTGGAATATTTTGTCTTTGTACCCTCAATGTTTTTGCCTTTTATAAGGCCTTGGCCAGTGAACTTCAGTCCTTCTTCTCCCCTTCTCCAAACTTTCACTCTTTGAATTCATCCCGTATATGGTTACCTCTGTGAAAACAGATCTTAGTCACAGCTCTTCCTTGCTTAAAAGTCTTCAGTGGTTTTCTCACTGCCTTCAAAATGATGTCGACTCCCAAGTACAGCAGAACAGTCCTTCCCCAAGTGATCCTACCCAACTTCTCCAGCTTTATCTTCAGCTATTTCTCCAGTGCACCCTATGATAACCCTGGCATCCCTTGAATAAACTGTACTTTTGAGATGCCATGACTTTACTCTTGCTGTTTTCTCTTCCTGAAATATCATTTTCCCTTGCAGATTCTCTTCTACCCCCACCAAAATTCATAAGCATTATAGATGTTAGAAGCTTTTGGAGTTAGAGAAAAGCATTTCAGTATTCTCTTAAATAACTGGAATTCTGTGGGCATTTAACTAATTTTTTAAAAATCATCTTTGCATTTTGAGATGCCTAGGTGGCTCAGTTGGTTGAGCATCTGACTCTTGGTTTTGGCTCAGGTCATGATCTCAGGGTCATGGGATCTAGTCCCAGAGCCCAGTGGGGGGCTCCGTGGTGAGCGGGGAGTCTGGTGGAGATTCTTTCCCTCTGTCTGCCCCTCTTCCTGCTCACTCGAGCGTGCACACGTTCTCTCTCTAAAAATAAATGAATAAATCTTTTTAAAAAATTACCTTTGCATTTTTATTTTTAAGATTTTATTTATTTGAGAGAGAGAGACAGTACAAGAGAGAGAGCAAGCATGAGCTGGGGAAGGGCAGAGGGAGAGGGAGAAGCAGACTCCGCACTGAACAGGGAGTCCAACATGGTGCTTGATTCCAGAGCCTGCCCCCCCTCATTATGACCTGAGCCAAAGGCAGACGCTTAACCGACTTAGCCACCCAGGCGCCCCATCTTTGCATTTTTTATTAAACTATAACCAGTATTGATGACCTCTGTTTTCAATGTGTTATTAGTCATTCAATTTTTTTTTTTTTAAAGATTTTATTTATTTATTTGAGAGAGAGAGAATGAGAGAGAACACATGAGAGGGGATAGGGTCAGAGGGCAAAGCAGACTCCCTGCCGAGCAGGGAGCCCGATGCGGGACTCGATCCAGGGACTCCAGGATCATGACCTGAGCCAAAGGCAGTCGCCCAACCAACTGAGCCACCCAGGCGCCCTAGTCATTCAATTTTTTTTAAGATTTTTTTTTTTAAATAATCTGTACACCCAATGTAGGCCTTGAACTCACAACCCTGAGATCAAGAGTCTTATGCTCCACTGACCAAGCCAGCCAGCTGCTCTTACTCATTCAGTTTTAATATGAGATAGTGTTAGATTAGAGGCTTAGATTGCATATTTCTTAATACAGCCCTAAAACCACAGTTTTGAAATATGTACATTATGTTCACATATATATATTTGAATTCCTTTCAATTTATAAGTTGGATAATTTAATTTTATATATGATAAATCAGCTGTTAAATACTCAGGGCCATGAGTGAAACTGTAATTTAAAATTACCTTGTGTTGATACAGACACAGTCCAAAAAAGGTATATAATAAATATAATGATAGATGATGGCATATTAACAGAAACCACAGACAACAAAGGCATATAATACAGTGTTAATTGGTGAAACTGAGTTTTTTAGTGAAAACCCTGCCATCTAGTGCTTGTGGAAAATAATGCAGTAGCTGTACTTCAGAAATGTCAGAATAAGTATATTCTCTTTGTCACCAGTAGAGTGAGAGCTTGTACTAGGAAACAACTTCTCTACCTTTTGAGAAAGTTGAAATCTTCAGACTTTATTTTCTTAGAAATCTGATTGATGTATTTCATTAATTTGCAATATCATGCATTTACAAAAATATCTTTGTAACAGTCTATGTATTCTTTTATAACTTAAACAATGATGTTAATATAAATATTTTTCCTGATTATATAAAAGTAGTGCAAATTCTTTGTTGCAAATTCAAAAAACAAACAAAAAAACAGGAAAACATAAACAGAAAGTGACTGCCAACATTTTAATGTATATCTTTCCATTCTTTGCATATTTTAAAAATTAAACTTGGGATCATAGTATACATACTGTTTTATAAACCTTTTTTTATTTAACATTATGTTGGAACATTTTTCCATTCGGTATTTCTTTTGAATTTTCAGTGTTTTAAATACACTTTAAAGACCAGTCATCATAGATGTCAGTTTATTTTTAAAGGGAAATTAATAATAAATGATAGCTAGATTCTAAGATAATTTACTAAACAGGGATTTGCTTCACTAGAAACCAAAGAAAAGCAGGATAGTTAAGAATCATAAAATGAAGGGACTTTTTCCTTTATTTTTTTAATTTCTGGCACCATGAATATCAAACATGATGAGAGTAAAATAATTGTGTCTAATTGGCTTATTAAAAAAAGCAGTCTTGGGGCGCCTGGGTGGCTCAGTCGTTAAGCGTCTGCCTTCGGCTCAGGTCATGATCCCAGGGTCCTGGGATCGAGCCCCACCTCGGGGTCCTTGCTCTGTGGGGAGCCTGCTTCTCCCTCTCCCTCTACCCCTGCTTGTGTTCCCTCTCTGTCTCTGTCAAATAAATAAATAAAATCTTTAAAAAAAAAAAAAAAAGCAGTCTTTTGCTCTCCTTTGCAGATTTTAAACATTTAGGCTTATTTTTCCCCCTAAATAAGCTAATTGATAGAAGTGGAAAAAAAAATTGAGAGGACTATGTTTACTGTGGCTCTCGGTTGTTTATCCCTAAAAACATAAACTCCTCAAGGGAAGAAAAAACAACATTTTTTGATATTTAGTAAATATTACATGAAAGGTCTAATGAAATCAGCAATTTGAATCAATAATTCATTGGGAGAGTTGAGATTAGAAATAAAACCCTTTTCTTGTATTCATTATTTTTTCATATTCTTTTATGTTTGTTAGAAATTTTTTTAGTTGAGACTACTACAAAGTACCATACACTGGGTGGCTTATATACCACAGAAATTTGTTCCTCTCACAGTTGTGGAGACTGGAAGTCTAAGATCAGGGTGGCAATTTAGTTGGGTTCTGATGAGAGCTTCTGGGTTGCACATGGCCTCCTCATTGTATCCTTACAAGGCTTAGATCAGGTTTCACTCTCATGATCTCATCTAATCCTATTTACCCCCCAAAGGCCTCACCTCCTAATACTATCACATTGAGGGGTAAGGTTTCAGCATATAAATGGGAGAGAGTGTGGAAGGGGGGACAAGCATAGTCCATAACAAAACTTAGAAATTTTCACTTTTATATAAGCACAGGACCTTTAGGAAATAACAAAGTAAAGAACTTTGCAAAGTATGTTTTCAGACAAGTATTTAATGGACTTCAAAAGGCATATTAAGAAAAATTATTATACTGACTTAGCAAACTTTGAGTTAAAAGGTATACTGTAATGTTACACGTGCAGACTTCTCTATTAGGAAGCATTTTCTTTGTGTATTTGGATCAATTATACTTTTAAGTTATTTTCTTAGTTGTTTCTGAAAATGTTACCATGTTAAATAATGAGACAGAGGCAGTAACTTCAGATTAAAGTGTCTATATGGCTTTCCCAACTTCTCGCTACTTTATAAGTCATTATTTTTCTCTTCTAGTCTACTTAATCAACATCTCCAGTTCACTTCACATTAGTTTTCCCCATTCATTCGTTCTGTTTTCTCAGTGATTGCCGAGCAGGCAAATATAATTATATATGTAATCAGTATTTCACATTGTGGTTATCTGCTTTAATTATAGTTTCCAGGAGTTAATGCATCTAGGTATGTGACCGACCCACGCAAAGGTAACTCGTTATTTAAGTCCTCCTGATTGGGGAGGAAGTTAGGTATGGCTAGGGGCGCCTAGAAGCTGCGTATTTCCTAACAGTGAATTTCACATTACCTGTGCTCCATCTAGTGGAGCAGTGATGTAGCTGCAGGTTTATAGTTCTTCAGCGTGCTAAAAATAAAAACTATTCAATTATTATAATAGGTCCCACCTAGGGTAGAAATGTTACTTTGTAGCCTAGAAATAAATTTAGTGGAAAAATTATTATATAAAAAGTGATGGGTTTAGCAAACAGCACAATGTCGAAAGCTCATTTGTTTTGTAATTAAGTATCAAAATATTTAATAACAGTGATACGGAAAAATAGTGAAAGAAGTCATTAAATTTGTTTGCTTTTGTAGTGATTTTAAGATCTGTAGAGTCAGTCAAGGGTCAAGACCAACCAGCATTCTTAAGTTAAGGGTGTTCCTTCATTGCAGTCAATAGTGTTAGTTAACAAAAGTCTTATTGTTGGAATGAAAAAATGCACATTTAGATAAAAATTAAAATTTAACAGCATATGACTATAACCATCAAGCCAAGAAGTTAACTTTGTAGGCATAGAATTATTATTTTATGCTAGAAATATCCACAGAGACTTATTTTCAAGGAGAAAAAAATCAATGCTTGTGTTTAAAGTTATTAAGGATGGGCTGTATTATAGAAATCAAGGATTATAAATAAAAAGAAACAACAACAAAAGAACAAAATCAAGTATTACTGGAAATTTCAAATTTTAACCTTAATGCTGGTCAAAGGTAATATAAAGTAAGATTTCTGGTTAATTGGCTATCTGAATCCAAAGTCTGGATTATTGAATCTCTTGCTGAGAAACTGATTTTAAATAATTTTTCTCCTTCTTGAGAAATATTATACAAAGAGCATGTCATGCATTCACCACGTGTTGTAGATTTTGGAGAATGTCTTAGTTCTTCATAAAACCTCTGTTGTCTTCTAAGAAATTTATCATCACGAATATTACAAGTGAAGATGAGTCTTTTTGAGGATAGAATGAATTATTGGTTGTAATCATGACTTCTTTGATGCAGAGTTCATGGTCAAAAAGTAGGGAAACTTTACAATTATTGGTATTATGTCATGACTTCTAGGAATGTGCAAATGAAGAGTAGCGTCTTTTCACTAAACCTGCTTTAAATATTATCTATGGCATTTGACTGGCAGTCTACAGTATTTCATAGTTAATTAACAAACCAAGAGCTATCTGCTGCCTTCCTGAAACTGTTGGTCTTTTTTGTCAGGATCATTCTGAGTTATCTGCCTTTCTATATCTTTTTCCAGTCACAAGTGATATTTGGTAAATATGAAGATAGTTGCAAAAAAACACATGCTTTTAATTAAATTTAATTTATTTCTCTAAAGCCTTGTTTGTTTTTTAAGTATATTGCCTATTTGGAATCTGCAAAGTAAAGTAGAAGTGAACAGTTGGTTTTTGTGTGAATTGCTTTTTGGTGAACGGTTTTTGGTAATCGTTTTACAGACTAAAAATTAACAAATGTGATCTGATACTCTTGCATGTGGGTTTTTTTTAGTAGGCTTCATGCCCAGTGTGGAGCCCAACGCAGGGTTTAAATTCACAATCCAGATGTCAAGAGTTGAATGCTTAACCAACTGAGCCACCCAGGCAGGCGCCTCTGTGTTATTTTTTATGTATAGTGTCCTGGATGTAATCAGATGCTGAAATATTTATATTTTCGTTACATTTATATATGAGTATGTGTTGTAGAAGGGAAGCATACAATGAGTAAAATATTTAATCCTAGAAAATTCCAGTTTTAGGATTGGCATTGCTGTATTAGAATATTCTTTTTTTATTCAACATTAGGTTTATTTTTCTGTTATTAAAGAGTTTTCTCTAACTTCTTGTCCTTCTTAACTTTGGGGGCTTTAATTCTTGGGGGTTAAGAAGATACAAACAAATACAATAATAAAATCATAGTAGAAATGAGGTCCTGGGAAGGCCTGGGTGGCTCAGTCCGTTAAGCATCTGCCTTCGGCTCAGGTCATGATCTATGGGTCCTGGGATCGAGCCCTGCATCGGGCTCCCTGCTCAGCGGGGAGTCTGCTTTTCCCTTTCCCTCTGCCTCTCCCCCGGCTTGTGCTGTCTCTCTCGCTCACTCTCTCTCTCAAATAAATAAAATATTTTTTTTTAAAAAAAGAAAAGAAATGGGGTCATGGATTCTTTGGCAGTGATACGAGTCTTAGAGGTCAAGGTAAGTGGGTGACTTAGTATTTAAATTAGAAGTCCTTTTCCAGGCACACTAGATTGAACATTGAGCACAATAAGTTGACTCTACAACTTTTTCATAAAGATTTTGGAGAGCTGCCTCTTCGTTGAATCAGATTCTTTATTGCCTTGAACTAATGAAACAGATGTCAGATGGCTAATTGCAGTAGGAGAGAAAACCTACTGACCAAGGAGATAGATCAAGAACTTGGCCTTGATATTTGAGCATCCTGAAGTTTCATTATCCAGATACTGTTTGGAGCCATCAGTTGCAGTGTGGTCACTATTAATAAATACATTGAGGTACTGCGCTGTGGCTTCTTGAAGTAAAGGGTTAAAATATGTGCATGTCTTATATATTCCATTATTGTTCTGAATGGAGACTTAAATAGATATAACAAAATCCAGTAAGAAATCATACTCGGTTTCCTTGTTTTCATGAAGTAATGTAGCAAATGAGTATTTGCTTTGTACCTGTTTGCTATGGCTTTTGCCTGTGTTAATTTACAATGTTTAATGTATGGGTTACTGAAAAGGCACAGGTGTCCATGTGCATAGAACAGCACTGATAAGAAATACTTGAGAGATAGCACTTGCCAGTTTTGTTCTTGGAACTTTTTATGTGTCAACAATCTTTGTAAATCACAAGAGGGAGCCTAGTATATGAAAGGGCTTATAAGATGGAAGAGGTGGCTTCCAGGGCGCCTGGGTGGCTCAGTCAGTTACGTGTCTGCCTTTGGCTCAGGTCATGATCTCAGGGTCCTGGGATGGAGCCCTGCATCGGGCTCCCTGCTCAGCAGATTCGGCCTCTCCCTCTGCCTGCCGCTCCCCTCCGCCCCTCACTCATGTTCTCTCTCTCATATAAATAAATAAAATCTTTAAAAAAAAAAAAAGAAAGAAAGAAAAAAGGGGTGGCTTCTGAATCCAGGCCACACCATATACTGTCAGAAGAACTTTTGAGCAAGTCAGTGTCTCTAAGCCTTAATTTTTTCCTTTCTAAAATGGGATAAAAACAATGATATCCATCCTCATAGGCAATAAGTGTAAGTTTACTAATTAAAGCAACAGATATACCAGGTGATAAAGCAGTCATGGTCCCAGAGTATTTCTTTTCTTAATTGGGATTTTTTTAAGCTAGACGTCTAACTGTGGCCTACTACTGGCTGCCAATTATCTTTTATTGGTAATTGTTACTTATTTTGATATTTTATCCTTGTGTTCTTTTGATATAGACACTTTCTTTAATGAAATAATGCTGATATTAGATAGTAATGATTTTCTTCTTTTTTTTTTTTTTTAAGAATTTACTTATTTGAGAGAGAGCACATGAATGGAGGGGTGCAGAAGGAGAGGGAGAAGCAGACTCCCCGCCGAGCAGGGAGCCCGTCACGGGGCTCGATTCCAGGACCCCAGAATCATGACCAGAGCCGAAGGCAGACACTCAACCGACTGAGCCACCCAGGCGCCCCTAGATAGTAGTGATTTTCAAACATTGTTCTTGGCAAAGTGAAAGTTTGGCAACAAAACACAGTGTCAGTTACTTCCTTTTTTCAAAATAATCTTTTTTTAACTGACTCATGAAATCTAAAGACTTGGGAACCCATTATTCTTATATCTTTTGTACTATTTGCCCTAACTTCCTATGGAATAAGAACTTTGTTGAATCAAGATAGTACTCAGCACAGATGGATGATTTGGGGCATTTTTCTACCTCAACACACTGGTGAATAAAGTTAAAATGTTTGACTTTATTCAGTTTGCAAGCTAGTAGATTGCTATATATAGATAAACTGTGGGTTAATACATACATACTTTCATCCAACCAGATACACCTTTATTTCCCTTTGACTGATTTTCAAGGAACTGTAGTACAATAAGAGATATTTAAAATGTATACATACGAGGGTGCCTGGGTGGCTCAGTCTTTAAGCATCTGCCTTCGGCTCAGGTCATCTCAGGGTCCTGGAATCGAGCCCCACATTGGGCTCCCTGCTTCACGGGGAGCCTGCTTCTCCCTTTCCCTCTGCCTGCCGCTCCCCCTGCTTGTGCACGTTCTCTCTCTCTCTCTCTCTCTCAAATAAATAAAATCTTAAAAAAAAATAAAATGTATACATATGTAATTCCATTTTAAAGAACTTTGCTCATCTTTAGGATCTTTCAGTGCCCATAGGTCATTACATTAGTTAATATCACACTGGCAAAGCATGGGATTATGACTCAGTTAAAATTTCTAGTTGGCAAAATTTTAGATAGAAGACTAGTGTGTATAGGGAGGGATAATTATTGCAGGATTGAGATCCAAAAGGGATTAAAGACCTCATGCAGACCATCCTTATGCTATACAGGAGATAGTAGGACCAGAGAAGTTGGCAGTATAGCTAGGAAACGAAATAAAATGCTAAGGAGAATAAAGTCTTTTTAAAAATAAGGAAACTCTTTAAAGTTGAAATTTTGAATTCTATTATAGTTTACTAATGTGTAGATTGATAAGTCAACTTGCTCCATTAGGATGGTACACACTTTATTTTAATATTTATTTATAATGAGGTCCTTGAGCCCAGTAAGGGGCTCCATCCCAGGACCCTGAGATCATGACCTGAGCCAAAACCAAGATTCAGACGCTCAACTGAATGAGCCACCCAGGCACCCCAGCTCCCACGTATTTTTAAGAATGATACATTACAGTGAAGTGTTTATGTTTATACTCACCTTTTACATCTTTTAAGTAAATATTTATCCAGATAATCTTTACCTCAGATTTATCATGAAACCCTGAAGTCAGTACACAGTCATGTTTCTTTTCTTTTTTTTTTTTTTTAATTTATCTGAGAGAGAGAATGGGAGACAGAGCATGAGAGGGGAAGGGTCAGAGGGAGAAGCAGACCCCCCACTGAGCAGGGAGCCTGATGTGGGACTCGATCCCGGGACTCCAGGATCATGACCTGAGCCGAAGGCAAGTTGCTTAACCAACTGAGCCACCCAGGCGCCCCACAGTCATGTTTCTAATGACTTTATATTTCAATAGCATTTTCTATTTTTCAATAATTTAGAAGTTTATTTGTTAGGACAGTGACCATGACTTAAAATTTGTCCTTACTGATTTATAATTTGTGATTATAGAATTAATACAAGCTCATTATAAAACAGCACAGAATTATATACTTTTTTTTTTTTTAAGATTTTATTTATTTATTTGACAGATAGAGAGCACAAGTAGGCAGAGTGGCAGGCAGAGGGAGAGGGAGAAGCAGGCTCTCCGCTGAGCAGGGAGCCGGATGCGGGGCTCGATCCCAGGACCCCAGGATTGTGACCTGAGCCGAAGGCAGCCGCTTAACCGACTGAGCCACCCAGGCGCCCCCAGAATTATATACTTTTGAAGGTGAAAGGCTTGCAGAGTCTCATTTTAAATAACCTGAAATATAACTAGTGTTAATAGACTAGTTCATGATTATTTCTGTATTTGTAATCTTCTTGATTAGTAAAACCTTATGACTATATACATATGTGAATATGTGTGTATATGGTTGTGTGTGTGTATGCATTTGAAGTATATCACTCCACTCAAATATAACCATACTTTAAAATCTGGTAAGCTAACTAACAAGATAGTTTTAATCTTATTCTTTGATACTCCATTCTAAAAATATTTTGCTGTATTTTATCCTAAGAGGTTACTTTGAATGTACATATATAAACACACTTATATACCCAGTGTGTAGCCACTGTCCTAACAAGGTAAATCTGTAATAGGAAGAAAGAAGTAGGAGAAATTTTCCTCTTCAGGTAGTCTCTTACTTGATTTCTTACTTGAATTCCCTGTCATAAAAAATTTCAAAGAAGTCATGAAATCTATTTAGAACATGATGCTACAGTGAAACAAATTTTATAAGTGTTCATTCAACCTATTTCTTTGTTTAAAATTACAGTGAATTTGAAGTTTTTATATAGAAAGTAATTGGGATAGATTTCTGAAGTGACGGTCTAGTTAGAAATCTCCTTGCTAATTTGTAGATTTCCAAATAATGAGCAACAGTATTTACTTTGAGGCTTTTAGAATCACCGGAAGATCTAGCTGAAAATAGAGATTCTGATTCATTATGTCTGGGGTGGGGTCTGAGATTCTGAGTTTCCAAGAAATTCACAGGCGTTGCTTATATATTGCTGGTCTATGGACTATACTTTGAATAGGAGGGCTTTACGACAGAAGTCAGCAAACATTTTCTGTAAGGGGCCAAGTGGTGTATATTTTTAGCTTTGTGGATCATATGGTCTCTCACATAGCCTTAAAGTTGAAATAAGTTGATTTTTAGCACCAAAGCAGCCATAGACAATACCTAGAGGAATGAGTGAGGCCATGTTCCAGTAAAAAGAAACAGGTGCAGGACAAATGTGTCCTAGTTTGCCAACCCCTGCTTTAGGAGACTACTCTGAAATTAGATGGTGCTTACAAAAGATTTTTAATTTGGGGGCAAAATATATATATATATATATTAGGTGGGGTAGGCTTGTCTATTTATATAATTTTAATTGGCTAGTTTTATAGCTGGAAGGGTATGACACACATTTCTAAAAATCACATTTCAATTTTGGGAAAACAAGTAACTGCTTCATACCTTATTGATAAACTTAATAACTTACTGAATACCTGAGTTTTAATGAATAAGTGGTGATACTAAAGTAGTAATGAAAGATCAACTAAAGGCTGCCCTTTGAATAAGCAGGAAAGCTTACAACTTGAGGATGTTTAAAATTATAACAAAATAAAATAAGACAGCTGCTCTAAAGCCCATTGTTATTTTACTCACTTCTTTAGATTGTGAATCCAAAGTGACTTCCTTGCCAAGTTTGGGAAATGTTTTTCAGGGTTAAGAAGTGGAGTGGGAAACATAATTTAGTGGCGAGGAAAATAATTTTAATTGAAATTTTACAATAGGAAAGCCAAAGTAAATACAAATTTTTGTTGTTCAGTTGTTATGAACTATAAGAAAAACTGGCTTCCTTTTACCAGGCCTTGTGTAAAGAAAAAAGTTTGATGTGCCTGTCCTATAAAATTGCAAAACTGTAGAGGTCAAAAGAAAGGTCAAGTAGGAGGTAGAGCCTGGAGCAAAGCTAATGAAATGTTAAAATAGCAGAAGACTTCAAATTCATTCTAAAATAGGGCAAGGCCTGTGATGTTCCATATAAAGGGAATAATGAGGCAGAGTTGAATCATCCAAACTAAGATCTGAGTAAACAGAGTTCACAACCCTCGTAGTCTAAACTAAAATCTCAGCTAGCACTATCCATCCATGCATCCATCCATCCATTGATCCATCTCCTTTTTTTCCCCCTGTGGCTATTCCAAAGCCTTATCACATCATACTCTTTTCTGTGGGCTCCACTTCCAGTCACAGAAAGGTCATTGTGAGTGAACTTACTGCTTCTTCCATCCCCTTCTCAGGATTATAAACTTACTTTACATACACACCCATTATCCTATTTCTCTTCTCTCAGAGTATTAAGTGTCCTTCCACCTGCCCAAACTTAATTTTACTTCCTTTGCTCTAGATCCTATACCCTGCCCATCCCTGCAATTCCATTTTTCATATATCTTCAGCCTTTCCCTTTGTAGCTAGTCGTCTTGTTAGAATACTTCTAAAACATTCGAGTTTCTCCTCTGGTAGAGAAAAAAAATCCTCATGCCCAGTTCTCCTCTCCACTTCTAAGCATCTTGGAAGAATAGAGAAGGGGTAGGCCCTGTCTCCACAGTGACTGCATTTGCTAGCAGAGGTATCTTGCAGTTACCCCTACACTAAATTGTTTTCTCCTTGAATTGACTGCAGTCCTCCTAATTACAAAATTTAATGTTCTTTTTTTTTTTTTTTGAGAGCGCTTCAATGCGCATGCATGCACACACACATTGGGGAGGGGGGTGGCAAAGGGAGAGGGAGAGAGAGAATCCCAAGCAGGCTCTGTGCCCAGCCCAGGGCCCAGTGCAGAGCCCAATACAGGGCTCGATCTCACAACCCTGAGATCATGACCTGAGTTGAAAACAAGAATCGGATGCCCAACAGACTAAACTACCCCGGTGCCCCGTGCATTTTTCAATCCATTATTTGAGATGGCTTATGATTCCTCCTCAGAGTTCTTTTCTTTCTTAATTTCTATGACACTACTCCCTCCTGTTATCTTTCAGCCTTCTGATCACTACTTCTCACTTGTGGAATCATTTTTTCAGCTGCTACTAGTTGGCTGAAGTCTTCCAAGTCTTATCTGGCCTGCCTTGAGGCTCTTTCCTGAGAAACCTGCCTTTTGGTTTTTATTTGTATTTCCTGTTGCTTGCTGGGAATTTTTACTTCAGTGTCCTGCAGGCATAATTCAGTTTAGTATATCTAAAATTGACTTCATTATTTCTCACTGCCCACCAGCCTGTTTCTTCTCCTGGCTTCCCAATCGCGGTGAATGATATTTTATCCAGCCAGTAACTCAGGTGAGAAACCTGGCATTGCCTTCAGTTCTTCCTTCTCTCTCAGTAACTCCAGCCAGTCAAGGACACAAAATAAAGGCTGGCATTTATTGTCTGTGTGCTCAATAAATGCTAGGCAGTGTAACAAATATTGCTAATGCTATCTTAGTCTTCAGAGAAACACTATAGAGAGGAATTGTTATTCTCATTTTAAAGATAAAGAATTAGATTTTCAGGTAAGTTAATGTAGTTTTTTAAGTACTAGAGCCATGATTAAATTCCAGTTGAAAGAGAGTTGGCTTTCCAGATCCTTTACTCTAACCATACTAAACCATTAACCACCTCCATTGTTTCTTGCTTCTATACATGTTGTTATTTCTTTAGAACTCTAATTTCCTCATACTCAGTTTTAGATCAGGCATTAACTCTTCTGTAGAATCTCTCCCCTTCTACAAGCCAGACAGCTCCCTTATGTTCCAGTAATGCTGTCTAAAACTTTTAACACTTCAGCACATTGTGTCATTAGACTCTTGTCTTTGAAGGCAATACTGAGGACAGTACTGATTCTTGCTCATTTCTCTATCTCCCATATATAATGCCTGATACAGATAATACATTATGTAAATTTTGGTGAAGTAAAAGAATAGAGAATTGAGAAAATTATAAAGTAAAGAATCAGAGTATAAAGTAAGGGGTGAATGTATGTTGTTCTTTCCTTAACGAGAGACAGCAATTCCTAAGGGAGGGAAGCTTTCTTTTAAAAATTCTAACCCTTATGTCCTAAATAGCACTGGTAAAATTAGTTGGAATACACACATCTTTATTCTCTCCAGCAATTTTTATTAAGTAATTTTTAGGAAAAAGAATACAAAAGAAGTTGTGTCATTTTGTGTTTCTGAAAGGAACATAAAAGGAAATACACTTCGCAAGTAATTGAAATGTAGTTGTGTTTAGTATTTTCCTTCAGATTTTGGGTTTGGTTAAGAAGTTTGATTCCAGATGAGGAACTGATAGTTATTCCAACCAAAGCTCACACAGCTTAAAATTCTTTGGGAATTGGGGATTTCTTGGCCAGGGATAGAACAAAAAATAAAAGGCAACTCACATGTGTGAAGGGGGAATAAATTAGTACCAACTAGCTCGTCCTATCTACATCTGAGCCAGTCAGACACAGAAACAAATAGCCAGTTGGTTCTTATTGTGGACCCTTAATATAAACTTCTTATTCTGGTAAGCACAGAGAGCTTTCTGCTTAGAGCAAAATTGGTTAGCACTGAAATGACTGCTTCAAATGGGGGGAATTCTGTCATAGAAGCATGTCTTAAATGCGGGAACTTAGGGAGAGGAAATATTGGAATTAATGTGATATAAGAATGAAGATTTCAATTCAATAGAGTGTAGTCTGGTATGTAGTATAGAGATTCAGTTCAAGGTCAACCAGTGAGTGCTACAGTAAAAACAATAAACAACATGAAACAAGAAAGGAGACCTGCTAGAACCTGTTGGTCTCTCTCTTAAATAAACAAAGGCAATTTATTTGAAACTTTTGTTAGTGTCTTATTCAGTACCTTAGTTTTAATGTGGTTCCTTTTAATTTCCAGAATCATTGAAGTAATTTGAATCTTAAGTTTTATATATATTCCATTCCTATAAAATATAAATAATTAAAATATAATTCTTTTATAACTTATTCACTTTATAAGTTACTATTAAATATCAATATAAATATATTGCTAGAGAGTATGTTTCCAGAGTACAAAATCTGGATGTAAATATTGGAAGTCTAAGTTCTCTAGAGAATTACAGAGGGAAATGATTATGAATTTGTAGGAAGACGGTAATACCAAGCAGAAATGTACATATACATACACAAACCCATAATTCTTTTTTTTTTTTTTTTTAAAGATTTTATTTATTTATTTGACAGAGAGAATGAGAGAGAGAGAGCACATGAGAGGGGGGAGGGTCAGAGGGAGAAGCAGACTCCCTGCCGAGCAGAGAGCCCGATGCGGGACTCGATCCAGGGACTCCAGGATCATGACCTGAGCTGAAGGCAGTTGCTTAACCAACTGAGCCACCCAGGCGCCCCCACAAACCCATAATTCTTTAGTTTCTTTCTTCTATCTACCTCCTGGGTCTATTTGTATAATCTTATTTTTTGTGTTTTTGTTTTGGCTTTGAGATAGGTCTAGTTGTAGGTATTTTGCTTAAAGGAAGAATGAAATAGAATGTCAAAAGAATTTTTAAAAATCTCATCTGTAGCCAGCTTTCTTTTCTATATAGGCTAACATTTATTATTTGCTATGTGCCAGACACCTGATTCTCAGCTGTGTAAGGGAAAACTGTATTTTTATTTCCATTTTGGGGAATTGAGTCTCAGAGAGGTCAGACAGTTTCTACCTTCATACCCCTTGTAAGTGGCAAAGCTGACACTCAAACACATATCTGCCTAACTAGAGTTTAAATGCGTAAACGCTAACAGGAACCAAATAAATATTTCATTGCAGCATTCTTTATTATTGGAAAGAAAGTCTTTAGAACCAGAACCAAATAGTATCTTTTTTATAACTTATATTTTAGGGTATGGAATTTGTTCTATTATAACGAGTCTATCTTTGTAACCATATTTTTTGCACTCTTATTTTATTTTTAATTTTATTTATTTATTTGTCAGAGAGAGAGAGCACAAGCAGGGGGAGCGGCAGGCAGAGGGAGAAGCAGGCTCCCCACTAAGCAAGGAGCCTGATGCGGGACTCGTCCCAGGACTCTGGGGTCATGACCTGAGCAGAAGGCAGACGTTTAACCAACTGAGCCACATAGGCGTCCCATACTTACATTTTACATACAGTTGACACAAAAGCATTTCGAAGGAATATTAATTTGTTACAGTGTGTTTAGGTATATGGAAAGAATGTGAGTGGCTTGGAAGGAATTTTATCTTGAATTCATTTTCTTGGTCTCATTGATATTTGAAATAATAATTGTAGCAAATCTCTAAAAATAGTCATGTCATTTTCAGAAGTACTTTAAGCCTATTTGAGAGACTGTGAATGCTGAAATAAAATGGAAGGTTTTCAAAGTTAAATATTTCCATTAAATAGTGCTATGAGATGATGGGATTTGATTTCTTTGGGGTGTGTGTGTGTGTGTGTGTGTGTGTGTGTGTTTTCCACCTATTCAGTAGTATAGTCCAAATTAGAAATCTGTATGGCATGACAAAAATCAGCTTGACAGGGCTAGGTATTATCTACCTACTTTTGTGGGTTTGACAGTATTAATATTAAATGATGCTGAAGTTTTACTTATTCTGGATAGAAATTTCTTTATTTTATATCTGATCAAGTTTTTGCTTTGTTGGTTTAAAATATATAATAGAGGAAAGTGTTACCCTTTTATTTTTTTTATTTAAAAAATCTCTACACCCAACATGGGTTTGAACTCACAATCCCGAGATCAGGAGTTGCATGCTCCATCTACTGAGCCAGCCAGGTGTCCCTGGAAAGTGCTACCCTTGATCAAGCTTATCATTTTCCTTTTCCATACCTTTCCCTTCATGAAATTATAGAAGAATTAATGAGCAAAAATTGTATATACTCCACCCAATTTTCCCAACCTTTTATTACCATTTGCCTTGCAATGTGTGACTACTTCAGATCATGAAATAAAAAGTCATGAATGACTTATAACAATAAGAAACATTTTGGAATCCTTAGTAAACCTCATGATAAAACTGAATGAAACAACACACAATAGATGCTTTGGGCCAGTAGGGTTTTCTTTTTATTTTGTGTAAGACCAGTAGTGCCTTGTCTTATACATGCATGCAAATTAAAATTAAGAAAGAGGGGAATCTGGGGGGCTCAGTCGGTTAAGCGTCTGTCTTGTGCTCAGGTCAGAATCTCAGGGTATGGGATCAAGCCCCATGTCAGGCTCCCTGCTCAGCAGGTAGTCTGCTTCTCCCTCTCTCTCTGCCCCTCCCCCCACTTGTGTGTGCTCTCTCTCAAATAAATAAAATCTTAAAAATAAATAAAATTAAGAAAGAATTTGTAATAGACCATAAGTACCTTCTGAGCCTCACACTGAGAGTGAGCCTTTCAAGAACCTACAAACACTAGAATTGCAGGCACTTCCCCCTTTTAATCTTACTCATTCTTTCTTAATATTCATAGAACTTGTGGGATCACAAAATAAAACAAAAGGGCTGAAAGGAAACTGCCTAAAATCACCAGTTCTTTTTACTCTGTGTAAATATAGCGATAGCTCTTTTGAAGATAAGCTGAATCTTGATTTCTCCTACACTGATAAATGAAAAACCATGATTAGGAAAAGGAGGAAGGAACTTGAAATAATTGTCAATTTTGTTCCTTCTGTCTTAAAAATGCCTATTGGTAAAATGTAAAATTCCCATACGTATATTTCCTCACCTCTTCCCCCAGCCCCTATATAACTTATACAAACATAGATCTGTTTCTGGATGCTAAAATCTATTCCAGTGTCTTTTTCTGGTTCTGGTAACTTCTTTTTTTAAAAACGACTTTGTTTTTATGTTATGACTTGATTTCTAGAATTTTTCTTTGCTCTTTTTGCATGTTTACTGTGTAAGATGAACTTAGTACCAAAGTATCATTTTCCCACCAAAGTAATTATGTTGAGCTACTACTGAGATCTCACTGAATTTATAGTTTCTTTCTGAGGTAATTGGTATCTTTACAGTCTTGAGTATTCCCAGATTATGGTAGGTTATTTCTCTTTACTCAGATACTCTTTTAATGTCTTTCAGTAAAGTTTTATTTTTAATTGCAATATAATTCACATAACATAAAACCCACCATTTTAAAGCATATAACTCAGTGATTTTTAGTGTATTCTCTGTGTTGTACAATTACCACTCTCTAATTCCAGAACATTTCCATCACTCCAAAATGAAAATCCCATACTTAATCAGTTACTCCTCTATCATCCCCTCCTCCAGACCCTAGGAGCCCCTGTTCTACTTTGTCTATGGATTTGCTTATTCTGGACATTTCATGTAAATGGAATCATACAAGTTCCAGAAGTGTGATCTTTTTTTTTTTAAGATTTTTATTTATATGACAGAGAGAGACACAGCAAGAGAGAGAACACAAGCAGGGGGAGTGGAAGAGGGAGAAGCAGGCCTCCCGCTGAGCAGGGAGCCCGATGCGGGGCTCGATCCCAGGACCCCAAGATCATGACCTGAGCCGAAGGCAGACGCTTAACGACTGAGCCACCCAAGCGCCCCAGAAGTGTGGTCTTTAATGTCTGGCTTCTTTCACTTAGTATAGTGGTTTTAAAGTTCATCCATGTTGTAGCCTGTATCAGTACTGCTTTCCTTTTTATGGCTGAATTACATTGCATTGTATGGATATGCCACATTTTGTTTAATTTATCTGTTGGTGGACATTTGGTTTGTTTCCACTTTTTAGCTCTTATGAATAATGCTGCTATGAACATTCAGGTGCAAGTTTTTGTGTAAAAACATGTTTTTAGCTTTTGAGTATATACCTGGAATGGAATTGCTGGATCATATGGTAACTCTCTTAACTTTTTGAGGAACTCTCAAACTCTCTTATGCTATACCATTTTATGTTGTACCAGCAATGTGTGAGATTTCTGATTTCTCCACATCCTCACCAATAACCTGTTCCTTTCTTTTCTTTTCTGTTATAACCATCTTAATGGGTATGAAGTGTTATCTCATTGTGGTTTTGATTTGCATTTTTAGAGTGACTTATGATGTCTAGCATCCTTTCTTGTGCTTGTTGGCCTGTGTATATCTTCTTTGCAGAACTGTCTATCCAAATGCTATGCCCTTTTTTTTTAAATTTTATTTTTAAGATTTTATTTATTTTTTGACAGAGAGAGACAGCGAGAGAGGGAACACAAGCAGGGGGAGTGGGTGAGGGAGATGCAGGCTTCCTGCTGAGCAGGGAGTCTGATGCGGGGCTTGATCCCAGGACTCTGGGATCATGACCTGAGCTGAAGGCAGACGCTTAACGACTGAGCCGCCACTCAGGCATCCTGCTATGCCCTTTTTAAAAATGGGTTTTTTGTCTTTTTTTTGAGTCATAAGAATTTATTTATATCTCAGATAGTAGATCCTTGTTATATATATGATTTGCAAATATTTTCTTCCATTCTATGGGTTATCTTTTCACTTTCTTGATATTGTCCTTTGAAGCACAAAAGTTTTTTAGTATGATGAAATCCAATTTATTTTTTCTTTAGTTGCTTATCTAAGAAATCATTGTTTAATTCAAGATTGTGAAAATTGCTACCTATGCTTCCTTTTAAGAGTTTTGTAGTTTTAGTTATTTCATGTAGGTCTGGTCCATTTTGAGTTAATTTTTGTATATTATATGAGTTAGAGGATCAAATTCATTCTTTTGCATCCAGTTGTCCCAGCACCATTTGTTGAAAAGACTGTTCTTTACCTACTAAGTGGTCTTTGGTACCTCTGTTGAAAGACTATAGATCTATGAGTTTATTTCTGGCCTCTTAATTCTGTTCCATTTGTCTATGTTTGTCCTTATGCCAGTACCATACCATTTGATTACTTTGTGTTAAGTTTTGAAATTGGGAAGTATGAGTTCTCCAGCTTTGTTCTTTTTCAATATTGTTTTGACAGATTTATTGACATATGAATTTTGGGATCAACTTGTCCATATCTGCAGAAAGAGGCAGTTGGAAAGGAAAATTGAGAAATTGTACCGAACTTATAGATCAGTTTAGGGAGTATTGCCATTTTTACAATATTGTTTTCAATTCCATGAACACAGGTTATCTTTTTATTTATTTAGATCTTCTTCGGTAAAGTTTTATGATTATCTTCATGTGAGTCTTGCACATTGTTAATTGTGTTTCTAAGATTTTATAATTTTCATTCTAAGGATCTTTTACTTTTAGCATAAAATTTCTTTTTGACTTTTTAAGTTTTTATTTCAATTCCATTTAGTTAACATACAGTGTTACGTTAATTTCAGTTATGTAGCACAAAATTTTTTTAATTGGCTAATGCTGCTGTATAGGAAGTTGTTGATTTTATCAGGGATAAACAAATAGACCCAAAGAATGGAATAGAAAGTTTGAAAACAGACCCAGACATACATGGTTATATGCCTTAGGACAAGGCACCACAGCAATTTAAGGAGGGGGAAAGATGGTCTTTTCAGTAAATTGTGAGGAAAGAATTGGATATCCATAAGGAGTAACAGGAGCATTGGCCACTACCTTATAAATATACAAAAATTTTAGATGAATTATAGACCCAAAAGGTCAAAGGAAGAATAAAGCTTCTCTTAAAAATAGTATATCTTTATAACCTTGGAGTAGTGAAAGATTTATTGAAAAGGCCACAGAAAAGTACTAACCATTAAAAAGAAATAAATTGGACTGTATTTAATAAGAACTTGTTCATCAGAGGATCTTATTAGAGAGTGAAAAGGTAAGCCATAAACCGAAGAAGATATTTGTGATTATTGACAAAGAATTTGTGTGTAGAATATGCAAAGAGCTCTGGAAGCCAATAGAAAAATGAGCAAAAGATGAACAGGAATTTCAAAAAAGAGAATATTTGAATGGGCAATAAGTATGTTTGTCTTCAGAAAAATAAATATTAAAACCACAACAACAGACCCACTAAAATTAAAATTTAATTTTAATTTTATTTAATTTTATTTATTTAATTTAATTTTAATACTAAATGTGGGTGACAGTGCGGTAAACTGAAACTCCTGCATTGCCAGTAGAAGTGTACAGTAGTCAACTACTTTGGGAAAATGTTTGATGTTTCTACTAAAGTCAAATTTACATTTACCTTATAACCCAGCAGTTCCACTCCTTTGAGGAGTGTATCTTCTTCATTCCCTGCCACAGATCTTTTAGGGCTAGAATCCTTCAAATGTTAATTCAAATCCAAGTACCTCCCTTTCTGTGACCTGTACTTAGGAGAGGAGGAGAAGACATAGGCATGGTGACCTTAAGTCCAGGGTTCTTACTATTAATGACTTTGGGCTCTTATTCCTGCAGTGCACCTCCCTGTATGTCCTCCGTTTGGATTGTTCCAGTGAGGAAAAGATTCTGTTCTTCCTCCGGCACCAATTGGATATTAGCTTCTTTTTTTTTTTTTTTTTAAGCATGGCTCATCTTTATGAGGATAAGCAAAGAGTATTATTGCAATAGTTAGTGGAGGGAATGTTAAAGAAAATGTAGTAAAATAAGTAAAATTGCTGTAAGATAGAGGAATCAAATATCAGGGGAAATCTGTGCACGTAAGCTAGTTGGCACTCACAGTAATCATAAAACGAGATGTGTCTTTGCTGATACTTAGGAACTCATTGAAAGCCACTTCAGTCAAGTAACCTATTGAGAACTGAAATGTCTATAAAAGACATAATCTGATTTATGACTCACATATGGACCAGTGCTGTTTTTAGTGCTTACAGAAAGAGTAGTTTCTTCATGTAATCTAAAAATGGTACAAACAGGACAAGTACCTGAAATAATACATATTTTTAGTTCTAAGTGAGAACAAGAGACAGGGAAACAGTGCTAATTAATGAAAGAACATGCTTGTAATGTAACAAGATTTATACTGTAGAATTAGGTTATGATAAACTCAGTGACTATGAAACACAGTAAAGAAGTTTAAGGGATTAAATTGAACATTTTGCTCTAATGAAACTGAAAAATTATATTTGATAACCAGGACAGTTTTTGACAGAGAACTTAAGGTCACTCTATTCACTAATCGTGTAAATGTCCAATATTCTCTTTTAATATGTGTAAAATATTAGGGAAACATATTTTTAGGTTGTAAGCATTTTCAATAAAAATTGATGGTGTTTTGTTATACCAAATTACATTTGCCTTTTTTCATTTGTTTTTTTCCCCCTAGGAAACTGACTGGACATTCTTTCCACATGGGCTATAGCATGGCAATTTTGAATGGCATTGTTGCTGCTCTTACTGTAGCATGGTGCCTCATGTAAACCCACACCGAAGCAATATTTTTGGCAAAACTTAGTCATGATTGCTTTGTAATAACAGGGAAGAACATCATTTCATCATTTGTCTACTCAGAAGACCAAGAAACGTGCTGTTATGTGGTTCAGATATGTCATATCATCGTCATTATGGAGGACCTTCTTTTTTTTTTGTAAATGGAGGGCCTTCGTAAGCACCATTCTAGAACTTAGGCATTGAGAATATCTGAGTATTAAGTTTCAAGTAATTTCTTAAAAATGTGAGCTGTTTACCTCGTCTTTTTACTTTTGTGTGCATTGTCCTTATAAATTATAGAAACATTTTAATGGAATTCAAACGTGAAAACTTGAATATGGGATGCTATGTATAATACTACATTTTTGCTAAGAAATACTAGTCGACTGTTTAAATGAGATAGAAATACTTCTTATTTATTCATGATATTAGAAAAGCAAACAATGCCTACTACTTCGACATTTTATAGAAGCTACTTTGAAATCAGAATATTTAGTTTTCAATAATCATAATCAATGGAAGGTGCATTTATATTTTTTAATGGTATAATTCCTTATGTGTTTTTTTATATATTTTCCTACTACATATTGAATTTGTATGTTTTTTAAATAGCTACATCTAGACAAATGTATATGTTATTTTTTAGCTGGTGGAAAGCTAATACCTACCATTTTAAATAAGTATTTTGTTTTTTTTTTTTAAAAAGCAAAAAAAAAAAAACCCACAAAAAACAAACACATTGATCTGAGTTTAAAATTAAGTAAACCTATTTTAGCAAAAAAGTCTGATAAAAAGTAAATTACTTAAGCCATTAAAATGTTTGAGAAAGTTGAAGTTGTTCATTATTTGTTTCCACATTTGCAAATATTTGTCTTCGTGTGTATATGATTACTCCAACGGAACTGATACTATTTTGTTTTTAATAAATAATAGATCTGAAATTTTTATATTTAGAAATGCTTGAACTACTTTGTTTTTAATCTCAGCGATTTAGTTACCAAAATGGAAAAGGTATTTTGATAGTGTTGTTTCATAATTTTCATATTTAAATATTCTTCTACAATTGTGGTGTTTGTTTTTGTTTTCATAGTCCTTAAGCTTAATTGTTCATACTTCTTTTCTAAATACCTGTTTAGAAAGTCTCTTCAATTTTAGAAAGATGAGCTATTTAAAATGCCGTTTATCCTGGCCATAGAAAAATTTCTATTAGGAAAGCATTGTGTAGCAAAACTACTTATTCAGGCTGAATGGGAAATGAGTATGTGCAGTGTGTTCCTGTTAGGTGCTAAGTGTTGTTACTGAGTAAATGATTTAATGATATTTCTAAAAGTCTTAACACATTTTTGCTACTCAGAAACCTTCCATTGGAAATGACAAATGCTGCTCCAATTTAAATTATCTGAAGTGGTTAGATTAATATGGGGGGAGGGGTGTGTATGTGTGTGTGTGTGTGTGTATCCACTTATATCCATATACAAATCCCATGGCTTAGAGTATTCCTTCCAAAGTGGTCGAAATGAATTTATTTTTACTTTCTCCTCACCCTCTCCCAGCTCTTCCATTGCAATTGAACATACAGGTAACAAAATTAATTTTCCTTCTCTCCACCCTTCCAAACCTTCCCCCCACCCCACCCAATTTGGATAGCTCCTTCCAGATTCTTTGTGTCCTATGACTAAGAAAAATATTACAGTACACCCTCTATATGTAGGTATCTATAAGATATTATATGTATATATAATATAAATACATATAGAAGTATATCTGTAAGATAGTTCTTCTGGACTAGCACTCCTCTTTCTTGGGAAGTTCCTCTCTCCAGTTCATCATAGGTTCCAAATATAAACCATCCTACTTCCATAGCAGAGTGATTGATAAGGATAGGTATGTAACCAAAGCTAGGTCAGTCCTAGCTTCTCATCTCTCTGGGCCAGTGACCCCTGGCCAACAGGGGTGCCAGAAAGATTGGATTTCAGTGAAGACCTCTTCCTGGCTTACAGAGAACTGTCTTCTTCTCATTATATCCTTACTTGGTGGAGAGAGGGCCAGCTATCTTCCTCTTATAATGATACTAATTTCATCATGGGGCCTTCACCCTCATGACCTAATTACCTCCCAGAGCACTACCCCCTAATACTATCTTATTGGGGCTTAGAGTTTCAACAAATGAATTTGGGGAGGGGATAAACCTGCAGTCCATTACAATATCCAATATCAAAAGTACGTTCTTCGAAAAGATAGATTTCTAGTAAAACATTTTAAAAGAGATTTTCTATATTTGTCTATTTTTTCATTTCTGCTCTGTTCTTGATTGTATCAGGGCCCTATATTGCAAGCAACAGAAACCATCTGGCTAACTTAAGGAAAAGGGAATTTAATGGGATATCCAGTCGCTCTCAGAACTGGTGGGCAGGAACCAGGAGAGTACTAGAGGAGAAAAGTACTCAAGGAGGAAGCAAAGGGACTGTTTGATAGTGGGAACAGCCTGGTCAGGATGATCTAATGAATCATTCCTGTCATTTGTTCTTGCTGCTTGCAAGATCAGCTAAGGGTTTGGAGTCCTTGGAGAGAGTGCACAATTGGCCAAGATTGGGTTATGTGCCTACTCTTTTGGCTTCTGTAATTGAGGTTAGCATCTGGAATTCTTTGGGGATGGGTGAACGGGTAGTGACAAAGACAAATGTTCACTACACTTCACTCTTGGCTGTTCAATTTCCACACATATACTATTCCTTTTATACTTAAATTTCCAAATGTACTCATGCCTAACAATGCAGCTATCATTTACTACATCCAAGGCCAAGGCCTTCATGTTCATTTTTCTAGTTTTACCACATTCTCATTGATGTTCTGCAAATTACACTGAACAGTATGTGTGTGTGTGTGTGTGTGTGTTTTAGAAGCATGAATGGGGAAGGGCAGAAGGAAAGGGAGAGAGAATCTTAAGCACGTTCCACGCCCAGCACGGAGCCTGATGTGGGGCTTGATCTCATGACCCTGAGATCATGACCTGAGCTGAAATCATGAGTCAGACACTCAACCGACTGAGCCACCCAGGCTCCCCCTGAACAGTCATTTTAATACTAACACAGCAGGAAGAGATGGGAAATTTGTTTAAATACATGTTATGTATGACAGCAAGAAAATACAGGTGGGAGTTACTGTTTTATTTAAGAACTGGATCATGAGACTTTACTTCTGCATCTGTTCTTTTACTTTTGTCTTGGCTGCTACCTTGACCAATTAGATTTCTTCCCTAATACAGTGACCAAGTTTGTTTTAGACAGGACTAAGCTCTTGTTTCTTTTACCACCAAATATGGTAATACAAGAACACACCTCAGAGAATCTTCAGTTTTCCCTCTATACTCTTCCCTGTTCTTACATGTGACAGCAACTGTATTATAACGTTAAAACACCCCAACTAACATGGCAACCCTCTTTTTTGCCAGATTACCTAGTGGCATAAAGAATCCAAAATTACCATGTGGCAGTTTGAACTTCCAGTTATTTTCAACTAATTTCTTTTGAACTCTTAAATACTAAAATCTTTAAAAACAGTAGGGTCTAGAGTAGGAAGGAACAAAAAGCAAAAACTTTATGAGAGGGTAATTGGGTGTAATAGTGAGAGGCTTCTTAGTTCTTGGAGCTTATATAGGAACAGGAGAAATAGCATTAGAAATCAGTTGTTGGATATAAATATATACTGCATTCAGAAAGACCCCAACTTTAAGTGCTGTCTCTGGGTTGGCTTCATAAGTCTTCAAGAGCTTTATCTTACCTCTTCTGTGTAATTAGTTCCTTGGCCAGAGCAATGTTGTGTGGTAATCCATGATAATGTATAAATTACTTAGTAAATCCATAAATGGTGGTGCTGCCAGAAGTATCACAGATACGCAAAAAGACCATAATGTCTACCAATGAGGACAAAACTAAAACATTGCTTCTTCTAATGGGATTAGTTGGCTACCAGGTAGCTGGCTGACACCCCCCCCCCGCCCCCGCCACCAACACACCAGTAGAAGGGGTCTTGGCAAAGAGAAGTGGAGGAGGTAGGCAAGGTGAGGGAGGAGAGGGAGCAATAGTCAGAAAAGCCTCTGAAAGTGTGGTTCTGTTTGTGTACTCCATCCCTGTCATCCTGGCACTTTGTTTATACTCTCATTTAGCACCAGCTTGACGAGATACCAACATTTACAGAAGAGGTGGTCTTGTCTACCTAATTATTCAGAGCCTCGTTCACAGTGAGGGCTTTGCTGTATTAACATAGCTCAGAGATATTCTCACATTCTGGATCCATTTTAAGAGATCCATCTATATACCCCTTCCAACCTTTCTTAAGTTGACACCAGTCCTTTTCCAAGCCCCTGAGAATCCAGCCAAACCCCATGTTCACTTTCCATGAATATACATGATCTTATTTTATACCATATCTCTTCAGGCCAAGGAGACAAAATGAATTACTCAAAGCTCTGCTCCGTAGGAGGACTTCCCTTTCTCGCCCTTTGCTGCGACCCATGAACGGGGTTTAATGCTCCCCACCACCTCGTTTGTGACAGGTAGTAACATAACACACAGAACCACTTCTAAGTCAAGCTTGAATTTTTTTCCAACATCAGTTATCCAAATGGAGCTCTCATGAGGCCATAGTTGTGAATTGAATGAAAGAGGCAGCATGGCAGGGGAGCGTACTGGGAATGTGATCACTCAACTACTCATGCCTTTAGTACTGGCTCAGGACACTTCCTGAATGATAGAGCTCAAAGGATGCACTTAGGTCAGTGATTCTCAACTGAGGGCAATTTTGCTTCTCAGAGGTAAAATTTAGCAATTTAATATTTAACAAGGTTTAGAGACGTTTTTGATTGTCACAATTGCAGGGTGCTACAGGCAACTAGTTGATAAGAAGCCAGGGATGCTGCTAAACATACACAATGCTCAGGACAGCTCCCCACAAGAAAAAATAATTTGAGCCAATCAATAGTGCCAAGGTTGAGAATCTCTGATTTATATTTATGTCTAGATGAGTTGGATAACATCTTGTTCAGAATGGACCCAGGGTCAGAGTTACCTGGAGTTCAGAGATGAGGTGTTCATTCTCCAAAAAGCCAGATAGAATGAGCTGTTTCTCAAGAGCAAAGAGTTATTAGCCTAAGAGGACTTGTCTCGGTGCCAATACCCATTGGACCTCTGGCTGGCAAGGTCTGTCACAGACACTAGTCATTAACTGCAATGGCCTTGTATATTACTAAAGTTTCCCACATAATACTATTTCCAGTCAAAGAATTCACTTAAAAAATCCACCCACAAAACATTTTCTTCGCATCTCTATATGCTGCCTGTTTTGTACTGACAGGAGAAAGGCTTCAATAAAGATTATATACAACAATGCTATTGTTGAATGGGAAGCTGAGACCACATTTGGCCATTTCAAGTTCTTTAAAGCACTGGGCACTGACAAAATGGGCGTTCAGGTGCTGGAGTGGTTGGTAATCCACCAAGGGGAAATCAAGTTACTGCTACACAGTGAGTATGGACAAAACCCCAGAGGCCCTGAGTTGCTTCCTTCTTAGACTCTCAAGTTAGAAGATCTCAACAACCTTACATAGACAGGAGCTCAAATTCCTTAGGAATGAGGTTTTAGTTACCCCACTGGATAAAAAACATACACCTGTTAAGAATTCTGGCTTAGGGGAGCCTGGATAGCTCAGTTGGTTAAGCGGCTGCCTTTGGCTTGGGTCGTGATCCCAGGGTCCTGGGATCAAGTCCCGCATAGAGCTTCCTGCTCAGTGGAGAGCCTGCTTCTCCCTCTCTGCCTGCCTCTCTGCCTCTGTGCTCTCTATCGCTCTGTCAAATAAAATCTTAAAAAAAAAAAAAGAATTCTGGCTGAAAGTCAAGGGAACATGGAATAGATAATGGACAAAATTAATTCATAAATACTATCTAGGGTTTCATGACCAGTTTCAAAAACAAGAGCCATATAGCCTCTACCTATATTCCTTTCTATGGCATGTGTGTATTTTAACCAAATTTAGCTTTTTTCTGTTTCTTACATTGTTGTAAATAGGATTTTTGACATTGGCTAACTGCAATGTAGTGCATAGATTGCAGAATATTGTGAATGGTATTGCTATAGAACTGAAGAGGAAGGGACATTCCTGAGATCCTGGATATGGAACTTAATATAGTAACCTATGAGACTTGATTGCCTTCGTGTGAGGAAGGGTTCATTCTCAGTTGAGTGAGAAATGGTTGTACTATGTTAGGTGGGATAATTTTTTAAAGAAGTATAATCATGTGTATGTGTATATTGGACAGGCAAAGGAGTGGACACTAGTGGCTATTTTGTCATTGACCGCTTAGCCCCACAACCCATTTTTATTTTGGGAGAATTCCTTGTTATGTGTTTGTGGGAGGCAAGGCTCCACATTACATTAGAGAAGGCTGAGATTAGATATTTTCTTTCTCTCAAACTGGTTAGTATGTAACCTTGGTGCCCACCACTTGTATGCTCCTGCGCAAGTTTTGAGTTGTGATGAATGACACAATAACAGAGAGCTTAGAAATAACAGTTGTACCATTCTGTGACAGTGACAATGGTTTCCAGCGGTGTTCAGCAGTGATTGGGCTAGTAATAGAATTCTAACCAGGCTGCTTTGAAGCCTATCTTAGCTATAATCTCTGCTACCAAGCTTTCTTTGGTTTCCGTCATTTTTTGATCCTGGTGTTTGGCCTTCCCCTCAGTTCTGTGAGCTACTCCCTAATCTTACAATAAAATTACTTAATTCTTACCTAGCTAAAATTAGATTCTGATATTTAAGATCAAGAACTAAGAATTCATCATATATCAACTTTTCACCACTACCTGTCCACAAAGCTTCTTTTAAAAACTTTGTTCTACAGTGATTTCTGCCACCTGGATTCATTGCTTTACTCTCCAGCCTTATTATTTTATAATGACTCATCCTCCTAAAGAGTCTTTTAGACTCTTTTTAATCAATACTTAGGCTGAAGCTTACACATAGCAGGTGCTCAGTAATTGTTTATGACATTTATTGAACATTTAATCTGCATAGAATTACAAAGTGGTGTAAGGAAAAATGAAAAATAATTTTCGAAGAATTGACCTCAGATCTTGTGTAATTTACATAAATAAACACTAAGAAAAACTACAAACACATGAGTGTTCCCTACACTGGTAAAAAAAAATCTTTGTATATACTGAAATTTAAAAAATATATATATAAGAAAGGCTAAAAGGAATGTGTAAGTGTGATTTTTAAAATATATTCTTGGATTTTCTTTAGAGCTGACCATTTGCACTGCCATTGGATTTAGCAGATAAGTGGTAAAATTAAAGGATATTCAAAATGTAACTTATTTAGATTTTCATAAATTAAAATATCAGAACCAGACTCCATAGTAAAGTAGTCTTAGATATTAAGTCACTGGGATAATGACCTAAATTATACAAAACTCTAGGTCATTGCTCTGAGTAAAGAGGTATCCAGCAATACAAGATGGTTTGTCAAACATCAGTGCTTAGAATGGTAATATTTTTTTACTTAGAGGTTGTGTACAACAAAATTTCCAAATTCACAATGATACTGAACTCTCCTACTGGAATTTGGAAGAAACTCTGTAAGAATAGCCCAGAAAGACATACAAATAGGCAGAACCATGACATATTTGGTAGTGGACATCTTGATAACATTATGGGAAAAAGGGAACCTGAGTGGCGCAGTTGGTTAAGTGCCCAACTCTTGGTTTCAGCTCAAGTCATGAGATCAAGACCCGAGACAGGCTCTGCAGTCAGCGTGGAGTCCACTTGAGATTCTCTCTTCCTCTCCCTCTGCCCCTCCCACTCATGCACGCTCTTGCTTTCTATAAAATAAATAAATAAATCTTTAAAAAGAAAAATTATGGGGAAAAAAATCCAAAAGTGTATGTAAGGGACCACCAGGAAAAGTGTTATAAACAAATTGAAATACATACTTTGAATTAAACTTCTGGCCTCTACTACTCAAGAAAAAGTCAGAAATGTTTCAAACCCGTGCTGAAAAGATGGACCAAAATTGGGTGTAAGAAGTCCTCAGTTTGAAAAGTTTAAGCTTAAAAGTGTGTGTGTGGCCTGAGCGCGGGGGGGGGGGGGGTTAGTCGCTAGCGGTTTATGAAGTCATAAAGGAATAGAATTTAAATAGATGTGTGCAAATTCCCAATATATAAAAATAATAAAGGATCTTAGAGCTCATGTGATAGTTTTAGAAAGAAAAAATTCCTCAGTGCATTGCAAACTTAGGATATAGAGTTTCTGCCTATAGATAGTGCGGGCTAAAAATCTAGGTAGCTTTCGGAAAGGTTAATAATACCATGAATGATGAGTGGTGCAGTTTTCGAAGGTAGAATGCTTCAGGGATATAATTAATTTTCTGGGAAAAGTTCTGGAAAGTAACCAAGAGTTGTTTTGTGTTACCACTATGGAAGAGCACTGAACTGCATGGAAATTGCTGACATTTACCCTGGTAGCCTTTTCTTTCCAGCAAAACTTTATAATACTGTTGTCTTGACACCTCTTCTGGTACCATACTCCCTGTCTCTCTGTCTCTCCTCAGAAATCAACATTGTTTTACACTTACTTACATGGATTTACTGCTGAGATGAGCCCATCTTGGACTCACTGAGATCATATTTTCCTTCTCTTTAGAGAAGACCGCAAGGCCAACCATTTAGTGGCTTTGCGTCAGCCCCAGAATGGACCTGGACAATCAGTTCAGTAGAATATGTCAGGGAAGATATGAATTCCTTTTTTTTTTTTTAAGGTTTTATTTGTTTGAGAGAGAGAGAGAGAGCAGGGGGAGGGGGAGGGAAAGAAGCAGACTCCCCGCTGAGCAGGGAGCCAAACGCGGGGCTCAATCCCAGGACCTTGAGATCATGAACAGAGCTGAAGGCAGATGCTTAACCAGCTGAGCCATCCAGGCACCCTGAAGATATGAATTCCTAAGAGCAGTGCAAAATTAAAAAAAAAATCCTGACTTCCCAATCCCCACCTCCCAACTTTTGTAGGTGTTGGCTTTGCTGCTGAAAGTTTAGCCTTTTTTTTTTTTAACTACCATTTTAAATTCTGTCAACACAATTTATGTATCAAAAAGGTAGGACTTTATATATCTGTATTTTAGCTAGATACTGAGAAAGTAATTACTACTTCTAGGCAAGTTATAATCATTTATAATTCTTACTGCTGTACAAATCTGCCTAAGGTGGAAGTCAGTATGCTGAATCTAAAAGTGTAATGAGAGTATAATTTTCCATTTTACATTAAATACAACTAGTGCTTACATTGTTGGATGTTACAAGTTCATATTGATATAAAATATAGAGTGCATGACATTTATTTTATATCAGTTTTTATATAAAATTGCACTTTCAGATTGAGCAAATTTCCATTTGTATTCGGTTTGGAGAAACAATTAAAATGAGAATCATACTTTTAAGTGCACTATAGGCATCCAATAAGAAAAATTTCATAAAGCTGATAGGATAGTTTTATTTTTTATTGTCTTTATTTTTTTATTTTCATTTTTTAAAGATTTTATTTATTTGAGAGAGAGAAAGCATGAGCATGGGGCAGGGGGAGGAGGTGCAGAGGGAGAGGGAGAAGCAAACTCCCTGCAGCGCGGGGAGTCCTGTGCAGGGCTCGATCCCAGGACCCTGAGATCGGGACCTGAGCCAAAGGCAAACGCTTAACCAACTGAGACACCCAGGTGCCCCTTTTAAAATTGTTTTTAAAGACTTATTTATTTATTTTAGAGAGCTGGTGTGGTGCGAGTGGAGGGAGGGGGGCAGAGGGAGACAATCTTCAAGCAGACTCCCTGCTGATCTAGGAGCAGGAGGCAGGGCTCAATCTCAGGACCCGGGAGCTCATGACCCATGAGATCACAACCTGAGCCAAAATGAAGAGTCAGATGCTTAACCGACTGAGCCACCCATGCACCCCATGATAGATTGTTTTTAGATTGAAGGACCCACCAGAGTGAATCTCAGAAAAGGCTTCTTAAAAATCTTTCTTGATAAACAAATTTTTATACTTCACAGGTAGAAGTCTACAGAGACAAAAAGAATCGTGGATGTCTATTTTATAAATCAACATCATTAATAGTTCCTATTTATTTCCCAATAAGAACGAAATTTTTACTTTGTAGAAGTGTCTCAGAAATAAAATTAGTGAAATTAGTTTTTTATAGAAAAAAATCCTAGATAAGAAATTTAAATAAATTTAGTAGTTTATTGCTACCCAAAACAGGCAGATACTCCTCCAACCCAACAATTAAAATCTTAAGCAATTGGAAATTTCTTAGTATTTAAAACATCAATCTTAAGGATATAGATAATACAAAGAATATGACCCCCCACCATGGAATATGAATAGTGAAACCAAAGGACAAGTTTTTAAAGTAAAGCTCTTATTATAATGTGTTATGTTTATTAACATATTCCTATGTTAAGGGATATTTTTCTGATAATATAAGAAGAATAAATATGTACTAAATGGCTGATGTTGATACCATGAAGCTAGAGGGCTGTAGGAGCCCTAAAACTATAAGATATACTCCTTCCTGGTTGACTATCTGAAGGCTTGGTAGGAACAATTCAATGAGTGACTAATGAAACCTTCAGTCTGGCAATATATTAAGAGCTTTGATCTCCCAGTTTCACTTCTAGGGCTTTTCCCTAAATAAGTAATAAAAACACAGAAAAATCCTCTATACACCAACGATATCCTTCACAGCAAATAAGTTGTAGTAGGAAATAATGGAAGCAAACTAAAAGATCAGTAACATATGGTATAGAAACACAGTGGAATATTGCACAGCGTTAAAAAAAGATGGTTATCAAGAGGAGTAGCAGAAAATAGTCTTATAATCTTTAATTAAAAAGCAGGACATGGGGCGCCTGGGTGGCTCAGTCGGTTAAGCGACTGCCTCTGGCTCAGGTCATGATCCCGGGGTCCTGGGATCGAGCCCCGCATCGATCACACAGGCAGAGCAGGGAGCCTGCTTCTCCCTCTCCCACTCCCCCTGCTTGTGTTCCCTCTCTCGCTGTGTCTCTCTCTGTCAAATAAATAAATAAATAATCTTTAAAAAAAATAAAAATAAAAATAAAAATAAAAAGCAGGACATGGAAGTGCATAAAGCTGAGTTTGAACTATGTAAAATAACTGCACAGAAAGAAGATATGAAGGACATGCATTGAAATACTGTCAGGTTTTCTTTGAGCAGTTAAATTATAGGTAGTGTTCGTTTTCTTTATGGATTTCTACACTGTGTAAAGTTTCAGTAAATGTGTATTATTTCATAATTAGAAAATATAAAACTTTTAAAAATAAAAATAGTATTTAGCTACGTATAGTTTTTGTGAGGATTAAATAAGATACTGGATGTGAAATTCTCTAGGACATGTTAAGTATCGCCTTAGACATACAAATAAGAGAAGGGGTGGCTTCCCTATCTAGCAATGAGGGTTCTTGTATTGTCAGGAAATAGTAACAAAAATTCTTGCATGCTGCATAGAATCAAATCCTGTCACTCTATTTATACACATTTTCAGGAATATTAATTGAAGAATTGTTTTAATAGTGAACAGCAGGAAATGCCCTAAATGATCACAACACAAGATTAAATATATTTTGTTCGTTTACACAATGGAATACTGGCCAGTCATTAAAAAGGATGAGATAGATATGTAGGCATTAAAAATGAAGATGTCCGTGATACAGCTTTAAGTGAAAGCTAAATTGCAAAATAGGATTAGTGTATAATCCTGGCTTTATCAGATACAAAATAAAAGAGGAAGAAAGTCCTACATTTAATAGGTCTGATACAATAGTCTTAAGGGGGTAAACAGGTGACATAAAAATCAGAAAAACACTCTGGCTCAAGTGCCCAAATGTATTTAAGATTTTAACTTTAAAATCAGCTTAATCTAGATATCTTTACTTCTTAGTATTACAAGACACCAGTAATTTATTAAGATTAGAGTATCTGTCAAGACTTTTGGGTGTAGATTAAAGAAGTACACTTGGGCCACTATTTTATTATACAATGCTATGGAATCTCTCAGAAACATGCTGAAATACAAAGGTCTTGGAATATTCTCCCTGATAAGAGTGTTTTTATTTGCCTGAGGCCTTGGGCCATGCTGTACCAGTTTGACAAGATAAATTCGTTCTAATGATGTGATTTATGGTGAATGCCTGTCTTTGTTCTGAGATGGGAGGGGCTGGAATCTGAGTAGCTGTGGTCAGTCACACAGGCATTGCGCACGTACATGACTGAATCCTAACAAAAACCCTGCACACCGGGGCGCCTGGGTGGCTCAGTTGGTTAAGCGACTGCCTTCGGCTCAGGTCATGATCCTGGAGTCCCTGGATCGAGTCCCGCATCGGGCTCCCTGCTCGGCGGGGGGTCTGCTTCTCCCTCTGACCCTCCCCCCTCTCATGTGCTCTCTATCTCATTGTCTCTCTCAAATAAATAAATAAAATCTTTAAAAAAAAACAAAAACAAAAAAAACCCCTGCACACCAAGGCTCAAGTGAGTGTCCCTGGTTGGCAGTATTTCACCTGTGTTGTCAACTTGTGTTGGGAGAATTAAGTGGGTCCCCATGCAACCCTACTGGGAGAGGACACTTGAAAGCTTATGCTTGCTTTCTCCTGGCCTTTGCTTCATGTGCATTTCCCTTTATTGATTTCAATCTGTATCCTTTCACTTTACTAAACTATAACCCTGAGTATAATGGCCTTTGAGTCCTGTGAGTCCCAGCAAATCACCAAGCCTGAGGTTAGGTTTAGGAATCCTGAAAGTTTGTCAAAAAATAGAGTTACTCTTCTCTTCCTGGGACCTACATAAAGAGGAAGGAGGCTCCGTTAGTAATCCTCAGACTTCGGTGCAGCTCTAACCAAGTCCCAGGGAATCCCAGGACAAAGATTGCCCATTAGAAGAGTCCTGCAATGGGCTGGCTTCAGTACCCTGCCGTGTCATTAGCTGGAAGCAGCCCAGGAAGAGTGTAGTCTCAGCTGGACCGCTGCTCTGGATCCCAAAGTTAACCGGTGAGAATCAGGTAACTACAACTCTTACAACAAGGTTTATCTTGAAGGAAGATCTGAATGATATACATCTAGAACTGTCACAGTACCAATATCTATAATTCTTAGATCATGACCAGTATAACTGCATGTTTGTGTCCTCCTTTCCCCCCAAATTCCTATGTTGGAGTCCTAACCCCCAGTGTGATGATATTAGGATGTAGGCTCTTTAGGAGGTAAGGTTTAGATGAGGTTCAGAGGGTAGGGCCCCCATGATGGCATTAGTGTGTCTTTTTTACAAGAAAGAAACCAGCGCTCGCTCCCCCAGCCCTGTGAGGATAGAATGAGAAAATGGCTGTCAGCAAACTAGGAAGAGGGCCCTCACTGAATCTGCCAGCACCCTGATCTCAGACTTCCCAGGCTCCAGAACTGTGAGAAATTTTGTTCTTTAAGCCACCCAGTCTATGGTATCTTGTTATAGCAACCTGAACTGAGACAAAAATGATTCCTCATTCTCTTTACCGGGGCGGGGGGTGGGGAGGGAATTTTCCTCAATTTCAGTCAGTTTCACTCAGTTTGAGAGCCATAAGCCAAGTCTGCTGGGAAGCTGTGTCGTGAATGTCCCTGCTTGCTTCAACCCACTCCCCAGCATGTGATGCAGATTTCTTTTTCTTCTCTCTCATGCTCCACGTGTCCTCTCACTCTGAAGCTCCATCCACCTCCTTCCTTTTCTTCTACTAGCGATATGGTAGACAGTCCTGCAAGGGCAGCGGCCCCACAGCAGCCTCTCTTTATGGAAAGCAGCGCTCCTTAACCTTGGCTGTACACTGGAATCACCTGGGGACCTTCAGAAACATCCAATGCTCAGAGCATGCCCCGGGTCAAGGAAATTAGAATCTCTGGGGGTGGAACCAGACATAAAGATGTTTTAAGAATCTTTAGGTGGTCCAATGGGCAGGCGAGGTTAGAAGAACTGCTGCAAAAGATCAGAGCCCAGGGGAAAGAAGCCAGCACATGTTAAATTAGTAAACCCAGTGGCAGTATTTTCTTTCCATTTTAAAGAGACATATAGCTGTTTTTCTTACCTGCTTTTTGAATTAGAATTAAAGGACATTAATTTTATTCAGAAAAGGCCACACATAAAAGTAAAGTTCAAACAAACTGTCCCCCCCCCACTGTTTGCCATTTCAGAGTTTGCCATGCAAAATATTCCTAACTCCATTCTTGTTTTCTCACCACATTAAATTATTATGTTCTACTGTTTTGTACAAGTTCAGGGGGAAGTTATGTTTCAATAATAATGAAAAATGGTTTTTTAATCCCTTTGAGACAGAGTTGATTTCTATAATGCATTTGTGAAGTTGGGAGCCACACTTAGGGTGGAAGAGCTGAGTTAAAGTAGTTTTCCAGCAACATTGGGCAGTTTTCAATGGGACTTGTTTGTTCAGTTGTATACAATCCAGTACAAAGTCACCGCTTTCAGAAAACGTATTTGTTCCTTTTCATTTAGTAAACAGGTATTTATTGTGGGCCTACTATGTGGAGGGTACTGTGGTTGGGATCAGTGATATAAAGAAGAATAAAAGAGGTTGGGGGTCTCAATGTGGAAATAGGTAACGGAATATTCTTACAATGGATATGACTAACTTTCAAAGAGTAAGTTGAATATACACTTAACATACCTTGAAAGTTATTCATGATAATGCTGTTAGGTGTTTGTTATTTATTTAAACATTTGGTTTAAAAATGTGTGTGTGTGTTTGTATGTAAGCATATTAAAATTTTAAAAGAATTCATACAAAACTGGTTAGCAGTGAGTGGTTGAAGCAGGCAGAAGGAATTTTTCAGACTTTTATACAACTTTTTTTTTAAGAACAGTATGATTTTAAGTGACTATAAACATGGAGTTTTCTGGAGTTTTTGAAATTAAAAAGGTCTATAAAAGAAGGAAGAGGTCTATTTCTTCGGGTAGTTGAAAAATAATTTCAAGATGTTTTAAAAGGACTTTGCCAATAAATCAAGGCTCTTTTCCTGGCTTCCCTGAAATAAAAGAAGCTGAATAAATATAATTTAATAGCCCTTATCCTTTCCTGGTATCCTGCTTTGTTTTGAAACAATGGTGCTGCTCTCTAAAGAAATTGTTATTTTCTTTACAATACAAACATATGAAGCAAATTTGTAGCAATCAAAGAACAAACATTTCTGTCAGATCACTTGCTGCAAACTGAACTCAAAAACAGCAAACATCTCTTTAATAGACACTGTATCAGGACTCCAACATAGAAATAGAACCAGTGGGAGATACATATAGAGATACCTATATGTCTCATATATAAGCCTATTCCTTGCCATCTCTTTATATATATATATATATATATATAATCATATGTATGTTTATATGTATATACTTATGTTTATATATGTACATATATATGATGTGTGTGTGTGCACGCACGCGTGTGCACGCACGCATGCACGCGCCTGTGGGCATAGAAATTTATTGCAAGCAGTTGGTTTATGCCATATGGATGCTGACTAGGCAAGTTCAAATCTTCAGAGCAGACTGGAAACTCGGGCAGGAGGTGACACTGCAGACCATAACAGAATTTCTTCTTCCTAACAAAAGCCTCAGTCCAGCTCTTAAGGCCTTTCAACTGATTGGATTAGGTCCACCCAGATTATCAAGGATAATCTCCGCTACTTAAAGTCAAATGAATGTAGATATTAATCATATGTACAAAATACCTTCACAGCAATACCTAGATTAGTGTTTAATTAAATGACTGGGTACTCTAGCCTAGGCAAATTGACACATTAAATTGACATCATGGTCCACCCTTTGTCAACTTGGCATTTGTACATACCTCCTTAAATGATACTTAATCTCCAAATAAAGACAGTAACTGGTCATACGTCCCCCTAACATGATTGAACAATACTGCATACAAGTTAAAATGCACTAACCCGGGGTGCCTGGGTGACTCAGTCGGTTAAGCGGCTGCCTTCGGCTCGGGTCATGATCCCGGGGTCCTGGGATCGAGCCCCGCATCGGGCTCCCTGCTCAGCAGAGAGCCTGCTTTTCCCTCTCCCTCTGCCTGCCTCTCTGCCTACTTGTGCTCTCTATCTCTCTGTCAAATAAATAAAATCTTAAAAAAAAAAAAAATGCACTAACCCTTCCCCTAGATGAAGATGCAAAGTCTTTTGTGAACGTGACTCTTCTTTTGTTATTCTGTAACTTAAATATTACGATATAAAGTTAACAAGTATTAACAAGTAGATAATAAGGGAATAAGAGAGGGAATAAAACAATACTTATTGTTTCCTATATATATATATAAGAAATACTCTTAACTATTACAATCCTTTTCTCAGCAGTGGTCGTCTGATAACTACATTCTTATACTATCCAGTCCATATTCCTTTTGTCCTCAGCAAGCACTCAGGTAATTGTGTTTTTGTGACTCTTTGGGTGACCCAAATATTTCTTTTCTTTTTTTTTTTAAGATTTACTGAGAGACAGAGAGAAGGGGAAGGAGGGTGGGGGCAAGGGCAGAGGGAGAGAGAGTCTTTAAGTAGATTCCCCACTGAGCGAGGAACCCCTCATGGGGCTTGATCTCAGGACCCTGAGATCATCACCTGAGCAGAAACCAAGAATCGGACACTTAACCAACTGCACCACCCAGGTGCCCCACAAATGTTTATTCTTGAGGATTCTGGGCTGTCAGAAGTCCTGCCTGAATTGGGTTGTTGTAGTTTTCCATCGACATTAACCATTAAACATGGTTGTACTAAGAGGTACCGTAAGGAATCTCCTGCATTTTAGCCCTAATTTTACCTCCATTTTGTAGTAGCAGCCCAATATCCCTTTGGTAATCAGGATCACTCACTCCAGACAATATGGAAGCAACCATCTTTTCCTGTTGATTTAGAAGCATGGGGAGCTAAAGTGACTGGGTGGCAGTCTTAACTTGTAGTTCAACAAAATCATTGTTGGGTCTCCTGGCAGAAGCATTCCTACCATTGGGACTAAGACCTTAAGATGAGCAGAACATGAAGTCACAGGAGCAGGAAGCAAACATTTTGCCAGTGGATTACTTGAATAATAGTGAGTGGTGTACTCCCATTTTCACTCCTTGATTCCCGGACCCATGAAATTTGGATATGGGAGAGACAGCACCTTATCTTGGATGCCATTCAGAGCATGTATATAGCCTCCTGGAGAATGTTTGCTCCTGTCCTGCATGGTGTTAGCACCTAGATGACACTGTAACTGAATCTTCAAAAGTTCATTTCACCATTCTATCAAGCCAGCTCCTTCAGGATGCTGGTCAGACCAATAAATTCCATGAGTATGGACACACTGCTACACTTTATTTGCTGTGAAGTGAGTATCTTGATTAGAAACAGTGCTGTATGGAATACCATGATGGTGGATAAGGCATTCTGATAGTTCATGGACAGTAGTTTTGGAAAATGATAGTATGCAGGGAAGGCAGCAAATGTGTATCCAGAGTAAGTGTTCTAGTAAGAACAAAATGCTGCCTATTCAACGATAGAAGCTTCAACCTGCCACCTGTTAACTGGCTAATCACCCTGGGGAATGGTGCCATATTAAAGACTTGGTGTTGGTTGCTGCTGCTGGCAGATTGGGTACTCAGCAGTGGCTTTGGCCAGGGCAGGTTTGTTGAGTGGGAACCCATGCTGCTGAATCTGTGCATAACCTCCATCTCTGCTAGAATGGCTACTTTATTCATAAACCCATTGGGCAAGGACAGTACTGGCTGGGGAGGGAGAATGACTGGTAGGCACAGAATGGGTCACCCTATTCATTGGATTATGAAAATTTTCTTCTGGACTCTCTCATTGTGGATGAGCCAGGTCTTAATGACAAATCCACCTAACATCCCAATCTCCCTAAGCCTTTTAATTCCTTCCTCTACAGTATACCAAGGCAGTTCTGGTGTTTTAACTTTAGTATAGCACACATTTTGGTCCATGTTTCAGTCAACCAAACAACCTGTCAGAGCCCTTTCTAACCTTTCAAGCTAAATCATTCTGTCCAGAATCCCTGCTTAAGAGGCCCATATCAATCAATTTGACATGATCTAATCTTCTATTCCTTCCACCATTTTCCCACACCCTAATATCCACTCCCCAGATTTCTGTCTTTATAAATTGGAAAATTCATGTATTTCTTTTGTTGTGTACAGAAACTATTCTGTGTTACACTTAAGTCTCACCGTGTTGGGCTTTTTGAGACGTGAGTCTCGTTTTAGGTCTAGAAGCAAAGGAAGTGACAGTGGTAGGTCCAGAGGAGAATCAACAGTGCCTTGCAGAGCAACTACCTCAGAAGAGGCTATTAGAGGTTCTTCAGGAACAGCAGGGTTAACCTCCACCGACAGGGTGGCAGACTTGCCTCTACTAGCAGAATTTGAGGATTCTATATCCCCACCTTCATTGGGATCTTCCCAGATGTCCCTATTCCAATGATCAGGATCCCATTCCTTTGCAATCCATGCATTCACTTTAACAGAAGACTCTTAGCAAGGTTGGGAATTCAATTTGCATTGTCATTCAGCCATTAGCAGGGTAAAACTCTGGTTTAGTTTTCAGAAATCTTAGCCTTGCAGCTGCAGGAGATGACGATTTCTTTCAGATCAGACATAGAGACTTTTCAGGTCATTTAAGAAGAGCTTGAGCCAGAAGTTTGAAGCCCTGAGCTCATCCTTTTCCTGCTGACTTTCTCCAGTGCAATTGGGAACAACCAGCAAATCTTATTCCACTCCTTAGTTTGACTAAAATGTTTTTTCTTTTTAATTTTTATTTATTTATTTATAACTTTTTTATTTTATTATGTTATGTTAGTCACCATACAATACATCATTAGTTTTTGATGTGATCCACAATCCATTGTTTTCATATAACACCCAGTGCTCCATGCAGTACATGCCCTCCTTAATACCCATCACTGGGCTAACCCATCCCCCCACTCCCGTCACCTCTAAAACCCTGTTTGTTTCTCAGAGTCCATAGTCTCTCATGGTTCATCTCTCCCTCTGATTTCCCCCCCCTTCATTTTTCCTTTCCTTCTCCTAATGTCCTCCATGCTATTCCTTATGTCCCACAAATAAGTGAAACCATATGATAATTGACTTTCTCTGCTTGACTTATTTCACGTAGCATAATCTCCTCCAGTCCCATCCATGTTGATGGAAAAGTTGGGTATTCATCCTTTCTGATGGCTGAGTAATATTCCATTGTATATATGGACCACATCTTCTTTATCCATTCATCTGTTGAAGGGCATCTCGGCTCTTTCCACGGTTTGGCTATTGCGGACACTGCTGCTATGAACATTGGGGTGCATATGGCCCTTCTTTTCACTACATCTGTGTCTTTGGGGTAAATACCCAGGAGTGTAATTGCTGGGTTACAGGGTAGCTCTATTTTTAAATTTTTGAGGAACCTCCACACTGTTTTCCAAAGTGGCTGTACCAACTTGCATTCTAAGGTATCAAATACGTAGACACCATAACCTGAATTTTTATAAATATTTCATTAGGAGTAGCCAGTGGCGATATTTTGCTTATCTCTATTGCCACATCACACTATAGACTACAAATACCCTCTTTACTGCTGAATAACTTTTAGCATTTTATTTATTTTTTTTACTCTTTTTTTTATTATGTTATGTTAATCACCATACATTACATCATTAGTTTTTGATGTAGTGTTCCATGATTCATTATTTGCATATAACACCCAATGCGCCATGCAGAATGTGCCCTCTTTAATACCCATCACCAGGCTAACCCATCCTCCCACCCCCCTCCCCTCTAGAACCCTCAGTTTGTTTTCCAGAGTCTATCGTCTCTCATGGTTCATCTCCCCCTCCGATTTCCCCTAGCATTTTATTTTATTTTATTATTTGTTTATTTTAGGGAGAGAGCAAGAGCATGTGAGTGGGGGGAGGGGCAGAGCGAATCTTCAAGCAGACTCCCCACTGATCACAGAGCCCATGTGGGGCTTGATCTCACGATCCATGAGATCATGACCTGAGCTGAAACCAAGAGTGGGATGCTTAACTGACTGAGCCATCCAGGTACCCCAATCTTTGTATTTTAAATCTAGTCAGAATAGAGGGCCAGTTCAAGAAAACCCTGAGCCAATTCAGAAAACTCATCCTTAAGATTTTGTTCCTCTAGAAGCACTATAAGTACCAAAATCTGTATCAGTCAGAGTTCCACCAGAGAAACAGATATACTCCAGAGCTCATAATTACCTTGTTTTATTAGTTTCTCTGTGTTTATTGCTAATTCAACCTTAATCTCGTCTCAGTATATTCTGATACAACAGATATTCTATTTGTCTTCTTGAAGAAATGCCTCCTGGGACCTTTGGACTTGCTGCAATTTCTGCTTGATCTCTTTGCCTGCGATACTGTTGTCATCTTGGATTCTCTCTTCATCATCATTGTAGGGATTCCCTCTGCTTGTCCCTTTAAGTTGGATATCTTATTTCTTTTCCCCATTTTCCCTTTTCTTGTTTTATTCCTCACTTTGGTAGAGCACATTTTCCAGTAACTTCTTGAGGAAGGGTTCTTGGGAAGTAACTTATATTTTAGAACATCCATGTCTAAAATGTCTACACCCTAACTCATACCAACTGATACCTGACTAAAGGTTGAAGATCATTTTTTTTCAGAACTCTGAAGGTTTTGTTCCATTATTTTGTGGATTCTAGTGTTGATATGGAAAACTCCACAACCATTCTGAGTCCAGAGTTTTTGAATTTTATCTGTGCCCCACTTTCCATTCCAGAAGCATATAAGATTTTCTTCTTGTGACCAGTGTTCTGAAATTTCATCATACTTTGTGTTTAGTGTTAAACCTTTTGTCTTTTTTTTTTCTTTCTACTTTTCTGAGCACTAAATGAAGGCTTTCAATCTCGAAACTCACATTCTTCAGTTCTGGCAAGTCTTCCTCAATAATTTTATTGTTGTTTTCTTCCTTCTGTTTTTCCTGTTCTTTCTTTCTAGAATCCTTATCACTTGGACATCAGTTCTTCTGCTCTAGTCCTCTATCTTAAATTTTCTCTTTATCATCTCTTTGTCTTTTGGCTCTATTTTTGGGAAGGTTTTTCATTTTATCTTCCAAAACTACACTTAAGTTTTAAAAAATTTCTTCCATCATCTTTTTAATTTTTAAGTTTAAAAATTATTTGAATGGGCGCCTGCGTGGCTCAGTCATTAAGTGTCTGCCTTCGGCTCAGGTCATGGTCCCAGGGTCCTGGGATCGAGCCCCACATCGGGCTCCCTGCTTGGCGGGAAGCCTGCTTCTCCCTCTCCCACTCCCCCTGCTTGTGTTCCCTCTCTCGCTGTGTCTCTCTCTGTCAAATAAATAAAATCTTTAAAAAAAAAATTATTTGAATGTTCCTTCTTTAAATAGCATTCTGTTCCTATTACATATATGTGATGTTATTTTCTTTTTCTTCTCTTAAGCTTGTTTATAAGCTTTTTTCCCTTTTTTTTAAACTTACATAGTCTGTTTCATCTAAGTTGCTTTTTCCCCCTTGCTTGCTTTGTCTTCTTTCTTTTTTTAAAGAATTTATTTATTTATTTATTTATTTATTTATTTATTTATAGCGAGAAAGCATGAGCAGGAGGAGGGGCAGAGGGAGAGGGAGAGAGATAATCTCAAGCACACTCTGCACTGAGTGTGAAGCCTGACACAGGGCTCTATTCCACAACCTGGAGATCATTACCTGAGCCGCAGTCAAGAGTCAGACATTTAACTGATTGTACCACCCAGGCACTCCTGTCTTCTTTCTTTTCTACAGAGGCTCTCGTCAGCTGCTAGGTGATCCTTGGCTTTCTCTTCACATTGAAGAGTAAGGCAGTAAAAAATCACCTAGATTATATACCCGAGAGAATTGAAAACATATGTCCACACAAAAACTTGTACACAAATATTCATAATAGCCAAAAAGTGGAATAACATCATTCATAATAACTACCATCTTTACCTAGAACACATTGATAGGATTCGTAAGGACTAGCTATCTTACATTCCTGGGATAATCTCTCTTGGTCATGATACTGCAGGAGTAATTAAATAATATTTAACTTGGTATATTTGCACCTCATTTCGTAAGTGAAGTTCTCCTAAAAATGTTTGTTCTATTACCCATGAATGGTTTTAGTATTACTACCATTCTAGTCTCATAAAATTAGTTAGGGAACATTCCTTCTTTTTTATTCCATAAGTTTGTTTACAGGAGGAGTTATTCTTTCCTTGAAGGTTTAGTAAGAGCTGATTGTAAAACCCTCCAGAAGTGGTGCCTGTGATTTGGCTTCACTCTATCCCTTTTGCCTAAAACTCTTGATTGATACGAACTTTGATGTTTGTGGATTCAGTAATGACTTAAAGTTATTACTCTAAATTTTACATTTCATAGTACAATTATATTACTATAAAACCATAAGATATTGAACTCAATCTTAACTGACTCCGGAGTATATTCTAAGAACTTGCACTGAAAATTTATTTCATTAATAGTGCTAGGATTACAATAGCCCTAAAATAATTAAATTAGCCACTTTAAAAATTAATTACATAGAATTTAACATAGTTTCTTCCAGATGATTTCATACATCTGAGTTTTGTCTTCCAAGCTAAATTGTAAGCAGTTTAATTCTAAGGACCATGTTCTATACATCTTTGTAGTGCTAAGAATTGTGTTGGACAAGTAGACATTATCACATAAACACTTTTGACTAATTTTGGCATATCTCCTTACCATCTACACCTTTCCTAACGAATGAATGTGGGAAAAAATTCAGTTTATCAAGGATTCTAACTAGTTAAGTTCTAATAATTGATTAAATTTCCTTAAAAATTATACATTAAGCATATAATAATTGATTAAACTTCTTTTGAAATTGTTGCCCAGTTTTACATTAGATCCTCTGACTTTTTATCATTTTATCTTAATGACTAGCTTAGGCTGCTCATAAAGTAATGACCCATACATTTGCTTAATTCATCTCAATAATTGTTGCAGTTCATTGAACCCAGTGGTTCAGCTGGTGATTGATATTGAAAGTAAATGTAACTGAAATAAGTATGACAGATATTGAAAAGCCTTGTTTGTCTACCTCAATGTTGTGACCCCCAGAATAAGAGTTTGTGGGGAGCCCTCTTTGTTGTCTGAGATACCCGAACAAGTATGGTCTGGGCTACTCTAAACTCATTTGAACCAGAATAGTTCATCTCTCTCACTTAATGAGATTCCCCATTAGGTGTTGTGTGAACAAAACTTTCTGGCTAAAAAAAAAAAATTTTTTTTTTTTTTAAAGTAAGCTCTAGGCCCAAAGTGGGGCTTGAACTCATAACCTTAAGGTCAAGAGTCACATGCTCTACCGACTAAGCCAGCCTGGTATCCCTGGCTAAATGCAAATTTTGAAAACCACCCATCAGTTGAATAAATGTGACCAAAGTCTTCTTAATTGTCCGTTGCACTATCATTCATTCATTCACCCATTTATTAATTTATTCAACAAATGTTTTTTGAGCACATACACATGCTGGATACTAACTTAGGCTGTGAAGAGAAGTCCTCCAGAGTATCAATAGCTAGTTGTTCTGGAGGCAAACATTTATTATTATTCATTATTTCTAGTGAGAGTAATTCTACTAATAATTATTCTATTATTCATTATTTCTATTATTATTCATCTCTCTAGGGAGAGAAAATAAAAAAAACAATTTGTAAGGCTCCCTCCTGTGTTCTTATTCTAGTTTATACAGTTTCCTTTTTCCTTGTTTTCAAGATAACCAAATAAGAGAGAACAATTAAGTTTTGACAAGTTTGCAGTTATATTATCCAGAATTTGGTTAAGAGACCAGAAAGTATCACTCTGTGACATTGAAGTTGACCTCTAACTGTCTTACTAAATTCCCCTGAGCCTAAGAGCTACTGGGACAAGACACACGGGGGTCTAGAATGTGCCAGCTAGAAATTGTTATGGGGCTTTCTCCCATCTGGGTCCAGTGCGAGCTTTAAGACTAACACTCCATGCTGAGATCCTGCAGAGAGCTGCTTTAAGGACCCTTGACATTCAAGGGGAGAGTCAACTGGTCATGGTCCAGGAAACAGAGGAGGAACTGAATGGTGAGCTGGTTCTTTTCCACCTTGAACTGGGCGAGTGGAGAGCAGGGAGCAGAGGAGTTTCACCCCGATGATATAGAGGAGGACTGATGATCTTCCTGTTGCTGCACTGCCAGCCCATAGGACCTTCCACCCCTCGTGGTCATCCTCGCTTAAGGTATCAGCCACACCAAAGTCCCAACGGACAAATGAAGAAAATTACAGCACATCTAAGCAGGTCTAACAGTAGAAAGAGATAAATGAAAGGAACAACCTGAATAGGCCTGTAATGACATAGAGATGCTGGATGCTTTAGAGAACAATGTGAACAAAACACTAATTAGAACCTTTAAGGTGTAAAGTAAAGCTCAAGTTAGACTTCCTTTTAGAAATAGGAAAACATAATTTCCAAATAAAAAATTTAACCTGTGACTTAGAGGATGGCTATTTGTATAAGCAGGGAAGAGCAATACATCTATATTTTCATGTGAAAAAATATATTGAACATCTACTATGTGCCTGGCACTATGCCAAGTGTTGGAGCTAAGTGACAATAAGAAAATTATGGCTTTCTTTTCCTGGAGCCAAAAGACTTGAGAGTAACAAAAGGGGTGATCAGGGAAGACCATTCTGAAAAAGTGACATGATAATGCATATGATTAAAATTTCAAAGAGAATAATGCTCATAAGAAAAAAAAAGTAACATGGATGAGATTATTCATCTCTCTGAAATTACCTGACTGGGTTGAACTTTAAATATACCACTTAAATCTGTCCAGTGCGGGCGCCTGGGTGGCTCAGTTGGTTAAGTGACTGCCTTCGGCTCAGGTCACAATCCTGGAGTCCCTGGATCGAGTCCCGCATCGGGCTCCCTACTCAACGGGGAGTCTGCCTCTCCCTCTGACCCTCCCCCTTCTCATGTGCTCTCTCTCTCTCTCAAATAAATAAATAAAATCTTTAAAAAAAAAAAAATCTGTCCAGTGCTTACCAAGGAACTAAGGAGCCTTCAGAATTTTGCCAAGAGTAAAGTATCAATAATATAATAAAGGCCATGAAACAATTGATTTTATTATGACAAAGGATAAGGAAGTGCAGTAAGTTGATTGTGACTAACAGACGTATCTTGCACTTGCTAAACACTACATTTATTGTCCCATTCAGTGCCTTTAAAGTGGTTTCTATACCTTCCCCATCTGATGCATAAAAAAGCAGAGGACAGAGTGGCTATTTGTCCACAAAGCTAGTAAGTAGCTGAGTCAAGATTCAAACATAGCTTTTACTGACTGTAGTGAATTCGTTTCCACTACCCTCTGCCCCTCCCACCTGGAGTCTTGAGAGTCACATTCTCTTGTCTCTGCTACAGTTCTGGGAGAAGGTAGATCTTCTGATGACGAATCCTACCTCTGGAAAAAGAAGTATTCCTTGTGCCTACAAAGCAGTTAATTAAGCAGATTTCTGTATGTTGCTTGAAATGCTCATTTTCATCATTCAGTTCTCTTTAATTGTGGACTCTCAATCAATAAATTGGTTTCTGATCTATAATGTATTTTGCTATGTGAATTGGGGTCTTGTGAATATGACTGCTGGTGATACGGGAGAGCTAGGTTCTTGTCTCATGGAGTCGAAGAATGAATCTCGTGAAAAATGGAGAGTGAGTAAAGCGATGGAAGTTTATTAAGTGAAGATACAGAAAAAGCTCTCAAGAGTGAGAGGGTCCTGACAGGGTTGCCAGTGAGGGCCTTTAGGGTTGGTCTTTTATAGAAGGCTAACCAGGGAACTTAAGTCTTTTAAAAAACATCTCTATTGATAACACCTTCAATGGCTTACTTCCTTTTTAGGGTCTGGTTATTCTTTATTGGTCACAGGTGATTATCATTAAGACACCCAGCCTACACGACCCACCCCACATGCTTGGGCAGGGTGGTCCTCTACCCTCAAGCCTAGGGTAGGGTGGTCTGATTTGTCCCCTTATCTCTGGTTTCCCCACACCTCCACATTTTTAGGATTTCTGTGAGCCTGATCACATAGCCCCCCATCTCTCCCTACCTAATCCTTACTCATTGGCTTTTCTGACAGGTTTCTCCTTGTGATCTTTTTTGACTTCTTAAGAATTTGGTTAGTATGCATCATTTGCTCAGACCCAATCATGGCTTCTAAATGCAATTTCCCCCCCCCCTTTTTTACTTTTAAAACAAATGACAGACACCCTGTGAAACTCATTTCCAGTTGTCATCTCTGGGACTTTTATAATATATTTATCTGCAATAAAGAAATTATCTTCCAGAGAGGGTACTTTCAGATGAAATCAATAAGGCCTATACATTCAGCACTGATACTATAAATGTTCTTTTTCAAAAACAAACATAATACATTAAGCATGCACACAACATCAGTTAATTATGTGAACTCCACTGAAAATTGCACAGGAGAGGCAAATAAGGTTTATTTGTGCTAGAAAAATGATTAAAGAAGACAATTTAGGTGATATAAACAAACTTATGTAACACTTCATGAAGCGGACAGTCTCCTTTCAGAGAACTGCATATTGGGTGGAAGGCAGAAAGCTTTTATCAGATAAAAATAAATAACGAGGAGAGAGAGTCCAAGATGGCGGAGGAGTAGGAGACCTAAATTTCGTCTGGTCCCAGGAATTCAGCTGGATAGGGATCAAACCATTCTGAACACCTACAAACTCAATAGGAGAGTGAAGAAAAGAATAGCAACAACTCTCTGAACAGGAAAGCGACCACTTTCTGGAAGGTAGGATGTGCGGAGAAGTGAATCCGAGGTGATATTCGGGAAGATAGATGGTGTGGGGGCCTCCGTCTGCCGCTTCTGGCAAGTGATAGAGCAGTGGAGCACAAAATCGGAACTTTTAAAAGTCAGCTCCGCTGAGGGACGTCGCTCCAGTGCCTAAGCGGGGGTGAAACCCTTGTGGGACAGTGTGGTCTCAGGACCTTCAGGGTCACAGGAAGACCGGGGGTGCCTGAGTGCGGCAGAGCTCCCAGGTATCGGAGTGGGGAAGCCGGCTGCAGAGACAGAGCTGAGGAGCGGGCTCTCAGCTCGGGGTTGCCGTAAACCGTGATCCATGGCACAGTCGGGCCACTGCTCCTCCAGCAGGGACCCAACAAGCGGCAGATCCGGGGAGACTTCCCTTCCTCTCCTGGGAGGAGCGGCGCAGGAACGCACTGCAGGGATCTGCTGGATTTGGAAACTCCACACGGGGTTGGGTGCCAGAGATAGAAATGCTCGATCACAGGCCGGGTGAGCACGGAGTGCGGCCAGAGACTGGGGAGACGGGAGTGACTGACTGCTTTTCTCTGGGGGCGTACTGAGGAGTGGGGCCCGAGTTCTCGGCTCCTCTGGGGCAGAGATTGGGAGGCCGCCATCTTCACTCTCGTCCTCCAAAGCTGTGCGGAAAGCTTGCAGGGAACAAAAGCTCCCAAGAGCAAACCCGAGCAGATTACTCAGCCCAGACCGGCAAGGGCGGGGCAATTCCACCTCCGGCAAAGACATTTGGGAACCACGGCAACAGGCCTCTCCCCCCGAAGATCAGCAAGAACAGCCAGCCAAGACCAAGTTTACCCATCAATGAGAATGGCAGAACTCCAGCGCTGGGGGGATACAGCACATAGAATTCATGGCTTTTTTCCCCATGATTCTTTAGTGTTTCAACTTTAATTTTTTAAATTTTCTTTTTTTTTAAGTTATTCTTTCCTTTTTCAACCAACTTCTTATCAATTCATTTTTAAAAATCTTCTTTAGTTTTCATTTGTACAATTATATTCTATCCCTTCGTTGTATTTAACCTTATTTTTTGTATATATGTCAGTTTTTCTTTCTTTAAAATTTTGGGATGCAGTTTCTTCTAACAGACCAAAATATACCCAAAATCTAGTGTATGGCTCTCTTCTATTTACCTGCCTGATCACATTCTCTCTCTCTCTTTTTTTTTTAGTTTTTCTTCTTTCTTTTTTCAACCAACTTCTTATCAATTCCTTTTTTAAAATCTTTTTTAAATTTTCATTTTTACAGTCATTCCATCCCTTCATTGTGTTTAACCTTATTTTTGTGTGTGTATATATATATATATTTTTTTTCTTTTTCTTTAATTTTGGGATGCAGTTTCTTCTAACAAACAAAAATACACCCGAAATCTAGCATATGGCTCTGTTCTATTCACCAGCCTGATCTTTTTTTTTTTCTCTTTTCTCTCCCCCCCCCGCCCCCCCAATTTCGGGTCTCTTCTGATTCGTTTGGTATATATATCTCTGGGGTTGTTATTACCCTTTTAGCATTTTGTTCTCTTGTTCATCTATTCTTCTCTTGACAAAATGACAAAACGTAAAAACTCACCTCAAAAAATAGAACAAGAGGCAGTACTGGACATTAGTAAGATGCCAGAACTAGAATTCAGAATAACGATTATAAAGATACAAGCTGGGCTTGAAAAAAAGCATAGAAGACACCAGAGCAGATTACTTAGCCTGGCAGGGCAGTGCAATTTCTGGAGAAATAAAATCTAACCAAGTCGAAATCAAAAAGGCTATTAATGAGATGCAATAAAAAATGGAGGCTCTAAAGATGTCCATCGACAGATGAATGGATAAAGAAGATGTGGTATATATATACAATGGAATATTATGCAGCCATCAAAAGAAATGAGATCTTGCCATTTGCAACGACATGGATGGAACTGGAGGGTATTATGTTGAGTGAAATAAGTCAAACAGAGAAAGACATGTATCATATGACCTCACTGATATGAGGAATTCTTAATTGCAGGAAACAAACTAAGGGTTGCTGGAGTGGGGGTTGGGGTGGGAGGGATGGGGTGACTGGGTGATAGACACTGGGGAGGGTATGTGCTCTGGTAAGCGCTGTGAATTGTGCAAGACTGTTGAATCTCAGATCTGTAGCTCTGAAATAAATAATGCAATATATGTTAAGAAAAAAAGAAGAAGAAGAAGAAGGTAGCAGGAGGGGAAGAATGAAGGGGGGGAAATCGGAGGGGTAGACGAACCATGAGAGACGATGGACTCTGAAAAACAAACTGAGGGTTCTAGAGGGGAGGGGGGTGGGAGGATGGGTTAGCCTGGTGATGGGTATTGAGGAGGGCACATTCTGTATGGACCACTGGGTGTTATGCACAAACAGTGAATCATGGAACACTACATCTAAAACTAATGATGTAATGTATGGGGATTAACATAAGAATAAAAAAAAAAGATAAAAAAAAGTACCACCTACCAAAAAAAAAAAAAAAATGGAGGCTCTAACTGCTAGGATAAATGAAGCAGAAGAGAGAATTAATGATATAGAAGACCAAATAATGGAGAATAAAGAAGCTGAGGAAAAGATAAACAACTTCTGGATCACAAGGGGAGAATTTGAGAGATAAGTGATACCATAAAGTGAAATAATATTAGAATAATTGGGATCCCAGAAGAAGAAGAAGAAAGAGAGAAAAGGGCAGAAGGTATATTGGAGCAAATTATAGTGGAGAACTTCCCGAATTTGGGGAAGGAAACAGGCATCAAAATACAGGAGGCTCAGCGAACCCACCTCAAAATCAATAAAAATAGGTCAACACCCCACATCTAGTAGTAAAACTTACAAATATCAGAGACAAAGAGAAAATCCTGAGAGCAGTTTGGGACAAGAGGTCTATAAGCTACAATGGTAGGAACATTAGATTGGCAGAAGACTTATCCACAGACACCTGGCAGGCCAGAAAGGACTGGCAGGATATATTCAGGGTACTAAATGAGAAAAATATATGGCCAAGAATACTTTATCCAGCTAGGCTGTCACTGAAAATAGAAGGAGAGATAAAAAGCTTCCAGGACAAACAAAAATTAAAAGAAGTTGCAATCACTAAACCAGACCTACAAAAAATATTAAAAGGTGTCCTCTAAGCAAAAGAGAGCCCAAAAGTAACATAAACCAGAAAGGAACACAGACAATATACAGTAACAGTCACCTTACAGGCAATACAATGGCACCAAATTCCTATCTTTCAATAGTTACCCTGAATGTAAATGGGCTAAATGCCCCAATCAAAAGACACAGGGTATCAGATTGGATAAAAAAACAATACCCATCATATGCTGTCTGCAAGAGACTCATTTTAGACCCAAAGACACCTCCAGATTGAAAGTGAGGGGGTGGAAAACCATTTACCATGCTAATGGACATCAAAAGAAAGCTGAGGTGGCAATCCTTATATCAGACAGATTAGATTTTAAACCAAAGACTATAATAAGAGATGAGGAATCACACTATATCATACCTAAAGGGTCTATCCAACAAGAAGATCTAACAATTTACAATAGTAAATATCTATGCCCCTAACATGGGAGGAGCCAATTATATAAGCCAATTAATAACAAAAACAAAGAAACACATCAACAACAATACAATAATAGTGGGGGACTTTAACACCCCCTCACTGAAATGGACAGATTATCTAAGCAAAAGATCAACAAGGAAATAAAGGCTTTAAATGACACACTGGACCAAATGGACTCCACAGATATATTCAGAACATTCCAAACCAAAGCAACCGAATACACATTCTTCTCTAGTGCCTATGGAACGTTCTCCAGAATAGATCACATCCTGGGTCACAAATCAGGTCTCAACTGGTACCAAAAGATTGGGGTCATTCCCTGCATATTTTCAAACCACAATGCTTTGAAACTAGAACTCAATCACAAGAGGAAAATTGGAAAGAACTCAAATACATGGAGGCTAAAGAGCATCCTACTAAAGAATGAATGGGTCAACCAGGAAATTAAAGAAAAATATAAAAAATTCATGGAAACAAATGAAATTGAAAACACAACCATTAGGGGTGCCTGGGTGGCTCAGTCGTTAAGCGTCTGCCTTCGGCTCAGGTCATGATTCCAGAGTCCTGGGATCGAGCCTGCATTGGGCTCCCTGCTCAGCCGGGAGCCTGCTTCTCCCGCTCCCCCTGCTTGTGTTACCTCTCTAGCTGTCTCTCTTTCTGTGTCAAATAAATCAATAAAATCTTAAAAAAAAAAAAAAGAAAAGAAAACACAACTGTTCAAAATCTTTGGGATGCAGCAAAGGCGGTCCTAAGAGGGAAGTATATAGCAATACAAGCCTTTCTCAAGAAAAAAGAAAGGTGGGGCACCTGGGTGGCTCAGTCATTAAGCATCTGCCTTTGGCTCAGATCATGATCCCAGGGTCCTGGGATCGAGCCCCGCATCAGGCTCCTTGCTCGGCAGGAAGCCTGCTTCTCCCTCTCCCACTCCCTCTGCTTGTGTTCCTGCTCTCTCTCTCTCTGTCAAATAAATAAATAAAATCTTTAAAAAAAAAAAAACAAGAAAGTTCTCAAATACACAACCTAACCATTCACCTAAAGGAGCTGAAGAAAGAACAACATATAAAGCCTAAACCCAGCAGGAGAAGAGAAATAATAAAGATCAGAGCAGAAATCAATGAAATAGAAACCAAAAGAACAGTAGAACAGATCAACGAAACTAGGAGTTGGTGCTTTGAAACAATTAAAAAGATTGATAACCCCCTGGTCAGACTTACCAAAAAGAAAAGAGAAAAACCCAAATAAATAAAATCATGAATGAAAGAGGAGAGATCACAACCAACACCAAATAAATACAATTATAAGAACATACTATGAGAAACTATATGCCAACAAATTAGACAATCTGGAAGAAATGGATGCATTCCTAGAGATGTATAAACTACCAAAACTGAAACAGGAAGAAATAGAAGACCTGAACAGGCCCATAACCAGCAAGGAAATCGAAGCAGTAATCAAAAATCTCCCACCAAACAAGAGCCTAGGGCCAGGTGGCTTCCCAGGGGAATTCTACCAAACATTTTAAGAAGAATTAATAACTTATTTTTCTGAAACTGTTCCAAAAAATAGACATGGAAGGAAAATTTCCAAACTCATTTTATGAGGTCAGCATTACCTTGATCCCAAAAGCAGACAAAGACCCCATCAAAAAGGAGAATTACAGACCAATATCCCTGATGAACATGGATGCAAAAATTCTCACCAAAATACTAGCCAATAGGATCCAACTGTACATTAAAAGGATTATTCACCATGACCAGTGGGATTTAGTCCTGGGCTGCAAGCTTGGTTCAACATCCGCAAATCAATCAATGTGATTCGCTACATTAATAAAAGAAATGACAAGAACCATATGATCCTCTCAGTAGATGCAGAAAAAGCATTTGGCAAAGTACATCATCCTTTCTTGATCAAAACTCTTCACAGTGTAGGGATAGAGGGTACATAACTCAATATCATAAAAGCCATCTATGAAAAACCCACAGCAAATATCATTCTCAATGGGGAAAAACTGAGAGCTTTCCCCCTAAGGTTAGGAACACGGCAGGGATGTCCACTATCACCACTTATGTTCAACATAGTACTAGAAGTCTTAGCCTCAGCAATCAGACAACAAAAAGAAATAAAAGGCACCCGGCAAAGAAGAAGTCAAACTCTCACACTTTGCAGATGATATGATACTTTATGTGGAAAACTCAAAAGACTCCTCCCCAAAACTGCTAGAACTCATAAAGAAATTCAGTAAAGAGGCAGGATATAAAATCAATGCACAGAAATTAGTTGCATTTCTATACACCAAAAAGACAGAAGAAAGAGAAATTAAGGAGTCAATCCCATTTACAATTGCACCCCAAACCATAAAATACCTAGGAATAAATCTAACCAAAGAGGCAAAGGATCTGTACTTAGAAAACTATAGAGTTCTCATGAAAGAAATTGAGGAAGCCACAAAGAAATGGAAAAATGTTCCATGCTCATGGATTGGAAGAACAAATATTGTGAAAATGTCTATGCTTCCTAGAACAATCTACACATTCAATGCAATCCTTATGAAAATACCATCAACTTTTTTCACAAAAATGGAACAAATAATCTTAAAATTTGTATGGAACCAGAAAAGACCCAGAATAGCCAGAGGAATGTTGAAAAAGAAAACCAAAGCTGGTGCCATCACAATTCCAGACTTCAAGCTCTATTACAAAACTGTACTCATCAAGACAGTATGGTACTGGCACAAAAACAGACACATAGATCAGTGGAACAAAATAGAGAACCCAGAAATAGACTCTCAACTCTATGGTCAACTAATCTTCGACAAAGCAGGAAAGAATATTCAGTGAAAAAAAGACAGTCTCTTCAACAAATGGTGTTGGGAAAACTGGACAGCCACATGCAGAAGAATGAAACTGGACCATTTCCTTACACCATACACAAAAACAGACTCAAAATGGATGAAAGACCTCAGTGTGAGACAGGAGTCCATCAAAATCCTTGAGGAGAACACAGGCAGCAACTTCTTCAACATCAGCCATAGCAACTTCTTCCTAGAAACATTGCCAAAGGCAAGGGAAGCAAGGGCAAAAATGAACTATTGGGACTTCATCAAAATAAAAAGCTATTGCACAACAAAGGAAACAGTCAACAAAACCAAAAGACAACTGACAGAACGGGAGAAGATATTTCCAAATGTCTTATTAGATAAAGGGCCAGTATCCAAAATCTGTATAGAACTTATCAAACTCAACCCCCAAGGAACAGATAATCCAATCAAGAAATGGACAGAAGACATGAACAGACATTTCTGCAACAGGGACATATAAATGGCCAACAGACACATGAAAAAGTGTTCAACATCCCTCAACATCAGGGAAATACAAATCAAAACCACAATGAGATACCACCTCACACCAGTCAGAACAGCTAAAATTAACAAGTCAGGAAATGACAGACATTGGCAGGGATGCGGAGAAAGGGGAACCCTCCTACCCTGTTGGTGGGAATGCAAGCTGGTGCAGCCACTCTGGAAAACAGTATGGAGGTTCCTCAAAAAGTTGAAAATAGAGCTACCCTACGACTGAACAATTGCACTACTGGGTATTTACCCCAAAGATACAAATGTAGTGATCTGAAGGGGCACTTGCACCCCAATGTTTATAGCAGCAATGTCCACAATAGCCAAACTATGGAAAGAGCCCAGATGTCCATTGACAGATGAATGGATAAAGAAGATGTGGTATATATATACAATGAAATATTATGCAGCCATCCAAAAAAAATGAAATCTTGCCATTTGCAACAACATGGATGGAACTAGAGGGTATTATGCTAAGCAAAATAATTCAATCAGAGAAAGACAATTATCATATGATCTCATTGATATGTGGAATTTGAGAAACAAGGCAGAGGATCATAGGGGAAGATAGGAAAAAATGAAACAAGATAAAACCAGAGAGGGAGACAAACTGTAAGAGACTCTTAATCTCAGGAAACAAACTGAGGGTTGCTGGAGTGGAGTAGGGTGGGAGGAATGGGGTGGCTGGGTGACAGACATTGGGGAGGGTATGTGTTGTGGTGAGTTCTGTGAATTGTTTAAGACTGATGAATCATAGACCTGTACCCCTGAAACAAATAATATATGTTAATAATAATAATAATAAATAATAATAAAATAAAGAACAAGGAAGAGAAAATATCTGATCGACTGGGGCCACGTGGTGAACCTCGTTTGGGATGAGAAGGTGCAGAGTTGGCTTGGCATTTGGGGATTCTGCTGCCCGAACGTACTGTTTCTGGTCAAGTGGAGCATTGTAGAGACATGAAAGTTACCTAAGCTTTGGTTTGCAGACTTGGCACCCTGGTCAGAAGCAGCTCCATTTTGGGCCTACAGTTATTTCAATAGGAGTAACTTATTTTTCCTGGGTGTCTCCTGTGTATACATAGGTATACATCTTAATAAACTTTTTTCTCTTTTTAATCTGTCTTGTTTTACAAGGGTCTCAGCTAAGACCTCAGAAGGGTAGAGAGAAAATTATTTTTCCTCTCTTACATAGTCAAGCTCTTCAGAAAATGCCCAATCAATTTCCTGATATGATAATTAATGGGGAGCAGCTGTCTTTTCTCTTTCATTTAAAAAGTGGGATTTATGGGAGTGATATGAGGATTAATATTTATAAAGTACTTTTTGAAAGGAAGAAGCACTGTGATTATTCAGTAGAGTGTAGAGTTATTGGATAGTAAGATTAATCAATCTCTTGTAAATCTCTTTATGTAGGTAAAATGGATATGACAAACGACTTGATCAGAAGCCCCAAAAAGGCATCATGTGCTCATCAACATGCACTGTGAGGGTTGGCCATATTTCAGCAAAGTCTGCAGAGTAGTACTCCCCGGGCATGCCTCCTGCCAGTGCAGCGTATCCTTTGTATCAAACCTCGGTAAGACTCACGGGCAGCTCTTACTCATGTCCATTGAATTGTTCTCTTTAGCAATATGTCACATTGCAAAAAATAGGCCTGCTCTGCAGAATAATGCCAGTTTTTACTGAAGATTTAATGGGGAATGGAGAAGAGAGTTTAGATTACATATACCGCAGTAATACGTGGTAAGATTTCTATATTATGATTCTGATTTCTTCCCAATGGTTCTTTCTGGCTGACAGTACCCTCATGTCCAGGCCCTAATCTCTCGATGGCCCCCAAAACCTGTTTCCTGGAGTCCTTGGGCTCTGTCCACACCTCACTTTGCAAAACAAAGCATGTTGGCTAGCCAGCCTTTCACCCCTAAGAAATCAATTCAGGTTCAGGGACTATCTTTGGTTACTCCAGTCTGTTCTTGAAGCTTTAGTTGGAACTTTAGGAAGCAAATCCAGGATGCAAAGTGTTTACATTCAAAAAGGTGTGTGGATGAGGGTGGAGAGCAAAGAGAGAAGCAAGTCTGCTATTGAAAGAAACAAGATTTTTCTCTTTTTCTCCAAGTGCTGACTTCTTTATTTGTCCTCCCATCTTTAGACTTAGCTGGTACCTAAAGTCAATCAAGTAAACATAAGATCTGATCGGAGATAAATGGTAACATAAAGCAGTATAAAATCACAGTGCCTAAATTTCATCACCATTCAATATGTCCCAGGGGAGACTTTTGATCTAAAATAGTTTGTGAACAGAGTTCAATTCAAGAAATTGCAATTGAACAATAGTTACTTTCTAAAATGATAATAACAAAAAACCTGTGTGGGCAATAAAATATATTCAAAAAAATTGTGATTACACACTAAGAAAAGAGAATATTAACACTGGTCTAAGAGCAAAGGGATAAAAATTGAATAAAAAATGACATTTGAAAGTTGTCTAAAATAAGCAAGCAGATAAACTTACCTTTGGGAGGATTTTATTTAAGATTCAAAATATTTAGAAAGATATTAAAGCAAAAAAGATAAAGTTTATACTTTAGATATTTATGTTTTGCATGAACTTGATTTGAAATGAATATAAGTAAAATTTAAAATGCAAAAAGAGTACAATGCTTGTTAAAAGATAAACTGAAGCATATCAATATTTTTAAGAGTTTATTTGGGCTGAAATTGATTTAAATTGGGCAGCACCGAAAAGGAAATGGTCAGGAGCGCTCCCCTGACAGGAGCCAGGGGAAAGACTTACTTAGAAAAGGTGCAGAAGCAAAGAAAGGAAATTATTTGATTGGCTATAGCTCAAAGCCTAGTTGGCTGTTTGTGATTGGTTGTCCTTAGGTTTTGATTTTGTAACCTTGAGGCATTTACAGGCTTAAGTTTTGGTTTGCTTACATAGGCCACCAAAGCACCAGAGCCACTTCAATCTAATGGCATCCTTGTTTAATTAATTTAATATACTAAAGACTACAAAACAGATCATAAAGTTAAATTAAGAAAGTATTTATAAAGAACTCATTGCATGGTGTAATTTTCAATATTTAAGATGGGAATAATAAAAAACTTTCAAATAAGTGTTAAGGAGTTATTATCCAGAGATAATTATGAAAGGGGAGAGATCACCGGGCTCTCACCTCTAAGTGGCTCTCAGATGTGAAGTCCAAATGATGGCCAGCAGTGATACAGGTAATTATTGCTTTAGATGTGATATTTCTCCTAATTGTTGTAAATTTTAAATGTTGGCAATTCTGTTTTTCAGACAGTGCTTAAGCATTTTAAAAGTAATGAGTTGACATGCTCTGGGTATATTTTCTAAATCCTTAAGCAGGTCTTCAAATATTGAGATAAGAGGGGGAAATCATGCTTTAGTAGGGAACTGTGCGTTGTCTGGAGCACATCCTTCCAGGTTACCTGATATGGATTCTGTGGGAGCTATTTTACAGCCCTGAGACCTGTAGATAACTGATAGCAATGTGAAATAATTCTTGTCTCTAGATATACGGCCTCTCCCCTGTAGAGGAGCAGGTGACTTTCCTCCCCTCTCTGAGGAATTGAACTAGTTTTGCCTCCATTTGCACACTCCAACATTCCTTGTCTAGAAATGTGCCTGTTCTTTGAATTCTCCTTTGACCTGATTATAACATCTTACCCATTCCTCCATTAATGGGTTAAAGAAAAGCTTTAATATGTGTTCATTTTATATCTGTATGAAGATCACAATTTTACTTATCAAAAAAACAAAAAACAAAACAAAACAAGCTTGTCCTTTAACATTAGGAAACAAGCTTCTTTCTACATCCAATTAGTTGAAATGAGTGACCAGAACATCTATCTCAATAGCATACTATATCTTCCCACACTAATTAAACATATTCTCCGCTTAGTGAATATGTTAAAGAAATTTCTGCTCTAATTAGTTTCCCACTAATCAATCATTTTCAGTCTGATTATCTTCTCTGCAGGGGATGCAGGGGATGCAGGGAAAAAGGGTTTACCCAAGTATAATCTCTATAACTGCATGCTAATGATTCTCCATTGGGACTGTTTTTCCTTTCTTATTGGGCTGATGTTATTCTGTGAAGTATATAACTGAGTCTCCTGGTAATCTCATAGCTGCCAAGTGTGAGACCACAAACTTCCTTTGTTTTATCTACTCTCACACTTCTGACACCAAGTATGTGGGGTTTTACCCACACTGACCAATTCTCCAATTCTCTGTGGACACCAACTGGGAATCCTTCACTTTAATTCAACTCTGACACTAACTGTAGGTGAAGGACTCAGTCCTATGAAACTGCTTCTTCTACTTCAGACACCAAACACAAGTCCAGGTTGTCACTTGTGCTTCTGATGACTTGCTATAAATTGAGGCTTCCCACAGCCCCTTCCTCAGGTTTGATAATTTGCTAGAGTGGCTCACAGAACTCAGGAAAACAGTTGACTCACTGGATTGCCTGTTTATTATAAAAGATACAACTCGGAAACAATCAGGTAGGAGAGATGAGTAGGGGGAAGGGGTGTGGAGATTCCATACCCTCCCAGCATCTTGACGTATTCAACAACCTATAAGTTCTAAATAAATCTTAAAAAAATATACACACACACACACACACACACACAAAGACACTTTCCCATCCATTTTACCATCCAATTGGCAAGAGGAAATTAAGGAGCAAGAAAATAGAAATCAATAAAAGACTAAATTAGTGAACATTAACAATGCAGTAAAGATTCAGAGAAATAAGTAATCAGCATGCACTGGAGCATTAAGGGAGGGCTTCTTGGAAGAGGTGACATTTAAGCTGGTATTGAAGGATGGACTGAAATTAGAAATATGTGTCAGAGGTGGGGGTTTAATTTAACAAGGTTTTTAGCTGGGAATCCATGCTTGAGCTTAAGGAAATCCCTGAATTTGTTTCCTGAATTTTGGGCATATTTTTGCTTGTGCAGTTTTCTTATGAGTGGGTCTATAATTTTTATCAGCTTCTCAAAGGGCTCGGTGACCACTCAAAAGTAAAGAACCATGACTTAAAAGAATCAGGGACCTTAAATCTTGGTCTTGTCCTGGGAAGTGGCTAAACATTACATTTAATGTAATTTCACCACTTATAGTAATGACATACCAGAAAGCAGTCTCTAACATGCAGTGTGACGAAGCACTGATAGGTGGGACAAAGGGGCTAAAGAATTCCTGCCAGCAGCTGCAGGAGAGAAGCCACTTTGCTCCAAATTTCAGTATTATCATTCCTCTTCTATGCATGTGTAAGGGTCTTCCATTTGGGTTTTCTTTTTTTTTTTTTTTTTTAAAGATTTTATTTATTTATTCATGAGAGACAGAGAGGGAGAGAGAGAGGAGCAGAGGGAGAAGCAGGCTCCCAAGGAGCAGGGAGCCCGATGCGGGACTCGATCCCAGGACTCCAGGATCATGACCTGAGCCGAAGGCAGTCGCCCAACCAACTGAGCCACCCAGGCGCCCCTCATTTGGGTTTTCTAATTTAAACTGGATACCATGTGTGTGTTTGTGCACGTGCACACGTGTGTGTGTGTGTGTAGCTTTTACACTGAAAAAGTTTCTAGAAAAATAGATAAATCTGACAAATTAAAATGTGTTCGATTTTTTTCTTCTCAAATTTGAGCATGCTTATAATTTACTCCTATGCATTCTCTCCCTCTCTTTGTCTCTCTCTCTCCTGTTGAGCACAAAGGGACATAAAAGCAAGCAATTCTGGGCAATCTTCACACAAATTATTTCTCATTATTTCCCACTGGAAGGGGAAATCTCCTGACTGGAAGGTAGACACAACACTTTTCCTTTTCCTTTTTCCTTAGAATTTTGTGCCTAATTTAAAGATGTGCTCAATAAGTATAGAACTCTTAACTAAGATACAGTTTCTATTTTAAAAAGGGTGTGTGTGAAAAAAATAGAATCCATTACTTAGAACTCTTTACCCAATTACTTTTACTCTGTCACAGTTTCTAAGGGTGCCAGCTGTGTTTTCCTTGTGGTAACGGCAGGCAATTTGAGTAAATTAAAGAATGTTGGCAATTGATGTGTACAGAGTTGTCCTTGGAAGTGTACATGGTGTTTTCAAGATGATAGACTCTAATATATGTTTTGCCTTTTCAATGTTAGGACTATGAAATTCTGTCTCTTTCCTTTCTCAGTTATGACAAGAAAACTAACAACGATACAAAATTTTATACAATAATATCTGTATTACTTTCCTGTAATGCAGGCTGCCATTACAAAGTACCACAACCTGGTGGCTTAAAATAGCAAAAATGTATCGCCTCACAGTTTTGGAGGTAGAAGTATGAGATAAAATATTGGCAGGTTTGGTTTTTCCTGATGGCTATGAAGGAGAATCTGATCCATGCCTCTCTTAGCTTCTGGTGATTTGCTGGTATTAAAAGATAACCTGAGGTGTTATTAAAATTTTAGGCGTTTATTTGAGGAAAAGTTGATTCCCATCGGCCAACACCAAACTGGAAGTTAGAAGCACTCCGTGGATGGAAGCTGGGGAAAAACTTTTATAGAGAAAAGGCAGAGGTAAAGTAAGGGAATTATTGATTGTGTATAGCTTAAACCCTAGTGGGCTGTTTGTGATTGGTTGTCTTTAGGTTTTGCTTTCATAGCCTTGAGGTATTTACAGGTTTAGACTTTGGTTTGCTTATGTAGCAACAGCGGAATTAGAGCCGTGTGAGTATAATGATCTCCTTGTTTAATTACTTTAACACTGACAATCTTTGGCATTCCTTACGTTGTGGATGCATCACCCCAATCTCTGGCTTTGTTCTCACATGGCATCCTCCTTGTGTGCATATTTCTGTCTAAATTCCCCCTTTTTTATAAGGACAGCCATCAGAGTAGGGACCCACCCTACTCCAATATGGCCTCATCTTAACTTAATGAACTACATCTGTGATGACCCTAGTTCCAAATAAAGGCACATTTGGAGACACTAGGGGTTAGAACTTTAACACATGAATTTGGGGGGCATAAAATTCATCTTGTAAGAGGGTCATTTATTGGGCATCTTCAGTGTGACTTGGTCATAACATAAGCCCATAATGACTGCAAGGTGTTTAAAAATGTTTTTTTTCATAGTATTGAACCAGTAGCATGATTATAAAATCTGAGTTTACTGAGCTCATTATTCAGTGTCAGAAAAAGCCCTATGGGGTTGCCTGGGTGGCTCAGTCGGTTAAGCATCTGCCTTCGGCTCGGGTCGTGATCCCAGAGTCCTGGGATGAGTCCAGCATCGGGTTGCCTGCTCCGTGGGGAGCCTGCTTCTCTCTGCCTGCCACTCCCCCTGCTTGCTCTCTCTCTCTCTGACAAATAAATAAAATAAAATAAAATAAAATAAAAGATAAAGCCCTATGTTCTGATAGTTTATCAAATACAAATGGTTTCTGATGATTCCTACACAGATTACTGGTATCGTGAATTATCTGCACATATTCCAAGATTATTATTCCCTGCCATCACAGCCTTTTTTCTTTGGTAACTACAACGAGAATCTGTTTCTCCAAACTTCTGTGACCCAGTGAAAAGCAGTGGACTGCCCCATTGCCAGGCACTTATTGTGCCATACATAGTCTGCCCATGAGAAGAACTGCGTCATTATCACCCGCGCAGTTCCGACCATGCCTGGCTGGGGATGTTAAAGGCAAGACCTGCTCTGGATACACGTGGGTGAGGTCAGAAGGCAAGATGTTGGGCACAGCTTCTCTGTTGTCTTTTTTTCTGCTTTCATCTCCTTCCTTCCCTCGGTTAAGTGGAATAGGGAAGGGAAAGTCTCCATTCTTGATAATAGCTGTGTTTAGAATCAGCCCTAGGCAGAGATGACCCTTTGCCTATGTCATCAATAGTCTGGCTTCTCCAAGCTGGAATCAGACATGCAGAAGTATATCCAGAACGTAATACTAAAATAATATGTAGAGTCAAGTTTATGAAATCAGTTTCCCTGTTACTCATTCATTCATTCAATAGTCATTGACAACCTGTGTAAAAGTAACGGTTAAGGCCAAGGGCTTGGGAGTCAGGAATATATGAGTTCCAACTGGGATTCTATTTTTAACTAATTATGTGACCTGGGAAAACTTCTTAAATATTTTTGTTTCATATTTTTGTGCCTCAGATTCCTCATCTGTGTATATTTGGAATAATATAGTATGTGTTACGTTATATACATAATACATACAGTATAATCCATTATATACACAATACATTCTATACTAATAGCATAGACACTAATATATTTAATATATATTATATATATACTAATAGTATATATATGATAAATAGTATATATATTTATCTTAATATAATGGGGGGTTTATCTTAATATAATATAATACACACTATAATATTAAGCTAAAATCCCCCAAATCTCAGTAGCCTGAAATGACAAAAGTTTGTTTTTTGCTTATGTCCATCCTTGTTGACTGGGTTCTCTATACTATATCGGTTGTCCCCCGAATGACGGAGGAGCCAATATTGGGAACACTAGTTCTGGACATTGGTTTCTTCAGTGGTAGCATGGGTATGACACTGAGTTGTGTAAAGCACTTAGAATCCTGTCTGGCACCAAACAAGCACTTGAAAGCTGTTACTCCCCTGAAGCAGTTGGAGTTCTAACCCAGGTGTTTATTGAGCATCTACTGTGTGAACCAAGGCCAGGGCTGTCTCTGCTCCTACCCAACTCCCACCCACAACTGGCTCCAGGTCCAAGGTCTTTCACTATAGCTCAGTTGTTGTGCAGCAGGAGAAAGAGAATCTGTGATAACTAAAGTCACATTTGTGATTTTAACTAGTAAGTCCTACATTTTTATTAATTTTCCTCATTGTAAAAGTGTCAAACAGTAAAGAAGCATTTAGGATGTAATGTCAAAGCCCCCTCTTTTCCCTTTGCATTCAATCCTGCCCAGATTCCATTCTACTCCAGAGAGTTCCCTGCAAACAATTTATTGTTTCTGTTGGATTGTTGATATTTTTCTTATTGACTCTAGGAGCTCTTTAAATATATGAATAATCAGTTCACAAAAATAATGTACAAATATTCAATAAACAGAAGAAATAATTTCTTTAAATATTGTAACAGCTGGGGCGCCTGGGTGGCTCAGTCATTAAGTGTCTGCCTTTGGCTCAGGTCATGATCCCAGGGTCCTGGGATTGAGCCCCGCATCAGGCTCCCTGCTCTGCGGGAAGCCTGCTTCTCCCTCTCGCACTCCCCCTGCTTGTGTTCCCTCGCTGTGTCTCTCTCTCTGTCAAATAAATAAATAAAATCTTAAAAAAATAAATAAATATTGTAACAGCAATCATTTGTTGTATATGTTGCAAGTATTTTCTGTAAGTCTCTTGTTTCTCTTTAATATTACATATGGTATCTTTTACTAATACAGAATTTAAAATTTTATGAATTCAGTTTGGTCAGTCTTCTTTGGGGGGCTTCTGGATTTTGTGGGTAAATTAAGAATATCTTACCCATTCAAATAAAAATAATCCTTGGTGTTTTGTTCTATTAATTTTCTTTTCATAATTTGTTTTTTAGACCAGGTGGAATTAATTTTTACCTAGGATCTGAGGTAAGGATCTAATTTTATCTTTTCCTAATGGAGTAGTCAGTTGTTACAAATCCAATTATTGATTTACAGATTCTACCATAGTTATACACACATGATTTTCTAGACAGTTTTTTTAGTTGTATTATTCCATTGGCATTGGTACACTGTTTTAATCACCATAGTGTCACTGTATGCCTTAATAGTGTGAGGACCAATCTCCCCTCTTCATTCTTCTTTTTCAAAATCTTTTTGGCTATTCTTGGATGAACTATGAACTTTGGAATTTGATTTTTAAGTCCTACAAACTGTTCTATTGGGATTGCCCAGAATATATTGATTAACTGGAGAAGAACTAACTTCTTTATACTGTTGAATTTTTCACACTCAGGTACATGATATGTCTTTTATTTATTTAGGTTTACTTTTCTGTCCTGCAGTAAAGTTTTATAGTTTGCTTTATGTAGCTCTTACATATTTCATTTAAAAAAATTTCAGCTTTATTGAGGTATAATTGTCAAATGAAATTGTAAGATATTTTAAAGTATGCACAATAGTGATTTGATATATGTATACATTGTGGAAGGGTTCTCCTTAGCTAGTTAATTTACATATTCATCACTTCACATATTTGCTTATTTAATTCTTTTTGGTGGGAACATTCTACTCTCTTAGCAAATTTTAATTATACAATACAGTGTTATCAACTATAGTCATCATGTTTTACATTAGATCCTCAGACCTTATTCATCTTATAGTTGAGAGTTTGTATTCTTTTACCAACCTCTCCCTATTTCCCCACCCCCAAGTCTCTGGCAATCTCTTATCTACTCTGTTCCTATGAGTTTGACTTTTTTTTTTTTTTTTTTAAGATGCCACATATAAGCAATACCATGCAGTGTTATCTCTGGCTTATTTTACTTAACATAGTGCCCCGCCATGTTGTCACAAAAGGCAGGATTTCCTTCTTTCTCGTGGCTGAATAATATTCCACATATTCCATATACATATACACCACATCTTCTTTATCCATTCATCAGTTGATGGACAGTTGTTTCCATATCTTGATTAGTGTGAATAATGCTGTGATGTACATGAGGGTGCAGATATCTCTTCAATATCCTGTTTTCATTTCCTTTGGATATTTACCCAGAAGTGGGATTGTTGGATCGTGTGGTAGTTCTATTTCTAATATTTTGAAGAACCTCCATACTGTTTTCCATAGTGGCTGCACCAACTTACATTCCCACCAACAGTGCACAATGGCCTACTTTCCTTCATGGTTTTGCCAGCACTTGTTATTACTTGTCCTTTCGATGATGGCCATTCTAACAGGTGTGAGTTGATATCTCATTGTGGTTTAATTTACATTTCCCTGACAATTAGTGACATTAAGTACATTTTGATGTACCTATGGCCACTTGCATGTCTTCTTTAGAAAAATTTCTATTCAGTTCCTCTGCCCATTTTTAATCAGATTTTTTTTTTTTGCTATTGAGTTGTGTGAGTTCTTTATATATTTTAGATATTAACCTCTTATCAGATAGATGATTTGCAAATATTTTTTCCTTACATATTTCTTTTTAGTATTATTCCCAGGTATTTATGAGTTAGTTACTATTGGAATGAATGTTTCTTTTTTTTTTTTTAAGATTTAATTTATTTATTTGTTGGAGAGAGAGAGGGAGCACAAGCAGGGGGAGCGGCAGGTAGAACAGGCCGAACAGGCAGAGGGAGAAGCAGACTCCCTGCTGAGCAAAGAGCCTGATGTGGGACTCAATCGCAAGCCCCTGGGATCATGACCTGAGCTGAAGGCAGACGCTTAACCCACTGAGCCACCCAGGCGCCCCATGGAATGAATGTTTCAATTACATTTTCTAATATAATAGTTCTGATATATAAACTTTATTTTTGTTATTGAGCTTATATTGCTTGACTTACTAAATTTGCACACTGGTTTTAATAATTTTTCATCTGATTCATTTTTTTGTTCTAAGAAAACACTAGAATTTACAAATACCAACAGTTTTCTGTATAGCTGGTCTTACTGGGGGCAGAGGAGCCACTTTAAGTATTTACTACAAACGGATTTTAAAACAGGAAAGTGGTTACAGAGGTGAAGGGGCCCATGAGAAACCACACCAGTAACACAGAGATAACCCAGGGGTCAATAACAGCAGGAAGCCACAACCACTAGACTAAAGAGATAAAGGGAAGAGGCAGTGTTACTAGACCTTGGAGACCAGGGTAACCCCAAAGAAACTGGAAGCATGGTGGATGAGTCTGGTGGGAGGAGGAGTCATGCAGGAAACATAGCTGCTGCCAGAGAAGCTGTAGGAGGCCGAGAGGACGTGGGGGAAATACCTCGTTTTCTCTCCACCACTGCCCCACCCCGGGCCCAATCTCCTACCAGTGTTTCTCACCTGTTGGGTTCAGCTGGAAATCAGCTGAAAAGGAAGTTTGGGAAACACAGCCTGCAGGGATTGGCCCAGGCTGTGTTTCCCAAACTTCCTTTTCAACTGAACCCAACAGGTGAGAAACCACTGGTGGGGGATTGGGCCCAGGTGCTTTTGGTACATTGAATAAGGCTGATTATTCCTAAAAGTGGTTTCTCAAACTTTAAAGATGAATCATTTAGTAATTTAGTATTTTTAATTTGATTCTTTTGTTTTGTTTTTGGTTTTTTTGTGGGGTTTTGTGTGTGTGTGTGTGTGTTTCTTTAATTTATTTTTATTTTTATTTTTTAAAGATTTTATTTATTTATTTTGAGAGAGAGAGAATGAGAGAGAACACATGAGAGGGGATAGGGTCAGAGGGCAAAGCAGACTCCCTGCCGAGCAGGGAGCCCGATGCGGGACTCAATCCCGGGACTCCAGGATCATGACCGGAGCCGAAGGCAGTCGCTTAACCAACTGAGCCACCCAGGCGCCCGTGTTTTTTTTTTTATAACAACTGATAATTTATTAAAAAGGTTGATTTAAGCGTCTGCAATGGGGACTTCAACCTCAGCTCCTGGCTCAATACCGATGGAAGTAATCTGCTTAACAGTCTCAGAAGGACTGTGCAAATCAGTGAGTCACTTGTGGATCCTCACCTGAAAACAATCCCAAATCTTAGAACCTTCACCACAAGGAGTTTTTCTTTTTTTTTCTTTTTCTTTTTTAAAGATTTTATTTATTTATTTCAGAGAGAGAGACAGACTACACAAGTGGGGGGAGACAGGCAGAGGGAGAGGGAGAAGCAGGCTGCCCGCTGAGCAGGGAGCCCAAAGCAGGGCTCCATCCCAGGACCCTAGGATCATGACCTGAGCCGAAGGCACACACTTAACCGACTGAGCCACCCAGGTCCCCCACAAAGAGTTTTTCCTGTAGTGATTCTCAGGTTCTTGGTAGGCATCTGAACTGGTCCTTTCTCTTTGAGATTCTTTTCCTTTGCGCCTCTGATCAAGTCAGCACATACCTTTTCCAAAGATTTTACACTGCGGCTGGTGAGAGTAATTCTAATTTGGTGAATCACGGGTGTCTTTAAAAAGCCACCTGCGGCGCGGCTTCCTGACTGGCTTGTTCTGGGTGAGAGCGGTAAGAGGGAACAGCGACCGGCGGTGAGTCAGGAGCAGGAGTGGGGCGTCCAAAGCTCCACTGTAGCTGCATCCGCGTCTTCCTCAAAGAGAAACTGATTTGATTCTTGGTATGTAAATTTGAGATCTGCTACCTTGGCTATAAGAGCCCAGCTTTTCTAGTTACATAAACTTTGAGTGTGTCTTTGCTGCTTACTATACATGTGGCATTGACAACCGTTTTAAGATTAGTTTTTGTTTTTTTAATTTTAATTATTATTTTTTTTTTTTGAGAGAGAGAGAGAGGTGGAGGAGGGGCAGAGGGAGAGGGAGAGAGAAAGAATCTTAAGCAGGCTCCATGCCCAGCATGGAACCCATCCCAGGGCTCGATCTCACAACCCTGAGATCATGACCTGAGCCAAAATGAAGAGTCGGATGCTTAACTGATTGAGCCCCCCCAGGCGCACCAAGATTAGTTTCTTATATATTAATAATAATATTAAGAATGAGATTGAACATGCGTATCAAGGGCTTAGCACAATGCCTACAACAGTCAGTAATCAAACAATGTCAGTTATCATTACTGAGTTAAGAGACTTGGATTTTCCCCCTAAGTAGTGTGTTACTTTGGACAATTTATATACTTTCCTCAACTTAAGATGGGGTTATGTCCCAATAAACCCACCATAAGTTGAAAATATCATAAGTTATCATACCGTAAGAAAATGCATTTAATAAACTTGACAAACTGAACATCATAGCTTAGCCTGGCTTACCTTAAATGTGCTCAGAACACTTACGTTAGCCTACAGTTGGGCAAAATCATCTAACACAGAGCCTATTTTATAATAAAGTATTGAATATCTTATGTAAGTTATTAAATGCTGTACTGAAAGTGAAAAACAGAATGGTTGTCTGGGTACAGAATGGTTGCAATATAGTTAAGTATATCCATTGTTCACCCTCATGATCACAGGCTCACTGGGAGCCATGGCTCACTGTGTTGCCCTGCACCAGGAGAGAGTACCATACTGCATATTAGCACTGGCTGGGCAGAGATCAAAATTCAAAATTTAAAGTACAGTTTCTACTGAAGACATGTCATTTTCATACCATTATAAAGTCGAAAAATTGTAAGTCAAACCATCATAAGTTAGGGACAATCTGTAATTCCTTTATGCTAATATTGAAACATCCCCCGAAATACATTTGTTTTATTTTTTATAACTTTGTGATGTTTTTATCTCTTAATCTTTAAACAATTTTGTATGGCAAGTATTGTCCATTGTTAAAAGGAGAAACTCAGACAGATTTTTACCTTGCCCAAGATCACAGAGTTAGTCAATAGTGGGTGTGGATTTGAACACAAGTTCTCTGATGCTAGATCCTGATTCTTTTGTCTTTCTATCACAGTGATCTTCAAATGAAGGAGTTAAACATATAATCTGTATGGTCCCTTCTGTCACTAACATGTTGGCATCAAATGTTTTACTCTAAGGGAATTGGGTGCCCAGGGTAAAATCAGGTCTGAAGTGGTCAAAACAACTACAACAAATGAAGAAGTACAATACTTGGCTAACTGCAAAAAATGCAGGCTGTGTGAGGACAATTGCTGGGTTGGTGAGACCCTTTGTGAGGTGCCCAGTTACCTTCGTATATGGGATTAAAGTCCAAACTGCAGTCACCTGTTTGAATCTGGCTTCCCATCCGCAACTGCCACCACTCTTCCACAGAAAAGACATTCAAAGGGAGGGAGCTGGGGAGGGACTCAGTCAACAGGTGAGACCAAGAGTAGGTTCAGATCCACTTTTCGAACAGTGATTTTGAGAGGTAGGACATCTCAGTTGTCCCAGGGTGCCTCCGTCTGTGAGCACAGCCACCAGGAAGCTGGGAATGAAATGGACATGCAGTCTGCCAAATTGGAATGTCTCACTTGAATTTTGGGACCATGGGTCTATGCAAGTGTAACAGGATGTTGAGTGGGGTTTTTCTTCCTTTCTCAGATCCTTCTGCATCCAAGTTTTATTTTCCAGCATTCTTGGAGAGTATCAAAAAGATGTGAGTGAACCCAGAATTTACAAAAAGAGCAGGAGCTGTGGAACTGCTGGCTAAAAACTGGGATGTCCAAGGTTGATGACCAAAGATGGGAAGTACAGCATTTTCCCCAAAGAGTGCCAGCAGTTAGGGCCAGTCTCCTGCCTGCTGGGCTCACAACCAGGGGACAGTGTAGAATCAGCAGGACCACTAGCCATCTGCTTTCCCCACATCTCCCATCTCAAAGTCAAAAAGAAGATGGGGGAGTTGGAGGGCATGTCCTTTTAAGATATTCAATAAGAGTGGTTTATTTTCCCTTCCTTTCTTTGGGGCAATGATCTCTCCTCTCCAAAGCCAAGGGATGGGATCTCCTAAAGAGTCACTCATATTTGGCGAGGGTATCTTCCAAGCAGGGAGTCTGGCATTTTGTTATCCACAGAATGCTTAACGAACCATAGAACCTGTAGGCACAACTTGAATGTCTTCAGAGTTGTATGGAGAGAGAGCTCTTGGAGAATGCACCGTGAAACTAGGAATTCGCTTATATTACATGGTGATTATGAAGTTTTTACCCAAACTGGGACACTTTTGAGAGTGAAAGTAGACACTATTTATAATCTCTGGACAACCGGTATAAAAGAGGACTCTCCCAGGTCAACCAGGATGTCTGACTATTCTATCATCATAGAGAGTATGATATATGCATATTAATTAGTTTTAATCTACTAACCCTGTGGGTGGTTAGTTAATATTTGAAGTCCCCCTAATTGGGCATGCACACTTTGAATGTGGTTAGTTAACATCTGAATGATTGAAGAATCAGAAACCCACTCTCTTAAGGCACCCTGGCTTCAGTTATCCTTGTTAATTAGCAAATGAATATTAGAAATTTTTCATTAGTGAAATTAGTGGTGCTCAAGATCTGTGAATAGACTGGCAATATTGTACAGCCATTTTTCCTCTTGTATGAACAGGATATAAGTACTCAGGGAATTCAGGAGCTTACACTATTTGGAACAACCCCGTAGGTGTAGAATTCCCAGGAAATCAGGAGATTCTGTTCAGTTTCCTCATGAAAGTTTTGTTACCCAACTTTGTTACCCAACTGACCAGAAGGCTAACTGAACATCATTGTATCTGCTTCAAGAGACCCTTTCATGCATGGTTGGACAGAAAGCTAGGATTTTATTAAGCCTACAGTACAGATAGTAAGACTGTTTTCTTGCCTTCCACATACTTGCCAGTATGGGTAGCAAATTTATCATAGCATAGCACGTGGTAGCAAGGTTGAGGGGAAGGACCTACACAGTCCTTACCTATCTCTAACTGCAGGAACTATAGATATCTTCCAAGAAGATCCAAATTGGCTTAGACCAGTGTGCACCACTTGTCATTTTTAGCCTCTCTCCCCACTGTGGAAAAGTGGAAGTGTTTGACTTTAGTCTTCGGAGATTTGAGATATGAACCTAGAGACTAGTGCCCACTGGGGCCTGGACATTTCTGCCATAGGGAGGCCAAGGGAGTAATGTATCCTTTCTGAGATAACTGGAAGACATACTATAGTGTGTCTAAGAAGTAAAGGGGAGGCAGTAACCCAGACATCCAGTTTCCCAAAGTCCTTGGAGAACTTGGAAGAGGACTTGGTGTGCAAGATTACAGGAGAAGCAGGAGCTCTAGGCTGTGGGCTAAAGAAGGGATTTACCCATTATGGAGGGGGCCAGAGTGAAGTTTGACACTATTCCAAGAAAAAACACACACAGTCTTTATGCAGCAACCACCACATCAGCTAAGGCCTACAACACTACCCAGCAGAGCAAGAGCAAGGTGGGGAACCCCTTCCCAATACCGACAGGTAGTCTTCCGTGACCTCTGCCTCCTCAACCCTTCTTGTCCCCATGGGTTATGGGACCTGGAAGAGGGAGAGGAAATATATGTTCAGAGCCTATTTCCTCCTCCCCACTCCAAGCTCTCAGAAACAAGAGAAATGGGTTTTATAGGCCAACCAGTGGTTTCATACTGTATTAAGAGAAGGAAGTTGATCAAATTCCAATTATTCATCTATGTTCTTTCCTCAAATTTGTTCTAGAAAAAGTCTCCCCTCATTCTCCCTTTATGTATGGTTTTAATTAGTGGCTTCAATGAGACCGCTACTATCCATTAAAGGAAATCTGTGAGAGTGTTTTTTCTTCGTTACTATAGAGGGAGGACACTACTGGCTTCGATGAGCTGGAGCCAAAGAAGCTAAAGGTCCTACAATGTGTGGCGAAGTCCAACATAACAAAGAATGGTGCCATGTCTTCCATGACTCTTGAAGGTCCTGCCAGATATTCATGTAAGTGAGAAACCCTGTTTGTCATTATCTGAACCTGGAACTTACCTAGAGTGTGTGTGTGCATGTATGTTTGGCATGGTTTTAGTATACACCAGATTTTCAGCAGTGCAACTACCGTGCAAATCAAAAGAAGCTGGTGGCTTGTTTTTCTTAAAATTTCTAAGAGGGTGTTTGTCATCTCAGAAAATCACATCATTAATGGCTGCACCACTTACAGTATTTGAACAGCCAGTGACCTACCAATATCAGTCTGCATTTATTGGCAATCACTCCCGGTGATTCCATCATAGATGCAAACATCTGACTATGGGTTATATGTCCTTGTGTAGTCAAGGCTGAGCAGTTGTACATTCAAATAACTATTATATTATTGTTTCTTTTATAATTATGGTTGTCACCTTTAGCAAATACAATTACAGGCAGACCAGTTAAATTTAAATTTCAGATAAACAATGAATTATTTTTTAGTATAAGTGTGTCCTAAACATTGCCCCTCTCCTTATCTGGCAACCCTATTTTTAGTACTTTTAAGGGAATGTTATTGAATTGCTTAAAATGTGTATAGATAGGAAATACCCATAACTTAATTTCTGGAGATATTATCCAATATTTATCATAAGAAGGGGTTAGTGGAGCTTGATAGAATTTAAAACCACTGGTTTCGTGCAAAACAGATGTAGCAAGGGAGGAACTACCCATCATCTACAAGCATACTCCTTGGGCAGAGGGTCTCACACTTACCACCCCCATTCCTACCTATTCAAATAGTTAGATAAATATTATCTCAATTAAAAAAAAAATCTTCCTTGGGAAGAATTGTGCTGCTAAGAGACAGGCTTTCTTTATTTGTTAAATCTAAATCCAGATTAAATCAAAGTACATGTTGTGGATATGGAGAGGAGTGTATATACAGCTTTGATGACCTAACACACCTCAAATCTTATAAAATTTCTACTGTTGTTATTAATAAGTAGATTTTCTCTCCTCAAACCTAATAGTCATTTGTATTACTTCCCAGACACCAAGATACCTTTTTTATATCTTTTAAAATAGAAGTGTAATTATATAATTTTAATTCTGCAACTTTAATATTTGATTAAATTATTGCTACCAAAATGGATACAATAATATTTTAAGATAGTATGCCCTACTGAGAACAATCAAAGATTGAATTATGGCTTTTTGATTAGATTCTGGGAAAATATGAAGACTATAAGCATTAGAATGCCTCCAGCTAAGCTTTATAAGGCTCAGGATGAATCACCAAGTAATTTACAAAGGACAGAGATATTTTATGGTTCAGAAAACTGCAGAAGAATAAATAAATAAGAAAGAAATAATAATCATTAGGAGAAGGAAAGGTTTATCTGGTTTATTCTGATGTATTTGGAGTCGCTGGAGCCAGGAACATCTTCCAGTGCTGCCATCCGAACACATTATTTCCCTGCTTAAAACTCCTCAGGGACTTAGCATTGAACTCAGTATAAAGTTCAAAATTTTCTACAAGTTCCTGCATGACCTGTTTCCTGCTTCTTTCTCCAGCCTCTTCTCACACATCTGCTCTAGCTCCACTGGACTTTGTTTACTCAGGTCTTTTTCCTTCGCATTCTGCCATAAGGTCTTTGAACATAGTGTTCCCATACCTCTCAGAAATCTCTCGGAAATCTCCATACCTCTCACCCTTCCCCTGGCTAAACTATTGTTTAGGTCTCAATCTTAATGCATTTCCCCAGGGAAGCTTCCCTCTTTCTCTAGACTAACTTAAGACCCTCATTATATGCTTCATAACACCTCATTTAATTTACATTTGAAGTTATTTAATTTAATGAATGTAATTATTTTTATGAATTGGCAGTGTGCAGCACCTGTCCTTTGCATAGTCTCCACTATGGAGAAGAGGGAGATGGAGAAGAGGGAGAGGGAGGAACTTGTTGGTCCTTCCCTCAGACTCCATCAGAATCTGCAAAACTGAAATCCCCAGGTCATTCATACATATATTACAGTTAAGGAATCCCAAATCCTTAAATGTATCTGTCTACCCTACTAGACTGCAAGCTTTGTTAGGTCTGGGGTTTTATCTGCCTCTTTACCATCATCTTTTTTTTTTTAAGATTTCATTTTTAAGTAATCTCTGCACCCAAGGTGGGGCTTGAATTTATAACCCCGAGATTAAGAGTCATGTGCTCTCCCGACTTAGCCAGCCAGGTGCCCCCCATCATCTATTGACTGACAAGATAGGTGCTTAATATATGAGTTCTGACTAATGCAGTAGTATTGTTAATAGTGTCATCTTTGTGATTAAATAATAAGAATATATATTGTTATATAATTTAGAAATGTAGGGTTCATATATCTTTAGTTTGCTTGGCATTACCCCAAGATATGTATTTTAAAAGATTAATTCATTTATTTAATAAATATTAATTCAGTTCTTATCATGTGTAGGGCACAATGCCAGGTGCTGGGGATATAAAAAACAAGGCAGGCAGGCATAATCCCTGCTGTAAAGGAATTTTGACAGAAAGCAGAGACGTATGCATTTCATTATTTAATTGTAATGCTGATGAGCATTATGAGGTAAAGATTAAGGTGGTAAAAGAGACTGTGACGGGGGGGGCTGCTATAGACCAAATGTGTCCCCCCAGATTTATATATTGAAACTTAAGGATGCCCAACGTGATGGTATTTGGAGGTGGGGCCTTTGGACGTGCCCCTCATGAATGGTAGTAGTGCCCCTCTGAAAGAGACCCCAGAGAGCTCCCTTGCCCCTTCCACCATGTGAAGTTATAGTGAAGTGGGCTCTCACCAGATACGAAATCTGCTGGCACCTCAATCTTAGACTTCCCAGCATTCAGAACTATGAGAAATAAATTTCTGCTGCTTATTTTATTTTTTTTCTAAGATTTTATTTATTTATTTGAAAGGGACAGAGCGAGCACAAGCAGGGGGAAGGGCAGAGGGAGAGGGAGAAGCAGACTCCCCACTGAGCAGGGAGCCCGATGCGGGGCTCGATCCCAGGACCCTGGGATCATGATCTGAGCCGAAGGCAGACGCTCAACGGACTGAGGCACCCAGGCGCCCCAAAGCTGTTTATAAACCATCTAGTGTACTCACCAGTATTTTTGCTGTAGCAGTCCAAACAGCCTAAAACAGTGGTCTTACCCAAGCTGAGAGCTCAGGAAAGGCTACTGGGAGGAAGTGACATTTCAAGTGTGATTTGAAGCAGTGGGGTGGGAGTTGTTGGGTGAAGTGCCTTAGAGAAGAAAGAAGGGTATATGAGGAAATTTTCAAGGAGAACTAGGATGGCCTTGCTGGGGGTGGACCCAGGTGTCAGCTGGTTTATAAACTCCCCAGGTGATTCTGATGTGGACTCAGGACTTTCTACTCAAGATATGGTCCTTGTCCTTGGCATCAGCACCACCAGGAGCTTGTTGGTCCTTCCCTCAGACTCCATCAGAATCTGCAAAACTGAAGTCCCCAGGTCATTCATACCTATATTACAGTTTGACAGGCACTGGCTAGAGGAACTAAAAGAAAAGTGAGCTGAAGACCGTGCACAGAGAATAAGGGGAAGAATGACTGGGTGAGGCTGGTGGAGTAAGCAGAGCTCAGATAATGTAGGGCTAAGAACAGTATCTCCAAAGGGACTGATGATCCTCACTGAGTGTGAGCAGGCCGCTCACTGGAGTTCAGAAACAAAATAGTAGTCTCCTTTCCTTCTTTCCTTCCTCTCCTCCTTCCTCCCTTCCTTCTTATCATCTATTTTTTTTAATCCCAAATGATAAGAAAATAGCATCTACCATATTTTTGATTGTTTCATAGAGGGAGAACGCTACTGGTTTTGGTGAGCTGAAGCCAAGGAAGCTTAATGTCCTATGTTGTGCATCAAAACCTCACACAACAGCAGGAAGGGAAAAATGAAGGGGGGGATATCGGAGGGGGAGAGGAACCATGAGAGACTATGGACTCTGAGAAACAAACTGAGGGTTCTAGAGGGGAGGGGTTGGGGGGGTGGGTTAGCCTGGTGATGGGTATTAAAGAGGGCACGTTCTGCATGGAGCACTGGGTGTTATACGCAAACAATGAATCATGGAACACTACGTCAAAAACTAATGATGTAATGTATGGTGATTAACAGAACATAATTAAAACAACAAAAAACACCTCACACAACAAAGAATTGTATGTGTTCTCCATGGCCCTTATTTTTTATTATAATGGTGGATACATGTCATTATACATTTGTCCAAATTCATAGCATTTACAACACCAAGAGTGAACCCTAATGTAAACTATGAACTTTGGGTGATTTTGTTGTGTCAGTTTAGGTTGATCAATTATAACAAATGTACCGCTTTGTTGGGGGCTGTTGATAATGAAGGAGGCTGTATATGTATGGGGGCAGAGAGTATATGGGGGCAGAGAATATATGGGGGCAGAGAGTATATGGGAAATCTCTATACCTTCCTCTCAGTTTTTCTGTGAACCTAAAACTGCTCTAAAAAAACTATTAAAAAATAAGAAAATATAATATTTAATATGATAGCACTCCTTCCTCAGGCCTGTCCATGCATCAAATGTTCCCATGTCATGTATAAGTACATGAGATATTTGGATGTAAGTATCCCCAAGACAGAGATAACAGAGGCACCCTCATATGTTTGCTGGCTTTTATTTTATTTTTTTTAAGTTTTTAAAGATTTTATTTATTTATTTGACTGAGAGAGACACAGCGAGAGAGGGAACACAGGCAGGGGGAGTGGGAGAAGGAGAAATAGGCTTCTGGCCAAGCAGGGAGCCCGATGTGGGGCTCGATCCCAGGACCCTGGGATCATGACCTGAGCTGAAGGCAGACGCTTAACGATTGAGCCACCCAGGTGCCCCTGTTTGCTGGCTTTTAGAAAAATGCAGTTTGATATGTGTTGTGTGCTCAGTTAAGTGAATTTAAAAATTATATTCTTGGTTTTTACTTAACTAACCACCACAAAATTGGATATCCACAATGGTGTGAATACAGGGTTAGCAAACCCTTTCTCCTTCTGAATAAGAACTTGCCCTTTTGTTAGCTTTCCAGGACTTCCCTTAGAGTTTTGATAAAGGTAGTATGTCAAGTAGGTTGCTAGGCAACATTGCTTATTGACCAAAATGACTGAGTAAAAGGCTGCAACTGGACTTGGGGAACTATATGTTCCTAACGGAGACATCATAGCTTTTGGCTAAGTGGTGATCTTGGAGCTGAGTGTGTCCCTGTGGGAACCTACAGAGTTGCTACAAGAGACACTGACTATCAGGACAGATTCTGAAACAAGATAATGTGGAGGATCTCATAATCTTGAATCTGAGCTGTCACATAGGGAAGTCAGAGGCCACCCTTTGGACTGCAGCAAGAACTGCTCAAGGACTCTGACAGAAGAAGAATGCTTAGTTCTGTTCTTTGGCAATCTGTGATTGCTAGCCTGCATCCTTCTGAATGAAGCTGAAGCCAAGTGTGACCTGTGATGGTCTGGGAATATGAATATTTAGTAGAGCCTTAACGAAAACCCCCAAGTAAGCATCAATGGCCTCAAAAGATTCCTGCACAAAACCTTGCTGCTTAGAAGTAACGTTGATAATACAGACACAGGCAGACAAGAAGAAAATGTTGGTGCCAATACTTCTCTGACTCCTCATCCAAGCTCTTCATCAACCACATTGCAAGGTAAAACACTGGCCGTCTAATCAGCAAGCAGTCAGCGAAAAAGATTAGAATTATCAAGAAGACTCTTTGAAATATGCATTTATATCTACTCTCACTAATGATGTATGTTTTCAGAGACATGATATATATTGAGTTGCATTTTGCTTTGAGCTATTCTGAGAGGTAAACCGTGTATATTATGCCATGAAATTGCAGATGGTGGCATGATGAAGCCTTCATGGTCAGCAAATATTTAAGAACTAACCTTCTGGAATCTTACTAAAAATAGTTTTTTAACGAATGGCTAAAGACCTTTGATGCCATTAATAAAATGTAATAAATTTTTTTGTTTTTATCTTATTTAAAAATTTTTTTGCCTTTGCATATTTTCTAAGCATATAACACATAGTACAGTAAAACTGGCTTACATTTCATAAGCAGATATCTATCTATATCTGTCTATTACAGACACACGCTGAATTTTTTCCACTGTGCACATGAGTAAAAATATTTGGAGACCATTGCTGTGAAGTAATGGTTCTCTCCTCTGTCTACTATTAGAATCACTTTTTTCAAACTTTTAGAATGTTTGGGCTCCTTGCTAGACATGCACTGGTAGAATTTCTGGGAGTGAAATTCAAAGATTAACAGTTTGGGAAGTGGCACAGGTAATTCTGATGGAGAGCCAGGGCTGAGAATCACAGTCTAGGGACAAGGGAAGAGTTTCTCAAAATATGCTTAGTTCCAGACCACCCACAGCAGGATTACCAGGGGGCGGGTGCTCACTGAATCAGGACTATGCTGATACTCTATATTTGGTAATTGGCTCATTATCAAACCCTTAAATACCTATAATGTAGACATAATTCCCATTTTATACAAGAGAATACTGAGGATCAGATAGGATAAGGGACACTCAGGATAAAGGTCACACAAGTTCAGGTGGGGCAGGGAATACGAGTAGTTAGCAAGCTCTACAGATGAGTGGTAACACACCAGAATTTGAGAAGTGCTAGTGCAGAGCAGAGAAGCTGTCCTCCCTATTGGTCACCTCCATATTAAGAAATTCCAAAGCAGTTGCCAGGAGCTATTATACCAGAGAAAAATTACCTTTCTGCCCTTAAACGTGCACAGCAATTATAGGAGTTCATCAGTATGAAATATATTCACATTAGAGAGTCTCTGGGTTAGCATTTATATTATTTTGATAATTCCTTTATTATGATGTAGTAGTCATTCACTGGAAAAGCACAGAACAATAGCTGTCTTCTGTTATTTCATATTATTCATACAAGCAGGATAAATGTAAGTAAAGTGCAATTTTTAAAATTTGAGGATAATCAAGGTTGACAGAGCTAATTAAGTAGGACATATGCAGAAAGGCTCTTAATTAGCCTTTAAAAAATTGTCACTTATCTTGTGACTTCCATGCTTAAGAAAGGATCCCAAAGAAATGGCAAAGCACATGTGTATCGAAGAAGGCCACGACTCAGACCATCTGGGCACAGAGGCAGTTGTTAAAAACACAGGAGAATGGTTAAGGCAGAGTGACTCTGACCTTGTGTTCAAGAATTGTTGTCTAACTAAATGGAGGAGAGACTTAATATAATAATTTTCCCTGCTGGGATTAGCTAAATTCATGTCATCATGTTGGGAAATAATCAGTTTGAAGAGAAATAAAGGGAGGCAGATGGTTTCTGACAATATGTCCCAAGAGCCACGTGTGCACCACGAAATGTGTGCTGTGCACATACGTGTAGAGATGTATTTGTTTATGCATGCCCACATTCAGGTTGTGTTGCAGGTGTTAGCATTTTTTGCCTTTTTCGGTGAGTAAGGATAGCAGACTTATGGCCTTTGGATGTCAAAAACAGTAAACAAGTTTTGTTTGACCTCACAATATTGGCAATACAGTGTTTCCACAATTTTGACATCCCTATCAACATTTAAATGTGGAGAAATTCCACATAGAATTCCAGATTCCTGTTTCACATCCATCATGGGAAGATATGGCAACATTTGGTCTTTACTCCTACATGGCACTCATACTGTCTCTTATACTCAGATTATTTTACTCTTTACCTACATTTAATTTGTGATGCCTATCCTGGAGTGATAAGCCAAAGAGGTGAGATGTGGAAGGGATACATTTATCATGTCCTTAATTTTATGCTTGGTACTATGCTAAGACTTTTGTACTCGTTTTATTTAAAACCGTCAAGGCACATTTTCTAAATGTAAATACTGAGATTCTTATTAACTGAGGATAAGTAATGGGGTGCCTGGGTGGCTCAGTTGGTTGGGTGTCTGACTCTTGCTTTTGGCTGGGGTCATGGTCTCAGGGTGGGGGATCGAGCCCTGCATTGGGCTCCACACCTTCCTCATAAGTACCACCTTAGAGTTAGCTATTGTTATTATTATTACTATAATGTAATACACTCATCTTTTCAATACTCAAAAACATGTTTAATGATATCCATTTTTTGGTGTCTCTCCATTTAATACATAAATAATCACCTATTCCAAAACTGCTGGTCTTAAGTCATTGCACCCTTTCCTCTAACTTTTGAGTTTGATGTAAGGCCAGCTTGTCTCATAGTTAGCACCAGTAGGAAAATTCTAAGAGAGTGGAAGAAGAGGGAAAACAGTAGATTTTAAGTAGTACTGGTAGTTTGTGATGCTTGAACCTACTGAAAACCACCCTGCCTGTCATTCCTTCAATGACTCTGAGATCTGACGTACTGCAGTGTCAGGGAAAGACACCCAACAGGTTTCATGGCTCAGTGTAGAAAGTGCTTCTTTCTCCTCAGCTCCTTATTTAGGTCATGTGCCAAATTTTTTATATTAAGGAAGGATCCCGGACATATAAGAACATGGTTACAGTGTTGATTTCTTTATAGATAATTGTTTTGTTTCATTTTATGAGAAAACATAGATTTTATACTAAAAAAGACCTTAGGTATCCTGAAGCTTCATTTATATGTAGGAAATGCTATATGTTAGCAGTATCGTAGTTCATTCGATTTTATTTATTTATTTTTTTTTAAAAAAGATTTTATTTATTTGAGAGAGAAAGAGTGTGCAAGAGCAGGGGGAGAGGCAGAGGGAGAGAGAAGCAGACTCCCCTGCTGAGCAGGGAGCCCCATGCGGGACTCTATCTCAGGACCCTGAGATCATGACCTGAGCCAAAGGCGGATCCTTAACTGATGAGCCAACGTTTATTAGGTTTTAAATATTTAAATATTTAAAAAGTTAAATATCAAATCCCTAAATTTATCTTTTAAACCACTTTAATGATGTAAACATTCAACAAATTTATTAGGATAAACTTATAACAATAGAACAAGGGAGCACCACTTTTAAGGGTACAGTTATTTGCATTCAAAAGAGAGAAAATGCTCATCCTCTTGAAAAAGTTTACTCATGCCACTCTGCAGTCAATTGCCTTTGCAGTGCTTGGTCCTAGCCAACCACCCTTCTGCTTTCTGAAATTATAAATTAGTTTTGCCTGTTCCAGAATTTCATACAAATGGAATAATACAATATTCTTTCATAAGTATGGCTTCATGTGCTTATTGGTCATTTGTATATCTTATTTTATGTTGTGTCCATTCGAATCTTTTGCCTAATTTTTGAGTTGATTGTCTTCTTATTGAGTTGTAAGAGTTCTCTGAATATTCTGGATTCAAATATATACATATATTCAAAGGATTTGAATCCAGTATATTCAGGGAACTCTTATATCTTATACTCCTAAGCCTAAGCAGGGCTTTGCAACTGCTTCTGCTAACAGAATACAACAGAGATGGCACTAGGTAACTAAAGAATATTGTATTATTCCATATGAAATTCTTCATATGCACATAATGATATTCAAATATTCTTTTTTGTACCAACTGATCAATTATAGTGAAATAAAAAATTTTGGCAATAGGCAAAGTTAAGAAACAGATCCTGAATGACTTATAGGAAAAAATCATTTACATAAGGTTTTCATTAATGCCTAGAATCATGACTGGCGTTTTAAGATGCTTGGTCTAGACTAAGCAGAAGAAACCAATTTTTCCCTGGATTATAAATTTTTTCTTTTCAGTTTTATTGAGAAATAGTTGATATGCATCACTGTATAAGTTTAAGGGTTTAAGGCGTATGGAATGATGGTTCTGTTTACATATATTGTGAAATGATAACCACAAGAGTTTCAGCTAAAAAAAGAAAAGGGAAAAAAATCTCTTTATGTTGAGAACTCATAGGATTACCCTCTTAACAGCTTTCCTATGCAGCAATGTTAGCTATGGTTACCCTGTTGTACATTCTATCCCCTTATTTATCTTATAACTGGAAGTTTGTACCTTTTGACCACCTTCTTCCAATTTCCCTTTTCTCCACCCTCTGCCTCTGATAACACAAGTCTGACCTCTTTTTCTATGAATTTTTTACCCCCACATATAAGTGAGACCATACAGTATTAGTCTTTCTCTGTCTGACATATATCAATTAGCATAATGCCTTCAAGGTCTATCCATGTTGTAACAAATGATAGGATTTCCTCCTTTTTAAGGTTGAATAATATTACATTGAATATATATATACCACAACTTCTCTATTTACTTATCCACTGATGGACATGTAGGTTGTTTCCATGTCTTTGCTATTGTAAATAATGCTGCTATGAAATGGGGGTACAGATATCTTTTTGACTTAGTGTTTTTATTTCCTTTGAATATATTTTTAGTGTGGAATTGCTGGATCATATGGTAATTCTATTTTTAAGTTTTTGAGGATTCTCCCATACTGTTTTCCATAGTGGCTGTCCCAATTCACTATCCCAGCAAAAGTTTCCTTTTCTTCCCATCCATGTCAGGATTTGTTATCTCTTGTCTTTGTGATGATGGCCATTCTAACAGCCATGAGATGATATCTCATTTTGATTTTAATTTACATTTCTCTAATGACTAGTTATGTTGAGCATCTTTTCATGTAACTATTGGCCTTTTTTTTAATCTTCTTTGGAGAAATGTCTATTCATATCCTTTGCTCATTTTTAATTGGTTATTTGGTTTTTTGCTCTTGAGTTATGGGTTTTTTATATATATAAAGATATATATATATATAAAGATTTTATTTATTTATTTGAAACAGAGATAGCACAAGCAGGCAGAGCAGCAGGCAGAGGGAGAGGGAGAACCAGGCTCCTGGCTGAGCAGAGAGCCCAACATGGGGCTCAATCCCAGGATCATGACTTGAGTCCAAGGCAGATGCTTAACCGACTGAGCCACCCAGGAGTCCCTCAACTAAATTTTGATAATTAAACCTCGTATTAATGAAGCAGTTCATGAGAGGAATGCATATTAGAAACCTAAAAAAAATTACCACCTATAGCAATGTTTGAAAAGCAGTGAACCTGCTTTTAGACAATTTAATTGCTTAATTGTTTGGAAGAGACTCAGAGCTAAAAACCAATCCAATGGTAGGTTGGCCATGGGTAGGGGAACAGCCTTAGATCTGGTGCTAGAAAAAATTTAGTCTGGGGCCGCAGGTATTACATGGTATCCAATAGCATCAGGAAGTTTCAATATGTGATCATGATAAGAGAGACAATGTGAATTAATCCTTACTATATCTAACCACTATGCTAAGTGCTTTACAAACTGTAACAGAAGTCCTTTTTTGTTGTTTTTGTTTGCCCTTTTCCCTCCTTTTTGGGTAATTTTCCTTTGGGGAAGCGCTCCTTTCACAGTCAAGGTGGTTTTTCCCCACTCCTTTCAGACACAGGTATGGGCATATTAAGCAGGATCTAATTTTGTTAGTGATTGTTAAAAGGTGCACATCTGATCCACGAAGGGTAAATTAAATTTCTTCCCTGGGATCGACATAGAAATTTTTGAAGGAAGATAATCTCTATTTTTACTGGGTTGCTAATTTGTAATAATTTGAGTCTGTGGTTGCCTGTGGCTATATTCCCTAGGTAGGTGAGGGAAACTCTTCTGTAGTAAGAGAAATGAGCCTAGTGCCCAGAGAATCAGACGCAAATGGTGGAAAGAGGACCTGATGACATCATTGAACTTTTAGATCCATCTGTGCCTAAAATCAGCAATTTTATAGACCCCCTTTTTATTTCTTGAATTAGATTTCAAAGATTTCTGACTAACACACATATTATTTCACTATATTCTGTTTAACTTTATGAAGGAGTGACTATTGTTACCCCTGCATTTCAGAAAAGGAAACTAAGAATAGGTTGAATAAATCATCAAGAAATTACATATACTCAGTAAGGACATGGTCAGAATTTGAAACCAGTCACTCAGACCTCAGAACCTGAGCTCTTTTTCACTAAGTTAAACTACATCTGAATAGTGCCTGCATGATAAATAAAGGCAACTCAATAATGGGGACCACGGGACGAATTCTGAAGTCCAGGCAGGTGTTTATGCTGCCATTCCTCCAGACCTCTGTCAGTAGGTTACCAGGCATCAGCCACAGCCTGGGTTTCAAATATTAAATGCTTTGAGGTGGATGTGATGCAGGATTTTCTTTCTTCTATCATCTTCCATCTCATCACAATCACATATTGAGCCCCTACTTTGTACTCAGGGCCAATCACTTTCTCATTTAATTCCTTAACATTTACCCATTTAATAATGCAGGGCTTTGTATGCCATATTTCTATTTTTTTAAAAGATTTATTTATTTGAGAGAGAGAGTGCACAGGAGCATGCAAGGGGGTGGGGAAGGGCAGAGGGAGAGACAGAATCTCAACAGACTCCATGCTGAACGCAGAGCCCAGCTGGGGCTCCATCTCACGACCCTGAGATCATGACCTGAGCCAAAACCAAGAGGCCGCTTAACTGACTGAGCCATATTTCTGATCGTAATCTAATAAAATAAAGATAAAAAGACAAAAGTTTAAACCTTGAAAATTAAGAAATACACCCTTAAATAAGTCTCTGATTATAGACAACATTGAAAATGATAAAAAGAAGAACATGAACCCCAAAAGTCCATGGATTATAGCCAAACCAGTACTCAGAGGAAAATGTATATAATGTCAATGATGTTTATTAATAAAGAATAAAGACTAAAAAATAAGGAATTTAGGATCTAGCTTACTGATTTTCACACCCTGAACCTGGGCCTCGAATTTTCACTTTGCACTGGGCCCTGCAGTTATATAGTTGGTTCTGTTCAAGGGAACTGGGTATTTCGATACCAACTCTGGAGAGTCATCGGTGGTGGAGTGTTGCTGAGTGAAGATGGTGATGGTATTAATTTGCCAGCGCTTTGGACCTGGGGAGTGTGGATCTAAGGGCCTTTTGTATGTCTGATAAAAAGCTTTCAGGCATAGGGTTTTAGACCTTAGCAGCTGGAAATCTGCCAGGGCACATGGAAAGTTTCTAAAGATACGGGGGGAGGGAGAAGGTACTGACAGCATTTGCTAAATGCCTCTCACTTTATATAATACATAAAAATAAGTACCAGCTGCATCAAATACTGATTTTTAAAAAATAAAAATCTTAGATGAAAATTAGTGAAATACAGATATTTTAATCAAGAAATGGAAATCAAGGGGCGCCTGGTGGCTCAGTCCATTGAACATCTGCCTTTGGCTCAGGTCATGATCTCAGCATCCTGGGATTGAGTCCTGCATCAGGCTCACTGCTCGAGGGGAGCCTGCTTCTCCCTCTCCTCCCCACTCGTGCTCTCTCTCACTATCTCTCTCTCTAAAATAAATAAATAAATGAAATCTTTAAAAAAAACCCAAAGAAATGGAAGTAAAAATGCAGTTTATTTACTTATTTTTTTTCAAAATGCAGTTTAAAAAATATATGATTATATTATAAAGTTGTAGGACAAAATTTCATAAATGAAATTAAAAGACAGTTGAGGCACTGTGAAAAATATGCATTCTATAAAATGGACAAAAGATAAATATCTGTAATTGGGAAAGAACTCATAACAAATGGCAGACACTCCAATACAAGAACTTTTAAAAGTTGTGAATAGGTAGTTCACAGAAGAGCAAATCCAAAATGACTAATAAACATATGAAAAAGTTTTTAAACCTCATTGGTAATCAGGTAAATGCAAATTAACCAATGAGTTCTCATTTTTCAACCACTGATTGAAATGGTGAAAATGAAAAAGACTGATAACAGCAACTGCTGGCAAGGATGTGAGGAATACGTCATGTATTGCCCCTGGAAATGTGAGTTGTTACAGCCTTTTTGGAAAATAATCTGACAGTATCTACAATGAGCAAAAATATACATATGATTTGACTCACCAATCTTATATATGTATGTACAACCTGCCCTTCTGAATGTTTATTGCAACATTTTTGTTGCAATAAATATATAATAAATGTAAATAAATATAATCGTATGAATATACATATGACTATGCATATAAGTATGCATATGGATATACACATAAACATACATATGAAAAAAGGTACACAATGCATAGGATAGAATAGTATGTAACCAATAAAAAGAATATGTTAATTAGTTCTATTCAGATTTGTACTAGTTGCTTGAAGGGTGTTGCATTATGTAGTTTTAAGTAGGAAATAGAAGGTGTATATATATATTAAATATATATTTAATGTATTATTTATTACACTATATATGTTAATATTTAATACACTAAAATATATTAAATTGCATGTACTTATGTGAACATAGACAAGGAATTAAGATCACATGAGTTGTGAACAATAATTTCCTGGTGGAGGGAGAGGGAAGAAGTAGAATGTAAAGGATGGAGTGAGGGAGAAAAAGGGGGGACTAGGGAAGATTCCCACACTAAGAAAAACAGCATGTGTTACAGAGTTTCATTTATGTAGAATTTTATATATGTGTATGTACACATTTGTATACACATGTATAAAGAAATGTGGGTCATTAATATTAAGGCTGGTCATAAGGTATTATTTGGTGGTTATCTCAAGGTAGTGGAGTTTCACGTGATTTTTACTCTGTCTTAGTATCTTGGCGAATGTCACACAGGTGGTTAAGTGGAAGAGCCAGGAATCAATGTCTTTGAGCCCAAAGTCAGCACACTGTCACACACAGCACACCTCTTCCCATGGGACTACGGCACTGGTCAGATTAACGAGGCAGATGTATTAGCAGAAGCCCACTTACCACAACAGGGGAACAAAACCGGGGCCTGTGTGGAGGATGGAGGCAGGAGTCCACTTCTCCCAACTGGACGTTAAAAGGCTGTCAGAGTGCCAGGCTGAGCCACTTAACTGCATCCCGCTGGGCGTCAGGCCTTGTCCAGACTGGTTCTACACAATGGCTTCTGGAATCCCCCGGGGAGAGTGTAAGCATATGATGCTTATCTCCAACCCCCATTTGTATTAATTTGGTCTCATTCCAGGCACAGGGTGTTTCTAATATGTAGCTAGAGTGGAAGAAAGATAAAGCTATAGTTTGAGTGTGCTCCTCCCCCCATTCATCGGTTGAACCCTAACCCCCAACGTGATAGAGTAGGGACTTTGGGAGGTGATTGGGTCATGCGGGCCACCCTTGTGAATGTGATGATTAATAAATTAACTAGTTAAAGTCCTTAATAAAGAGGTTTAAGAGAGCTCTCTTACCCCTTCTATCATGTGAGGACAGAGTGAGAAGTCAGCATTCTGCAACCCAGCAGAGAGTAGTCAACAGCACCCGACCATTGCTAGCACTCTGATCTGGACTTCCAGCCTCCAGAACTATGAGAAATAAATTTCTGTTGTTTATGAAGTACTCAGTCTGTAGTATTTTGTTAGAGCAGCCTGAATTGACAGAGACGGACAAGAAAACCAGCAAACAACCCCAGGGACAACAGAGCGATTTTCTGTAACTGTTCCATGCAAGGTGATGCAGCAGAGCACCAGTAATCCAACCGTGCCGTGCATCAGAGTGCCCCTGCAGGGCTTGGCAAAATGCAGGTTGCTGGGCCCATCCCCAGAATTTCTGATTCTGTAGGTCTGGGGTAGGGGCTTGAGAATTTGCCTTTTTAACAAATTCCTCGATGCTGCTGAGGATCCTGAGTGGAGCCACACTTTGAGAACCACTAACCTCGAGCTTGGAGAGAGATGGGGCCTGAGGTCGAGTGGCTGTAGTTGTGAGGAGAGTGGGTGGCTGAGACTGGGAACCAGACAGGGCCTGATGACATGATTTACCTTCCTGAATTCTTCTCACTTTGTCAATCATCTACCTGCCAGCTCCTGCCAAAGTAAGACAAACTCACCTACTTCAAAAGAGAGATCTGAGCATCATCAGCTGTAATGAGATTTTATACTAATAAGACTTTATTGCTACCCATAAAATACATACTCTGCTGGTATGCCACAAAGCAGTCTGACCTAAATGAGAGGAACTCAACTTTGCCTGGCAGGATACATGCACGTGATACATTTTGTAAAGCAGTATCTTTCATTTTTATGTTGTTTGTTGACATTCTCATTTTCTGAATTCAACAGTACATCATTAGTGTGGTTTCTGGGTAATTTTCATGAAGTGGTAAGAATATAACACTTTCTGAAACCACTGGATTAACTGACCCAGAGTAATCTTCTCAGCATCCCTGGTAAGTAGCTGTATCAGTTCTACTGATAGGACCCTAACGACTTGAAAGGCAAAGAGGGGCTGCACATATGTTAGTGGTTAGGGACTGCATATTCCTTCTGGAATCAGATTCTTTTTCTTTCTTTCTTTTCTTTCTTTCTTTCTTTCTTCCCTTCTTTCTTTCTTCTCTTCTTTCCTTCCTCCCTCCCTCCATCCCTTCCTTCCTTCCTTCTTCACCATTCTACTGTAACCTATTTTGTGACTGATTCAGGGAAGCAAAATTACCTGCTGTGTATATTCCCCACCAGCCTGCTATAGTTTCTTAAATCCTACTATGTCGGATATTCTCTTAGGTAATGGAGTTTTCATGTAGGGTAAGTAGTAAGGAAATAAAGTCTTTTTAACCTCAGTTTAAAAAATTCATCTTTAGTAAAGATTATAGTAAAATCATAGGAAACAGTTTTCAATGGCATCCAACAGGAAATTTTGACCAAATAATTTGAATTAAGATCAATCCTCTGACCCAAAATAAGTCAGACAAAATATACGAAACAATGATTTTCAAAATATTGGTCATTAGGCAATGAAGAAAAGTGGTTCCTGAGAGATGCAAAACAAGTAAGGTGAGCCCTATGATTGTCCCAGCTTGCTGGGTTGAGAGTTTCCAGGCTGTGGTACAGAGAGGGTGAACCCAGATGGAAGATGGCAGACACTCTGAGGTGAGGAAATGGGGCTGAAAGTCCAGAGAGATGAAAGCAGTGAGAGTCCCGCAGAGAGGGTACCAGAAAAGAGAGAGCCATACAGAGATCAACAGGGCACCACTCAGCATCTGTGTATGAGGAAACTACCTGAGACCTAGGAAAGACCACTGACAGGATTAGAGGAACAGTGCCAGGACCTCTCTCTGCACTCGTCAGGACCTGTTCCTATATTTCTGTGTCTCCATCTCCACCCCCAACACACACTGGAGAGAGTATTCTTGGGTAGATGGTCTTCCCCTTTGACCCCCTCTCTCTAGGATCTCTGCCTCCTTTGAGGAAAACTTTCTATCACATTTCATTGGAGCCCAAGCTGACTAATACCCCGAATTTCCAGTGTGAATAGAGTTTGCAGTGCCTACAACTATATTAAATAGGTGTTTTTACTTCTCTGGACCCCAGAGATCTGCCCCTGCTGAAGTTGGGGAGTGAACACTTTAGCAGAGTGATGAAAAGTGCAGGGCCTGATCAGCCTTAGCAACATTTTTCTAGATCTGTCTCCTCAGGCAAGGGAAACAAAAGCAAAAATAAACCATTGAGACTACACCAAAAAAAAAAAAAATTTTTTTTTTTTTACAACAAAGGAAACAGAAAAAAAAAAAGACAACCTATTGAATGGGAGAATATATTTGCAAGTCATGTATCTGACAAGGGGTTAATATCCAAAAATATGTAAAGAACTTGTACAACTCATGTAATCATCAGAAATGCAAGTCAAAACCACAATGAGGTATCACCTCACACCATTTAAAATGGCCAGTATCAAAAAAGGCAAGAAAGAACAAGTGCTGGTGAGGATGTGGAGGAAAAGGAAAACCCTCATGCACTGTTGGTAAGAATGCAAATTGGTACAGCCACTGTGGAAAACAGTATGGAGGTTCCTCAAAACATTAAAAATAGAAATACCATATGACCCAGTAATTCCACTACTGGGTATTTACCCAAAGTAAATGAAAACACTAATTAAAAAAGATATACGCACCCCTTTGTGTATTGCAGCATTAGTTACAATAGTCAAGGTATGGAAGCAACCTAAGTGTCCACTGATAGATGAATGGATAAAGATGTGGTATATATACATAATGGAATCCTACTCACCCATAAAAAGGAATGAGATTTTGCCATCTGTGACAACATGGATGAATCCAAAGGATATAATACTAAGCGAAATAAGTCAGAGAAAGACAAATGCCATATGATTTTACTTATAAGTGGAATCCAAATAACAACACAAATGAACAAAGAAAAGCAGAAATGGACCCATAATTACAGAGAACAAACTGGTGGTTGCCGAAGGGGAGGGGGTTGGGGGAATGAGAAAAATAGATGAAGGGGAGTGCAAGGTACAGCCTTCCAGTTATGGAATGAATAAGTTATAGGGATGAAAGGTACAGCATAGGGAATATAGTCAATGGTATTATAATAGGGTTGTATGATGACAGATGGGAGCTATACTTGCGGTGCACAAAGCATAATGTGGTATGTTGTGCACTTGAAACTAATGTAACATTGTGTATCAACTAGACTTCAATAAAAAAAAGTGCAAGGTCTGGAGTAGGCAGCAGGGATGGGTGTCTGACTGCCTCTGGATTGCTTTGTGACTCTGGGCTACTAACTTCTCTAATCCTCAGTTTCTTCAAGATATAAAATGGAAGTTATAATTATATAATCTTCTTTATAGAATGACCTTAGAGGATTAAATGATAATATGTGAAGCACAGGGCCTGTTACATGGCTGAAGGTATCCCCAAGTCTGAATTCCTAGCAGACCCCAGATCTGCGCAAACAGACTGTAGTTTGTTAGGTATCAGGGGGAGTTTACAGGTGGATCATATCTCCTGTGTTTGGGGCCTTTGCCCTGCAGAGGTACCAGATTAGTGGCCATGGGTGCCAACTAGGATGCAAGCTTGTTCCCCAGGGCCAGTTTGTCCCTACTCCTGGGGCCTGAGTTCCAGGAGCTCTGTCTGTGGTAGCCAAGGTTACTCTCAACGTTGGTTTCTTCTCTGTGGTCTTCCAGCAGGCTGGTGGGGAATATACACAGCAGGTAATTTTGCTTCCCTGAATCAGTCACAAAATAGGTTACAGTAGGATGGTAAAGAAGGAAGGAAGGAAGGGAGGGAGGGAGGGAGGAAGGAAAGAAGAAGGAAAGAAGAGAAGAAAGAAAGAAGGGAAGAAAGAAAGAAAGAAAAGAAAGAAAAGAAAGAAAGAAAGAAAGAAAGAAAGAAAGAAAAAGAAAGAAAGAAAGAAAGAAAGAAAGAAAGAAAGAAAGAAAGAAAGAAAGAAAGAGAAAGAAAGAAAGAAAGAAAGAAAAAGAATCTGATTCCAGAAGGAATATGCAGTCCCTAACCACTAACATATGTGCAGCCCCTCTTTGGCCTTGCCAGGGGGGAGAATTGGGAGGTGTTCTTAAGAACTTCTAGATAGTTCAAGTGTTTCTAGTATAAATAACCCCAGTAACTTATTCCAGTTAAGCCTCTATGATTGTTCTGGATTATAATTATGTTCCTTTGCTATGTTCATTGCTCTTTCTAATAAGTCTCTCTAATCATTTAATCATTTTATTTTATTAAACTCCGGGTTTCTTTTTTTTTTATTTTTTAAGATTTTATTTATTTATTTGACAGAGAGAGAGACAGAGAAAGAGCACAAGCAGGGGGAGCAGCAGAGGGAGGGGAAGAAGCAGGCTCTCCGCTGAGCAGGGAGCCCTATATGGGGCTCCATCCCAGGACCCTGAGGTCATGACCTGAGCCAAAGGCAAATGCCTAACGACTGAGCCACCCAGGTGCCCCCGTATAAATCATTTTATGCCATGGACCCCTTTGGTAGTCTGGAGAAGCCTATAGAATAATGCTATAAAATACATAAAATACCTATGGTTATAAAGGAAGCAAATTACATTGAAATACAGTCATCAGATTTTAAAAATTGCAGTTTTTATTCTTCTTTAGCAACACATTAAATAACAAAATATAGCAGAAAATCTAATGACTCCCTTAGTTTTGAAGTAGCAATAAATATAAACATTGTTTCTGGATATCTGCAATAACTATAATACTATGAAAATATCCATGATTTCTATTGTCAACAAAGTCACAAGTATTCCTCGTTTGCTGTGGTTTGTTGCCTATATTTATAATGGAAGTACATGCTGAATAGCCAATCAGATATTTGTTCCAATAAAGATAATTTTTCCCCCATCCAAGTTCATGAACCTCTGGATTCTTAAGGGGTTAAAGACCTCTGCTCTGCTCAAAGTACATATGCAGAGTTCCTTTCTTCTTCATGTGGATCCATGGCAAAAAATCAGACCAACTTTAGGTGTCCCGACATTGCCTGTCTCAAATGTGCTGTTAGGCATTTTAAACAGAAGGAAGTGTTTGTACAAAGGCACTGGGTGTTAAGGTGGGTGTTAGATATATAGCAAGTAATTGAATGTATCTGAAGTTACCAGGTGTGTCTCGCAGAGTGTTTGGTGCCTATAGAAATGCTCTCCCTCCCCTCCCTTCCTCTTCCCCCCCCCTCCTTTCTCCTCACCCACTGCCTTCTCCTCCTTCAGGAGAACCCCTTTCTTCTAGTGAAAACGCCTAGAGTATGAGTGATCATGTTTTCTAATGACTTGGTCGCAAGCCTTCACTATGCCTTGTAACGTGTGCAGGCCACAGTGGGCTCTCAGGCAGCTTATTGATGGGTTGTATGTGAGGACCGTGAAAATGAAACCCAGGCTCTGGTATCTGTGTGGTGGTAAAGGGGTGAGGTGAGTAGCTTCTCCTAACTGATTTAGAGTAGTTGCTTTCAATTTTTTTCCACAATACACAGGGTAATAAATACATTGTACATAATTCCCCAATACACACACACACACACACTTATATATTAGTAGATAACATACCTACCTGCATACTTATAACTGAAACAGTGTTCCAAAATGATACCTACGTGTGATGCATTCCAATATTTTTATTCTATTCCATTCTATCCTATCTTATTGTGTTCTATCCTTTTCCACTACTTAAAACATGCTTAATTTGTTTCATGATCCACCGGTAGGTTAGCATCCTCAGCTTGAGAAGCACAGATTCTGAGGATCTGAAGCTAAGTGTATTGAATTGCAAAAACGCTGTAATTCTCCTTTAACAAAATGAAAATTATTTCTCTCATGTGGACAAAGGGAGCTGGATAGAAAATCCAGTATTTCTTCTTTCCCATTAAACTCAGGCTCTCTTCTTTACAACCTGTCTCTGCCTTAACTAAGCATTTAGAAGGTTACTATGACTTCCTCCACAAAGAATCTATGCTTTTTCTAAGTTACATTCTGATTAAATACCTGGGTCTTCCATGCCTCTTGGTAGGGAGTGGCTCTTCAGCTGTATTTGTTTGGCCTTCACTGTGGACTCCTTAAGCCTTTGTCCCTTTGCTGTTGCATGCCAATTGGCCCATCTCACAGCTTCCAAAATGGGAGAGCCACTTGTCTTAGGATGCCATGACAAATCCTTCATGGGTTGGGGTACTACTTCTTTTTAGCCACTTCCCTGGACAGTCGAGTCACATCATCCTCATGGAAACAATGACCCTGCTGGTTCTGTGTGACCCTGTGTCACATGAGGACTCTGTCGGGCAGGCAGCTGCTGCCATCTGGATTGTATCTGAAAAGGAGGTTCTCTGACTTAGGGGTGAATGGATGATTGCATGATGGTAATGTCAAGGGCATTCTACCTATTCATGTTAATGAGTTAATTGCTATTGGGATGTCCCTAAGTTGGGCACCGAGGCTGTCTGGCCCTGTAAGTTGTGGGAAAAACTGCTTCCTGTGTCTTACTCGTAGAATACTTAACATTGTGGTCAACCTTATGAGGCTCTCCAAATACATACCAGTGTCAGCTCAGAGGTTCCTGGACATGCAGAGCTGATGTTAGTATCATTCCATGGAGCACAAAACAAGAAAGGGGCCTGATAAGGCACAGTGGTTTTTTTCACAAGTCATTTGGCCCCTTTTTCTTTTCTTGTTATTTCTACTGTGAGATTCATTTGTTTGGACTCTTTGTGATTCATTTAGATTCTTTTTCAACTCAGTGACAAGAGAACAGCTATAACATGCCACGTAATCAATTTATCTGTAAAGTCATCACCCATATAATTTGATTTTAATTAAAAAATGCTCTCTGAACTTTCCTTTTTTCTATTTAGCTTAACACCCACTGAAACACTTAAAAGTCTAATCATGTCCTTGAATGGAGAAAACTGTTTTCAGTGATGTTTTTATATATGAAGGGATTCATAGGGTTTTGAGTCTCTTACTCCCAGGTCATTAGACTGAACCTGGCAGAAAACCGTACTGAGTGTATATTGCACTCATCCAGTTGTTGATCAGTAATTTGCTTCTCAGCCCAGTGTAGCTAGCTAGTTAAGTATAGGAAACATGGAACCATAGTGAAATAGCCTGGTGACTATGGCATTATTAATGGGTGGGATCTACTAGAAAGCCAAGGAGTAGTTACTGTAATTGCTGTTATCAGTATTCTATTGTTTATTTAGAGTCCTAAGTCAGGGTCTGAACTGTTACCTGTAAAGTCATGATGGTACATGTGGGGCCTGTAACCTGGAGATGGACATTGTGAATAAAAACAAACATTTTCAGGGGCGCCTGCATGGATCAGTCGGTTAAGTGTCTACTTCCGCTCAGGTCATGATCCTGGGGTTGCGTTGGGCTCCCTGCTCAGGGGGGAGTCTGCTTTTCCCTCTCCCTCTGCCCCTCCCCCATGCTCCTGCTCTCTCTCACACACTCTCCCTCAAGGAAATAAATCTTAAAAAAAAAAAAATTTCATATTGACTATAGCATCTGGGGAGGAAGACAAATAGCAGTAGGGCAAAGATCCTTTATTTCACTATGTAGAAGGAAAGCTTTGACTAGAGTCCCATTTTGATTAGAGACCTTTGGGGTCTGCTCAGACTTCATCTCTGGAGTCTGTGCTACATTAAATGATTCCTGGGTCCTGACAACATAGATCTGCAGAAGTCTGTAGATGCCTTGAGAGGTACGAGCTGCTTCTGGGCTGGCTGCTAACAGCATGTCACAACTATTCAGAGCATCCTTGAGGAATTTAGAGAAGGAAGCTGAGGAAAAGTTGGAATCCTAGTTGATGCCACAGCTTAAACTCCTGGGTACCTAGCTAGTGTTGCACGTTGGTTCTCAGGGAGCAGATGCTGGGATGGAATTTGGTATGCAGGGTTTTCGTTAAGGATTAAGGCCATTGGAAGGGAGGGAAGTTGGAAGGAAGCAGGATTGAGTGGAGGGAGAAGTTGATGTGTGATACAGGCATGACTAAGCTATGGTCAACACCAGGGGGTGCCCTGGAGCACATTCCACCCATCAGTATCTCCTGTTGGGCTGAAATTGCTGCACCTTCAAAGTCAATCAGTCACAGGGTGTTGGCTGCCTTTTCAGGGTGTGTCTTTGAGTAAGATGCTTCTTGGCAGCTGGGGCAAACCCTGAGGGAGCTGACAGGTGGGGCGACACGTCACCCCTGGAAGGGGATCTGGGTGGCCCATCTCCATGTCTACCACAGCTAGTAAGCCACGCAGTTGAAATTGAGCTTGAGTTCTGCTGATTCCCAACGTGATGATGTTCCTTCCAGCTTTCATTTATTTAATAAATATTTATTGAAGACATTCTTAGTGACAGGCACTGTTTTATGTATTGAGGATTTGATGTATTGAGCATTGAGGGGAAAAGAAAAAATGGGGGACAGTATAAACTGTCACAAAGAAATGAAATACATAGTATATTGGATGATGACAGGTGCTATGGTTAAAATAAAACATGAAAGGTGGTTAAGACTATTAGTGTGGGTATGTAGAAGGGAAAGATAGGATAGAGGTTTTGCTAATAAAAACAAAGTAGTCAAGAGAAGCACTCATAAGGAAGACATTTGAACAATGACCCAAAGAGGAGAGGGGCTATATCTTGTGGCTGCGTGAGAAAGCATTCCAAGCAGAGGAAATAGTGCAAAGGACTGAGGTGGGAACACGCCCAGTGTATTCTTGTCATAGCAGTGCTAGTTTTTGTGCTTAGTACAACATGTGGCATAAGCTGTGCCCAGGATGCAGTGTTTTCAAGGTTTCTTCATTTGTCTACCATTGTGATAATTTTTGTAATATTCATGTACTATCTGTGGTATTATTTAATTAGATTTTATTTAATTAAATTCCTTCCTTACATTTTTTTAAAAGATTTTATTTATTTATTTGAGAGAGAGAGAGTGAGAGAGAGCACATGAGAGGGGGGAGGGTCAGAGGGAGAAGCAGACTCCCTGCAGAGCAGGGAGCCCCATGCGGGACTCTATCCAGGGACTCCAGGATCATAACCTGAGCCGAAGGCAGTCGCTTAACCAACTGAGCCACCCAGGCGCCCCTCCTTTCTCACATTTAAGTACATTTATTTTAGGAGACTTTTGTTTTGTGGAAATCAATGAAGACCACCCAGATGAGAACAAGCAGACTTTTTATTCTGAGCTTGCTATATAGCAAGGGAGTCAGCAAGGGTCTCTGCCAAACACTTGTGTTTGGCAGAGACCCAAAGGCAGGCAGGGGAGTGGGAAAGTGGAAGAAATGGAAGGCTTTGGGTACACCTTGCCGGGAGGCTGTTTGCACAGGGAGGCTGTGCTGGACTAACCGAAGCAGGCCATCCTATGTGATTGATTAGGGGTGCATATTTAGCTTCCTTTGGTTGGTCCTAAGCTGGAAATGGGGGCAAAAACTAGGGAAGCTCTCAGTTAATGATCAGGTTCTGGCCAATTTGAGCCCATTGTTTACAGGGGTTATTGTTTGGCTTTTGGACTGGTTGATAGAGATAGCGATTGGCTTGTTAGCTTCCGGGATTGGTTACTGTAGAGAAAGGGTTGGTTTTCTGGGCTAGTTGCTATAGACTGTGGGTCACAGTTTTCTTTTCTTTTTTTTTTTTTTTTTGAAGATTTTATTTATTTATTTGGGAGAGAAAGAGAGAATAAGAGAGCACAAGTAGGCGGAGGGGCAGAGGGAGAAGAAGACTCCCCACTAAGTGGGGAGCCCGACTCCGGGCTCAATCCCAGGACTCTGGGATCGTGACCTGAGCCAAAGGCAGATGCCCAGCCAACTGAGCCACCCAGGTGCCCCTGCAGTTTTACTTTTTGATATGGTTTCTCCATTACCCATTTGTATAGTCAGTCTCATTTTTTTTATCCCCCCACCCCTTCAGTCTCTCAGTTTTATTTCTTTAAAAAATACAAAGCTAGTATTATTAGAATGTATTCATATATATATATATGTAGGCTAGTATGATGGTATGTTACATACACTTCCAATATAATGACATATAAGTAACTGCAGAAACATATACGTATACACATAGCTATTAAAATAAAAATGTTTTCCATTTGACACCTGAAATAATTTTATGCAGCAACAGAGGTATATCAAGAGGGGTGTGTATCACACTTTGGGAAAAAATGAATTGTAGGTATTCAATATATGTTTTATTTTAAACTATCAGCCTGCGGGGTAATGAATATTTCCTAAATTTTGAGTATATTCCCATCGATTTTTAAAGTGTTTCTGCCTTAAGAAAAATAAAATGTTTCCGTCTTAATACTTCCTAATCACTACCACATTATTAATTTATTCCTTGGTGAGAATTGGCCTAAGAAGATTTGTTCTAATTAATTGATGTTATTTTCCTTAAGATCATAGGAGTTTTGATGCATAGAGAAATGCAATGGGTTAATACCTTGGCAATCCCAGAGAGGTTGCCTCAGGGCATTGGTGCTGGTTGTGAGAGATAAAAGGGTGACAAATGCAAATTGTTTTACAGGTTGTGGGAACTCAGATCCACATTCCTTGGACCATATTCTTCAACCTAGGGTAGAAAGTATCATTTTTCCAGCACTATTTTGTCTCATTTTCACAAACACATCCTTTGTGTGTGTACATCTAATGCACTTACTCATTTGGTTTAATGCCATTTTGTGTTTATCTTTCCCAATTGACTGTGAAATCCTTGAGGGTAGCTAGAATTAGTCTTCCACCTGCTTGAGCTCCCACCTATTAGTCCTGACTTTGCCAAAAGCAGATGTTCAATAAATGTCAGTTAAATAAATTAGCAAACAGATCTTCAAGGGCCTTTGCATTCTGTGAATGTCTTCTTGAGCCTAGTGAAAGTAATGGCCAGCAAGGTCTGTGCCATTCTCCCCATAGAATTTTATGAGCAAATCAGTTCCCATCAAATGCTTGATGACCAGGTAAAAAGAGTGTGGAGGAGGACCAGCTGCCTGACTCCTTGGTGCTCAAGCTCATGACTTAACATTATGCTTCATAGACATTTGGCCAAATGAAACCCATTCTGTGCTCTTTGCCTGATGAATAATCCCAGTCTTCAACTGTGGAGGTTTGCTTTTGTAAAGATAAGAAATGAGGCGTTTGATGGAGAATTTGGGATATCCACCTTGGCACTCATTTGTCTATCTCATTTTCTCATTCAGGATCAAAAATTCTTTTCTTTTCTCTAGACATGCATATTTCTGATGGTTGAGGGTTGTCACACGACCTGTATGTTTTGAATAACCTAAATATATGTGTTCCTCTAAAAATGTGAAATGTATTTAATTTATTTTATTTTATTTAATTTATTTTATTTTTTTAAAGATTTTATTTATTTATTTGACAGAGAGAGACACAGTGAGAGAGGGAACACAAGCAGGGGAAGTGGGAGAGGGAGAATCAGGCCTCCCACCAAGCAGGGAGCCCGATGTGGGGCTCGATCCCAGGACCCTGGGATCATGACCTGAGCTGAAGGCAGACGCTTAACGACTGAGCCACCCAGGCACCCCGAAATGTATTTAATTTAATAAATAATTTTTCAGTGGTTTATATATTCCCATATGAAGGTTATTATTTTAAGGGATCCTCTCAAAGAGTGCAAATTTAATTTTTCACAAACTTTTATTAGGAAAACCCCACCAAAATGACAATCTGAACTTGTTCAGAGGGAGAGACTTGTGTCATCCTTGCTTATCTCAGCCTATCAAGGTCCAGAAGTAGAATTTTCCTCTCTCTCAAGAAATAATTAGGTATAGACAGGCTTAGTCAAACATGTCAGCTTGCTGGCTTGTGATGGGTGTCACAACCCGCAAGATGCCAAAAGAGCACAATAGTTTAGGGAAAACCTGGTTTCCTTTCAGATATTTAGTTACAGTACTTATTATGATGTCTGCATTTTGCTTCAAAATACCTCAAGATAGCCATGTGTTTTCTGTTAGTTTAAGCTATTCTAGGGGGAGGGTGGCAAGTTAGCATTTAATCAGAATGGCTACTCTCTATAGGTGGCTGCTTGCAAGCAAGCACTGTATCTGCTCAACACTAGACGTTTCACTAATCAGCATTATGAATGTTAGAAATCAGTTTTCATAGATGAAATTAGTGTGTGGTTGATCAGCATAATGGGTTTAACAGTTAGTCCCTGATGAGAGAAATTAGTGGTATTTACTTAGGATTATGTGACTTGGCTTATGTGACTTAGTTTAGAGACAACTGCCACTATCGCCTGAAGAAGGTATAAGAAAACTACCAAGTATTGTAGCTTTGGGCAGGGAGCCTGAGCAGTCCTGCTCTTAACGGCCTTCCACTGATTGAATCAGGGCCACTCAGATTACTTAGGATAATATTCTTGGTTTAAAGTCAACTAATTATGGACTTTAATCAGCCATACCTAGACTAGTGTTTAACTGAAAAACTGGGGACTGTAACCTAGCCAAGTTGAGACATCAAAAAGGCCATCATGTCCCTTCTTGGTTTTATAGGTAACCAAGGCAGACTTGGTGCCAATCATTCCTGTCTGGGCCTCCTGGGGGGTCTAATTATAATAGGGCACTTATTGTGCTTAGTCTCAGGGTTTGTTTGTTTGGTCTCTTTCATTATTCTTTTGTTTATATTCATAAAAATAAAAAAATAATGTTTCTAAAGAGATTATTTTAAATAGCTTCTCTTAACTTTAGTGTTTTTTCCTCATTAAAAACCTGTGTGGACTTTCAAAACGGGGTTCTCCAGTCCAGTTCTCTGATGGAAAGAGGCTTTCTCTCCAAATGCATTTTTCTGGGCATGTGCCACTCTTCTGTATTCTATTCAGAGCAATGCTGGCATCTCAGATTGAATGGCACTGGGACAAGTATGGGTTTAGAGTCTCATGGAATCTCATGGAATTGCATGGAGTCCAAGCTCCAAATCTGTCTTATGAGCCCTGAAACCCTGGGCAAATTACTTAGTCTATTTGAATCCTTGATTTCCCCATCTATAATACAGAGGCACTGACAATAATTTTCTTTAAGAATTGTTATGAAGTTCAGAGGTAGCATTGGGAAAGGGACTGAAACGTGGTACATTCTTAATACATGACCACAGTCATCATTTAACCAATAACTGTACCTTCTGCTATACAAGTGCTCTAATCTGTATAACAAACAAACAACCAGAACACTAAGAGGAAGGAAACCCTGGTGTTAATACTTCCAGCATAAATATTATCCATATGAAAATATCAAAATTGTTACATTGATAAAGACCAAAGGACATTCATTATCCAATTTGTAGTAATAAACCCTTCATGATACTGAATATTCTTTCTACTTTCTTCTGAGTGGAGGAATGTGTATTTATAACATTTTCTAGCCTTTATTATTGATCTCAAAAAATTGTCAGTCTTAAAAAATGTCTCAGAGCCTGGATTTCACCAGTAAACTGCCTTTTACTATGCTGTTTTAAGGTGTCTTTTTAAATTTATTTACTGAATATAACCAGATTTCTGCTAATGTAATCTATATTTTATCTTAAAATTAAACACTTCACATGGGAGATAGTAACATGAGCCAGGCCTTTTACAATTGATAAAATATAATTCCCGTTCCTCTAAGTGTTTTAATTTCTGATTTTCTTTAAATCTAATATATTCTGTGCTTTAAGTCCTAAGAAATATGTACTTGAGTTCTTTGATTAGTGGCAGTAAGAAAAACCAATTGACAGGACAATATCACACACTTGGCAACAGGCATGATCTTGTATCTCAAAATATTTTGACTTGAAAAGAACCACACCATAAATTTAATGATTTCAGAAGCATTGCTATACTATTGGATTTAGTGATGAATCTTTCAGACAGGGACAGCTTGAGATAAAGTTAGATAAAGAAATTTATCGGGGCACCTGGGTGGCTCAGTCGTTAAGCGTCTGCCTTCGGCTCAGGTCATGATCCCAGGGCCCTGGGATCGAGCCCTGCATCGGGCTCCCTGCTCAGCTGGAAGCCTGCTTCTCCCTCTCCCGCTCCCCCTGCTTGTGTTCCCTCTCTCTCTGTGTTTCTCTCTGTCAAATAAATAAATAAAAATCTAAAAAAATAAAAAAAAAGAAAGAAATTTATCTTGCTGACCTTTGTCTTCCCTGATTTTCTACCTTCCTAATCATTATTATCACATAGTCCTTGGGTTGGTTATGTCAGACAATGTTCCAGGCCTCACAACTTTCTTGCCCACCTTGCCTCAAAGACCAAAATCTATTCACTGCATGACTGTTCCCATAGGTTCCTCTTCTCAACCAAATTAAGGGTCATCTCTCCCTCCCTCCCTTCTTTCCTTCTTCTTATTTTGGACGAATGTTGATTTTTTTTTTAGGCTCACAGCATCAGACACTATACTAAGTTCTGGGGATATAGAAATGAAAAGGCATGGTCCCTGCCTTTAGCAAGTGCACAAAACAGTGAGGAAGTAGATAGTGAAAGCAACATACAATAATTTCTATAGTGGGTATCTGTGTAAGGTGCAGAAATCATAGGTCTTCAGGAAATTGGTGACTCCCAAGGAGGTGTTACTTGAGCTAATCCTTAGAGGAGGGTGTCTAAATCAGTTTGGCTGCCATAATAAAGTACCACAGACTAGATGGCTTATAAACAACAGACATATTTCTCACCGTTCTGGAGCCTGGAAGTCTTGAGATCAGAGTGCCAGCATGGTTGAGTTGGTGAAGTTGAGTTCTGGGTTGCAGATTTACAACCTAACCTTGACGGAGAGCAGAGAGGAAGCAAGCTCTTCTGTGACTCTTACAAGGGCACTAATCCCATTCACAAGGGCTCTACCTTCGTGACCTCCTCCAGTCTTTATTACCTCCCCCAAACCCCACCTCCTTATGCCATCACATTGGATAGGGGATAGAGTTGCAACATAAAAATTTGGTGGGTACATAAACATTCAGTTCATAAAAGAGAAATAAGAGTTTACAGGCAAATAAGGGGAGGCAGGAGTGTGGTGTGTGTGTGTGTGGGCTTTCCAGGTGGAGGAAATTGCATACACCAAAACTCAAAGCCTGGAAACAAAAGCTCAAAGCTCTGTTATAGGGAAGCTGTCAATAATTCAAGACTTCTAATTCAACAAATGGATGAAGGGTAGTTTGTCTGGTGTAGGATAGAGGAGGAAGAGATAAAACTTGAAGATAGAAAAGGGAAGGGAAGATTGCATGTTATCCTTTGGATGGGGGCTATTTAGCAATTTTAAAGCAATAGTGTCAAATTAATCATGTTTGTTGAAGCTCAGTTAGAGGTGGTCAAAACTAGAGACGAAAAGGCCATTTTAAAGGTGTTGGCAGTAATTTGAGTTAAGGATAAAGAGAGGTGGTTATTAATAAATTCATTCATCCTTCAACACATGCTTGTTGAGTATTTATGATGTGTCAGGCATGCAGGCTACAGAAATGAATATGAATTATCCCTTCACTCACAATGCTTCTAGGTCAATGAGAAATTAGATGCATAAACAGACTCTTCATATTGTTTTTCAGATTGTCTCCTTTGGGGATTCAATGTGTGGTAGGCAAAAGAGTCTTTGGATCAGACTGGGATTCAAATTCTGCTTCTGCAGCTTCCTACTTGAAAGACCTTGGGCAAGTTCCTTGCCCTCATCAGTAACATGATGGGCTTTGGTGAAGGTGAGGGGAGGAAATGTATACAAAGGACTCAGAATGGTGCTGGTACATAATGCTGTCACCTCTCAGCTCCCAGTTTAGAGCCAAAAGAAGAAAGAGACAAGAGGGCAGGAGCTGAGCAGCAGATGGGATAGGAGGCCACTGAGTACTCTACATAGGATTTACAACTCGCTAGGGCGGCCAACACCAAAATGGTGTTGCATTAAAAAAGAGTGTCCTTCCCTCCTTATTTCTTTCTGGCTCCTGAAATAGTAGCAGTCTGAGAGGAAGGTCAGGTATGTCCAACATAGAAGTTGCTGTAATTTGTCTGCCGTGACATGGATTGTCCCCTCTTCTTGATTTCTCCACTCCCAAAGTTGGTGACCTTTGACTTCAGTGATTTCTAGTCCTTTCTACTGCATATAGTCACGCTTGACACAGGAGCCAATGGACTATATGCTTCAGGTCAGAGAGTGAGTTCGTGGGAGCAGGAGGCTAGTCTTAAAATATAAAGTGGAAAATAGAAAGCAGAAAGGACCTATGGTCATAGATAAGGTAATGGTAAGATAATAACATTCATTTCAGGAGGAAGTCTTTGGACTGGCCTCTCTTGGCATTTTACATATTAGAGGCTTAGTAATTGATGACTCAAAATTCATGACTCTGAGGGAATGGAATGGTCCTGGCATTAGCTGAATGAGAAGCAATTGAGCACAAAACGATCTGCAGGTGAATAGTGCTCATCTGACAAATGCCTCTGGTCTCGGGACAATCCATAATCATTGTCCTTCAGATATGGGTCTCACATTAAAGAAAGAGATTCTATATAAAACAATATCAGGCCTCCCACCTAAGGATGGATAAGATCTGAAAGACGTTCTTTTTGGAGATTGCAATCTAGGAAGTCAAGAGTGTCTCCTCCAGAGTTGCCATGGCAACATCTCCCTCTTTTGATACAAAGGAAGATAGAGGTCATGTTGGTGGGCTGGTTAAATGTTGCTCTGATGATGTCTTTTATTTCCATGGGGGAAAAGAGAAAAAGGCAATAGGCAGGAAGAAAAAATAAGAATAGAAAAATAAAATAGATAAAGGAATTCCTGTGAGTGATTTTCCAAATAGATTTTGTTATCGAAGGATTCATATTAATTCAGTTGGATTTAAAGTCTACTAAGAATCCAAAATGAAATCTCTGACACTTGAAGGTATAATGTGTTCAAGTACAAGATGATGCAATGGCCACTTTTGTATCGAGGAGAGGAACTTTAAACCAGATGACGAGGAAGAGAGGAGGCTTCAAAAGCTAACATTTAAGATTTAGACCAAGTGAAGGAACAGGTTTTCTTTAAATTAATACAGCTTCTTTTGATGATTTCTACTCACTTTTTAAACCCACACTTTAGGATTATATAAAACCCACCTTAAATTAGAGAATGGGTGATACCAGGTCCTATGAGGAAAATAGAACCACAGAGGTAATTTAACAGAACTCAATATAGTGAACTAGTTGCAAGAGTATTGGAAAAGCAAGGGAATAAAGGGGACATTATGCTCTGTATATTTTGCAGATACACACATGCATACACATACACACACAGTAAAAGGGACAGAGAGGAAATCTAGAGATTAGCAAAAACGGGATTTACATCTTGGAGGGTCAAAGGGAAAAGGTAGTGGCATAGGACTCCCTAGGCGCCTGGCGGCCTGTGGAGCAGTAACCATGGAAGGGCAGACTGGCAGGAGCTAGGACCTCAGAAGAGATAAGCTGCTGCTGGAAATGCCACCCAAATCAAACCATCTTTAGTTTTCCTATCTTCCAGCAGTGCCACCCATTGGCTAAACCTAACAAGCATTTTTTAAGGGAGCCTGGGAAGTTCAGTTGCATGGATCAGCCTCCTATGATGTAGCGCAGAGGAAGGGTGCCCAAAGGGTCTTAGAGACAGGCAAATAAATCAGCAAATGGAGTGTGGGAATGTGAGAGAAGGCTAACACTACAGACTAGTGAAAAGTCTGAATTATACAATACTTGAGAAGAAATGCTCATGTATTATTTTATAGTGTGTACCATATTAGACATTTTATTTAGGGATCTGAGATCTTCCTAAAAAGGCCAGGACCTTGGATTTGAAGGGTGTTGCTTTCTATAATAGATAACCAAAGACAAGATCGTTCAAGTCAGGGGAAACTCTTTTTAGTATCAAAATGAGGTTCACCAGGATAATAAATTTGGAAAATGAAATGGATTTCTTCCCTGAATAACTAGGTGCACATGTAATTATTGCAAATAAATATACACAAACTCCAATTCAGTTTTAAAAACTTACAGAAAAGTGATTACAGTTGAGCTACAAGAAAAAACTAGTAGAATGTTGATAGTAGCTCTGTGCTAGAATAGAGATGTCTAGAACTGATGGTATGTTAGGATGGATGTATGCTGGAAAAAATGGATGTCTACCTAAGGCAACTTACGCCATTTCCAGACTGCTCTGTGTCAAAACCAGAGCCAGACAAAAAGTAAAGAGGTGAAGGCAACTCTTACAATGGGGAAGAGACACTGCCTTTATTTAGGAACTCTTACAATGGGGAAGAGACACTGCCGTATAGAACTGTGCTCCATTTCTACCATGACAAGGACAATGGGTAGTATAGCCAAGAAACAGGATAGAGGTCAGTGGTTAGAAACTAACTAAGAGGAAACATCAAGGATAGGGGGATTCTGGCAAAACTGACTTGACAGGATCCTTGTGGAAGGCAGGCCAGGGTGATGAGATGTTGAGGATGTTAGATCAGGAAGTTGATCAAGTATCATGCAGGGGTGGATTTTCACTAAATTGACCCAGAAGTATTTTTGGTAAAACTGGCTACATGGGCCAAGTTTGGGTCTAGTCAAAAAACAGCTTAGAGAAGCCTGACCAAAGTTTGGTTAAGGACAGAATCTTGTCATGTGTTAGCAAAATTTCATTATGTAGAACGAAAATCTACCTTCTGGAGTTTTCCTCCATCATTTTGAGTCCTGCTCTCTAGGCTCATGGAGAGCAAGAATAATCTCTTTGCTCTCAGACATTCTTTTATATGTTAAAAGATAGAAGGCAAACACGGCTGACCTTGACCTTTTTCAAGTTAAACATCTCTAGATTCTTCACAAATTTCTTCTGTTAGCATTCCATTGACTATTCTGGTTGGTTTTTCTACCATGCTTATTAATGTTGTACACTTGAGACAAACCTGAGGCTCATTTATTTAGAGGCTTTATCACATTCCCTAATGATTGAGAGGTTCAATCTCTGGTGCTCAGGGTAATTTGTAACTCTGTTACTTCAACCAGTTTGGCTATATATTTGTTAGTCTTCTCTGTTAGATTGACATGAAAATCAGGGATCGTGCCTTGATCATTTATTTTACTTTGCCTCCCACAATGCTTAGAATAATGTGTGTAAATATAGGTAGTGGTAGGTAGCGTATAGAAGGAACCCAATCAACAACCCACTAAAGATCTTGATTCCATGCTCTACCCACAACTCTTGTGCCCTTCCACAGCTTTTCCTCAGGCAGTACCTTCTTGCCTGGAATGGGCTTTCCTTCTTCTCTTTCTGGAGAACTCCTTCTCCTTCAAAATTCAGCTCAAGTATCACCTATCTTCCCTGGCTGTCCTTGGCCTTCCCTGCCCTAGAAGTCTGACCCTCCAAAAGTAGAACACATTTTTCCCTCATTTGTATGCCGATGGCATAAAATTCATTACCTGTTACTTAGAAAGAAACTTTGGTTTGGAGTCACTCAGATTTATGTTTGAACCCACTTCAATTATGACTTAGGGTCTTATAAATCTATTTAGTCTTCGTAGGGTGGCTGAGTGTTTTGTTTTGTTTTAATATGACATTTAGGATGATATTTATTTTACCGAGTTCTTAAAGCGTTAAATAAAATAGACAATGTTGAGAACTTTGCCCAAAGCCCAGCACATATTAGGCACTCAATTTTTATCTATCATCATGGCATTTATATCCTTGTATTTTAGGTTTGTAGGCATCTGTCTACCTGCTGGGTTTTAATTGAATCTAACTTTTGTATCCCCAGAATAAAGCTCAAAACATTTACTGAATAAAATATTTTTCTTTTTATTATACAACTACTTCCATGATGCTGAATACTTTACATCTGCACTATCCAGTCTGGTAGCCACTAGCCACATATGGCTAGTTATATTTAAAATAAAGTTAAATACAATTAAAATTCATTTCTTCAGTCAAACAATATTCATATGTGGCTGGTGGTTACTATATTGGACAGTGCAGATTTAGAACATTTCCATCATCACAGAAAGTTCTTTTGGACAATGCCGCTCTAGATTGTAATAGTACTGCTCCAAACTCAACATACTATTTCCAACTTGGGCAGCTATTTCCTCCATCATTCTGGATCTTGTATTTCTAACAGCCCAACTGTGGCTCGTTTATACTTTTGGGCAGCCAAAGCATACAAGTAATTCATGTAGAATCCACAATCAATTAAATTCCCAAGTACTTTGATTTTTTTTCTTTAGGTTCTTTCATAATATTTTGGAAGAATTGATTATATCAAAGGGCAACTTCTTTTGCAAGGGGCCAGATACTAAATATTTAATTAATTTATTTATTTATATATTTTTAAAGCTTTTATTTATTTATTTGACAGAGAGTGACACAGCGAGAGAGGGAACACAAGTTGGGTGAGTGGGAGAGGGGGAAGCAGGCTTCCTGCTGAGCAGGGAGCCCGATGTGGGGCTCGAACCCAGGACCCTGGGATCATGACCTGAGCCGAAGGCAGACGCTTAACGACTGAGCCACCCAGGCGTCCCGATACTAAATATTTTAGACTTTGGAGGCCATCCAGTCTGCATTGCAGCTATTCAGCACTGCAGCTGTAGCATGAAAGCAGCCCTAGACTCCATGTATGGAATAGGCATGACTGTTTTATTGCCAACCAGGCTGTGGGCAGTAGTTTGCAACCCCTGCTCTATTTTCACAGACTTCACTGCTTCTCTTGTGGTGACAAAGCCAGGCCTCTCCATGTCCCTTCCCTTTCCTTCCATTTAGATCACAGTAAGTCTATCTCTAGGCACTCTTTTTTGTCAGATTGAAGAGAGTCCAATCACAGTTGGTATTAGGGACCCCTTTTCTCAGAGATTTAATCAGAATTCCGAAGGTTGACATAATCCCCAGAGAAGAAGGAAATATCAAGAGCTAACCCAAAATGCTTATTGTATGCCAGGCATTGTTCAAATCTGTTACACGAATGAACTCATTTAGATCTCACAACAACCTACTTCACTGCTGGGGAAATTGAGGTACAGAGAAATTGAGTAGCTTGCCCAGGCTCACACCTGTAAGTGATTCAAACCTAGACAGTCTCCCTGATCAGGCCCCACACTGCAAGCTTTGATGTGTCATCACCGTAAACTTTGAACCCCAAACTCTTTTTTAATCAGAAAGCTCTTTCTTTCTCCTCCTGTGGCTCCCCAAAGCCCTCCTCCAACCTATCCCCCCTATTTTACAAGAGACAGGAGGAGCAGTTGTCTCGTAGCACCTTCTTGTGCTCTGCAAAAATCCATTCTTGTTGGTAGGGTATGGGACATAGCCTCAGTCCTTTCACTTGTCTTGTCAGCAGTGTTTGACATGGAGGTCACTCCTTTCTTCCTGAAATCTTGGGGCATCACATCTGGCTTTCCTTCCACCCCTCAGGCCAGTCTTTCTCAGTCTTTTTTGAAACTTTGTCTTTTTGACCTTTAAAGACTGGCCTTTTCTAGACTTACTTTTCTCCTTACTCTACACACTCTCTGAGGTGACCTTATAACCCTAGTGCTGTAATACTATTTGCATGAAGTTGGTTCCCACATCATTATCTCCAAAACTTCCTGAGAACCAAGCTTACCTACCACTTAGGCAACTTGTCAACCTGGTGTCTGTCTGTGTATGAACACATACAGCTCAGCATTTCTCAAACAAATAATTGTTTTCCTTCTTAAGCCTGCTGTTTATCTTATATTTCCTTCTACTGAATAGATTTCCAAGCTAGAAATCTGTATGTCATCTGATTTCTCCTCTGACAGCTGTACCAATGACCGAGTCCCAGAAATTTCACATTACTTCAGGAATCATTTTCAAGCCCACCACTTCTTGCTCTCCAAAACTGCCACTTGCCTGCTTTCTCACCTGTATTCCTGCAACCATCTCACAAGTGGCTTTCCTTCCATCAGCCTCGTTCCTCTTCCAGAGCCCAGTCCTCATAATGCAGCCTGAGTAGTTTCCTGGGATACAAATTGAACCTCGTTATTTTCCTGCTTCAGTGAAATCTTCAGTGGTTCCCTGCTGCTGATAGAATTAAGTGTGAATTTTTTCAGTTGGCCAACAGGACCCTTCATGATCCAATTGCCACTTAGCCCTCTAGCACATCACCACGTGTTCCTCCCCACCCTGTACTCTGGCCATACTGACCCACCCACCCTGCCCTTGGAGCCTTTGCATGGGCTCTTTTCTCAGCTGGGAACACATTTCCCTCCCCTTTTGGCTTCCTGGTTAACCCCTACCCATTTCACGGGTTTCTCTGGGGATACAGACCTGTGCTTGGATGTTGCTTCCTCTACAGAGCCTTTTGTGACTTCTGGGAAGCCTTCCCTGGTCCCCTGAAGCAGGGTTAGTTGCCCCCTGTCAGCTCACACAGCACTCTGTACCTATCCTATTCAGCATCTGTTACTAGGTTGCAGTTGCCATGGGTTGCATGTCTCTCCCATAGATGAAGCTCCGTGAAAGTGGGGCAGGCCAATCTTTTCTGTGATGGTAGCTCTAGTGCCTTGCATAGTGCCCAGTAGAAGCTTTATAAATATTTACTTATTGAAAAAAAAAAAGATCAGGGAAAGGAAGTTAGGAATAGGGGCTTTGGAGTAAAAAAACCTTGGGCTTTACTCTCATCTTTGCTAATAGTAGTCTTATGGCCAGTGCCACTTCCTAGCTATATGATCTATGCTGACCGCTTAAAGCCTCAGTTTTCCCATCTGGAACATGGGAATGATAATGAAGCCAAAAACACAGGGTTATTTTCTGCTTCATGCAAAGGAATTAGCCCAGTGACTGGAACATGGTAATTGCTCAATAAATCTCACTGTCAGGAGTACAGTCCTTGTAAGGCACACACAGTCTAGAACCAGACTGCCTGGATTAAAGTCTTGGCTTTACCTCCTGCTAGCCATGAGACCTTGGACAAATTGCTTAACCTCTCTGTGCAACTCCCACATCTTTATTTTATTTTATTTTATTTTATAAATATTTCTTTCTTTAAAAAAAAAGATTTTATTTTTTTATTTGAGAGAGAGCATGAGCATGAGCAGGGGTGAGAGCAGAGGGAGAGGGAGAAGCCAACTCCCTGCTGAGCAGGGAGCCCGATGTGGTGCTCAATCCCAAGACCCATGAGATCATGACCTGAGCAGAAACCAAGGGCCCCAAATACTTTTCTCAACCAACTCAGCCACCCAGGTGCCCCAATTTCCACATCTTTATTTTTTTTTTTTAAGATTTTATTTATTTATTTGACAGAGAGAGACACAGCGAGAGAGGGAACACAAGCAGGGGGAGCAGGAGAGGGAGAAGCAGGCTTCCCACTGAGCAGGGAGCCCAATGCGGGGCTCGATCCCAGGATCCTGGGATCATGACCTGAGCCGAAGGCAGACGCTTAACCAACTGAGCCACCCAGGCGCCCCAATTTCCACAACTTTAAAACGGGAAAGTAACAGAATATGCTTCAAGGGTTTGTTTTGAGGGCTAAATGAGTTAACACACATGACACACTTAGAAAAAAGCCTGTGATGAAGATCTCTTCCTGACTTTGAGTAGGGATCTTCTGAGCCCTCTGCCTGGATAAACCTGACCCTATGGCTTCCATCTCCATGCTTGTAGAGTCTAGTTTTATCAAGAATCCTGTCAAGTAAGTTTAGCCAGATGACTCCATCCTTGATATCAGATCGATTCCTCATAACCCACCATCTCCGGGTGATGTGCCCTGTCCCCCTGTCCTGCCTACAGCAAGAATCCTATTAGGTAACCTCTCCACTCTTCTCGGCTATTCATCCCCACTCTTTCCTTGTTGTATTTGGAATTGAGCCCAGTTCTTTAGGGAGAACTCCTTCTTCTTTTCGGAAGAGTCCTGAATAAAAATCTGTTTTTACTGCTTTAACTATTGCCAGGCCCTGGTATTTCTTTGACAACTGACACACAGTCAGGGTGGTAATTTTTAAATCATTATTATTGCCTGTATAAAAAGGAAAGAGCCCGTACCTGAAGGAGAGAGTAAAGCTTAATTTTCAGTCCTAACCTCTTTCTGGAAGGGTAAGAAAGATATTAGGAGTTGTATTCCAGATGAGAAGTAAAACACTGTCACTCTTTTAGACATTGGGCCCATTTAGTGCTTAGGAGTAGATGATCATAAAAATTCAGATGTTTTTCACAAAGCAGATTAAAGATGGATTTGTGACTAAACCTTCACTTTTCTGGGATTTTCTGGTATTATGCATTTAAAAATGCTGTATTTTGCAAAGCTATGGTATCACATGGCTAAAATTATTTATAAGTAAGTTCACTTGCTGTGAAATCATTTTTGATGTTTTATATGACTAAAGAGATGCTGATAGGTTACTTTTAATGTGTGATTTTTCAAATTTATAGTAACACTTTCTCTTTCTGAATTTCCACTATCCCTTGTCCTTCATGGCATGAAGAAACATATACAACTCAGTTCTAGTCCTTTATCTTAACTTTCAGAGAAACAACTTTCATGTCAGTTTTGGAAGTTTTTAAGAAATGTGTTTTTTATGAGAGGCTAAGAGCTTGGGGTGATTCAATATAAAAATGAACAGATAGCAGGAGGAAGTCACAATGAACCTACAGTTCTATAAATAGCAAATAACTTTTCTACAGTTAGAAGCAGCATGCTTTATGACGATCCTCACTGAGTAAGCAGGGAGCCTGAGACACGCTGACTCTTCCAGGTGAGGATGAGGGAGAGAGCCAAGGAGGGCAAAGTCTCCAAGAAACTGGATGAGTCCCAAGCTCTAAGATGTTAGTCTGGAGGAAAACTGTCCCTAGGAGAAGGAATTGTCATTGAAACTAGGTTAAACTTATGTAAATATAGTGACCCTATTTTTATCTCCTTATATTAATTGAAACCTGTTTTTTCTCTGATAATATTTCCTTTCCACCTTTTTCTAATGGAGGATACTTGTTAAGCGACAGCTCTCTGTGAGTCTCTTGCATTTCTGCATGTCTTGTGAGTAGAGGCACTGGTGTCTCCCTTCAGAACAAAGTGCAGCCATGTTTATTCCCATAAAAGCTTCACGTGCCGAAGCTTGGTGTTCCTCCCCTCTATGTCCAACCCACTGAGTAGGCAGATGTTGTCCTTTTCCTAGCTCCATGAAATGCTCCTGAAATGACACAGAAATTCTGGCTATTGTTACTGGTATTGCTATAAAACTATATATATAAAAAGAGTCTTGTGTCTTCTACCAGCGCCCATGAAGTTGTGGCAAACTAATCTGCCACTTTCAAGTAGGATTCAATCTCAGAACCTTCAAAATTCTTGATAATGCTGTTCTCATTGTATTCCCAAAGAAAGAGTTCTATATATTCTTTGCCCTCTATTAGTAATTTCTTATTTTGAAGCTCCTTTATACCATTTTTCTCTTATTTCTTGTCTTGTCACTTATAAACCACATATAGATGTTCTCATGCCACCAATGATTTCATGCATCGCCTATTCCCTCTCTGTGTTTTCCTCAGTACCCATCCTGAGGCACCTGCCTTGGGACTATCTTTATACTTCCTTCCCAAATTCTCAGGTGCTTAAGCTCAGTGGCCTCCATTTTTGAAAATTACTTACTTGCCTGGTTTGACCTTGTACCTCTTTGGAACTGCTTTGCCTGCATGTGCTCAAATTCTAAAATTTCCTTCTGTGACCACAGCCTCTTGTCTTTTCCCTCTTTTATGCCATCATTCATCTTTAACTTGCTCTTTGTCCTCATGTTTTCTTTCAGTCCTTTGATAGACTTCTCTCAACTCTCCCAGTACTTAATATTGGTTATGTATTGAGGAAATGGAATGTGCTAAATTCTGTGCTATGCAAACATTTATTTCTCAATGAATTATGGGACTAGGCACTATTATTATCTTGATTCTACAGATCAAAATTTTAGGCCTAGAGATGAAATAAAATTCCCAAGGTTACAGAGGGAGCAGGCTACAGAACCTGCTAGAATCAGGGTTTGATTTAAGGCCTGATAAGCTCCAGGTCCCTGCATGATTTTTGGCTTCACTACCCATTTTGTAGTGATGAACTTTTTAACTCCTATAGGCTACCCTCTAGAATATTAGACTATTGCATATTGCCAAATAAAGTTAAAAATCTGGGTAAGTGGATTATACAGTCCATGCTATTTTCTTTATCAGTCTCATTCTGCCACCCACCAACTTTGATCACATGTTGTTGTGACTTTCTACAGTATTTCTCACAGCGATTGTCCAAGATCTTTTCTACATTCCCCAAGCCTCAAACCCTCTTCCAGGAACTCTTGTTGGAAACCACTCAGTAGAAGCTCTTTCATTTCATTCCATGGAGGTTTTCTCTCTTTCATTCTTTTGTCTCAGGATCCAATATCTTCCGGGTCTAGGACTTCCATCTATGGTCATGACCCCATCTCTTCCAGGACATCATTGCATTAATTATATCCCTTCTCTTACTTCTTCAGTCATAAATAATCCTCTCTTTAATGCCATATTAAAAAATGACGCTTGGGGTGCCTGGGTGGCTCAGTCCGTTAAGCATCCAACTCTTGAGTTTGGCTCAGGTCATGATCTCAGGGTCACGAGATCAAGCCTTGAGTCGGGCTCATGTACTGTGTGTGGAGCCTGCTTGAGATTCTCTCTCTCCCTCTCCTTCCACCTCTCTCTCTCTCTAATAATAATAATTTTTAAAAAAGACTGTTACTCCTATAACTGCCAAAGCTTTATTTACATTTTAATTTTTGCATTTGGCTTTCATTCCCTTTACTCACTTTTTTACTTTACTTTTTGAGAAGCACTGTTCTCAAAAATCAGTAGACATTTTATTGACACTCAATCAAATTCCCTTTTGTTAGTTATAACCTTCACTACATTAGTGTAGCATTTGACACTTTGCTCCTTTCCAAGTACCAGCAAATGGGCAGAACTCTGAGTGAGCAAGGTCTCTGAATTCACTACTGGCTTTGCACTTGGGCTCTCCAACTAAACTAGCTATAAAATCTTTTTTAAAAAGATTTTATTCTTTAAAGATTTATTTATTTTGGAGAGAGAGAGTGCACGAGTGGGGTGGGGAGCAGAGGGAGAGAATCTTCAAACAGACTCCCCACTGAGTGTGGAGCCCCGTACAGGGCTCGATCCCACGACCCATAAGATCATGACCTGAGCTGATATCAAGAGTTGGATGCTCAACCTAATAAGCCACCCCACTGCCCCAAGATTTTATTTTCAAGTAATCTCTATACCCAGTGTGGGGTTCGAACACACAACCCCAAGATCAAAAGTTGTGTGACTGAGCTGGCCAGGTGCCCCAAGCTAGCTATAAAATCTTAAATCTTAACTTCTCTAAGCATCAGTTTCCACATCTTCAAATGAGGACTTTTCTGTATATCTTTAGGCTACTTAGGGGGAGAAAATGAAATTATTGCCATAAAATTCTTAGCGTGTTTCTGAAGTATAATAAATCTTCAATAAGTGGCAACTGTCTCGTTATGTCACTAACATAATGTCTGACACATAGTAATTTGTGTCTGTCTCCCACTCCCAACTTCTTTTTTATTTCATGTGATGTTGCATATTGTGATTTTTCCATTTATGTTTTGGACAGATATTTTCCTTTTTCCTTGGTCTTATCTCCTCTCCATTCTTTTAGAGTATGTCTCCAGGCTTAATCTTAGATCACTTATCTTTTATATTTGTGTCTTTGCCCAACTATATCCTCTTCTGTATCTTTTGCTAGTATCTTTTTACTAATGATATCTCAATCTATGTTTTTAATGCCAAATGTTTTAAACCAAAACTTTAAAAATTACATAATACTTGACCTCATGTTCATTTTTTAAAAAAAGATTTTATTTACTTACTTTAGAGAGAGAGAGAAAGAGACAGGACAAGCAGGAGGGGCAGAGGGAGAGAGAGCGTCCAAACAGACTCCACGCTGAGCTGGGCTTGATCCCAGGACCCTGAGATCAGGACCTGAGCTGAAAACAAGAGTCGGACGTTCAACCGACTGCACCACCCAGGTGCCCTAACCTCATGTTCATTCAAAAATTCAAATAATATAAATATCTAGAGAGTAAAACATGGAAGTTTCTTTCATCCCCAACATCTAGTCTTATAACATCTGCTGTTTCTCCTGGGTGTAGAGGGTAGAGCATATGTTGTTATACAGCTTTTCCTTTACATTTGTATCCAACCAACAAACAACATACAGGATTTGCTTTTTAAAAAAAATGTAATCCTAAACTCTTAATCTGCATTTTGATTTCCTTGTTACAAATCTTCACCTGGGACAATGGAGAACAGAAAGCAAAAATGCAGCCTGTACAAAAGTACACTCATGTCCCTTCCCAAGCAACACCTACTCCTGACTTCTATGTCTGCTGCAGGCACTACGGTTATCCCAGCCCTTGTGGATCAGACTCTTTGTGTCTTTGACCTCTCCCTCTCCTTTATCCTCCACCACACCAAATTGTTTGCCAAGTTGTATAAATTCCAGCTGTACAATGTCTCTTCTGCCCTTTCTCTTAAATTCTTTGCCTGACGTTTTTTGGATCACACTTATAATGTGATTCAGACCACCAATTTATATAAGAATTGCATTATAGTTCGTTTTTTCAGGGAAGATTTTTTTTCTTTCCTAGACTTGTGCCAAGTTTTTGACTCATGTTTGTTCTTTCATTCTGTTCCCCATCATACTTTAATTTCATTTTATTACTCTTTCTGCTTCTGCTGGTACAATAGAAGCTCCTCAAGGGCAGAGGCCACATTGCCTTCTTTCAGTATCCTAATAGACTCGCAATCTTGGACATTTATTTTTCTTTTTCAATGCAAAAACAAACAGTGGTGCTTTGTGCTATTGGTGTTTTGAACTTGATTTGATGAAGTATGGGAATTTCCTCACCTCTAGTGTCTTCCTGCCTTAACCATTCTACACACCACTTGCTGGAAAAAAATCTTGAAATTCAGCTCCAGTCATGTCACTCTTCTGTTCAAACTATTTGTTGGCTCTACTCTGATTACTGAATATGTATACAGTTCTTCCCTTGGTATCAAGGGCCTCCATGACTCCAAGGGTGAATGATTCTAAAATATCTTCCTGGTTTATCTACTCCCAATGTTATTCCCTAAGATCTAGACAAACTACGCTATCCACATTCCTCATACTTCTTGCCATTCAAGTTTTCATAGTCCTCATTTTCCAGGTTTGTTGTCTTCCTAAGACGCTATTGTCTGGACCCTTGCTAGCATTTCCATGTACTGAAAATCTAACCATTTTCAAAGCTTCATTTCATATTATGTCTTCCCATAATGTGGTGGAAAAATCACAGATTCTCCTTTTCTTCAGCTAATTGGGACTTTGTCTCATTGCCTGCCAGACCATAGGCTCATTGTCAGCAGTGGCTCTATCTTGTTCATCTCTGTACCTCTTGCAGTGTCTTGCATGGGGCATGAATATTTGGAAAATTAAGTATTAGGAGTTGCCAAAGGAGGCAAACAAATTACTTTGGGGGAAGATAACCTGCTTCTGCAGGGAAAATGTAGGAACAATTGTAATTGTCTTAATCAATGAATTTTTAATCCATATAATACTTACTTATTGGATAGATACTATGTGTTGGATACTGTGCTACGCACTGAAACATGATAGAAAATGGGCAACTTTATTTTGTCCTCTATTTTAAAATGAAATAGAGAAAGGAGTGTAATAAACAATTAAAATAGTGATGGAAGAAGTACAGAGTACAGTGAGGTCACACAGCTGAAGAGTCTGACCTGTTAGGGATGGAGGAAGTGACAGTCTGAAGAACATGTGGGGTCTAGCCAGGAGGCAATGGGGTGGGGGTGGCAGATTATTTTAAATAGTAAGTGGTGGTTTTGTGGTGAGAGTGCACATGAAAGAAGTTTGGTAGTGGTGGTATAGGGTAAGGAGGGGTCTGATCACAGAAGGTTTTGCAAACTATGCTAAGGAGTTTGAACTTTTCCTTGAAAGTTTGCTAACTGGGAATGATGAGGGAGAAGGAGGAGATAATGATGTTATCCAAATTAGCCAGTGGATAGTGGTGCCATTCATTGAAATTTGGAAGGAGGTGTTGAGGAGGGAGGAGAAGATATGTTTGAGTGAAGATGTAGGAATTTGCATTTACAGGTCTAGAATTCAGTAGAGAGATTTGAAAGTTATCTACATAAGACTATTTCTTGAAAAAAAAATGGCAGGATTCTATTTTCTCACATCCATTTACTCTACAGTTCATGTTGCATTTGCCCCTTCTAGACTATGGAAAGTGGAGTGCTCTAGTTGCTAATTTAATCCATGAGTGGATGAGACTGTCTGGGGAGCAGTGTGAGTATAGAAGAAGGTGTGGGTATCTTCTTTGGAAAAATGTCTGTTCATGTCTTCTGCCCATTTCGTGATTGGATCATTTGTTCTTTGGGTATTGAGTTTGATAAGTTCTTTATAGATTTTGGATACTAGCCTTTTTTTTTTTTTAATTTATTAAAAAAATTTTATTATGTTATGTTAGTCACCATACAATACATCATTAGTTTTTGATGTGGTGATCCATGATCCATTGTTTTTATATAACACCCAGTGCTCCATGCAGTATGTGCCCTCCTTAATACCCATCACTGGGCTAACCAATCCCCCCTCCCCCCTCCGCTCTAAAACCCTGTTTGTTTCTCAGAGTCCATAGTCTCTCATGGTTCATCTCTCCCTCCAATTCCCCCCTCCCCGCCATTTTTCCCTTCCTTCTCCTAACGTCCTCTGTGCTATTCCTTATTTCCACAAATAGGTGAAACCATATGATAATTGACTTTCTCTGATTGACTTATTTCACTTAGCATAATCTCCTCCAGTCCCATCCATGTTGATGTAAAAGTTGGGTATTCATCTTTTCTGATGGCTGAGTAATATTCCATTGTATATATGGACCACATCTTATCCATTCATCTCTTGAAGGGCATCTCGGCTCTTTCCACAGTTTGGCTATTGCGGACACTGCTGCTATGAACATTGGGGTGCATATGGCCCTTCTTTTCACTACATCTGTGTCTTTGGGGTAAATACCCAGGAGTGCAATTGCTGGGTCATAGGGTAGCTCTATTTTTAAATTTTTGAGGAATCTCCACACTGTTTTCCAAAGTGGCTGTACCAACTTGCATTCCCACCAACAGTATAAGAGGGTTCCCCTTTCTCCACAACCTCTCCAACATTTGTTGTTTCCCTCCCTGTCCATTTTTGCCATTCTAACTGGTGTTAAGTTGGTATCTCAATGTGGTTTTGATTTGAATTTCCCTGATGGCTAATGATGATGAACATTTTTGCATGTGTCTGTTAGCCATTTGTATGTCTTCTTCAGAGAAGTGTCTGTTCATCTCTTCTGCCCACTTTTTGACTTGATTATTTGTTTTTTGGGTGTTGAGTTTGAGAAGTTCTTTATAGATCTTGGATACCAGCCCTTTATCTGTAGTGTCATTTGCAAATATCTTCTCCCATTCTGTGGGTTGCCTCTTTGTTTTGTTGACTGTTTCCTTTGCTGTGCAGAAGCTTTTTATCTTGATGAAGTCCCAAAAGTTCATTTTTGCTTTTGTTTCACTAGCTTTTGGAGATGTATCTTGAAAGAAGTTGCTGTGGGGGATGTCAAAGAGGTTACTGCCTATGTTCTCCTCTAGGATTTTGATGGATTCCTGTCTCACATTGAGGTCTTTCATCCACTTTGAGTTTACCTTGGTGAATGGTGTTAGAGAATGGTCAAGTTTCATTCTTCTGCATGTGGCTGTCCAATTTTCCCAGCACCATTTATTGAAGAGACTGTCCTTTTTCCTTTGCATGTTTTTTCCTGCTTTGTCAAAGATTATTTGACCATAGAGTTGAGGGTCCATATCTAGGTTCTCTATTCTGTTCCATTGGTCTGTATGTCTGTTTTTGTGCCAGTACCATGCTGTCTTGGTGATCACTGCTTTGAAATATAGCTTGAAATGGGGCAACGTGATGCCCCCAGCTTTGTTTTTCTTTTTCAACATCTCCTTGGCGATTCGGGGTCTTTTTTGATTCCATACAAATTTTAGGATTGTTTGTTCCAGCACTTTGAAAAATGTCATTGGAATTTTGATTGGGATGGCATTGAAGGTATAGATTGCTCTGGGTGGCATAGACATTTTAACAATATTTATTCTTCCGATCCATGAGCATGGAATATTTTTCCATCTTTTTGTGTCTTCTTCAATTTCTTTCATGAGTGTTCTGTAGTTCCTAGAGTATAGATCCTTTACCTCTTTAGTTAGGTTTATTCCGAGGTATCTTATGGTTTTTGTGCTATTGTAAATGGAATCATTTCTTTAATTTCTCTTCCTACAGTTGCGTTGTTAGTGTATAAGAAAGCAACTGATTTCTGTGCATTGATTTTGTATCCTGCCACATTACTGAATTGCTGTATGAGTTCTAGTAATTTGGGGGTGGAGTCTTTTGGGTTTTCCACATAAAGTATCATGTCGTCTGCAAAAAGAGAGAGTTTGACTTCTTCTTTGCCAATTTGAATACCTTTTATTTCTTTTTGTTGTCTGATTGCTGTTGCTAGGACTTCTAGTACTATGTTGAACAACAGTGGTGAGAGTGGGCACCCTTGACATGTTCCTGATCTTAAGGGAAAGGCTCTCATCTTTTCCCCATTGAAGATGATATTCGCTGTGGGTTTTTCATAGATGGATTTTATGAACTTGAGGAATGTTCCCTCTATCCCTATACTCTGGAGAGTTTTAATCAGGAAAGGATGTTGTATTTTGTCGAATGCTTTTTCTGCATCAATTGAGAGGACCATATGGTTCTTCTCCCTCCTCTTATTAATGTGTTCTATCACATTGATTGATTTGTGAATGTTGAACCACCCTTGCATCCCGGGGATAAATCCCACTTGGTCGTGGTGGATGTTCCTTTTAATGTATTGTTGGATCCTATTAGCTAGGATTTTGTTGAGGATTTTGGAATCCATATTCATCAGGGATGTTGGTGTGAAATTCTCCTTTTTGATGGGGTCTTTGCCTGGCTTGGGGATTAAGGTAATGCCGGCCTCATAGAATGAGTTTGGAAGTTTTCCTTCTGTTTCTATTTTTCGAAACAGCTTCAGTAGAATAGGTATTATTTCTTCTTTGAATGTTTGATAGAATTCCCCAGGGAGTCCATCAGGCCCTGGACTCTTGTTTTTTGGGAGGTTTTTGATCACTGCTTCAATCTCGTTACTGGTTATTGGCCTATTCAGGTTGTCAATTTCTTCCTGTTTCAGTCTTGGCAGCTTATGGGTTTCCAGGAAGGCCTCCATTTCATCCAGATTGCTCAGTTTATTGGCATATAGTTGTTGATAATAATTTCTAATAATTGTTTCTATTTCCTTGGTGTTGGTTGTGACCTCTCCCCTTTCATTCATAATTTTATTAATTTGGGTCCTTTCTCTTTTCTTTTGGATAAGTCTGGCCAGTGGTTTACTGATCTTATTAATTCTTTCAAAGAACCAACTTCTAGTTTTGTTGATCCGATCTACTGTGTTTCTGGTTTCTAATTTACTGATTCCTGCTCTAATTTTAATTATTTCTCTTCTAATGCATGGCTTAGGCGTCGTTTGTTGCTTTTTCTCTAGTTCTTTAAGGTGTAGAGTTAGTTGGTGAATTCGGGATTTTTCTATTTTTTTGAGTGAGGCTTGGATGGCTATGTATTTCCCCCTTAGGTCCGCCTTTGCAGTATCCCATAGGTTTTGGACCGATGTGTTTTCATTCTCATTGATTTCCATGAATTGCTTAAGTTCTTCTTTGATTTCCTGGTTGACCCAAACATTCTTGAGCAGAGTGGTCTTTAGCTTCCAAGTGTTTGAATTTCTGCCAAATTTTTTCTTGTGATTGAGTTCCAGTTTTAGAGCATTGTGGTCTGAGAATATGCAGGGAATAATCTCAATCTTTTGGTATCGGTTGAGACCTGATTTGTGATCCAGTATGTGGTCTATTCTGGAGAAAGTTCCATGTGCGCTCGAGAAGAATGAGTATTCTGTTGTTTTAGGGTGGAATGTTCTGTAAATATCTATGAGGTCCATCTGGTCCAGTGTGTCATTCAAAACTCTTGTTTCCTTGTTGATTTTCTGCTTAGATGATCTGTCCATTGCTGAGAGTGGAGTATTGAGGTCTCCTACAATTAACGTATTGTTATCAATATGACTCTTTATTTTGGTTAACAGTTGGCTTATGTAGATGGCTGCTCCCATGTTGGGGGCATAGATATTTACAATTGTTAGATCTTCTTGTTGGATAGACCCTTTAAGAATGATATAGTGTCCTTCTGTGTCTCCTTAGTTTAAAATCTAATTTGTCTGATGTAAGAATTGCTACTCCAGCTTTCTTTTGAGGTCCGCTGGCATGGAAGATGGATCTCCAACCCTTCACTTTCACTCTGGATGTATCTTTAGGTTCAAAATGAGTCTCTTGTAGACAGTGTACGGATGGGTCCTGTCTTTTTATCCAGTCTGCAACCCTGTGCCGTTTTATGGGAGCATTTAGGCCATTCATGTTGAGAGTGATTTTGAAAGATATGAATTAATTGTCATCATGTTGCCTATGAAGACGTTGTTTTTATAGATTGTCCCTGTAAATTTCTGTTGTAGATCACTCTTGGGGTCTTTCTCCTTTTATAGAAACCCCCTTAATATTTCTTGCAGAGCTGGCTTAGTGGTCACATATTCTTTCAACTTCTGCCGGTCGTGGAAGCTCTGCATCTCTCCATCCATTCTAAATGAAAGCCTTGCTGGATAAAGTATTCTTGGCTGCATGTTCTTCTCATTTAGTACCCTGAATATGTCTTGCCAGGCATTTCTGGCTTGCCAGGTCTCTGTGGATAGGTCTGACATTATTCTGATGTTCCTCCCTCTGTACGTAAGGAATGTCTTCCCCCTAACTGCCCTTAAGATGGTTTCCTTGGTTCTAAGGTTTGCAAGTTTTACTATTACCTGCCGGGGTGTTGGCCTGTTTTCCTTGATCTTGGGAGGGGTCCTCTCTGCCTCTAGGCCTCGAATGTTTGTTTCATTCTCCAGATTAGGGAAGTTCTCAGCTATGATTTGCTCAAATACATCTTCTAGCCCTCTCTCTCTCTCCACTCCCTCCGAGATTCCAATGATTCTGACATTGGAACGCCTCATGGTGTCACTTATTTCTCTGATTCTATTTTCATGGCTTCTGAGTTGTTTTTCTCTGGCCTCCTCATTTCCCTTTTTATCTATTATACTGTCTTCCAGATTGCTTATTCTCTTCTGTCTCAGTTACCGTAGCTGTTAGATTATCTAGATTGGATTGGATCTCATTGATAGCATTTTTAAGTTCTGCCAATGCCCCTTTTATTTCTGCCCTTAGAGACTGTATGTTGCCATTAATTGATTTCTCCATTCTAGCCATTGTCTTCACAATTGCTAGCCTGAATTCCATCTCTGACATCTTGGTTATATCTGCATCCATTTGTAAATCTGCAGCATAAGTCATAATCTCCGAGTCTTTTCTATTTTGGGGGCTCCTCCTCCTAGTCATTCTGTTGATGGGTGTTTGAGGGAATGTATAGAGTCCACATTATTGGCCAGAACCCAAGCAAGATGCACCTGTTTTCTTGGGACCTTAGGGTTGCTGGCCTCTTGTTTTCCCAGCCTGTCTTCTGCGGGAGGGGCCTGCTGGGCTGTTGCCCAGGGAGTTGCCCTGCTCCCCTGTGGCAGGGCATGGGCTCAGTGGGAATCCATCTTTTGGGCTTTTGTTCTCTGGTGCCTTTCCCTGGCGGCTTTCCACGTCTCTTCCGCGAGTCAGAGCAGAAGAGACCATTTCCAACCCTCTGCCTCAGAGCAGAGAGACTGCAGTCTGTTCTTCAGTGAGCTCTCCAGGCCACATCATCTCCGTTTCTGTCCGTGCTGTTGTAAATTGCAGCGTCCTGGGTTGTGCGCCCCTCCACAGTGCTCCCAGTCCTGCCTCCAGGTCTGGGCACATCTCTGCCCTTTGTGCTTCTAAAAGCACCAGCCGCTCCCAGGTCGTGTGTGCACACGCGCACGCACTTGCTCCGCCGCTTGGGGTCCTGTCCAGGGGACTGCAGTTCATGTGCGGGTGACTCCGCCCCTTGGGGTTTCCACCCTAGAGGTTGCAGTTCACCAGCCCGGTGCACCGGGTTTCCACCTCGGAGGCTGCAGTTGGCGTGCGAACGACCCCGCCGGTCTGGTCCTCCACTCCGGGGGCTGCCCTAAAGTCCTTTCCCTGCCGCTACCGGTCTGCGAGTCTGTGCCCATCCAGAGCGCATGAGGCTGTCACTCACCGGCGGTGTAGGATCCCCACATCCAGGCTCCCTCCGCTGCCATTTATCCTCCGATATCTGCCCGCAGAATCACGGCTCTCCGCTTCGAATCTCACAACCAACCGCCTGCGATATTCTGTTTGTAGAGATCCAGATCTTCTTACATCTCAGGCTGGTTTCATGGGTGCTCAGAGTGGTCTGGTAGATATCCAGCTCAATTCCGGGGACCAGTTGAAATAGGGTCCCGTACTCCTCCGCCATCTTTCCCCCCTCCCCCAAGCATAATATGTTTCAATTCAATTCAGCTCAGTTCAATTCAAGTAGAATTTAGTGTCTACTTTGTGCAAGTTGCTTTATTTTTTAAAAATTTTATTTATTTATTTGAGAGAGAGAGCACGAGAACGTAGGAGAGGCAGAGGCAGAGGGAGAGGGAGAAGCAGACTCCCCACTGAGTAAGGAGCCCGATGTGGGGCTCGATTCCAGGACCCTGGGATCATGACCTGAGCTGAAGGCAGATGCTTAACCAACTGAGCCAATCAGGTGCCCTTGTGCAAGTTACTTTAATAAATATGCTTAATAGAAGGCCTCATTAGTTACTGTATTGCTGAATTCTGGGATCTTCACTTTTTATGATCATATCATATTTGGGTGAGAAGAACTATTTTGACAGTCAGTGGTTTTAAGAAGCCCACATCAATTACTACTTTTCTGAAAGAATTGCATGAGAGTTAACTAATAAAAACAAATTAAAAGTTAGTTCATTTTAAATGTATAAGGGAAGCTTTAATAAGATAATTCTATGGTGAATGTTCATGAAAATGTAATGATAATCCCATCATTTATCCATTTTATAAAGTAAGAATTTCTGCTTAAAATGGGAGACACACTTTCAAGAAGAGCCCCTGTAGTTTTCTCTGGTGCAGCATTTTCTATTGTTCTTTAGTGCCTTTAGCTCAAAATAAACCTTAGACACAAATGACATATTTTGGGATGGCATATTTTGCCACCCTTCAGTTCCATAATCAATTAAATCTGGGAATACTGGTTAAACAGAGTGAAACACATTACTATTAGACTTCTAAGATTTTTCTAATATTTTAATGTGCCTTGTGAATTTCTAAGGTGGGAATACACTGTGTGTTATTTACTAAAGTCATTTGTCCATGGAACTCGTCATGAAATATCTCTTGAGCCTGGTATTCTAAAAACATATTTTGGAAAATTCTAATCTTTTTTGTATGACTAGGGTGTAAATAAACCATCTTTGTGTTCCTTCTTTCCTTCCTTGTCATTAAGAACAAGCAGAAATATGGCTATACACTGACATCCTACCTTCAACATGTTGTCATCTAAATATTCATGAAACCAACCATGTCTGTGGGGAATTTCATAATTTGCAAAGCAAGTAGTGCCAGCCAACTGCCATTAAAAAAAAGTTGTGGCTGTGACTAAGCCTGGGTGTGCTGCACAGAGATTTGGGGGAAAGGGATGCCATACATAGGTGGAATTCAGCAGTTTTGTATTTCATACTGTAGTGTTTGGAAAATGATTACTTGTGTGTAATTTTCTACTTTTCCATCTTCGTCAATGGTAAGTTAATATCTGTGTTTGTGCAAAAATCCTTTAACTTACTCATTTACTAGTTTCAATTTTATGTGTTTTAACCAGTGGCGCACTCAGCAATGAGAATTCCTGGGGGTAACGTCACATTTTATACACTTTCCAGTCAGATTATATGGGATAGCATACTTGAATCCCAATCTAAGCATGAAATCACCTCTTTTTTTTTTTTTTTTTTTAAGATTTTATTTGTTTTTTGACAGAGAGAGACACAGTGAGAGAGGGAACACAAGCAGGGGGAGTGGGGGAGGGAGAAGCAGGCCTCCCGCGGAGCAGGGAGCCTGATGCGGGGCTCGATCCCAGGACCCTGAGATCATGACCTGAGCCGAAGGCAGACGCCTAACGACTGAGCCACCCAGGCGCCCCATGAAATCACCTCTTTTAAACAATCTAAGAATGAGCTTATTTTATTTTATTAAATTGCAACTAACATACAATGTTATATTAGTTTCAGGCATACAAAATATTGATCTAACAATTCTACACATTAGTGTTCACCAAGATTAGTGTAGTCACAATCTTGTACTATATTCCTTATGCTGTACTTTTTCATCCCCATGACTTACTTATTTTAGAACTATAAGTTTGTGTCTCTTAATTCCCTTTATCTATTTCAACTTCCCGCCGCCACCTCTCCTCTGGCATCCACCATTTTCTGTATGTAAGAGTCTGTTTTTTTGGTTTGTTTGTTTTAGATTCCACATATAAGTGAAATCATTTGGCATTTGTCTTCCTCTGTCTGACTTATTTCACTTAGCGTAATACCCTCTGGATGACCTTTGCCACAAATGGCAAGATCTTATTCTTTTTTATGGCTGAGTAATATGCCATTGTATGTACATACCATATGTACTTTATCCATTCGTCTATCAATGGACACTTGGGTTGCTTCCATATCTTGGCCATTGTAAATAATGCTGCTATAAACACAGATGCATATATCTTCTTGAATTAGTGTTTTTGTTTTCTTTGGGCATATACTCAGTAGTGGGATTACTGGATCCTATGATGTTTCTATTTTTAATTCTTTGAGTAACCTCCATACTATTTCCACTGTGGCTGCACCAATTTACATTCCTACCAACAATGCATGAGGGCTCCCTTTTCTCCACATCCTCAACAACACTTGTTATTTCTTGTCTTTTTGATTGTAGCTGCAATGAGCTTATTTTAAATTTAAATTAAAACAATTTATTTTATCTTGTTAGATTCCACTCTACTATCACATCCTCTGGGAAAAAACCTAAAACAAAGCTAGTAGAGAGGTAAGAGAACATCATGTGAGGCCAGCAAATTTGTGTGGCCAAAAAAATTCAAGAATTTTTTTTAGGCAAGCTGTAAAATACAATACACATAATTTTGTGTTTATAACCCGATTATACTAAATCTTATATTTCCTAAAGGTTGAGAACTACTGAGCTATAGTAAAGGAAAAAAAAAAAATATCAGGAAAGTCTAAATGCAGGTGTCTGGGTATTAAAACCATTTGTTTTCAAGATAACTTTCTAATCCTTAGTAGTAGAACAGAAGCTAGCTGAGGAATTCTAAAGCACTGATTTATCTTTAGTTTTTTTTTCTTTTCATATTACTATTAAGTGATGCATTTTGTAAAAATTAACACATTCATTTGTTATGGTAATACCTCATCTTCACAGATGGTAGTTTCCATAGTTCAGCTGATAAATTAAATGTTGAAACTCTACTATATCTCCTTCCATTATGCTCCAAATATTTGTACATATCTTTATTATAACACTCCTCACAATATATTATAATTATGTAATTATATCCTCATCCCACCAGGTAGGATATAGGTTTCATTTGTTTTCTTCTCCTACTACCTTGGATGGTGGCTCCTGCACGGTAGATGCTCAAATTTTGTTGTTGTTGAATTAACAAATCTGTATTTTAGTCTTTGTGGAAGGTGTATACTTGCCCAATACATTTTAATTGTCTTTTTCATTATTGTTCATTTTTTAAATTAATAAACTTTATTTTTGGCAGTTTTAGGTTCACAGCAAAACTGAACAGGAACTGCAGAGTTCCCATATACCCCCTGCCCCTACACAGGCACCATCTCTCCATGCAACAGCGATACACTTATTTCAATTTATGAACCTATATCGATACATCATTATCACTCAAAGTGATACCCATACTTTACATTAGGGTTTACTCTTGGTGCTGTACATTCTATGGGTTTTGACAAATATGTAATGAGGTATATCCCTCACTGTAGTATTCTACAGAATAGTTTTACTGCCCTAAAAATTCTCTGTGGACTGTGCATTCATCCATATCTCCTCCTTAACCCCTGGTAATCACTGATCTCACTACCTTCTTTAAAGTATGCCCTTTCTGGCGTGTCATACAGTTAGAATCATATAGTGTGTAGCCTTTTCAGATTGGCTTATTTTACTTAATGGTATATATTTAAGTTTCCTCCATGTGTCTTCATGGTTTGATAGCTCATTTCTTTTTAGCACTGAATAATGTTCCATTGTCTGAATGTACCACAGTTTATTTGTCCTAATGAAGGACATCTTGGTTGCTTCCAAGTTTTAACAGTTAGAAATAAAACTGCTACAAACATCTGTGTGAAAGTTTTTGTGTGGATATGTTTTCAGCTTCTTTGGGTAAATACCAGGGAGTGCAGTTGCTGGATCATATGGTGGTATGTTTAGTTTAGTAAGAAACTGTCAAACTGTCTTCCAAAGTGGATGTACCATTTTGCACTCTCATCAGCAATGTTGCTTTACATCCTAACTGGCATTTGGTGTTGTCAGTGTTGTGGATTTAGGCCATTCTAATAATATAGGTATCTTATCATTGTGATATCTTATTGTTGTTTTAATTTGCTTTTCCTTGATGATATATGGTGTTGAACGTCTTTTCATTTCCTTCCTTGCCATCTGTGTATCCTCTTTGATGAGAGTTCTGTTCAAGTCCCTTACCCATTTTTAAATTGAGTTACTTGTTTTCTTATTGCTGAGTTTTAAGAGTTCTGTGTATATTTTGGATAATAGCTCTTTATCAGATGTATCTTTTGCAAATATTTTCACTGAGTTTGTGGCTTATCTTCTTATTCTCCTGACAGTGTCTTTCATAGAGCCAAAGTTTTTCATTTTAATAAAGTCCAGCTCATCAATTATTTCTATCTTGGATCATGCCTTTGGTGTTGATTCTAAAATATCATTGCCACACCCAAGATCATCTAGATTTTCTCCTTAGTTATCTTCTAGTTTAATAGTTTTGTGTTTGATATGTAGGTTTATGATCCACTGCTTTTGCTGCATTCCACAAATTTTGATAAGTTGTGTTTTCATTTTCATTTAGTTAAACATATTTTTAAAATTTCCTGGAGATTTCTTCTTAAATTCAGTTGTCATTTAGAAGTATGGTGTTTAATCTCCACATTTTCTGTGATTTCCTAGTTATATTTCTGTTATCAATTTCTAGTTTAATTCTATTGTGATTTAAGAGCAGAATTTGTATAAATTTTGTTTTTTTAAAATTAATGGTGGGTGTATTTTATGGCCCAGAATGTGATACATGCTGATGGAATGTTCCATGTGAGCTTGAGAAGAACGTGTATTGTGCTGTTGGATGAAGTAGTCTATAGATGTCCATTGTATCCAATGATTGATGATGTTATTGAATTCAAGTATGTCTTTACTGATTTTTCTGCCTGCTGGGTCTGTCCATTTCTGATAGATGGGTGTTAAAGTGTCTAACTATAATAGGATCCATCTATGTCTCCTTGCAGTTCTATCAGTTTTTGCTTCACATATTTGGATGCTCTGTTATTAGGCACGTACAAATTAAAGATTGTTTATGTCTTCTTGGAGAAGTGATTCCTTTATTATTATGTAATAATATGTTTTCCTGATGATTTTTCTTGCTATGAAGTCAGCTCCATCTGACATTAATATAGCTACTCCTGCTTTCTTTTCTTTTTAAAAAGATTTTATTTATTTGACACACAGAGAGAGAGAGTACAAGCAGGGGGAGGGGTACGCAGACGGAGAGGGAGAAGCAGGCTCCCTGCTAATCAGGCTCCCTACTCAGGAGGGAGCCCGACGTGGGGTTCGATCCCAGGATCCTAGGATCATGACCTGAGTCGAAGGCAGATGCTTAACTGTTTGAGCCATCCAGGTGCGCCATACCCCTGCTTTCTTTTGATCAGCATTAGGATGGTGTATATTTTTCTATCCCTTTACTTTTAATCTATATGTGCCTTTATATTTAAAGTGGGTTGCTTGAGGGGGAGGAGTTAAGACGGTGGAAAGTAGGGGGATCCTGGGCCTTTCTTCTCTCCAACTCGGCTGTATTGAGGTTACATCACATGGTATACCCAGGAAATCAATCTGAGAATTGGGAAGAAGGATCTCCATGTTGGAGGGAGACAGCGTGGCAGGTGTGAGGTGCGTGGAAGTGAATTTTGGGAGAGAAAAGCTGCCGAGCCACGGAGGGGAGGGAACATTTTCGCAGGGAAAGGAAAGGGAGAGAGGGAGGGAGGGGTTTACAGAGTGCGGCATGGGGTTCACACAGGAAGGAAACATCTCAGACCACAGGCTGGGGAGCCAGGGGAACTGAGTGGCACAGGTTTCTTGCAAACAGTGAGTGAAGCTCAAGCTCCAAGGTTTGGAAGTGTGTGATGGAGCAGAGCCCTGGCGTGCACTCCCAGAGAGAAGGACAGCCCTGGCCTGAGAACGAGCACAAAGTGTAGGAATCTCCTGGGTCAGACTGGGAGAGATCGCTCCCCTTCCTGGAGTACATTTGGAAGAGGGCATATTGCCTCTCCAGGATAAAAGACCCTGCAGGCACCAGCCAACAGCCTCTCATCTGCAGGCGACAAAGGTGCATGCAGAGGGTGCATAACCTGTTTGCTGCTTGCATGGTGACACACCATAGATTCTGTGCACCGTGCAGGTGGGAGACTGTTTTTCTGGGATAAATGGCCCTAGTCAGAGTGCAGCAAGGCTCTAATCCGAAGGAGGCAGCAGATCCGAGCGGTGAGGTCTCCTTTAAGATTTGGAGTTTTGAATCCCAGCCATGCACTGAAGATAAAACCGGAGGTTTGGAGTTTTGAATCCCAGCTGTGCTAAAGATAAAATGCAGGAGAGTGGGTGCCAGGTGTGCTAATGGCTCTCGATTTTCCGTGAGGGCTTCCTGAACAGCAGGGGTGTGAGAACCCCTGTCCAGGGACTAGAGAGTGGGGTGGCGCCATTTTACCCTCGCTAGCAACATGGTTGAACTTCAGAGAGCAACACAGTGACCCCCCAGTGGAGGTGGGGCCCCACCCTTCTGTGCTTGGCAAGTGGTTTTTTCCGCTGGTGCAGGACTGACTCCGAGCTAGCACAGCGGGCCTCTACCCCAGAAAAGCAACACAGGCAGCACATTGCATGCACTGTCCACTGATCATACAGTGCTTCAGAGCATTCCCCTTCAGTGGAAATAGGACCAGCCTGTATTTTTTTTTTTCTTCGTCGTCTTCTTTTTTTCCTCCCCACCCTTTGGAATCAGGCTTACAGTTTTTTGTTTGTTTTTTCATTTCCTTTTCTCTCTCTCTCTCTCTTTTTTGGAACCAGGCTTCTTTCTTTCTTTCTTTTTTTCCCCCCTCCTTTCTTTTTCTTTGGAACAGGCTTATCGTTTTTTTGACTGCCTGTTTGGTCTTCTTCACTCCTTTTCATTTTCTCTTTTTTTTTTTGGAGCAGGCTTTTTTCTCCCCTCTCTTCTTTCTTTTCTTTCCTTTTCCCCCCAAGCTTTTTTCCACAAACAAATGAAAGCACACCTAGATAAAGGTCCAAGCATTCCCCACTGCAAGCAAGGAGGAGCTCTGCAGACCAAACTGCAACAGCAGAGTGCACACAGCATATACCAGAAACACTTGAAGTGCCAGGCCCTGGACAGTGTATGACCACTTTTTAATATAACATTACTCTAAGGTGCAGGAAACATAATAAGCTTTCATAACTTGCAAAAGATGGAAACAGCCAAAATGACAGGAGGGAGGAATTCTTCCCAAAAGAAAGGGCAGGAAGATATTACAGCCAGAGACTTGCTGACAACAGATATAGCAATATATCCAAACAAGAATTTAGATCAACAGTCATAAGACTATTAGCTGGACTTGAAAAAAAAACATAGAGGACACCAGAGAAACCCTGCTGCTGAGATAAAAGACCTTAAAACTAGTCAGGCTGCAATAAAAAATGCTATAACTGAGATGCAGAACAGAGTGGATATAATCACAATGAGGACTGAAGCAGCAGAGGAGAGAGTAGGTGATAGAGAAGATAAAATTATGGAAAATAATGAAGCTGAAAAGAAGAGGGAAGGAAAACTATTAGATCATGAAGGTAGACTTAGGAAACTCAGTGATTCCATAAAGTGAAATAATATCCATATCATAGGAGTTCCAGAAGAAGAGTGGGGAAAAAGGGACAAAGTTTATTTGAACAAATTATAGCTGAGAACTTCCCTCATCTGGGGAAGGAAAAGGCATTCAAGTCCAAGAGGCATAGAGAACTCCCCTCAAAATCAACAAAAACAGGTCAACACCATGACATATCATAGTTACACTTGCAAAATACAAGATAAAGAGAGAATTCTGAAAGCAGCTAGGGAAGCATTACCTGGGGACAAAGACCCCAATAAACAGGAGAATTACAGGTGAATATCCCTGATTAACATGGATGCAAAAATTCTCACCAAGATATTAGCTAATCGAATCCAACAGTACATTAAAAGGATTATTCAAAACAGCCAAGTAGGATTTATTCCTGGGCTGCAAGGGTGGTTCAACATCTGCAAATCAGTCACACCACATTAATATAAGAGACGGTAAGAACCATATGATCCTCTCAATAGATGCAGAAAACACATTTGACAAAATACAGCATCCTTTCTTGATAAAAACCTTCAAGAAAGTAGGGATCTTCTAACATAACTCAACATCATAAAGTCCATATATGAAAGACCCACAGTGAATATCATACTCAATGGGGAAAATCTGAGAGCTTTTCCCCTAAGGTCAGAAACATGACAAGGATGTCCACTCTCACCACTGTTGTTCAACATAGTACTGGAAGTCCTAGCTTCAGCAATCAGACAACAAAAAGAAATAAAAAGCATTCAAATAGGCAAGGAAGAAGTCAACTTTTCATTATTTGCAGATGATATGATACTCTATGTAGAAAACCCAAAAGACTTCACCAAAAAATTGCTAGAACTGATACAGGAATTCAGCAAAGTTGCAGGATATAAAACCAATGTGCAGAAATCTGTTGCATTTCTATACACCAATAATGAAGAAGCAGAAAGAGAAATCAAGGAATCAGTCCCATTTACAATTGCACTAAAAATAAGATACCTCTCTAACCAAAGAGGTAAATGATCAGTACTCTGAAAACTGTAGAACACTTATGAAAGAAATTGAGGAAGACACAAAGAAATGGAAGAACATCCCATGCTCATGGATTGAAAGAATAAACATTGTTAAAATGTCTATACTACCCAAAGCAATCTTCACATTTAATGCAATCCCTATCAAAATACCACCAGCATTTTTCACAGAGCTGGAACAAACAATTCTAAAATTTGTATGGAACCAGAAAAGACCCCAGATATCCAAAGTAATGTTGAAACAGAAAACCAAAGCTGGAGACATCACAATTCTGGACTTAAGCTATATTACAAAGCTGTAGTCATCAATACAGTATGGTACTGGTACAAAAACAGACACATAGATCATTCTCTCATGGTTTTCCTTTTTTTATGTAGTTCCAAATTTCTGACATAATTTTCCTTCTCTCTGAAAAACTTCTTTTAACATTTCTTGCCAAGCAGGCCTACTGGCAACAAATTCTTTCAATTTTTGTTTGTCTCCAAAAGTCTTCATTTCTTTTTCATTTTTGAAGGCTAATTTCCTGGGGTATAGAATTCTAGGTTGAAGGTTTTGTTCTCTCAACATGCTAAATATTTCACTCTACCTTCTTCTTGCTTGCTTTATTTCTGAAGAAAAGTTACATGTAATTTTTGTCTTGCTCCTCTTTGGTAAGATATTTTTCTTTTTGTTTCCTTTGATATTTTTTATTTATCTTTGATTTTCAGAAGTTTGAATATGATATGCCTCAGTGTAATTTTTGGAGGATTTATTCAACTTGATGTGTTCTGAGATACCTGGATATGTGTTTTGGTGTCTGGTATTAATTTAGGGAAATTCTCAGTCTTTATTGCTTTAAATATTGCTTCTGTTTCTTTCTCTGTTTCTTCTCTTTCTGGTGTGTCCATTATGTGTGTGTTACACTTTTTGTAGTTATCACACAGTTTTTGGATATTCTGTTCCTTGCTTTTTAAGTCCCTTTCTCTTTGCTTTTCAGTTTGGGAAGTTTCTGTTGTCATATTCTCAAGCCCAGAGAATCTTTCTCAGCATATTTCATCTACTATGGAGCTCATCAAAGGCATTCTTCATTTCTGTCACAGTGTATTTGATATTTAGCATTTATTTTTATTTGTTCTTAGGATTTTTATCTTTCTTTTTTTTTTTTCATTTTTTTATTCTTATGTTAATCCCCATACATTACAACATTAGTTTTAGATGAAGTGTTCCATGATTCATTGTTTGTGCACAACACCCAGTGCTCCATGCAGAATGTGCCCTCCTCAATACCCACCACCAGGCTAACCCATCCTCCCACCCCCCTCCCCTCTAGAACCCTGTTTGTTTTTCAGAGTCCATCATCTCTCATGGTTCGTCTACCCCTCCGATTTCCCCCGCTTCATTCTTCCCCTCCCGCTACCTTCTTCTTCTTCTTCTTCTTTTTTTTTTTTCCTTAACATATATTGCATTATTTGTTTCAGAGGTACAGATCTGAGATTCAACAGTCTTGCACAATTCACAGCACTTACCAGAGCACATACCCTCCCCAGTGTCTATCGCCCAGTCCCCCATCCCTCCCACCCCAACCCCCACTCCAACAACACTCAGTTTGTTTCCTGCGATTAAGAATTCCTCATATCAGTGAGATCATATGATACATGTCTTTCTCTGTTTGACTTATTTCACTCAACATAATACCCTCCAGTTCCATCCACGTCGTTGCAAATGGCAAGATCTCATTCCTTTTGATGGCTGCATAATATTCCATTGTATATATATACCACATCTTCTTTATCCATTCATCTGTCGATGGACATCTTGGCTCTTTCCACAGTTTGGCTATTGTGGACATTGCTGCTATAAACATCGGGGTGCGCGTACCCCTTCGGATCCCTACTTTTGTATCTTTGGGGTAAATACCCAGTAGTGCAATTGCTGGATCATATGGTAGCTCTATTTTCAACTTTTTGAGGAACCTCCATACAGTTTTCCAGAGTGGCTGCACCAGTTTGCATTCCCACCAACAGTGTAGGAGGGTTCCCCTTTCTCCGCATTCCCGCCAACATCTGTCGTTTCCTGACTTGTTAATTTTAGCCATTCTGACTGGTGTGAGGTGGTATCTCATGGAGGTTTTGATTTGGATTTCCCTGATGCCGAGCGATATTGAGCACTTTTTCATGTGTCTGTTGGCCATTTCGATGTCTTCTTTGGAAAAATGTCTGTTCATGTCTTCTGCCCATTTCTTGATTGGATTCTTTGTTCTTTGGGTGTTGAGTTTGATGAGTTCTTTATAGATTTTGGATACTAGCCCTTTATCTGATATGTCATTTGCAAATATCTTCTCCCATTCTGTTGGTTGTCTTTTGGTTTTGTTAACTGTTTCCTTTGCTTTGCAAAAGCTTTTTATCTTGATGAAGTCCCAATAGTTCATTTTTGCCCTTGCTTCCCTTGCCTTTGGCGATGTTTCTAGGAAGAAGTTGCTTCGGCTGAGGTCAAAGAGGTTGTTGCCTGTGTTCTGCTTTAGGATTTTGATGGACTCCTGTCTCACATTGAGGTCTTTCAACCATTTGGAGTCTATTTTTGTGTGTGGTGTAAGGAAGTGGTCCAGTTTCATTCTTCTGCATGTGTCTATCCAATTTTCCCAACACCATTTGTTGAAGAGACTGTCTTTGTTCCACTGGACATTCTTTCCTGCTTTGTCAAAGATTAGTTGACCATAGAGTTGAGGGTCCATTTCTGGGCTCTCTATTCTGTTCCATTGATCTATGTGTCTGTTTTTGTGCCAGTACCATGCTGTCTTGATGATGACAGCTTTGTAATAGAGCTTGAAGTCCGGAATTGTGATGCCACCGGCTTTGCTTTTCTTTTTCAATATTCCTCTGGCTATGCGGGGTCTTTTCTGGTTCCATACAAATTTTAGGATTATTTGTTCCATTTCTTTGAAAAAAGTGGATGGTATTTTGATGGGGATTGCATTGAATGTGTAGATTGCTCTAGGTAGCATTGACATCTTCACAATATTCGTTCTTCCAATCCATGAGCATGGAACGTTTTTCCATTTCTTTGTGTCTTCCTCAATTTCTTTCATGAGTATTTTATAGTTTTCTGAGTACAGATCCTTTGTCTCTTTGGTTAGATTTATTCCTAGGTATCTTATGGTTTTGGGTGCAATTGTAAATGGGATCGACTCCTTAATTTCTCTTTCTTCTGTCTTGTTGTTGGTGTATAGGAATGCCACTGACTTCTGTGCATTGATTTTATATCCTGCCACTTGACTGAATTCCTGTATGAGTTCTAGCAGTTTTGGGGTGGAGTCTTTTGGGTTTTCCACATAAAGTATCATATCATCTGCAAAGAGTGAGAGTTTGACTTCTTCTTTGCCAATTTGGATGCCTTTGATTTCTTTTTGTTGTCTGATTGCTGTGGCTAGGACTTCCAATACTATGTTGAATAGCAGTGGTGATAGTGGACATCCCTGCCGCATTCCTGACCTTAGGGGGAAAGCTCTCAGTTTTTCCCCATTGCGAATAATATTTGCTGTAGGTTTTTCATAGATGGCTTTTATGATATTGAGGTATGTACCCTCTATCCCTATACTCTGAAGAGTTTTGATCAAGAAAGGATGCTGTACTTTGTCAAAAGCTTTTTCTGCATCTATTGAGAGGATCATATGATTCTTGTTCTTTCCTTTGGTAATGTACTGTATCACATTGATTGATTTGTGGATGTTGAACCAACCTTGCAGCCCAGGGATAAATCCCACTTGGTCATGGTGAATAATCCTTTTAATGTACTGTTGGATCCTATTGGCTAGTATTTTGGTGAGAATTTTTGCATCCATGTTCATCAGGGATATTGGTCTGTAATTCTCCTTTTTGATGGGGTCTTTGTCTGGCTTTGGGATCAAGGTAATGCTGGCCTCATAAAATGAGTTTGGAAGTTTTCCTTCCGTTTCTATTTTTTGGAACAGTTTCAGAAGAATAGGTATTAATTCTTCTTGAAATGTTTGGTAGAATTCCCCTGGGAAGCCATCTGGCCCTGGGCTTTTGTTTTTTGGGAGATTTTTGATGACTGCTTCAATTTCCTTAGTGGTTATAGGTCTGTTCAGGTTTTCTATTTCATCCTGGTTCAGTTTTGGTAGTTGATACATCTCTAGGAATGCATCCATCTCTTCCAGGTTATCTAATTTGCTGGCATAGAGTTGCTCATAATATGTTCTTATAATTGTTTGTATTTCTTTGGTGTTGGTTGTGATCTCTCCCCTTTCATTCATGATTTTGTTGATTTGGGTCATTTCTCTTCTCTTTTTGATAAGTCTGGCCAGGGGTTTATGAATCTTGTTAATTCTTTCAAAGAACCAGCTCCTAGTTTCGTTGATCTGTTCTACTGTTCTTTTCGTTTCTATTTCATTGATTTCTGCTCTGATCTTTATTATTTCTCTTCTCCTGCTGGGTTTAGGCTTTATTTGCTGTTCTTTCTCCAGCTCCTTTAGGTGTAGGGTTAGGTTGTGTACTTGACACCTTTCTTGTTTCTTGAGAAAGGCTTGTATTGCTATATACTTTCCTCTTAGGACTGCCTTTGCTGCATCCCAAAGATTTTGAACAGTTGTGTTTTCATTTTCATTGGTTTCCATGTATTTTTTTAATTCTTCTTTAATTTCCTGGTTGACCCATTCATTCTTCAGTAGGATGCTCTTTAGCCTCCATGTATTTGAGTTCTTTCCGACTTTCCTCTTGGGATTGAGTTCTAGTTTCAAAGCACTGTGGTCTGAAAATAGGCAGGGAATGATCCCAATCTTTTGGTACCGGTTGAGACCTGATTTATGACCTAGGATGTGATCGATTCTGGAGAATGTTCATTGGGACTAGAGAAGAATGTGTATTCCGTTGCTTTGGGGTGGAATGTTCTGAATATGTCTGTGAAGTCCATTTGGTCCAGTGTGTCATTTAAAGTCTTTATTTCCTTGTTGATCTTTTGCTTAGATGATCTGTCCATTTCAGTGAGGGGGATGTTAAAGTCCCCCACTATTATTGTATTGTTGTCGATGTGTTTCTTTGCTTTTGTTATTAATTGCCTTATATAATTGGCTGCTCCCATGTTAGGGGCATAGATATTTACAATTGTTAGATCTTCTTGTTGGATAGATCCTTTAAGTAGGATATAGTGTCCTTCCTCATCTCTTATTACAGTCTTTGGTTTAAAATCTAATTTGTCTGATATAAGGATTGCCACCCCAGCTTTCTTTTGGTGTCCATTAGCATGGTAAATGGTTTTTCACCCCCTCACTTTCAATCTGGGGGTGTCTTTGGGTCTAAAATGAGTCTCTTGCAGACAGCATATCGATGGATCTTGTTTTTTAATCCAGTCTGTTAGCCTGTGTCTTTTGATTGGGGCATATAGCCCATTTACATTCAAGGTAACTATTGAAAGATAGGAATTTAGTGCCATTGTATTGCCTGTAAGGTGACTGTTACCGTATATTGTCTGTGTTCCTTTCTGGTCTATGTTGCTTTTAGGGTCTTTCTTTGCTTAGAGGACCCCTTTCAAGATTTCCTGTAGGGCTGGTTTTGTGTTTGCAAATTCCTTTAGTTTTTGTTTGTCCTGGAAGCTTTTTATCTCTCCTTCAATTTTCAATGACAGCCTAGCTGGATAGAGTATTCTTGGCTGCATATTTTTCTCATTTAGTGCTCTGAATATATCCTGCCAGTCCTTTCTGGCCTGCCAGGTCTCTGTGGATAGGTCTGTTGCCAATCTAATGTTTCTACCATTGTAGGTTACATATCTCTTCTCCCGAGCTGCTTTCAGGATTTTCTCTTTGTCTATGAGACTCGTAAGTTTTACTATTAGATGTCGGGGAGTTGACCTATTTTTATTGATTTTGAGAGGGGTTCTCTGTCCTTCCTGGATTTTCATGCCTGTTTCTTTCCCCAAATTAGGGAAGTTCTCTGCTATAATTTGCTCCATTATACCTTCTGCCCCTCTCTCTCTTTCTTCTTCTTCTGGGATCCCAATTATTCTAATGTTGTTTCGTCTTATGGTATCGCTTATCTCTCGAATTCTGCCCTCATGATCCAGTAGTTGTTTATCTCTCTTTTTCTCAGCTTCTTTATTTTCCATCATTTCATCTTCTATATTACTGATTCTCTCTTCTGCCTCATTTATTCTAGCAGTTTGCGCCCCCATTTTTGATTGCACCTCATTAATAGCCTTTTTGATTTCTACTTGGTTGGATTTTAGCTCTTTTACTTCTCCAGAAAGAGTTTCTCTAATAACTTCCATATTTTTTTCAAGCCCAGCTAGTATCTTTAAAGTGATGATTCTGAACTCTAGATCTGACATCGTACTAATGTCCGTATTGAGTAGGTCCCTGGCAGTCGGTACTGCCTCTTGTTCTTTTTGTTGAGGTGATTTTTTCCGTCTCGTCATTTTGTGCAGAGGAGAATAGATTAATGAGAGAACAAAATGCTAGCAGAGTAACCATGTCCCCAGAAAATATCCTGTAAACAAATCAGAAAAGACCTGAAGCAGTGGGATAAGAAGGGGAAAGAGAGAAAAAAGAAAAAGAAAAAAAAAAGAAAAAGATAAAGATAAAAACAAAAACAAACAAAACAAAACAACAACAACAAAAGAAAAACCAGAATGTGATCAAATATGATCTATATGGTATATAGATCAGTGCCACACACTAGATTTGGGGTGTATTTTGGTCTTTTAGAAGAAAGTGTCTCCCAAAATTTTAAAGAAAGAAAAACTTATATATGTACAAAAATAAGGGTTGATATGATGAAGGGATGGAAAATGACTGTAAAAATGGAAATTATAAAAAATTTTATAAAAGGAATTGATAAGAAGTTGTTTGAAAAAAGAAAGAAGAGGATTTAAAAAAAGAAAAAGAAAAAAAAAAGGGAGAGGATGTGATCAGGCAGGGGAATAGAAAACACCATATACTAGAGATTTAGGGTATATTTTAATCTGTTAGAAGAAACTATCTCAAAATTTTAAAGAGAGAACAACTTATACATATAAGCCAAAAATACGGGTAACTACTATGAAGGGATAGAATATGACTCTAAAAATGAAAAATAAAAATGTTTTTTTTTAAAAAAAGGGATTGATAAGATGTTGTTTGAAAAAGGGAAAAAGAAAAATTCAAAAAGAAATAAAAAGACAAAAAGACAGTTAAAAAAAAATTAACTTTAAAAGACTAAGGAATCATGGTAAAAAAGCCATGAATTCTATGTGCAGTAGTCCCTTAGCGCTGGAGTTCTGCCATTCTCATTGATCGGTAAACTTGGTCTTGGCTGGCTGTTCTCACTGATCTTCTGGGGGAGGGGCCTGTTGCCGTGGCTTCCAAATGTCTCTGCCGGAGGCGGAATTGCCCCGCCCTTGCCCCCTCCCGGCTAAGTAATCTGCTCGGGTTTGCTCTCCGGGGCTTTTGTTCCCTGCAAGCTTTCCGTACAGCTTTGGAGGCGGAGAGTGAAGATGGTGGCCTCCCAATCTCCACCCCGGAGGAGCCGAGAACTCGGGGCCCGCTCCTCAGTGAGCCCCCAGAGAAAAGCCGCCAGTCACTCCCGTCTCCCCGGTCTGCAGCTGCACTCCGTGCTCAACCAGCCTGTGCCCGCGAGTTTCTATCTCTGGTACCCGACCCGGTCTGGAGTCTCCAAACCCAGCAGATCCCTGCGGTGCACTCCCGCGCGGCTCCTCCCGGGGGAGGAAGGTGAGTCTCCCCGGATCTGCCATTTGTTGGGTCCCTGCTGGAGGAGCAGGGGCCCGACTGTGCCGCGGATCCCGGTTTATGGCGACCCCGAGCTGAGAGCCCGCGCCTGGGCTCCGCTTCTGCAGCCGGCTTCCCTGCTCCGATACCTGGGAGCTCTGCCACACTCAGGCACCCCCGGTCTTTCTGTGACCCCGAGGGTCCTGAGGCCACACTGTCCCGGAGGATTCCACCCCCCGCTTAGCCACCGGGGTGACGTCCCTCAGCGGAGCCGACTTCTAAAAGTTCCGACTTTATGCTCCATGGTTCTATCACTTGCCAGAAGCGGCCGACGGAGGCCCCTCCCCCGCCGTCTATCCTCCCGAATATCGCCCCGGATTCACTTCTCCGCACGTCCTACCTTCCAGAAAGTGGTCGCTTTTCTGATGAGAGAGTTGTTGCTCTTCTTTTCTTCGATCTCCTGTTGAGTTTGTAGGTGTTCAGAATGGTTTGATCCCTATCCAGCTGAATTCCTGAGAGGAGACGAAATCCAGGTCTCCTACTCCTCCGCCATCTTGCTCCGCCCCCCCGATTTTTATCTTTCTATTTACATTATGCATCTGTTCTTTGGGTTATCCACTTTTCCACTAAAGTCATTAGCATATTAATCATAGTTTAAAAAAATTACTAGTTTGATAATTCCAACATTCCTGCTATATCTGATTCTATTTCTGGTGCTTGTTCAGTCTCATCAAATGGTGTTTTGCCTTTTGGTATGCCTTGTATTTTTTTTCTTGAAGGGTGGACGTGTACTGGGTAAAAGGAACCATGTTCCATGAGTCTTTAGTAATGTAGAGGTGAAGTGTGGGGGAGGGAAGTGTTCTGTAGTCCTATGATTAGATCTCAGTCTTTTGGGGAGCCTTTGCCTGTGGACTGTGAACTTCACCTGTGCTTTTCAGTCCCTCCCCAACCCCCTTGTTGGGACAGGATAGTTAGAAGGGGCTGGAGTTGGGTATCCTCCTTCCCTCAGGAGGCTAGAGCCTACTGGAGTTGGATATTTCTCTACTCCCAGGTAGGTTAGGCTCTGATAAATCCCCAGCAGGTTAAAATTATAAAATGTTCTTCAATTTTTCTGGTAAAATTGTTTTTCCTGAGAGCAGCCCTTGTTAAGAAAAACAGACTATTCTGTGTTTTTCAAAATGGTTGCTGTTCCCCTCAACTTGCTGGAAGCACAGGGAATTTTTCTCTGGTATTTGCTGTGAGGCCCTGGTAGAGCTCCTGGAGGTAAAACTCACAAAAGTGTGGGAACCCCGTTGCTGACCTCTCGCCCCCCCCCCCCCCCGCCTTGGTTTTAAACTCTGACTGGTCCACACTGAGCCTCCAGCAATCCGTCAATTACAGTTCAGGATTTTGTACTCTGGCACTGACCCCCATGGTGGTTTCTGCTCATGGATTTCTGTAGGTTGTGATTCTCCATTAGTCTCTCCAGTTTTCAGGGCAGTGGTTTGCCTTGTGAATCACATCTCTGATGGATCTACAAAGAGTTGTTGATTTTTCAGTGTATTGAGCTTTTTACTTGTTAGGATGAAGTGGTAATTTCTAAGTTCCTGCTATGCCTAATTGGAGCTGTTCTTTTTTTCTTATTGTTCATTTCTTAAGGCCTGTGTAATCCCTGGTTTCAACTCCTCTTAAGTTCTCATTGCTGCCATAGAATAATTGTTGAGGAGTTGTGAATGAATGTATACATATGTCTTCAGTTTTTCCTGAAGTTTATTTCTCTCTTTTTCACAATGTTAAGCCTAACTAATAAAACTTGAGATGACTTAGGCTTCCTTTAGAATAGATATTATCTGTCTGTGATGGAGAGGAAAGTAGAGGGCTGATAAAACTTAAATCTGAACTTTTAAAGCCAAATTCAGAAAATGAACTGATCAGAATGTTTGCCACGGCTACTTGTGTTTCCAAGTCTGAAACTCACATTTCTTCCCAATGTTTTTGCTTTGCAGAAACTCAGGAAATCACATTTTCCTCCAACTTTGAAACATAGTTGGACTCCCCCTAATAAATACTTGAAAAAGCATATTAATTTCCTCCTTTAAACAAGGTAATCTTTTAAAGAAAGGAGAGTGTAAGATATAGAGGTGATCAAGTTTTTGTGAGCACCTCTGGTTCCTGTCTTAGGTTGGACTAGAAAGCTGACCACAGAATTATGGACAAGAATTCTCCTCTTAATCTTTAGGAAAAAGGCTCTGCAAAATCACTTAGTAGCCATACCCTCATGGAAAACTTAGACGTTTCCACTTTCCTGGGCTCTAAGATTATGTATCGAAACTTTCTAGAACAGTTCTGTTCTTGTTTAATTTTGTCCTTTCTTAATAAATGGGTTGCATTAAGTGTTAAGAAAAATGACCTAAAATTTATCTTTACACATTTATATATAAATAAATTAATAAATCAGGATAAAATATGTTGCTAGTCCTGTTTTTTTCATTTAGAAAGTAAAACTGGTAATGTTTTTTACATGGAACATGAAGAATATTGAGTTTATTATTTTTCCTTCTTTCCTCCTCCATTTTTCCCTTTCTTTCCCTTGCTCCTTCCTTCCCTCCTTTTCTCCTTACCTTCCTCTCTCCCTCCCTTCTTCCTTTTTTTCATTTTTCCAATCAATAGCATTTATTAAATATATATGCAAGGCACCTACAAAGTGTAGGTTTTGTTCTTTTACTTTTAAGATTGTTTTTTGTTGTATAACAAAGGGAAGTTGGGGAGAATTAAGGTGCAGGGTGAATGAAGAATGAAGTAGGCAGTAAATACACTCAAGAAACCAGATGAGGAGACCATCTCTGGTTGCTTGTTTTCATGCCTTCCACAGGGAGGGGATCTGAACTCTCCATAGCTCCAACACAAATTTCTACCCTCACACAGATCTTTCTGGTGCTCTCTGGGAAGACTGAACCACAGGTCATTCTGAAGACTCAGTTAATCTTTACAGAGTTAAAAACCATGTTCTGTGATTAGCCCTACCAAACATCTGATCTGGTTCTGATTTAAGTTCTTGTTCTTTAATTTTTCTTTTCATAGAATCTCCATTTCTAATCACAATATATATGGTATGTCTCAGCCACTGAAGATTTGCTGCATGATTTTGCTTGCCAAGACTCCCAGGTGAATTCCAACGAGGCACGGTAGCTGGGACATTAAATAAGTAAGTAACTTGATAGCATGACATTTCATTAGAATGCTGTCAAGTAGAGAATGCGAGCTCTAGGAAGCTGTTTCTAGCTTAGTTCAGGATATTGGCAGGAAAAGAAAGTAATTAGGTCTCTAATTTCTGCTCCTGTTTGCCATTTTCTTCAAAAGGACAATATGCCTTTTAGGTAAGAACTTCTCTAGTTTTTTTTTGGTCTGTTTGTTGTTTGTTTACTTTAATATGCTCAGAGCAGAAGAGAAGTTGTGCCTCCGTGTTCTGCGTAGTGTCTGGTTGCCTGGACTATGTTGAAGTTCCTCTTACGATTGCTCTTTATTTGGTGCGGTGCTGCCAACTTTTCCGTTCATCTCATATGACGCACAGTTGAGCTACAGCCTTGTGCTGTCCTTCGTGCATTTGATCCATTCTAGGCAGGTTATGTAGGATGTTCTAAGATCTCCTGTCCTTTGAATCGGAACCTTAATTTTCTTTGCTCGGTGAGCTTTTGGACCAAAACATTCCAAGGCGTGTGCTGATGCAAGCACACTGAAGGAATTGGTGATGCCCACTTTGGTACTTTGTTCTAAGTGTAACTACTTCAAAAGTGGGGCAAGGAAAATGCGATATAGAGATAGAGAAATACAGATGATAATCTGGCCTGGGGCTTTGGACCCAGATGGAAGAAAAATGTACTGAAGATTAGAAATGATGAAAAAGGAGGACAAAACAATAATAAGAAAAAGGCCCTATTTGGGCAAAATGCCATCTGACATTTCTGGTGGTAACTTAATGATCCCTCATACAGTTAATTGATGAGATACTTGAGAAAGCAATCAGAGCCATTAACTTGTTTTATAGTGAGATTAGGGAAGAAATCTGGGGAGACCCTATGTGAAAATACAACTCCAAAATAAACCTTTCTTTTTTTTTATGTTATGTTAATCACCATACATTACATCATTAGTTTTTGATGTAGTGTTCCATGATTCATTAGAAAGACATGTATCAAAATAAACCTTTCTTACATAGCTGGGGAGACAGTTTGATATTTGTCAGTGCCTATCGGAGATCCTGGTTTGGGCTTAAGTCGGTATTCAGTACTGTCTAGGAAAAATCTATTCACCTGGTATGAGAATGCAAAGTGGATCTGTTTGAATAAACTTGCTGCAAGGACTTTGCTTGATGAGGGAAGGAGAAATTTTTCCTGAAGGGCTTGGCAGGGAGGATGGTGTGGCCCTTGCTTCAGCTTTGGTCCTTCCTGCTAGCTTTAAGGATTTGAATTTGAACCCTGTGGAGAGAGAGGCTATAGGTGGAGGCTGGAGGGCTGTGTTATAGAAGAAACTGAGGCACTCCCATCACTGCTTTTCTGGGGAGAGGAGTGTGCACTGAGGCTCCAGGGATGTCCTGGGTCTTTGCTCAGATTTGGGAAATCCAAAAGACAGCTTCCTTGTCCCTGATGACTTGGAGTGTCACAGCCAGTACCCATGGGCCAATGAAATCTGCCTTAAACTGTTTGCCCTTGTTGCTACAAAGAAAGACATGAGGGGCAGAAGTAAAGGTGTGACAAGGATTGTACAGAATGCAAAATGAAGCACAGGCCAACTAGTGACTTCACCTTGAGGACACAAACACCCCAGGAATTGACGGTAATCCTAGGGCAGGTATGGGGCTTCTTAGAATTTTAGGCATAGCACTTAGAAGTCCATTTTTTTAAAGCTTTGAGTCTTGTTTGGTGTCTCCCTCCCTCTCTTCCTCCATCCTTTCTTCCCTCCCTCTATCCCTTTTTTTCTTCCATGCTGTTCAAAATAAAGCAGACGACTGTTATTTTCCCCTTACTACATCTTGAGTTTATTTTTTGCTGCATTTTTGTGTTACTGAATGGGCCTGAGGGACTGCCTGGACATTGTGTGAGAACTCTTAGTTTCAGCTGCATCCTTAAATCATCCATCCTCGTACTCGGCATATATTGATTTTTTTTTTGCTTGTGTATCCATTCCCTGATTGTTTTTTGTACACCTACCCTTCACCATGCACAGCCCAAGTGGTGTGGGCAAGGTTGACCATGACCCTGGCTCCTTATTATGACTCAGGATTTGGTCACGAAAGACACATTGCCCCAACTTTTGTTGGAGCTCTTGGGAAAGAAGCCAGGACACCTAACCTGGCAGAGTGGAGCTGGAGGTGCTGGCGGCCACCTTTGCCACCATAACTGGAAGAGCCCGCCTGAGAATGAAGCCGAGGAGAGCAGATCCAAGGGAAGCAAAGCCAGATTCCTGACTACATTGTGGATTGAATCTTTGGACCCAGTCATGCCAGACTGGTTTGAGTCAAAATGGACTTTTTCTGCCTAAGCAGTTTGAACTGGGTTTGTGCCATCTGAAGTTTCCAAGAAGAGTTCGGCCAAACATTGCCCCTAAGCCACACCTGCCAGTGCTGTGTTAGGAAGATGATTAGTTGGAAGGAGATGAAGCCATGGACTAATGCCTCTAAAATAGGCATCCTGAAAGGACCCTGAGGACTGAAGTGATCTGGCTTATTAGGGACAAGGTTGGGGGATGCCAGGAAGTACTAGGGTCCTTCTGGTCATTAGAACCCCTCCCCTCTTGCATAAATTCCCCTCTATCTCAAGTTTCTATGTGTGCTCAGGATAGGACTTAGGGGTTTAACACTGTGAGCTTGGGAGAGGGCCACTTTAAGGTTTTTCAGCACAGCCTGGCTGGCTGGCTGGCTGCTTATTAGCAGGGCCTTGTGCTAACAACCACACTTGTCTGAGCTGTAGCGTGGCTCGTCTGGATTGTCTTATTGTCTGTATTCTGGCTAAAAAATAGAAGGGGGTGGGGCAGTAGCTCCCCTGGTTGCAAAATGAAAGATCTTCCACATTTTTCTGCCTCTGCCGAGAAACTTATTTTTAGAAGTGTGAAATTGGCAGGTATGTGCTACCTTCCTTTCTGTGTACCTGACTGCCTCAAGGGTACAGGCTAAACCAGAGTGGTTAGAGAGGAAAAATGCAAATCTGCTCCTCAAAGAATTAGTCACATAGAGGAGAGATTTGGAGATTCACACGTGTGGCTCTTGACTCATTAAAGATAAAGGTGAAACATGATTACTGGCTATAACCAGGTAGAAAAGTGTGGCTTCTCAAAGGTTCAAGAAGCAACTCATGGCCACAGTTGGGAGGAATGAGGTAAGAGTATTGTGTGGGAAGGCTGGCTCATCCTCCACCCAGTCACCCCTATCAAGCATTGGACATTGGCACTTAGAATGAAACCAATTTGACTTGTTGGCCTAATTCAGCCCTGTTTACTGCAGTCCTGTCAAGGGGACCAACATAGTTCATGTCAGGAAGATCCTTCTTGCCTTGTTACATTGTTTTCTTTACATCTGATAAAAGTGTCCTTAAAATTTTCAACATGTCCTCTCTTTAGTACTTCAGTCTAAGGGACAAAATTTTAAAGGCAATGTTGCAGATACGCAATCTAAGTCATTAAACTATTTCGGAGACTATCTCTCACTGTGGCTCCTATGGAATACTTATTGTAACAAGACAAGGTTTTGATTTCAAGTCGGTGTGTATTTATAAAGTGCACGCCTGCGCGTGCATGTGTCTGTGTGCCTGCGTGTGTGTGTGTGTTCAGGTGCCTGGAATTGGATTAATGGTAATTCTTGGTTTATAACACATGCTCATTATTAGCCCATGAATGGACCATTTTTATTCATTTTCTTGGCCTTTTGGGCATGGACTATCCTTCCCATACTCTCTGAATTTTGGTATGGTCATGGACTTGCTTTGACCAATGAAACATGACCAGATACGGTATGAATCATTTCTGAACAGAGCATTAAAAGCAAGTGTATGATCCATACATCTTTCCCAATGCTGCGGTGACTATAGAAACTTCCCTAAGCCCAGGGCCTTGAGTGGCTCTGATGAACAGATCCTCCCTGCTGACCTGCACTGGATATGGAGAGTGGGCAGGAAATACACTTTTATTGTGTTAAAGAATTTGACTTGTCAGGACAGTATAACCTAGCCTTACCTGTCCATGACAGTTAGTAAGCTATTGTTTATCAGTGCCAAACACACCATTCTCTACCATGTTTCTGGGGCTAGGATTTTGCCAATCATATTCCTCCTTGACCAGCTGGCTTCCTGTTATGCTCCACCAGAGACCTGCAGAGAGACTGGAGAGCAGGAGGATGGTGAAGGCCTTCTCTTTCCTGTTTTGCTTGTTGTTCCTATAGGTATTGTTTCAACAACGGCTTCTTACCCTGACAAAGTCAGTTGATTCCAGTTTCCAGCTTCTTCTAGCGTTTTCAAGACTAACTTTATTGTGCCTCTTCGGAGGGGCTAACCCAAGTCCGGTAGGACCCCCTTCTCAGACTCCACATGGCCCCTCTTATGAGCCTCTAGATTCTTATAATCCTGATCTTTTCCTTTTGTTCTTCTATCCCTAAGGCTGTTAGCTGATTCCTGTGTTACTAATGCTATGCTACTTTCATGTTCTCTTTGACTTTTTAATTCCTCAAATACTTATTTAACCACTTCGTGATGTTAAATTCTGTTAAAATAATTGATGTGGTTTCTGTTTTCCTGAATGGATCCTGGCTGATACACAGACTGATATATTTACTTTTAAATAATGTAATAAGCACCCATGAATTTGATATCCAAAGCCAAAGCTAGGTCCTTGATAATAACCTTTATCTAATGGTGCAAAATCCAATCTCACCGTGTCTCTCCTCTCTATCCCATCCTCCAGCCTCTTCCCACAAATGGCAGTCCATGGCTTTGAGCCATTGTTCATCACTGCCTTTCTGTCGTTTTTATGTAGTTTTATGTCTATATGTTTGCCTAACCCTAAAAATTGTAAATTGTAATTATAGTTGTTTTAGCTTTATGAAAATGGGAAATATGTGGTATGTAATTTTTTGGGATTTACTGTTTAACTTATGGTTAGGATCTACCCATATTGCTTTTTATTTCTTTGTTTATGTGGTTTTTATTGCTATATAATGTGCTATAAGGTGAATAGCCTGAAATATATAATTTCAAGTAAATGAGGAAAAGCAAAGTCTAGGTTTTGTGTAATTTGGAAAGATTTGATATTGAAAAATGGTTCTACTGGTTTCTCTGACATAGTTTCTGGGCACGCACTCTGGGCTCACTGATCAGGTAGCGGGTAAAGAAGGTATACATCTCACTAACCATTTATATTTGCTAAACATGCGGAGTTCAGTCTCAGGAATCTTTAGGTGAAATGTGGAATGGGATTTTTGTCTTTATACAATTTAACTTTTTAAAAATTTAATTAACAACTAATCCAGGGTGAAAAGAGAGTCAAAATAGAAACAAGATTGCATGAATCAAACAGTCAGATGCCTTACTTTTTAAAGTTGTCTCTCTGAGTCAATGTCTTCTTGAAAGAAAAGCCACTGTAGTATGATGGGAAGCATTTCCTATGGGCCATAAATGGGTGGAGATACGGAGCTAATAAACTGTGAAGCTCTGTAAGATACTGTTGATTGCAATTAACATCATTTACAAAAACTATTACAAGAATTGAACGGTGGTCATTCTCAGAACAATTCTAAAGGCTTCCCAGTTTGTCTGAAGGCATTTCTGTGATAGAGCTTCCTTGCCTCGAGCCAGCCAGTAAATTCCAGTGTTCTGAGAGAAAACTAACCAAGAGATACTTAGCAAATGCTGGATAATGAAAATAATAGAAGCTCATATATATTGAACACAGGGGAACTTGGGCTTGCTAAATGATTTACATGCATCATTTCATTTCATCCACTCAAGAGGGTGGTACTACCATTGTCTTTGTTTTTTACAGATGAGGAAATCCAGATCTAGGGAGAATAAACCACTTGTTCAAAGTCACACGGCTGTTAAATGGTGAGGCTGGAATTTAAACCCAGGTGTGTCTCTGTAACCTGAGTTCCTAATCTCATGGATCTTTATAACTTCTGCCAAACACAGTCTGTGTATTTGTGTTGTGTTTGATCTTTCTTTTTGTGGTCAAGTCAACTTCAGATTGTCTCTCTTAATGACACGCAGTAAGACAGGGAGTAGTAGAATGGTTTTTGACTTTCAAGCACATGTTAAGTGAGAGTTTTACTTCTCTCTTCCGACACAGTCCTTGTACTTGGTGATTTGGCAGTTGCTTCCTTTTGGATTCTTGGAGTTACTAGTTCGAAATGATGTCTTTTATTGGCTTGGAGATATTACACATCCATTCCTGAAAGCTTTTATTCTTTCTCCTGATCCAAGGCTAACAGCTTTTCATTTTAGCCTCTGTTCACAGATAGGAATAACCTTGCCCCCACACATACTTTCAACATTGAGCCTGAATATGGGCTCTGACATGCATGGGGAGCTTTTGCCCTGTTTTCCTGCAGCAGTTGACCTCTCAGAGACCAACACTTGCTTTTTGTCCTGGAGTATCGCATGCTTAGACCTGTAAACCACTTTCATCTGTTTTTTAAGATGTAGAGATAAGATCATTTTAATGGAAAAAAATGTATATGTTTTGTGCATATATTTGTTCTCTAACCAGTTTCCTAAAAATTTGGTTGATGACCACAGTCTTGGTAAGAAGGATCATTTTGAGCAGTGGTGACAAAGAAATCTTGTTCTTATTTAAAACTTTTTTGTTTTCTCTCTTCTCCAACAGGGGCTGTTTGGGGGAAATTGAGGCAACACAACAGTGATGACAATATTGCTGATTTAGTTGTTGGGGGGCAAGGTAGAATGGGAGAGAAAGCAGAGGAAAGAGGAGGAATGATCTTGGTTATAAAACCATGTTTTTCTTAGCTCTAGTGAATTTATTTCTTGCTTTGGAATAATTTTCCTTCAATAGAAAAATGATTTTGATGCTTTTATTTTCTATATCCAAAACTTATTTCCTCTGAACTAGAAAAATTTTTTTCTCTGCACTCCATTTTGAGGTATTATGATATCCTAATCTAAATGCAATCTTCTGGCATACTTCCATTAATCTTTAGAGAGTGTTCTAGTCGCCTTGACTGTAGCAGAATGACTTTTTCTGTGCCTGAAATTGCAGTTTTCTGTGAATGCTCAATTAGATTGTAGGCCTATTCTTAATGTCCATTGCCAATAGGAGTCAATGTTTCTTCAATGTCCAACTTCATGTAGTCACACTAATTTTTTTTAAACTGTTTATTGAAGTATAACATATATATGGAAAAATGCATAAATCCAAAGCTTGATAGCCTTTGATGAGGCGAATATACTTCTTTACTGCTACCCAGATAAAAAATAGACAATTAGAGGGTACCTGCATGGCTCATTTGGTTGAGCAGTTGACTCTTGTCTTTGGATCCTGGGATTGAGCCCTGTGTGGGGCTCCAGGCTCAGTGGGGGTCTGCTTGAGGATTCTCTCTCCCTCCCCCTCTGCCCCTCCTCCTGTTCACATGTTTATGCATACTCACTCTCTCTCTCTAAAATATATAAAAAATCTTAAAAAAAATAGACAATTAGCAGCACTTCAGACCTGTCTTCGTAAATTACCCAGTCATTATCCCTCTTTCCCAAAGGTAAGTAATGTCTTGATGTCTATCATCATCTATAAGGGCTGTCAGTTTTAAACTTTATATGAAAGAAATCACACAATATGTACTCTCTTGTCTGGCTTCTTTCACTCAACATTATGTTTGTAAAACTCTTCCATGTTGTAGTTGTGGCAGTAATTTATTCATTTTCATTGCTGTTTAATATTCCATTGTATGAATATAACACAGTTTTAATTGTTTATTTATTATGAACATTTGGGTTGTTTCCAATTTTTGGCTATATAACAAATAGTGCTGCTATTCACATCGATTCATATAAGGTATCTTGTCTGTCTTTTGTTATGTACATATATATAAACACATATATATATCTAGAGGTAGAATTGCTAAGTCATAGGAAATGCTTATGTTCAATTGTATCTACCACTGAATGGTTTTCCAAAATGGTTATACATTTTTTTCCATCACCATTAGTGTATGAGAGTTCCAACTGCTTTTCATCCTGATCAACACTTGGTATTATTAGTCATTTAATGTTAGCCATTATGGTGATGTACAGTGAAATCTCATTGAGGTTTTAATTTACATTTTCCTGAAGACTAATGAAATCAAACAACTTTTCATATGTTCATTGGCCATTTGCAGAATCTCTTCTGTGTAGTGTCAACTATCCTAGTAGGTCATTTTTCTAATTGATTTGGAAGAGTTCTTTTTAAATTCTGAATATGAATAGTTTGATAGATATGTAATTGCAAATTTCTGCTCCCACTTTGTTCCATAATTTTCTATTACGACAGTATCTTTGGATGCACAGAACTTCACTATTTTAATGTAGTCTAATTTATTATTCTTTTATTTAATGTTTAGTGACTTTACTGTCCTATTTAAGAAATCTTTGCTTACCACAAGGTCATAAGGGTATTTTTTTTATTCATCTTCTAGGAGGTTTATTGCCTGATGTTACACATTTAGATCTACAATCTATTTAGAATTGATATTTGTGTCAATGAATGTATTTAATTTTTATGTAGGTATCTAATTAACAGAGCACTATTTACTGAAAAAACCTTTTTTTTTTTTTTTTTTAAGATTTTATTTATTTATTTGACAGAGAGAGAGAGACAGTGAGAGAGGGAACACAAGCAGGGGGAGTGGCAGAGGGAGAAGTAGGCTTCCCGCCGAGCAGGGAGCCCAATGTGGGGCTCGATCCCAGGACCCTGGGATCATGACCTGAGCCGAAGGCAGACACTTAACGACTGAGCCACCCAGGTGCCCCTGAAAAAACCTTTCTTTTTTCTACACCACAGTGTCTCCTTCATCACAAGGAGTCAATCTCTTTCTGGACTTTCTTCTGTTCTATCAGTCTATGTTCCAAGTATAGTAACGTAATTACTGGAGCTTGGTATCTTCAGTCCTGATAACAGTGGAGTAAGTTATCCAGCTCTGTTTTTCTTCTATATTTGGTCCCTTGAATTAACTTGGTCCTTTAAATTTCCATACCAATTTTTAGAACCAACCTGTTCCTACCTCCTCCTTAAAACCTTCTGGGATTTTGACTGAGGTTGCATTTCACATAGGTATCAATATTGGGAAAACTGACATTTTAACAATATTGAGTCTTCAAATGTGAGAACATGGTATTTCTCTTACATAGAGCTTTTAAAATATCTGTTCATGTTTCTGTGCTTAAGTCCTGACTATCTATTATTAAATTTATACCTAGGTATTAGATGGGTTAGGAAATGGTGTCTTTAAAATATTTATTTTTTGTTACTTTGTTATTAGTATATATAGATTTATTTTTGCATATTGATCTTATATAGATTCCTTGCTAAATTTTTTTTATTAATTCTAATAAATATCTGAACATTCTTTTAGATTTTTCTATGCATACAGTCATGTTATCTGTGAAAAATGATAATTTTTCTTTTTTAATATTTATAACATTAAAATTATAAATATATGTATGTGTGTCTATATGTATGATATATATATGTGTATATATATATCTTGTAATTTTTTTTAAAGATTTTATTTATTTATTTGACAGAGAGGGAGACAGTGAGAGAGGGAACACAAGCAGGGGAAGTGGGAGAGGGAGAAGCAGGCTTCCCGCCTGGCAGGGAGCCTAATGTGGGACTTGATCCCAGGACCCTGGGACCATGACCTGAGCTGAAGGCAGACACTTAATGACTGAGCCACCCAGGCGCCCATATCTTGTAATTTTTTAATTGCAAGATATACAGTATTGACTAGAAGTGTTGATAGAAAATGTTCTCATCTTATTCATGATCTCCAGAGTGGAGGTGGGAGAAATTTGAAAAATTTCAGCAAGATATTTTCAGTAGATTTCTTATAAATATTGTCTATAGATTAAGGAAGCTCCTATTTTTATTCCTAGTTTGCCATGAGTTTTCTTTAATGAAAAATGGGTGTAGAATTTTATCAAATAATTTTTCTTATATATATTTATATGATTATATGGTTTTTTCCTTTACTTTGTTGAGGTGGTAAATATGCTGATTAAATTTGGGTTATTAAACCAACTTTGTATTACTTGAATAAACCCCAATTGGTTATGATTTCTTTTTTATGTACTACTGGATTTGATTTGCTTATTTTGTTTAGGATTTTTATGCCTATGTTCATGAGAGAAATTGTCTATAAAGATCCTTCTTGAATTGCATTTGTCAGGTTTTGGTATAAACATCATCCTGGCTTTATAAAATGAGTTGAGAAGTGTTTCCTCTTTTTCTATTCTCTAAAAGAGTTCATATAACATTTTTATCATATTTTCCTTTTTTAAAAAAGATTTTATTTATTTGAGAGAAAGAGAGAGAGAGAGGGCATGAGCAGGGGGAGGGTGAGAGGGGGAGGGAGAAGCAGACTCCCCACTGAGCAGGGAGCCCCGAAGCAGGGCTCGATCCTAGGACCCTGAGATCAGGACCTGAGCCGAAGGCAGACGCTTAACTGACTGAGCCACGCAGGTACCCTTGTATCATACTTTTCTTTTCTTCTTTTTTTTTTTTTTAATTTTAAAGATTTTATTTATTTATTTGAGAGAGAGAATGAGAGAGAGAGAGCATGAGAAGGGGGAGGGTCAGAGGGAGAAGCAGACTCCCTGCTGAGCAGGGAGCCCGATGTGGGACTCGATCCCAGGACTCTAGGATCATGACCTGAGCCGAAGGCAGTGGCTTAACCAACTGAGCCACCCAGGTGCCCGTATCATACTTTTCTTAAGTGTGCCGAGGACTTCCCTGGTGAAGCCATCTGAATCTGGAGATTGTTTTGTGGTCGTTAGGTTTTGATTACAGATTTCATGTCTTTTCCAGTATGGTAATATTCTAATTTTCAATTTCTAGGTGTTAATTTTTGAAAGTTGTATTTAGCTAGGAATTTATTTTATATGCATTTTCAAATTTATTGACATTCATATATCTTCTAATTTTCTTTTTAATGTCCATAGTGCGTAGTGATGCCCTTTTTTGTATCACTGATATTGGCCATGTGTGCCTTCCTTCTTTTTTCTTGATCTCTCTCAATAGGAGTTTATAATTTTATTAGTTTTTTTTAAGTACTAAATTTCAGCTTTATTGCTTTTCTGTACTGTGCATATTTTCTACTTTATTTCTATTCTTTATAATTTTTTTCTTCTACTTTTATTTGGATTTAATTTGCTAATATTTTTTAGTTTCATAAAATAGATATTTAGAACATTGGTTTTTAGTCTTCTTTCTTAAAATATTCATCTTGGACTAAAATTTTGCTTATAACTACAGTTTTACCTGAATTCCACAGGATTGCATATTTTGTATTTTAATAATCATTAATTTAAAAATATTTTCTAATTTCTATTATGATTACTTTTTTGACCCATAATTTGCTTAGTTTCCAAACAGTTGATGGTTTTCTAATTACTTTTTGTTTCTGGTTTTTGGGTTAATTTTCTTGAATGATTAAAGTCCTTTGAAATTAGTTGAGACTTGTTTTATGATGGGCCAATTTTGATAAATATTTCACTGCACTTGAAAAAAGTTTATTCTGCTATCTTGCCTTAAAAATTTGTGAAAGTAATTAAAGCCAGTTAATTGTATTGTTCAGATTTATTATTGCTTAGTCTATCAACTTCTGAGAGAGGTGTCTTAAAATTTCCCATTGTGATGGTGGATATACCCATTTCCCTCTTGAGTTTTGTTAAATTTTGCATTATATATATTTAAACTCTATACTATTAGAAAGATACAAGTTTAAAGTTGTTATAGTTTTTCTTTTACCATTATGAGAACCCTTTTTTACCTCTTATAATGTTTCTTGCCTTAAAGTATGTTTTTATGATATTATTGTGATCATAGCAGCTTTTTAAAAATTATTTTTTGCATATTGTATCATTTTTTCATTCTTTTACTTTCCAAACTATCTTTGTCTTTGTATTTAGTCAAGCTTCTTATAAACAGCAGTTAAAGAGTTGGCAAATGCTATAAGGAGAATACATATGTGAGTTTGGGCTTACTTCTTTGTGCCTCCCTTCTGTCAGTGACCCCAACGCCCCTCAAGGCCCCTCCTACATTAGAAGGCCCAAAGTGCAATTTATTCTTCTTAGCTCTATGAGAAAGCTCAATGTCTTCTTTGCCTGTTAGGACTTGCCTTCTGCAAAAGTTTTTAGCCCCTGCCATCCCTTGCTCATCTCTTGCTTAAGACTCAGCAAATGCACCAAGGGAAAAAGCTGCGTGCACAATATTGGGCTCAACTCAAAGAATTTCTCTTCTTTCTCAGAGCTTGGCCCCTAAGTTCCTGGTTGCCCTAAAAGTTCTCCAATGCCTACAGAAATATTTTAAAAACTATTTTATACAGCTTTTCAAGTTACTTTTAGTGGGAGTGTTGGTTTATGAAAGCTATTCTATTTTTGTTGCAAATAAAATGTCCACATTTATCTTTGATTATATTAATCCTTCTGAAAACAAATTAAAAAAAAAAACAACTAAGTGTATGGAGACCTTAATAATCCACTTTATTGAAAGTTATTTTTTTAAAAAGTTTATTGATTAAAAAAATTTCTTTTCCACAAGCAACCCTGTCCCTTCTTATAATGTGTGCACTTTAAGGAACACTTGGTATCTCCATCTACCAAGATGGACAAATAGAAGTTATTTGCGGCATGTGATCTTTCTTTGGGCATTTGCTTGATTGAAGTTTTCATGTGGAATATTGTTCTCTATCCATAAATCAGACATTCAAGAGAAACACCGTCCACCTCAGTAGGTGCCCTGGATGAAGCAGATTGTCAGAAACATTAATGATAACTGACAGATTAGGGAAAGGAAAGAGGTCTACAGGGTGCCCTTGTAGAGTACATCCAGGGGCAGCTACTTCTATAAAGTGTTATTTTTTTTTTTTAAAGATTTTATTTGTTTATTTGACAGAGAGAGAGAGCGGGAGCAGGAACACAAGCAGGGGGAATGGGAGAGGGAGAAGCAGGCCTCCCGCCGAGCAGGGAGCCTGATGTGGGACTCGATCCCAGGACCCTGGGATCATGACCTGAGCTGAAGGCAGACGCTTAACGACTGAGCCACTCAGGCGCCCTAGAAAGTGTTATTTTAACCTCAAAGTGAAAGATAGGCTTGGTCACCAAATAAAGGGTTTTAGATTTTGAAAATTGCCATGATTTTTCTTTTTTATCATCTCAAGTAAACAACAGGTAAATAGCATAAAAATGATCCTGCCTGTCTGAAGCCAAAGAAATAGGCTGACTGTCTTTTTAAGATCTCTTTCAATTCAGTTTCTATGTTATTAAAATGAAAATTAATATGGTCTTATGCAGAATAGTACATAATTTCTAAAATGAAGATAATTAAATACTTTTCTTGAAAATTTCCATTTCTCTGCTCATGCCTTTACCTGGAATAAATTCTGTTTTTTTTCTTTGAATTTTACTTTGGGAGCTGGCTTGGATTTCACCATCTTGAGGAAGCCATCCCTGATATCCACACCCAATGTCACTATGCCTTTACTCATATTTATTAATGCTTGTCATGTGTCAAGTACCGAATAAACACTCTAACTGAATTATCACATTTAATAATTAAAAACAATGGAAGAGAGGTTACTATTTTAGAAATACAGAGAATAAAGTTCAGAGAAGTTAAGAAATTTGCTTAGTCATACCATTAGTGAATGACATTGCCTTTTTTTTAACCTTTGCATTTCTAGTTTGCACTAAGTGTTGATATTAAATCCTATTTTTGTTACTGCGCATCTGTAATTTTTATGCAGTCTTTATATAGTCCATTATTCTTCCCTCACTGTGTCTAGTAGAAGACTTTATAGATATATAAGTGCTTACTACTGTCCCCTGAATTGACTATTTGAGTATAAAGAAAGATCATCAAGAGCTCAGCTCTTGTTCGTATCTTGATGAGTAGAGAGATCAAGATAATTTGTCATAAAGAAAATACTAGAGGTGTACAGTTTTAAACTCTGGACAGTTGAGGGAAATTAAAATTGAACAGATCCTTGACAATCATGAGGAACAGTTCTGGAGACCTAAACAATCCTCTAAATTCATGAGTTTCATTAGTTCCTTAGAACACCCATTTTCTCTTCATTTTCATTATAAGCAGTAATCATTTTCCTTTTGGGGATCATAAAAAATAAAAACGTAAGCTATAAAAATTACTGGAATTATTGTGTATGTAGTGATGAGCTAAGGATGGCAAAAATAAGCTGATATATGGATATTGGAAGGTTTAGTGACTCCCTTACTAAAATGTGACTTTTTTTTTTTTAAGACACATTTATTCAGCATCATGATCAGACTATTACATTTAGCAATCAACAGCATGGGTGCAAAAAAAAAAAATCTACATTAAAATCCTTTCTTGGAATGCTTTACACTTTCCACAGAACAGAAACTAAAATAACCTGTTATACAATTAGTCACAAATACAGTCCCCGAGTTTTTTGCCCATACACATGAGTATTGTCTAAAACATGTCTTCTTTGTAGCAGCTAGGCCCTGCCACCACTGTGCTTGGCTGAGTTCACAAATCTGTTGTAACCTGTAGCTTCCCTGTCACTTCTCTGGCTCTCCTCTCCTGCTAAGCTTTGTTTCCTGGCAGTAATTAGAACCTTCTGCCACTGCCGTAGCTACTGCTGCCGCTGGAACCACCACAGCCACCTTGGTTTCATGGTTTGGTGAAGTATTGGCCTCCATCGCCATAGGGGCCAGAGCTTTTGCCTCCAAAATTTCCTCCTTTCATGGGTCCAAAATTTGAGGATTGATTGTTGTAATTGCCAAAATCATTATAGCTTCCGCCACCTCCAAAGTTGCTTCCATCATTACCAAATCCGTTATAGCCATCCCCACTGCCACCATATCCACCACCACCTCGACTGCCACCAAAGCCACCTCGACCACTGAAGTTCCCTCCACGACCAAAGTTGTCATTCCCACCAAAACCACCTCCACGACCACCACCAAAGTTTCCAGAACCACTTCGACCTCTTTGGCTGGATGAAGCACTAGCCATCTCTTGGTTAGATAGACCTTTCCTTACTTCACAATTGTGGCCATTCACAGTATGGTATTTTTGAATGACAATCTTGTCTACAGCGTCATGGTCATCAAATGTTACAAAAGCAAAACCTCTCTTTTTGCCACTGCCTCGGTCAGTCATGATCTCGATCACTTCAGTTTTCCCATACTGTTCAAAATAATCTCTTAGATGATGTTCTTCATTATCTTCTTTAATGCCACCAACAAAAATCTTTTTCACAGTTAAGTGGGCACCAGGTCTTTGAGAATCTTCTCTTGAGACAGCCCTCTTTGGTTCCACAACTCTTCCATCCACCTTGTGTGGCCTTGCGTTCATGGCTGCATCCACCTCCTCCACAGTGGCATATGTGACAAAGCCAAAGCCTCTGGAGCACTTGGTGTTTGGATCTCTCATTACCACACAGTCCGTAAGCATTCCCCATTGCTCAAAATGGCTCCTCAGACTCTCATCGGTTGTTTCAAAGCTCAAACTTCCGATGAAGAGCTTCCGCAGCTGTTCAGGCTCTTTGGAAGACTCTGACTTAGACATGACAGTGGTGGGAGGGGAGACTTTAACGATGCTTACTCGGTGGTGTCCATGGGCAGAAAGCTACATGACATATTCTTATACTTTAACCAAGTGTCCAATTCAAGTTTGTGTTTCACTCAATTCAGAAGTTATTATAGGCTGAGATCTTGAGACTTGCTTTCAAAATAGTGGAAAATGCACATGTCAAGTCCTGAGAGAAAAGTGAATACTCCTGTATGCAATAATATTTTTGGGGAATGATATTATTTATTGGACTAAGACCTCTTTGTTAGACTAAGACAGAGATATCTTATATAAAAAAATTTAAAAATAAAATATTTTATTTTGAATTTGAAATTAAAAACCATAAAGAATTAATCTTAGGAAACATTTTATTCATTGTCACTAAATTTCATAATTAAATTTAGAATTTTTTTTCAGAGAAAAAGTAAAAAAAATGACATGTATTCCAATTAAATTTTCTTCCTTTTGGATATAAATATTTGTTCTTTCTTACGTCTTTGGATACAAATGTTCTTTCGTTCTGTTTAAATTTACAAAATTTTACTGAATTTTGATACTGTCCTCATTGCTTTAGCACACCTACCCTTTATTCTACCCTGGTCATTGTCATTTTTAAATGCCAATTGCTTAGAATCAGCCAATTGAATTTATTCGTGTTAAAATTGATCTCTGCCATAACTATTCATGGAGTCCAGCCTAGTCAAATGTGGCTTTTGGAGCTAGGGCAGAATCAGAAAAGACATGGCATGATGCTGCCATGCATTTCTTTTCTCTATAACAAACATGGCTCATAAATGATGGTACTCTAACCTGCTGGGCCTGGATGGAATTTCACAGTCCTCTCGATATGCTGCTCTAGGCTGTCACTACCAACTGATTGACAGACTTTGGCAAATCAGATGAAGCCTCTATGCCAACTTAAGTCTTCTGTTTTAGTTAAGGGAATGGCATATTATGTTAGATAGAATTAAAAAATACTGCCAATACCAAAATTTACTATAGCTACTACCTTTTTTAAGTATGGGAATTGTAAAAACTCTTCACACTCCAGGAGAAATCTGACATGATAACCGGTAGACACCAGAACTGGTTTTAAACCTAATTGACCAATGACAATTTGCTTATGTGAACTCACCTGTGAAAGCCAACCAATTAGTAATGGCCTCATGCTTTTAAAGTCAGCCAATCAGCCGTGGATTCACTCCAATGACGGTGCATCTAAAGCTGACGACGACCAATTCCTGTTTCTGTAATCAACATAAGCATGTGTCTTTATCCAACATAAGTCACCTTTGACACTGTTATTGCCTCTGTAACCAACACAATCCCCTGTTCTCCACCCTCTTTTTCTTAAAACCCCCTAATATCAGCAGTTTGCTTAATTCAGTGACACTGAATGTCTAACCAGCATTGCTCTCCCTTGCCGAGGTGAGCAGTAAGTCAAGCTTTGCAGCGTTGGGTTTTGTTTCAAAGTTTGAATGGTGGTCTCATGCTTTGATAGATGACAGTATATGTCAGCACTTTTTTCTTTTTTTCAGTAAAGGTAACACATTTGCTGAACTTCTCAAATGAATTATTTGTTGGGAATAAAGTCACATACCAAAGTGTTGGCCACATGATTGAAACCCACCCCCACCAACAGAAATAGAGTTCATTGGGCTATCACATTAAAAATTATTGAGAAATTCAAATCTTCCCCATTTTAACTGCATGGAATGTATTTCATTGATGTACTTCCATTTTATATAACTAGCCTGTGATATCAGACTTTTGGAATAGAATGTTAGCAAATCTGACATGCTTAAAGTGTGAATAGTTGAGGGCTTAAGGAGAGGAAAGTACAGGTTAATCACTAGGAGTAAGTTAAGAATTGATGAGAGGTAGCCAATAAGTCTTTTTGTGGTTCCCAATATGTGCCTGTACTGGGCCATTTCTTCACTTTTCTCTAGACATCCTAATCAGCCTAGAAATAGATCGGAAGGGCATGCTTATGTGGGAAACTAATTTGGAGTTAAGCTTGCCAGTAGGTCACAGGGTGAGGCTTTTGATGGTGGTGATGGGGCTGGCAGGGATGTGCCTCAGCAGCAGTCCAGGACTGAGTAGGGATTATGCTGCCAGTGGAAAGATCATGATGGACTGGAAGAAGTGCAAAAGACTCGGTTATTAAATGTTTTCCTAAGAATGAGGTGCAGATGTGATTGGAGATGGGGAGGAAGACAGATGGCAGGATTGTGATTAGGGAAGAGAGAGAGAGAGTGCTGAGGTAAGGATTTCAGATATATTGCACTCACATCAGAAAGATTTTCAAGCCTCAGTGGTGTAGCATGTGCTAGTCATTTTGCCAGATGCTGTGGGAGCTGCAAAAGTAAGTGAGCGTTAGCTTCTGCTCTCATGTGACTTATAGTTTAGTAGGACTAGAGCTTTATGATGAGGTTGATCGGGAACTTTTGTGGCTGGCTTTGGGATGGAGGGCACTGAAGTCAAGGAGAAATACAGGCTGTGAGGTCCATGTGCCAGATGGTCACCAAGGTAAGTGCTAAGAGCTGAGGATAAGGCAAGGCACAGGACTGAAGTGAAAATGCTGTACATCACCAAGGAGTACAGGACAGTTCTGATTCATTCTTTCTTTTAATTTCTTCCTTTGAGATTATTTATTAGAGGGTAGGAAGCTGACACCCCCACAGAATCCATAGCTGATGATAGGAAATTTTCAGATAAGTCAGATATACATTTGTGAGAGGAGATGGATCTGGCTAATTGTGATGCCATTACATTATTACTTGAGATAGTAAATGCTTCATGAATTGCCTGAAAATGTGAATTCACACTCCAAAATTTGAAACCTTCCTTTATAAGGAATATATACATCTGGGAAAATTATTAGTAGCTGCACAATTTCTACTGATTGTTTTTCAGTATCTAACGCTGAGCCATTAACACTGAAATGGCTTGAAGAATAATGCAGCATTAAGCGATAATTATTTGGTATTTACATCGATTCTAGGAGAAAGATAATTTTGGAAAGTGTTAGATGCTAATATTAAAGATAAATCAATAGCATCAAGGCTAGAGGCCTAAGCACAGACTGAATTTGGGGTAAAGTTATAAAATTCATGATTTCTTGCCGTACTTAATCTTCTGAAGCCAAACTGTTACACTTTGTACCCAGCATCACCAGGAATTTATCCACAGTGTCCTCATGTTTATAATTTATACTGCAAACCTTGTTTGCACTACTTGCTTTCTTTTTTCTTAAGCCTTCTTTCAGTGTGTGATCATTATATGGTTATTAGAGAGAAGCTTGTTAGCGGTACAGGAGAGCGGAGATAAGAGCAAGTGCCCTCCAATGGGCTATCTGTTCTGAGTGTGGTTTGCTGGGAGATAGCAGTTATCAAAGGAAACATTGGCTGCTGCTGGCAAGTCTGAGGGTCTGAGGGATTTTCAGAGCACATGCTGATGGACATGCAGTGAAGAGTTGCCAGCGGGTTTCGGCGGGTTTAATCCTGGCATGTCGCCAACCCAGTGCCTGGGCGGCCCACAATAGGAAATGACAGGTGTGTTAAAGCGTGAGGAAAGCATGTGACATGGTTTTGGACAGAGGCCTCAGAGTGCTGGTTACCTTGGGTATTGCTGTGTGCTGTCTTTAACCTTAACACCTGCTTTTCTTCACAAGGTAGCCAACCTCACGGGGCTCCAGTTTTCTCATTTAATTATAAGGGAAAGAGCAGATCATCCTGGTGTCACATGCTTTGGTATCATGGCATTTCTAGCATCTGGCGCTGCATGGGGTGCAGTTAGGCTCATATGGATATGTGGCAGGAGGAAGAGGCCCAGGGCAGATAGAAACTGAGAACAAGGTTATAGGCAGAGCCAAACAAGTGGCACATCATTTTTGGAAACACTGAAGTATTGAACACAGCCTTCACTTGGGCAGCAGATTGGTTGCACATGGTCCTTTCTGCTGCTGGTGGTTAATGTAGCAATTAAACAAAAAAAGGAGAAAACATACTGAGCCAGTGCCCTGAAGAGAGGTAAAAAATTAGCTGAAAAAGGAGGTGGTATTGATCACATATCTGTTTACTTGTAGAACACTGTTTGGAAGCATATCTTGCTCCTTATAGGAATACTGATTCCATCATTTCACGCTTAGATTGCTTATGCCAAGCACTAGGACTGCAAAAGCATCTTTTCCTTTTGTGTAGGTGGGTATATAAGAAATGGTGACTGAACTAGCAGTCGGTATGAGACCAAATGAAATGATTTGAGTATATACAAATATATGTTGCATATTCTTGGAAAAGGACCCAATTCTGTTTCAAGGGGAACATCACAGAAAGGAGCGGGGTTTGAAGAAGAGAGTCATTTGCCTTCTACTAAATAAAACTGTTCAAATTCTAGCTGGGCCAGAAAGGAAACAAGTTCCCTTTGATTTCTCTTCCTCTAAAGTGTTCACAACATGAAGATGTTATTTCTCAACAACTTAGCCTGCTCCCTAATTTTCCCCCACTGTCTTTTTTTTTTTTTAAATATTTTATTTATTTATTTATTTGAGAGAGAGAGCATGGGAGGGGGGAGGGTCAGAGGGAGAAGCAGACTCCCTGCCGAGCAGGGAGCCCAATGCGGAACTCGATCCCGGAACTCCAGGACCATGACCCGAGCCGAAGGCAGTCGCCCAACCGAGCCACCCAGGCGTCCCTCCCCCACTGTCTTTCACCCCAAGAACCATCAATAGAAACACACATGATTTTATTTTATTTTTTCTTAGAATATTCTGTGACAGCCAGAACCATTTCCTGTTTTTTCCCTCCAGCTTCTCTTATTTTGTATATGGTCTAGCTAATGCACTATGAAATTCAGCAAGGAAACATCATTAAGATTTTTTTTCTGCCTTCCTGATGTATAGGGTGGGATGTGGCATATTTACAAGCCACACAGGGGTTGAAGAATAGCTACATCTGGTTTTAGGTCTTTCAGCAAAGAATAGAGCTTTCATTAAATACCTACATAACACAATATAGTCTATGCCTTCTGGAGTTTTCTCTGAATTTCCAGAATTAGGCTTGTGAAACATGGAAGTGCGTGTCTGTGTCCTTATACTACAATGAGGTTTCTTTTTTTTTAAACTCATGATACTTTATCTTTTATTCAGAGAGAAGCTAGAGATGCACGGTAATTTTTTTCTTTCTGTAAGTGACAAATCAGACATAAAATTAGTAATGTAAAAAAGTCTCACATGCAACAATATTTATTCCTTTTAAAAAACGTTCTGTCCCCCTTCACACAAAATAGTTTGTTATACAGTCCAATAGTCTAGAGTTATATATTCTGTAGTCTAATGCACCCATTTTGGCAGTCTTTCAAGTGATATATAAAGAAATAAAAAGGAAAGGAAGAGGGGACACAAACTCGCATTTGTTGAGCACTGTGTTAATCAAGACTCATTTAGTTGTAGCCCCTAGAACTCGTATAGATATGTACATACATCTACATCTACAGGGGGAGAGTGAGAGAGAATGAGAGAACGAGAGAGCAATTTATTGACTGACTTAAAGTCAAGAAGAGAATCTAGCTTCAAGCATGCTCTATATAGAAGTATAACTGATGTCATCAGGAATCTGCATCATTCTATCTCTTGACTCTGCTTTCCTCTGGATTTGCTTAATTCTAAGTAGGGTCTTCAGTGTAGAGGTGAAGATGGCCACTAACACCACTAGACATACATTATATAGCTAGCACCTCTTTCCTTATAGCTCTAGCCAAGGTTTTGACAATGACCTCGATTGTCCTGACTTGGATCACACTGCCATTTCTCATCCACTATTGTGGCCAGACCTAAGTTACATGCTCACTCCTAGAGCTATTAGGAGCCAAGGACAGCAGGGGTGCTTCCCTGAAGATTCTGATTCTAGTCAGACAAAAAGTTCATGTCCACTACAAGTTCTTATATACCAGACAGCTTGTAACTACTTTCTAGAAGCTATAAATGGAACATGAAGCGTAACTTTTCCCCCTGGTTTTACGTATAGATTGAATTACGGAGCTAATGTTTTCAAATTATAATGATTTCAACAAATCTTTTCAGGTCTTTTCAGGTCTAATGCTTTATTTTGCTATTCATTTAGAAGTCTAATATTTCCCAAAGGATTCAAATCCCCAACAATTAGATGAGGAAACAGAGAAGAAGACACAAGCAAATGTATCATTTTTTTCTGGCCTCAAAAGAGTGTTTCATTGCGCTATTTTAAGTAGGCAAATTTACGTGGCCATTTATGAAATCAACAATTCTTTAGAATGAAGATAGAAATGGCAAAATAGTATAACCTACTTATCTGCCAATTATTGATAGATATTAACTCACAGAATTTAGTTATATAAGTATATTCAAAGTTGTGATTTGCTATTCTGCCAGATTCTAATCTATGAATTCTTTATGGGAATCCCACTCTTTTATTTTCTTTTTTGTACTTTACTATTTTTAATTTTTTTGTTTTTATTGAAGTATATTTGACACAATGTTACTTTAGTTTCAGATGTACAACATAGTAAGAATGCTACTCTTTCATTCATCATCAAAGCTCTTCTATATATTTTTTAAAGATTTTATTTATTGATTTGAAAGAGAGAGAGAGCACAGAAGGAGAGGGAAAGGGAAAAGCAGACTCCCTGCTGAGCAGAGAGCCCAACATGGGGCTCCATCCCAGGATCCTGAGATTAGGACCTGAGCTGAAGGCAGACACTTAATGGACTGAGCCACCCAGGTGCCCCAAAGCTCTTTTACATTTGATTATAAATTGAATTATATTTGTCATTTCCTCTTCTGTGCTTCATGCTTTTAATGTTGAATTTAATCCCACAGTTATTGTAACTCAGTGGCCTAAATTCATTTTGGGACAAGGTAAGAGTACAAAATGTTGTAACATTATTATTGCTTATGGACTTGTCTCAACCATCAAACTTGAGCTTCTGGAGGGCAGATATTGGGATTTTCTCATCGGGACCCCTCTTGCTCATTAGAACAGTGGGTGTATAGTAGGGAATCAACAAATCCTGGTTGAATCACTGATATCCAAGCCCTTAGGGAATTTGCTACTGAAAGAAATGGAAAAATCTTTCAGTGAGTCTTGGAATAATCATTCTCCGGATAATCTGTTTTTAAACTTGGATACTTATTAACTGGGTTCTTTTAAAGGAAGAGTTATAGCCACTCTCCTCCACCTGCAACCAGCAAAAGCCTGGTAGAACCTCCTTATTGTCTATGTGCAAATTTGGATGGATTTAACAAATGTTCACAAATTATCTGTGTATATGTGAAGATGAGTTAAGAAAACCTAAAATTGATGAAATCCCATTAAATGTGGACAAGATTAGACATTGTAATAAAAAATTGCATGTGCAAGCTGCTTAGGTGGAATTTTCCCTCTTATTTACGGAAGCCAAAAGAGGAACAGAATTCGTTCATTCTTTGGTGGAAAATGTAGTTTCAGAAAGCAATAAACAGACTGCAAGGCACAAACTTTTTCAACACACAGAAATAATTTGGTGAAATTTAAAACAAAGATCAGATATATTCCCTCTGGCAGGGTAGGAAACTGATATGCTCATTTCTATGAACAAGATTTTGGATGCCTTTAAGACAAATACCTCACTACTTGTTGAATGATGGTAGCTAACTCTCACTTTTCCAGCTTAGGTAGTCTCAATAATTTCCTATACATAAAAGATACATAATTATGTTCAAATAGATGCAACTATCTCTTGAATTAGATAGGTATATTTAGAAATATGGCTCCATTTTACTTTATTGCTTCTGTGATTTTTAATAATAAAATTAAATATTTTATACCTCTTTGGAAGTTGATATGGAACCATTTCAAACATTTCAACTTCTAATGAGCTACAAAATACAGTAAATATGAATTTCAAAAATCATAAAATTAGTATACAAATGGGAATGGAGCCTTATTTTCAAATATCTCTATCTAAATCAAGAGATAATTTTAGTTCTCCAAGAAGTGCCTGCATTTTAGTAAAGCATATGGAGAATCTCACTTAAAGATGGATCACAGATGCCTTAGACTCAGGCCTCACAAGATTAAACCTGTACGGCCCAAAGTATAGTAAAAATGCCGCTTTATATTAGACATAATAAGGAAAGAGCAAGAGTGTGTGGTAATACTAGGTTGTGCATAGAGGAGTGGTTAAAAACCACTTGGGAAAAATAAATTTTTAGTTGTTGCCAATCCTAAAAGTTTTGTTTTTGTTGTGAACGCATAGGTTCCCCAGATTTTGTCAATACTGCCCTCTATTGTGGTCAGTCTTGTCTGAGTTTCATGGAAGCCTATTATGTCTTTATCTTGGACAACAAACAGAGGTAGGTTATTTCTTCGTTTTAGTAGCTTTTAAAATAATCTCAATTCAAATAGGTAAGCAGCCTATACATTTACTTCTGAATGATGGTATATTTTTCTGTTTGTTTCTTTATCACTGTGGAGTGCATCTGTGTCTTCGCACCAAGAAGTGTGGTTTACTTAGGTAATATGACTTCTGTGAAGGATTGAGGCCTAGACACAGCAGCTCTGTGTCCTCAGATTCTCTGCCAAGGGGTTTGTACTTTGACAGATGTTAAACTCCTTAACTTTGATCAGTATTCCTTTAGAGATACTGTTGTTATATTTCCTTTATAATATAAAAGCGGAAATAAATTGCCAGGCTTTATGATCCAGAACTGATAAAAATCCTTTGAAATAAAGGCATTTCCTCTTGATATGTCGTTCTCCTAGGAAAGCTTGAAGGAAGGTACCAATTATTTCTGACTGGTGGCAAGGGAATTTTGAGCAATTCTCTATTAACATGTTTTTGGTCATTTGTCAGCTTAGCTTATCTGTATGGTCTGTTAACGCTCAGCACTAATTAACAAAACTCTAAAGAAAGTGAAAAAAGGAATCATCTAAGTTCAATCTAACTAGCATGACACTGAAAGTAGCTGAGAAAAGCCTTGCTTTTCTAGAAACAGATTCCTAAGAGAAAATTCCGGAGACTAGAGTTATATACAGAATTACAATTTTTTTCCCACTTACTCCTTATGCATTTTGGCCTGAGTATGCTATAGATCAAATGGTAGAATGAATTTGAGATAAAGTTGATGAAATGCATTTAATGTGCTTATTTTAGGGGTGCCCCGGTGGCTCAGTCGGTTAAGTGTCTGCCATCAGCTCAGGTCATGATCCCAGGGTCCTGGAATCGGGCCCCACATCCGGCTCCCTGTTCAGCAGGGGAGTCTGCTTCTCCCTCTCCCTCTGCCCCTGCTCCTGTACTGTCTCTCTCCCCCATTCTGTCTCTCGAATAAATAAATAAAATCGTTAAAAAAATGTGCTTATTTTAATGCCCAAACTAGGACACTCCACACATTCAGCTTCTTATCTCATCATATACTAATTTTTGCCTGCTCTCTCATATTTTTTCCTTTCACTATTTTCCCCCTAGTTTTACTGAGATATAATTGACACACAGCCCTATAGGAGTTTAAAATGTAGAGCATAATGACTTGACTTACATATACTGTGAAATTCTTTCACTAATTTTGGACCCAACTTCTTTTTTCTTTTAAAGATTTTTATTTATTTATTTGACAGAGAGAGAGAGAGAGAGCACAAGCAGGGGGAGTGGCAGGCAGAGGGAGAGGGAGAAGCTGGTTCCCCACTGAGCAGAGAGCCCTATGCGGAGCTCAATCCCAGGACCCCGGGATCATGACCTGAGCTGAAGGCAGATGCTTAACCTACTGAGCCACCAAGGGGCCCCTGGACCCAACTTCTTTAGTATGTGTCAAAGTCACTTGTCTAAAAACTGGCTTTGTTGTAAGTTTTTTTTTTTTTTTAAGATTTTATTTATTTATTTGAGAGAGAGAATGAGCACATGAGGGGGGAGGGTCAGAGAGAGAAGCAGACCCCCTGCTGAACAGGGAGCCCGATGCGGGACTCGATCCCGGGACTCCAGGATCATGACCTGAGCCGAAGGCAGTCGCTTAACCAACTGAGCCACCCAGGCGCCCTGTTGTAAGTTTTGATAGAGGAATCTTGACTTGGAGATTACTCTCACACTCTCTATCACCGTCCCTAGGCACTTCGCAGTGTGTGTGTGTGAGAAAGAGAGAGCATTATTTATATTCAAGTAGTATTTTTTAAAAAAATATTTACTTATTTGAGAGAGAGAAAGAGAGAGCACAAATGGTGGGGGAGGGGTTGGCAGAGAGAGAGAGAGAGAGGGAGAGAGAAACTTCAGCAGACTTCCCTGCTGAGTAGGGAACCCAACATGAGGCTCAATCCCAGGACCCTGAGATCATGACCTGAGCTGAAACCAAAAGTAGGAAGCTTAACCGACTGCACCATTGAGGCACCCCCAAATAGTTTTAAATATCCAAATAAGGGGTGCCTAGATGGCTCAGTTGGTTAAGTGTCTGACTCTTGGTTTTGGCTCCAGTCATGATCTCAGGGTTGGGAGATAGAGCTTCACGTAAGGCTCCTTGTTCAGCGCAGAATCTTCTTAAGACTCTCTCTCCATCTCCCTCTGCCCCTCACCCCATGTTCTCTCTCTCTCTCTCAAATAATCAATCAATCAATCTTAAATATCCAAATAAAATTTTATTAATGTACAAAATCCTTGGGGGTAATAAGCATTTGGTTAAGATGGGTCATACTAGAAGGGAATTTTTGTCACTGTCGTTATAAATAGCAGAATTCCAGGAGGTTTAATGAGGCTCTGTCCTCAGTGTGAGTTACCTCATTATGGCTCCAGTGCTAAGATCCTCTTCTTAGTTGGGACTTGTTCTTTCGCAAAGCAACCTGTGGTGCTGTGTTTAATTGGCTCAGTTCTACATTGCAGTGATTCATTTTTAGTGCTATGATGTAGTGTCTGATATTTATAAAAGTTAGTTTAAAGGTGTAATGAATGAAACAGATTTATTAAACTGGTGACACTCTACTTTCACCCCTGGTAGGGGATAAAATATTAATATATTAGGTAAATCAATTTAGAAAGCAAGTACTCTTCTGTTATTCACTTTTTTATGAGTGAATAGGTGGTTAGCCTGATTCACTGGAGAGGAGAACATATAGGGATCTGGGGCCTAACCATCAGTGAAATATCATCTCCCCCAAAATGTCCTGTGTGCAGAAGATACACTTTGGAGACCTGCAGGGACAATAGATGATTGGTCAAGGATCCTGGATTTATAGGATCTATCTTTTCTTGTCAGAGCAGGGCTAACACAAAGGTCCTCTGAGTCTAAGTAAAGCTAATTTCTGACAGTATAAGAAGAGCTTATTTTAAAAAGAGCTTATAGAGTAATTACAATATTTCTAACCAGGAGATCCTATGTAATTTCTACCTTTTTCGGTGTGTTTCCCCACTTGACACCCCATGTTTTGCTTAACATCTTCTTCTGAACTTCTTTGTAGAATAGCTTACTAAGACTTGATTTGGGGGATAGGATCAGATGTATATTGTGAAACCTTTTACTATGCTTCCTGTAACAATGCTGAGGACATTGCTTTCTATCCATGGTCTCTAGAAATACTTGGGCTTTTTTCTGAGAAGCTGTTGTAATTTCTTCTTATGTTTATCACAAATAATGTAACAAAGTGTGCTCTCCTTTTTGAACTGACTCCTATAAATCTGAATCTGTGACCCATCTATAAAAACTGGAGCCTCATGGAATGTGTTTATGTATGAAGTCACTCCAGTTTAATCTTTTTTTCTTTGTCCTAAAACGCCACCTATTTCTTTTAATTTAATGATGGGCATTTGAATGTCTCTGAAAGCCTTCTTTAATCATTTTTTGGGAAAAGGTAGTTATTAAGAAAAAAAAAGTCATTTTAAGGACTTTTTGTCCTTCATACTCATCAGTAATTTTTCCTTATTTGCTGAAGTTCTATTCATTAAGAGGATAACAGAGAGAAGCTCCAGTAACAGGGTCAACTTTGTGAATAGATGAGAAGAAGAAAGATTTGGCAAATGGATAGAAATTCCCAATTTCTCTTCTTTTTGCTGTCTTGTACATGTCCCATGAAAGACAACTCTATTCATTCCTGTGGAAGTATAGAGGTTCTCAGAGTGTAGAGGAGAAAAAGAGAGAACACTGTGCATGGTAGGAAGAAAAGGAATAATTAAAAAGGGGAGTCAGAAAACAGAGAGGGAAGGCTGTGGAGGACCAAGACTATTGATGTCCCTCTTGGTGCCAGTAGAACATGTCCAGATGCCACTTTGACAGCTGCTTTAGGCACAACTGGACAGGAATCAGTGGGTGGTGGATTAATATCCCCCAATTTCCTCCATTTTCTTCACTGTTCACATGATTGCTGAAATCAACTGAAACAAACAAAACAAGAAAACTTTGTTCAGCCCAAATTTGTTACTTGGTATCATTTTGTTTATTCCAAATTTCAAAAACCATTGAAGTTTTAATTTTAAATGAAAATATATTTTTGATTTTCAGAATAATTTGTAATAAAAATCTTGGAAGCTGTTTATGTAATTCCACTGTTATGTCATATTTGCCATATTGGAGCCGGGGAAGTGTGTAAGGCATGCCTTTCTTCATGCTGATTGCTCTAGGCTATAATTCTCTCATTTTTGATTTCCATAATCACTACTAGGTATTGTCATTCATGCTTATGCCCACATGGGACATGTATGAGAGGCATCAGAAATAACTTTCACACATTCTTAAAGTGTTTCTACAATAACATAACTATAAAAAGAACAAAATTTATGAAGGTGAACCATAACTGATGTTGATAAATAACAGTAAGATCAGTTTGTAGCCAGATTTTTTAAAAATAAAAAGTGGCTGGTGGGGCGCCTGGGTGGCTCAGATGGTTAAGCGTCTGCCTTCGGCTCAGGTCATGATCCCAGGGTCCTGGGATCGAGCCCCGCATCGAGCTCCCTGCTTGGCAGGGGGCCTGCTTCTCCCTCTCCCTCTACTGTTCCCCCTGCTTGTGCTCTCTCACTCTCTCTATCAAATAAATAAATAAAATTAAAAAAAAAATAAAATAAAAAAATAAAAAGTGGCTGAGCTTGGGAGGGAAGTATTAGTCTAAGTTTTAAAATCAATATTTAATATAATTGTAATAAGAGGTCCCTCCAGCCTAATAGACATGTAAGATGAAGCCTCCAACATGCTTCTGCCTTTGTATCACCATGGTAGACAGCTTGCCAGATTCGCCTTGGCCTGAGCTGTCTGTGGATATGGAACTTAACCATGAAACTACTTCAGGCTAACAAAGTTTTCATAACTTATAACTTGAAATTTCTCTCAATTGCTCTTACTCCTGCTCAATGCATATTCCTCCTTGATCAAGCCCTTGAGCTTCTCTCAGTTGCACCAGTAAGAAAATTCCTGCCGAGCAGGAATCTGCTGAGCAGATTTTTAGCCGAGTTAAAAGTTTGAGGAGAATTCAATCAACCACTGGGTCCTAAGTTGGGTGGGAGCAGAGGCATTGAAAGGACATAGGCTCTCAGCCTACCTGTTACACTCCAGTACCAGCTTAGTTTCTCTTATGAGGTATTTTCAAAAATTTTTAAAAATTTTTTAAAGATTTATTTATTTGAGAGAGAGTGTGAGTGGAAGGAGAGTCAGAGAATTCTCAAGCAGACTCCCCAGTGAGCACAGAGCCAGATGCAGGGCTTGATCTCAGGACCCTGAGACCATGACCTGAGCTGAAACCAAGAGTCGGTCACCTAACCAGCTGAGCCACCCAGGCACCCCACCACTTATGAGGTATTTTATATGCCCCACTTTCCTTATCTGTAAGTGGGCATATAGTACTATCAGTCTCAAAGGATTTTTAGGAGGAAAAAAGTGACTTAAGGTACGTAAACTGCTAGAATAGTGCCTGATGCCTGGTGAATGCTACACATGTGTGCTTTGTTTTATTTATTTAATTTTAAATTTCTTTTTAGTTTTAAAATCTTATAAATAAATTTAATTATATCATTTATAGTGAAGGTGAACTTGGCACAAGGTCAAAAGTCTATGGGACCATTTTTAGGCTATCTTTTATCATTAGAGGCAAAGCTATTGCTGGGTCTTCTTTAAAAGTGTTCAGATACATACACAGTAATATTACAAGAGAAATAATTTAGCTGAGTGACTTTAGTTGCACTTTTAAGAAACCAAAAATTATATTATTGGTTTTTTCCAGCTATGCTGAGGTATAATTGACAAAATTGTGAGGTATTGAAAGTGTACATTGTGATGATTTGATATAAACTATGAAAGGATTCTCCTCATCTAGTTCATTATCACATCCATCACTTCACATATTTATTATATATGTATTTTTTAATATGAATTATGCAAGGATGCTTGGGTCTTGTTTATCCATCCTCTTTCCTCTTAAAGTTTCTGAAGCTGGTTTTTAATCTGAAGTGTCTGCCATAGACTTTTAAAAAATATTTTATTTGTTTGCTTGTTTCTCTATCTAAATCACCCAGTGCTTTGGAAGCTGTTTATGTAAGTGCAAGTGCACTCCTTAATCCCCATCACCTATTTCACCCATCCCTCTCCCACCTCTCCCCTGCAAACCATCAGTTTGTTCTCTACAGTTAAGAGTCTGTTTCTTGGTTTGCCTCCCTCTTTTTTCCCCGCCTTTGCTTGTTTGTTTTGTTTCTTAAATTCCACATATGAGTGAAATCATATGGTATTTCTCTTTACCTGTCTGACTTATTTTGCTTAGCATAATACTCTCTAGCTCCATCCATGTTGTTGCAAATGTGTGTGTGTGTGTATAAAATATGGAATATTATATAAGAATGAAATATTACCATTTGCAAATAGTATATATATACACATATATATACATATATATATACCACATCTTCCTTATGCATTCATCAATCAATGGACACTTGGGCTGCTTCCATATCTTGGCTATTGTAAATAATGTTGCTATAAACATAGGGAGGCATGTATCCCTTAGAATTAGTGTTTTTGTATTCTTTGGGTAAATACCCAGTAGTGTGATTGCTGGATCATAGGATAGTTCTATTTTTAACTTCTTGAGGAACACCAATACTGTTTTCCAGAGTGACCGCACCAGTTTGTATTCCCACCGACAGTGTTGAGAGGGTTCCTTTTTCTCCACATCCTTGTCAACACTTGTTTTGTGTGTTTTTGATCTTAGCCATTCTGACAAGTGTGAGGTGATAGCTCATTTTATTTTTGATTTGCATTTCCCTGATGATAAGTGATGATGAGCATCTTTTCATGTGTCTGTTGGCCATCAGAATGTCTTCTTTGAAGAAATATCTGTTCATGTCTTCTTCCTATTTTTAATTGGATTATTTGTTTTTTGGGTGTTGAGTTGTGTAAGTTCTTTATATATTTTGGATACTAACCCTTTATCAGGTATGTCATTTGCAAATATCTTCTCCCATTCTGTAGGTTGTTTTTCAGTTTTGTTGATTGTTTCCTTCTCTGTATAGGAACTTTTTATTTTGATGATGTCCCAATAATTTATTTTTGCTTTTGTTTCTTTTGCCTCAGGGGACTTATCTAGAAAAAGTTACTACAGCTAATGTCAAAGAAATTACTGCCTGTGCTCTTTTCTAGGATTTTGATGGTTTCCTGTCTCTTACTTAGGTCTTTCATCCATTTTGAACTTATTTTTGTGTATGGTATAAGAAAGTGGTCCAGTTTCATTCTTTTGCATGTTGCTGTCTGGTTATCCCAACACCATTTGTTGAAGAGACTTTTTTTTCCATTGGATATTCTTTCCTGCTTTGTCAAAGATTAATTAACCATATAATTGTGGGCTTATTTCTGGGTATTCTATTCTGTTCTATTGATCTATAAGTCTATTTTTGTGCCACTACCATACCATTTTGATTACTACTGCTTTGTAATATAACTTGAAGTCTGGAATTGTGATACCTCCAGCTTTGCTTTTCTTTTTCAAGATTGCTTTGGCTATTTGAGGTCTTTCTGCCAGAGCCTTTTAAGAAATTAATAGGGAATCACTATTTTAAAATTCTCCCAACCTCGGGTGCCTGGGTGGCTCAGTGGGTTAAGTGTCTGATTTCAGCTTGGGTCATGATCCCAGGGTCCTGAGATTGAGCCCTTTGTCGGGCTCCCTGCTCATAGGGAGTCTGCTTGTCCCGCTGCCTCTTCTCCTCCCTCCCACCATGCTCTCATTCTCTCTCAAAAAAATAAATAAAATCTTAAAAAAAAAATCCTCTCGATGATGGACTCTGAAAAACAAACTGAGGGTTCTAGAGGGGAGGGGGGCGGGAGGATGGGTTAGCCTGGTGATGGGTATTAAAGAGGGCACGTTCTGCATGGAGCACTGGGTGTTATATGCAAACAATGAATCATGGAACACTACATCAAAAACTAATGATGTAATGTATGGTGATTAACATAACATAATAAAAAAATAAAAATAAAAAAACCTCTCCCAACCTCAAATGAATTATTTTATTATTTTTCTCTTTCAGTAGTAAAATCTTAGAAATAATACTTTGAGTATAAGCAAGCATTTATTTCAGGATCCCAATATTTCTCATATCTTAGAGCAGGGGTTAGCAAACTATAGCCTATAGGCCAAAACCAGCTGCCACCCATTTTTATAGATAGAAGTTCTATTGGAGCATAGCCCTGTTCATTCATTTACATATTATCTATAGTAGAGTTGAGTTGTATGTTCTGCAAAGCCTAAAATATTAACTACTTGGCTCCTTATAGAATGAGTTCACTGACTTCTGGTTTATAGTATTAGGATTGTAGTCTTTTCCAGACTAAGTCTTTTTTTTTTTTAAAGATTTTATTTATTTATTTGAGAGAGAGAGAGAGAGAGAGCAAGCAGGGGGAGGGACAGAGGGAGAGGGAGAGAGAGAATCCCAGGCCAACTCCACACTGAGCATGGAGCCTACACAGGGATTGATTCCACGACCCTGAGATCACGACCCCAGCTGAAATCAAGAGTTGGCTTAACTGACTGAGCCACCCAGATGCCTCCCCAAACTAAATCTTTTATGTACACAGTTGTACATCTGCTTTTTTATTTTTTTTTTTGGCACATCTGCTTATCTATCACCTGTTATTTATGTAATATTTTCTTCAAATAGATCCATAATTTTTTAGTTATTTTATAAAAAACTTGTTATTTAAATAAAAACATTAGTAAAACAATAGAAATGGAAGATATTTATGAAAGCAAATATGCTTGAAATGAATTTACTATTAAATTCTAGCTGACTATTATTCCCTGCCAGTCTGAAAACTGCTATCTTAGGTAATAAAGAAGATTTTCAATTGTTGGAGAGATAATAAAGGCATTCTTGGCAACCAAAATGAAACCTTAATCTTGTTTTAGTCAGAAAGATTGAGACTTGAAAAGGAGAGCACCGTTTTCTCATTACATGGAATTCATGCCACTTAATGATACCTCCGCGTATCTCCTACAATAATCTTGAGTTTCACCTCTAATCTTGTATATCTGCAGTGATATGCACCATACACTCTCAGAAACCCTGGATAAACAACAACAGTAATGGACACTGACACTGGCTAACAGTATATTTAGAGTGTACTCACTCTTTGCCAGGCATCCTTGTAAGAGCTCTGTGCGCACAGACACATAGTTCTCACAACAAGCTCGAAAATAGGTTCTACTTTCTTTCCCATTGTACAGATGTGACAGTTAAGGCAGAAGGAGGCTGGTAACTTGCTCAAGGTCCCTTTGACTAATAAAAGGCAAAGCTGGCAATGAGGCAGTAATCGAGGGTTAGGAACGTTAAGCTTGACCCCCAATTGTGCTTCTAGAAAATTTGAGATCAGTTGTGAGTTTTCACTTTTGTTTCTGCATTATAGATATTTTAGTAGGGATTTGTGAGAAATTTCTGTTTAAAACTACTATCTTATTAAGGCAACACTCTTATGTATTTTTCTAAAACTGAGGTTTGAGTTTCAAACTTTCAGGTTTGAGGTTGCTGAGAATGAACATTAATGAATAAAAAGTGACAATATGATGCTTTTTTCTTCTATATTAGTGAAATATTTTTAAAGTTGTAAAATGTCCAGTTCTCTAAAGATGCAATAAAATTCTTGAGATTATATATTACATTAATAAATTTGTGGTGACAATGTAATTTGGTAGAGTGGTTTTGGTAAATAAGTTTAAAATATGTTTTAAGGACCATAATAAAATTTGTTTCCTGAAACCCCAAGTTCAACTATGGGGATTCTATTGTGATGAAGTAATACAAATAATATTAGCATTAAACATAATTTGGAAACAAGCAAACAAACAAAAAACCAATGCAACCTTTAGGTTCGAATGGACTCCAGAATATGAGTATATTGCCTGTCCATAGTGAGATGGTGATAGGCTTCAGAATGTGCTACCTCAAAATATGGCATCTTGACATATTGAATATTTTAAGCGGAAGGAGTTTGAGAAAACAGCAGAAGCAGGAAGGTCACTGTTGGTCATAAAACTCTTTTGTGAGAGGTGTCCTCCCTGTACTGGAGGCAAGGAGCACCCTTATCTCTGAAGACAAAGGACACCACCAAGAAGAATCCTAACAAACAAGTCTTGCTCAGTTTCCCCCAGTTCACTACACTTACCTCACACTCCTTGACCTATCATATTTCTCCATGACTGTCCACTCTTCATTAAACCTAGCCTAGATATACTCAGATTTAACTATTCTTCCGCTCTGTGTTTCCTGATGAAGGATACTCTGTCACATAAAACTTATGTTAAATAAATTTTCTCTTGTTAGTCAGCCAGTTTGATTTTCAGACCCAGTCAGGGACCCTAAGAGAATTGAGGAAAACTTTTTCCCCCCCAACACTGGCAACAGACTGAAGACATAATTAATATAGCATCTGAACCAAGGAGTAGAGAAAATGGCATTTTTACTCAGAGGGAGCTAATTATATAGGCCAGATGAGAGTTCCCACTTCAGTTTGGGCTTTTGTATTTTCAGTGGTACCAAATTTGGAAAAAAACATGGCCAGGTATGGCAGAAAGAGCCAGACTACATTTAATTTCTGGCTCTGCCCCTGAATGATTTTAGGTTGCTTAACCTTCCTGAGTCTTGGTTCCTAATCATCAAACAGAGATAAAAAAAAAACTCCTATCCTGTTTCAAGTGCTAAAGGAGACAATGTGTATAAAGAATCTCGGGAACATGGTTCTTTCAAGAAATGCTAGCTATTTTCCTTCTCCTGTTTTGCTTTCTTTAACACATAGTGAAGCAAGAAGACCAAACCAGTTGGGACTGAATAACAGCTGAGGGTGTTTGCCTTGCCTAAGGTGTGACAATTCTCTTTGTGATGTAAAAGCAGTATTTTTTACTTTTTGCCACCAAACATTAAATTTGATTCAAATTTCAAGTTCAGTGTGAAATAATCTTCATTTGTATGCAAACACCAAATAACTCAGTAGCAGAGGACCCAAGCTACTAGGAGTTGAACCAGCCTCTGACATTTCTTAGCCCTGTGACCTTCAGCAAGTTAAGTGTTCCATGCCTTAGTTTCTTCATCTATAAAATGAAGATAATAAGAGTACATCACTCAGAAGGCTAGGAAAACTTAGATTTTGATTTTATAGGCTAATAACACTGTCTGATACATATAGACACTCCATATATTATTAGAAAATACTTTGACATTTCTTAAAAATGTCAGTGAAGCAATAATTTTAAGCCTTCTTAAAGCTGTTGGTAAACGTTGTTTTATCATTGTATCACAAATCCTCCATTTACGAGCTCTTAAATGATGATAAACGCTGGATTCAACTCTGCTGTCTTTAGTCTTCATGAAGTACATGTTACCTTGTTGTCACGGTAACAGGATTCAAGTAGTTTTTGTAAAATGAGAATGGGGATCATTAAAAAAAAAAATAGCACCAGGAAATACTTTAGAAAGGGATATGGCTTAATAAGAGACTTTTAATGAAGCAAAAGTGGCTAAATTGCATTGAAGGCAGAGAATCAATTGCTCTGCAGTTCAGTTGCTTTATTGAAAGTCACCTGTATTTTCAAACAAGAGGTTGGCATTTAATATCCCCATAATAATGGGGCAGAACTTTTGAGAGTGAGAACATGAGGAGCTGGTACAGATTTTCTCCCTTGAAAAAAGGATATAAAATAGCAGTAGATTTCACTGACTTATGTTGGGGGAAAAATGGTATGTGAAGAAATTTGACAGAATGAGTCTTAGCAGTATGAAGGGTGTACCTATATAATCATTTCACCTAGCTTCTCTGTTCAAATTCTGGAGCCAACTACACTCAGGTGCTAAGTTAAAACTTAATAATAAAACAAATCTAGGGAAATCTAATTTGGAAACACACAGTCTTATTTATACATTACCTAATTTAAATTGTTCAGAGGAAGAACTTATGCTATTTTGGCTTTCTACCATGCATCCACTAGTTATGTTTTTTTTTTTTTTAATTTTATTATGTTATGTTAATCACCATACATTACATCATTAGTTTTTGATGTAGTGTTCCATGATTCATTGTTTGGGTGTAACACCCAGTGTTCCATTCAATACGTGCCCTCTTTAATACCCATCACCAGGCAAACCCATCCCCCCACCCCCTCCCCTCTAGAACCCTCAGTTTGTTTCTCGGAGTCCATAGTCTCTCATGGTTCGTCTCCCCCACCGATTTACCCCCCTTCATTTCTCCCTTCCTACTATGTTATGTTAAAGTAGGCAGTTAGTTGGGTTCTAACAGGATACCTGGAGGCCAGCATAGAGGAAGTCGTGGCTAGCTATGGGAAAAGTCAGAGGCCTGTCCTGGCAGCACTCCACAAGAGGCCAGATCAAACCAGACAGGCCCAAGATGGCTGGTGCCGTGACAGATGATGGGAAACCCCTGACTACATAAGGAAAAAAAAGCCCAGAACCCGGCTTCCAGGAAATCCTGACTCCAAATAATGAATATTCCACCCCCTAGTTAACAATTGTCAATAAAAGAAACCCTGGACTGAAGGCATAGTGCATAGTGCTCTTGCATTTCCCCACCCCGCATCTCCAATGTACTTTCACTTTAATAAATTGTCCTGCTTATATTGCTTGTCTGCTATATTGTGTGTCTGTCCTAGAATTCTTTCTTGTGATGAGACCAAGAACCTTTGGTGGCACCTTTGGGACAGGCAAGGTCAAGGCCTCAGAGCCTGGGGTCTTCCCAGTTTATCTAGCGACAGTTATAAGAACAAAAACATGTTTATTCTATTTTGGGGGATGCCAAGAAAAGAGGAATGTATGAGAAAAAAAGAGCAAGGAATATGAGATGTTTTATAGCGTTTTGTTAATTGTGTTTTGAGCTTAATATAATACATACTGTTTAGTTAACCTGATAACTATATATTAAAAACACGTTAGCGATCCTAATTGTGTGGAACAGTCAGGGTCTTGACTGCGATTAATAGAAATTAACTCTAGTTTTTTTTTTTTTAATAATAAAAAAGGCAGTCCTGCTTGAGCTCAGTTTTGGATTCCATGCTGATGGCCAATGCCACCAAAAATGATTCTAGCCATTCCCTTTTCTTTGCCTCACTTGCTCCAGGTTCAAAGAGCTGGGCAGAGAGCCAGCTGGCTGAGCCTGGGCCACATGCTTGTGCCCTGGCTGCAGGGGTGAGGAGCTGAACCATCTGCTTCCCCTTAGATGCCATAGTGGGTGGATGAGAACTTACTTCCTACCAAGTCACACACTGAGGTCTCCCCTATGTTAGGAAGGAAGTTTAGATACTGAGTAAACAATAACAACAAATACCTAGTGTGTAATTTTTAAAAACTAGAAAAAAATAAAGGACTAGAATCAAGTTGTTTTATGTATGTGCCATATATACGGTGGGCTATACCTGTCTGAGAACTCAGGAACTTGAATTGCAGTTAATATCTTATTAGAAATATGTCCCCTCCTGGATGTCCTGGAAGTGTAGCTCCATCCCACTCAAGGTGATTTAAAGGCTTCTGGCAAGCAAAGTATCCGTCTTTCCTTACCCATGGGGAAGGAAGGAAGTAGAAATAGCTTGAACACTAGACTCTTCTAAAGGTAACGTCTTCTCTCTCTCTAGTCTGGTCTTAAATTGACTAGGTGACATTTGTAGAGCCGATCCTGTTAGAAGTCCTCTCAGAATGCTCCACAGGAGATGTCTGTACCAGCTGCTGGTGGTTATTAGAACTTAGAATGTGGATGTAGAGCATCTTTTATTCTCAGCTTGGGGTCTTAGTCTTAATTCCACACAACAGGAGAAATTCCTGTTTTTACCCACTAGCTTCAGTCGGTGCTACTGAGGAGAATAGAATAAGTGGATCGGATAAATGGCACTCAAAGACAGGATAAAAGAAATCTGTCTTGAGAGAAAAGAATCTGCAGTTGGAAGGGCACAGGGTATGCTAGGGAAAAAATGGTAGCGTAGGACCAATATCAAGCTATAGCCTAGAGACATTCCTGAATTTCAAGGACCTAGAAATGATTCTTAGGGCAAAAGAAAAATGTTAACCCAGTTAGACTACATCAGACATAGTGCCTTTCACTGATAGAGTATCGTAGGGCAACATCAGATATCTAAGAGGAAAAAATGTGACTCGGTGATTTTTTGATTCTATTAGAGATAAAGATCAAAGACAGATATTGTCAAATATACAAAAAAACCATAGCAAAATTAGGCCTTGAAAAAAAATACCTGATGAAAATCAGTGAGTCATGATAAAGGTTTCAGAAATAGGGTAACTGCTGTTAGAAGTGCTTATAGTAGAATTTATATTAGGGCTTGACAATTATGAGCATTGTGATGATAGGGCAACATATAAATGTTATAAATGTAGACTATGTAAAAATCGTAATCTCAAAAGCAAAATACTGGGAGATGGGGAGAAAAAAGTGAGGTAAAAGGAAATGTAACTACTTTTTTAGCAGGGCATCAGAAAATATATTCTAAAGTGGATACTTCAAGAAATATAGTTTATCATTTAAACTTTTCTTTAAAAACAAAAGAGACTGGAAGCAACTTTGTAAAAAATAGAAATAAAGAAGGTACTAAAATCCGAAAATATAAATATCAGGAATAAGAAAAAAGCAATTTGTTTTAAAAAGTAAAGGTAAATGAGATAAATTACCCGTAACAAGAGAAAGATTCTCAGGTTAGTCTCTGTGAAAATAGGGGTTTTTGTCTGTATCATTCACTGTTGTATCTTTAGTGCTTGGAACAGAGACAAAGTCAAACTCGCTTGAAAATGAAGGGACTTGGGGCACCTGGGTGGCTCAGTCATTAAGCGTCTGCCTTTGGCTCCGGTCATGATCCCAGGATCCTGGGGTGGAGCCCCGCATCGGACTCCCTGCTCTGCGGAAAGCCTGCTTCTTCCTCTCCCACTCCCCCTGCTCCTGTTCCCTCTCTCACTGTCTCTCTCTCTGTCAAAAAATAAAAAAAATCTTAAAAAAAAAAAATGAAGGGACTATTTGGCATATACATTAAAAAACAAAATTCAACTGAATGAATTTTAAAGATTTTACTGGTTTTATTCAACAATTCATGAATCAGGCAGCATCCAATCTAGTAGACAGAAAGAATCTCTGAGGAGCTGTACAAAATGAAAGACTTTTCTAGGCAGAAGGGAGAAGGGCCAAGGAAGTTATACTAGGCAAAAAAGTGGATTGATTATTTCCTTTAGGGGATGACCCCCGTCTGTCAGGCTAATTACCTCACTAGTGCTGATTAGGTGATTCCTGGTGGACTGGTTTAAAATTCCATTTCTGGGAGAGCTGAAACTACAATTAAGTTAAAATCTTGGTTTGGTAATGGGGCTTAGTATAAGTGACTCTATTTTGGGTCTGTTGTCTTGTTTTTAACACATGTAACCAAAAATTCAGTGGAATAGTGAGTGCCATAGGGGCTGTGACCTTGTTTTTCTGTGTAGGTCCTTGGTCACACAACTACTTTGTGTGACTTGTTTTCAAACTTGATTTCCTCGTGGTCATAAAAGGGCTGCCCAGAGTAACTGTGGAAACATGATTCCTCATTCACAGTCTTCCCTCTCCTCCTTATCCCACCCTGCCCCCCGCCCAAAATCCCAACCACTCTAAACCAATTACAGTGGAAAGGCAGATAGGATTGCCTCTTGGTTGATTTTTTAGACCAGAGTTCTCAAAGTTTAAACCACAGATCTCCAGGGGTTCTAAAGTCTCTTTTAAGAGATCTGCAAGGTTAAAACTATTTTTATAATAAAACTAAAAATGATTTGCCCTTTTCACTGTACTGACATTTGCCATGGTGATTCAAAAGCTGATAGATAAAAGTGCTGGTTCCTCAGCATGATTCACAGCAATGGCACCAAGCTACACTAATGATCATTGTGGTTTTCACTGCCAGTCACTCGTAGCCAAAAATGCCAGTTTCCCTTACGAATGTCATTGATAACCCTGTAAAAATTGTTAATGTTATCAAATCTTGACCCTTGAATGTGAGTATTTTCAGTGTTTTATGTGATAAAATGAGAGGGAAGCAAGAAGCATGTATGCAGTATCTTGAAGTACAATGAGTGTCTCTGGTTGTCTCAAGGAAAGCATTTTGAGATTATCTGAGTTGCAACTGAACTAGCTGCTTTGTTTTTTTTTTTCATGAAACACCATTTTGTTTCAAAGGACCAATGGCAGACAAACTATTGTTATTTAGACTTGAATATTTGACAGACATTTTATTGACAACAAATGAAGTGAATCTGTCACTTCAAGGAAACCACTGATAGTATTTTTTTTTCCCCAAAGATAAAATTCAAGCTTTCAGGCAAAAAATTTGATTTTTGGAAAACTTGTGTCTGCTACCAGAAACTCAACAGCATCCTGATATTAAAAGACTTTTCTGATTATATTGATGGTGATATTACCAAATGTGATTTTTTTTTATATTGTATAATGAACTATGTCAGTATTTAGAAGATTCACATCACTTAGATCCATTCACATTACAAAATAGATCAATAAAAAATTTTAAAGATTTATTTATTTGAGAGAGAGAGAGTTCACGAGTGGGGGAAGGGGCAGGGGGAGAGGTGAGGGGTAGCAGACTCCCCACTGAGCACGGAGCTCCACATGGGGCTCGATGATGATCTCCAGGTTGGAGATCATGGCATGAACCAAAACCAAGAGTCAGATGCTTAACTGACTGAGCCACCCAGGTGCCCCTAGACCAATAAATTTTAATATAACAAGATGCTTAAAGAGTATGAAATATTTGTTTATATGGTTTCAGGTTCTATATTACAACTAATATTTAAGATACTTACCAGTTGGTGATACAGTGGAGTATCAAAAAAGAGTATCTACAATTATCTGAAAAAGCCATTGAAATATCCTTCCCTTTTGCAACTATGTATCTGTGTATGTCTGGATTTTCTTCATATAATTCAATCAAACAACATTAATCAAATGCAAAACAGATATTTGATTTTAACTATCTTCTATTAAGATGTTAAAGAGATTTGCAAAAGTGAAAAACAATTCTTCTCAGTACATTTGTTTTAGTTTGTCAAATATAGTTATTTTCCATAAAAAGACGATAGTTGTAGTAACATGTGATAGGTTTATTGTATTGCTATTTAAAAAATGAATTAATAAACATTTAAAATTTTCTCAGTTTTGGGGCGCCTGGGTGGCTCAGTCGTTAAGCGTCTGCCTTCGGCTCAGGTCATGATCACAGGGTCCTGGGATCGAGCCCCGCATCGGGCTCCCTGCTCCGCGGGAGGCCTGCTTCTCCCTCTCCCACTCCCCCTGCTTGTGTTCCCTCTCTCGCTGTGTCTCTCTCTGTCAAATAAATAAATAAAAAATCTTTAAAAAAATAAAAAAATAAAAAAAATAAAATTTTCTCAGTTTTGTTTAATCAGTTATCATTCATGGAGTTGGATGGTGACTCAGTTCAACCTAAATTATATAGCTTCTATACAATTGAGGGGAGATTAAATAATGTTAGGAAGTCAATGGCAACTTTCAGTTCAATACTGAAGGGTAAAGTCCACAATAAATATGTAGTTATCACAAAACTTTGCGTACCAAATAACATACTATATAGTAATAGTGGTTAGCAACTTGATATTAGTAAAAGATTTTTAAGTCATGTCTTTTAGTCCATGACAGATCAAGTAGATGAAAAAGAAATAACTCTATAAAATCAGAATACAGAATTAATATGGACATTCTAATAGTTACATACTGACTCTATACCATAAGATAGCCTTTTATAAAAATTTACCATTAAACCTAAAGAATCCTTAATATGTTGAAAATTAGAAACACTAGAGACTGCAGTTCTTGACCACAATGCAGTTGAACTAGAAATTAATAGCAAAAACTAGAGCTTTCATACCTAAGAACCTAAGATATAAACAAACATCTAAGAGCCACTGTGTTGTGTAATTCTGGGGGCACCATTCACATTGAGTGCAAGTTATATTACAGAGAGTGACATCCAAATAGAGTACAATTAAAATAGCAGTTATACTTGGGCAATGTGGCAATCCTTGACTTCATTCTTAAATAACTCTTATGGAAGAGTAAATTTAAAATAAAATTTTAGACTATCTAGAAATTAAATTATATCCCTTATGGACTAAAGTGGTACTAGGAAGAATATTTATAATTTAAACAGTTATAGTATAAAACAAAAATAAATAAAAATTCAGTATTTCCTAATCCAAGAAATTAGGAAAAGATAAACAAAAGACGCCTGAGAAAACCAAAAAAAGGAATTGGACCTGATAGTATAAATTAATAAATTAGAAAACAGAAAACAAACTATAATTGATAAATAAGTCACAAGTTAGTTATTTGGGAAACCAACTAAGTAAGCCTAAACAAGCAAAAGGAAGAGGGAACAAAAATACTCAAAATTAAAAATCAAAATACAAATGGGGAAAAATAATAGGTAAAGAAAAAAGTAAATTATTAGATGATGTCATAGAACAGACATAATGAGAAATCAGAAAGAAATTAGGGCATTTTCTAACAAAAATGAAAATGACTAAAATAGATTCAAAAGCAGTAGAAAATGTATACAAGGTATTAAACAATGATCCAATTCCCAGAAACAATTGAATAAAAGATTGACTTGATTATTTTAATATTACAAACATGTACAAAACCAACAACACCATAAACAAAGTAAAAGGTCACACTAAATACTAGCAAAATACATTTCTATCATCTCTCTCTCTGTTTATCTGCCTATATCTTCCCGTCTATGTCTATTTCAGATATATATTTAAGATGTGTAAGGACTAATTTCCTTAATATATTTATAAGATATAAAAACCAACAAGGAAAAGAAAACTCAGTAGAAAATGGAAAAATATATGTGCTGACAGGTCACAGAAAATACATATAGATAGCCAATTATTAAATAAATGAAAGGTGTTTGATCACTGATATAAAATGCAAGGCTGCAAAAGTTAGATGCTACATTTTCCACCCATCAGAATGGCAATGGTTCAAAATTTGGGTGAGGAGAAATAAGTTCTCTCTCTTTTTTTTTTTTTTAAAGATTTTATTTATTTATTGGAGACAGAGAGAATGAGAGACAGACAGCATGAGAGGGAGGAGGGTCAGAGGGAGAAGCAGACTCCCTGCCGAGCAGGGAGCCCGATGCGGGACTCGATCCCGGGACTCCAGGATCATGACCTGAGCCGAAGGCAGTCGCCCAACCAACTGAGCCACCCAGGCGCCCCGAAGAGAAAGAAGTTCTCTTTGATATATTCTCAGAGGGAGTGAAAATTTGTTTAACTGCTTGAGTATTATTTATAAATATCTGTCAATATGTGACAGATTTAAAATGTGTATAATAGGATATTAAATAGAGCATTTCCTTATTTGGTTTAATGTTCTAAAACTAGTAACAATCAGCGATCAATTTCCTTTTAGTCCAGAGAGGGGTTCTAGGTCATCTGTGAGAAAATTGCAAAAAGCGTATACCCCAGCTGCTTCTTACGCTTTAGTCTGTCACACAAACAGCAAGAGTTATAGGAAAAGAGACTGAGAAAGGTTCTCCTGCCTCCCCTCATCTCAAGCTGTGTAAAGAACACTTGCAGAGAAGCTTCAGGCAGGAGGGGAATAATACTAAAAGAACAGTCCTTGTTTCCCTTCCCCCCTGGAGAAGTGTGAAACATAGGTCTGAGCTGGGAGAAGGGAGATTTAAATGGGACGCAAATGCAAAGTTTTGTTTTTGGACTAGCCTGGATGTTTTAATATCTGAAAGTAAAAAATGGGAAGTTATGCAGTCTGCTTGGAGGGCAGGGAGGAAAGACTAGCACTGAGACCAAATGAAGTTGTTGTTTTGCTTATACTTGATTGAGTTCGGTTTATCTAATACACCGTTATGTGCCCTTTCACTCAGCAACTGTACTTCCAGGAATTTGTGTCCCAAATACACGTGAGAGTGCCAGATACATGTACAGTGATGTTCACTGAAGTGCTTATTGTTGTGGAACCCTGAAAACAACTGGTTATGTTTCACAATGTATTGTCAAATTACTGTACAGTTATATTCTGCCATTTTACACGTTTAAGAATAGTGGGGTGTACTCATATGCACATGGGTATGGAAAAACAATTGGTATATTTTAAGTGAAAAAAAATCACGTTTCAGAACAGAATGATCACATTTCTGTTAGAAAAAAGTGAATATTCATAATTTCATGATAGAGATGAGGACCGTATATTTTTTTGAATAAAGACATCCAATTAATTTCTTCAATTTTTTCTTTAAAAATTGAAAGCTCAACACATACCTGATACAAAATATTTTGTCAGTACAAAAACGCCAAGAGTAAAAAAAATATACTTCCATTTCTATTGTTATTCCTTTTCTTATTCCTCAAAGGAAGTTTTAACATTTTCTAAGTCTGTGGACATAATTATATAATACCTGTATATGGATTTCTTCTAAAAAGATCACATATTTTTATAATTTAAATATGTAAAGAGAAGTGAAAGAAAAATAGTTAAATACCATTCTTTTAGGAAACCATAGGATTCCATATTTCTCATGAAAGTTGGAATGGAATCCCATGGTTTCCTAAAAGAATCGTACTTAATTATTTTTCTTTCACTTCTCTTTACATATTTACCACTCCCTTTTTGTCAAAGATGAAGTCATAGGAAACAGGAACGGGTATGTTGAACCAGAGGTTTGTGTTTGTGTTTGGCAAATGCTCCATCATGGTGTCATGGGAAGGGTTTAATTATTAGAAGCCCAAATGGGCTTCCTGCACCCAAATCTAAGGCTGAAAATCTAATTTGAAAGTCCTCTCTCACAGTGGTTCCTATTTATGTCATTTGGATTCTTATGTAGTAAAATTCAGTGGGATGTATATTAATCACTTATATTTCTACTTTTAAACAAATGAATGTATACCAATAGTCTTTTTTTTTTTAAAAGATTTTATTTATTTATTTGACAGAGAGCGAGAGAGGGAACACAAGCAGGGGGAGTGGGAGAGGGAGAAACAGGCTTCCTGCTGAGCAGAGAGTCCGATGCCGGGCTTGATCCCAGGATGCTGGGATCATGACCTGAGCGGAAGGCAGATGCTTAACAACTGAGCCACCCAGGCAACCCCCCTTTTTTTTAAAAAGATTTTATTCCAATAGTCTTTCTACTTTCCCCATCCTTTAAGGCTTTTTCAGAAATACCAGATCATACTGTCCAACCTACTTAGGAATACTAATCCCATAAGATGCACCACGGGGGCGGGAAAGGTTCTATGGATACAAAATTTTGGAACATGTTGCATACAGTATCACTGCTTTGGATAGTTTCTGCATTTTAACGTGTTAAAGGTTTAACTTAGCACTTCTTTAAAAACCTGAACACAGGGCTCTGCCCCACTCCCCAAATTCCTATTAACACCATAAAGTCTCACATTCATCAGAGTTAAAAAGTAGGAGGCTGCTAGCAGGAAAGGAAACTAGCATTTTTCTGGGAGCATTTCAAGGAGGATTTAGGCAGACTAGGTAGTATTCCATAGGAGGAACTCCATAGCAGTTTCTGCATTTGATTTTCAATCCTCTCCCCCTATATTTAATATAAGTCTGGGTTCATTTTTCAAGATTCCTTAGTTTGAAAATTATATAATGTGAAAACTAGTTTCTTGGTTGTAGGAAGGATTAAATAAGATGAAATATCTAAAGCAAGTGCTCAAAAAGTATTCATTTTCTTTCTATTCTCTTTTAGAGAAGCTTTCAATTTATCATGCTTTCTTTCCCCCATAATCCCATTTTATTAACTTGAAGGCAATCACTTTCTTCCTCCAAAAAACCTGGAATTTTTTTCCCCTTCTTTTTCTCCTGAAACTTTACCTTTGTATCTTCGCACTTAGTGTCTCTTATTTGGAGTGATTAACCAAGAAGATATGGTCAATCCAAATAGATACAAACAGCACTTTAAGGGTGATGAAAAAAACCTATTTAACATTTAGCTGTGTAGAAAAATTCAGCCTTAAAAAAAGTTTTTTTCTTACCTACTTTCTGGTGGTCATAGCAATCCTAACATTTCATAGAGTTACAGAATGTCTTCTGGGGCAGTTGATTTTGCTTTCTTCTCATTTACATTTCATATTTATCCTAGTAATTTTGCTGACCCTACCTCCTATTGGAGTAGCATCCTAATTGGTCTTCCTGCCTCTAGTGTCTCACTAGTATCCAGGTGACCATGACACACCTGCCAATCCATCTTCCTAAAAATTCCACTTTGATTATCTTACTCTCTCATCATTCCTTTCCATAAATTTCTTTGGGCATAGAATTGTGGTTAACAAGCCTTCCACTATAAGGTTCTCCCATCCTTATTAATCTCTTGTACTTCTGTTCTTTAACATTTACCCTGTGTTTCACCAAAATCAGCATCTTTTCTGTTTCTCATACATACTAGGCTCATGCCAAGGCTGTGAGTTTGCTTTCCTCCAAACCTCTCCAAACCTCTCTCCCTCCTCTCTGCTGGTCCTAGGATGACTAGTCTTTTAAGGACCAATGAAGTCTTTCCTTCTACATGAATCCTTCTTCTTTTATTCCAGCCAGTGAACATGATTTCTTTTTTAAATGTGTAACTGCATTTGATTAACGTGAACAACTTACTGTGGTATTTAAGCACATGCTTACCTGAAACACTAAGACTATATCTCTTCTCATTCCCAAGAGACAGAAAGCTCCTGGAAGGTAGGAATTATTTTTCAAACTTGTCTTATATTCCTTATGAGGTCTAGCATAGTGATATAATAATTAATTAATTATTTGAATCAGGTATGATATGAACATTATCTGAATCACTGCTGTTATCACCTGAATATTGCCATCCCTCCTGTATGGTGAGTTTTAAAACAGTATTTGAGCTCCTATTTCAGTGAAATCTAGTGTAGAGTTATGACTGGGGCTCTGGAAGTTTTTATATGTTGCATGCAACTATGTGCCACTGTAATCAGTTCTTGCAATCAACTGATTTAATAAATGCATTGCAAAACAAGGGCATAAGGACTGAAAAAAGAGTGAATTTCCAGCTCAAGAGCTTTAGGATGAAATGGAGCACAAAATTTCTATGAAAATCAACAAATAAGATTATGTTCCATTCAGTAGCTTTCTGATGTAATCAGTTTTAGGAAGCCTTTCATTTTCCTTCACATTTTGTGTTTTCTTGAGAGAAGGCAAGTCATGAATAGTAGAATTTTGATAAGATACTTAGGAAAAGAACCATACAATTTGCTGTTATATTACTGTAAAGGAGAAAAAGGTCATAGGGAATCCCCCTTCCTGGCCCCTGACAATCAGTCTCTAGATTGAAACTCTTGACTATGTACTCTTCCACACTTCCACTCTCCAATCCACGTTCAAGTTCTATTGGTTTATACCTCATAGTGCATCATAAATTTACACTTTTATTTCTACTTTCATCCACGACTGTAGGTTAAACTCCATCAACCCTTGTCTGGACCATTGTAAAGGTCTATCTTTTCTTGCTTCCATTAAGTCTCTTTCTTCCAAAATCCATCCTCTATGCTGTATCCTCGATCATATGCCTTAAATACTATTACATCATGTACTTTTCTGCTCACAGAAATGACAAATAAAGTTCAAATTTTCATGTCCCATCTAGTGCTGACCTATTCCTTCTCTGAAATGTCTTTTCAATGCACAGCCTATACAGAATTTCTTGTTGTTCTTGGATATAATCTATAGTTTTTTTGTTTCCACCTCTGTTGTCATCCTATTATCTCTACTTGGAATACCCTATCTTTCATCCTTACCTATTGAAAATTATGATAGAACTTAAAAAAACTTGTTATAATTCCCTTCTTTATTTCCAAATAATTTCTATTGATTTAATCACTCATTTTATCACTTTTATTTCCTATTCTTTTAGTTTCTAATTTAAATTTTAACTCATTTATTTAACTAATCTAATTATGACAAGAGAAGGCAGCTTCATACCCATCCACATTAGGAGTGGTGTATTCCTAGCCCAATATTCTCTTAGCCAGATCCCCAAAATGCCCACTGCTGCTCCAATGCCACATCCATGATAGAGAGAAGTTAGAACGGAAGGAGGCAGTGGTCTTAACTGATTTCAGCTATTTATTTCTAAAAAGTTTGCAATGTAATAATGTAATAATATATGTAATACATGTAATACATATATTATAATAATACATGTAATAATATAAACATTGATAGGAGTTGTCCCTGGGCCTTGGAAGTGGTCCATGCAAATTAAGTAGAAGCTTGAGCTTCCTTAACTTGATAAATCTCCCGGTCTTGGGTGAGCCACTGACATTGTGTGACCTTGGTTATAATCATGTGATCTCTTTGCAGTTTCTTCATCTGGAAAATAAAGGAATTGAACTGGATAATCTCTAAAGTTCCTTTTAGGATTAAATTCTAGAATAATAGTCGTATTGGAGGAGGGGGTATTTATGGTAGTCATGTTGCTGAATTAAACATCATGAGGGTGTTCAAAGGGCTGAGAGGCTTAGTAGGAATGTCAGATATGTCAAGTATTACGTTTTGATTACCTGAGAACAGTTTTTTTTTAAAGATTTTATTTATTTATTTGAGACAGAGAGTACCTGAGAACAGTTTAGTTGGCTGTTGAGTTGGAGAGGGCATTAGAGACAAATTAGCAATGGGAGCAAAAAGCAATCCCAATTCTATTCACTGCAACATTTTTTTTTTTTAATTTTATTCTTATGTTAATCCCCATACATTACATCATTAGTTTTAGATGAAGTGTTCCATGATTCATTGTTTGTGCATAACACCCAGTGCTCCATGCAGAATGTGCCCTCCTCAATACCCACCACCAGGCTAACCCATCCTCCCACCCCCCTCCCCTCTAGAACCCTCAGTTTGTTTTTCAGAGTCTATCGTCTCTCATGGTTCGTCTACCCCTCCGATTTCCCCCGCTTCATTCTTCCCCTCCCACTACCTTCTTCTTCTTCTTCTTTTTTTTTTTAACATATATTGCATTATTTGTTTCAGAGGTACAGATCTGAGATTCAACAGTCTTGCACAATTCACAGCGCTTACCAGAGCACACACCCTCCCCAGTGTCTATCACCCTCACTGCAACATTTTTAAGACTGGAAACAACCCTACGTTCTGTGGTACATCCACATGGTGGAGTACTACAAAGCTCTAAAAAATGAGTTATCTTATCTCTATCTACATGGAATGAACCTGATAGGAACAGTTAAATATACAAAAGTAACAATTAGAATATTGTTTAGTAAAATGCCTTTTACCTAAGATGGAGAAAATATGAACATGTGTGTATATGTATGTGTGCATGTGTCTCTTACTTATGTTAAAAAACCAAGTATGCCAAAAAAAAAAAATGAATAAAAAAACTTACTTACATGAGGAGTTTGGAGAAATCTGGTAAGTGTTGGGGTGGGAATGCATTGGTCCTGGTGTGAATGTATATGAAGAATGCCTTCTATTTTCATCTTTCACTTAATTGATTAAATAAATAAAAAAAATCTAAATAAAAAATTAGACTATGCATCTAACCAGGAAACAGGCTAGATTATTATATGAGGGTTCAACCAGTAAAACTCAGAAAGTGCGTAAGTCTACAAGTCAAATGACCTGGTGTCCTCAACAAATAAATTATAAATACTAAAAAAACCCATAAGAAGCATATCAGCTAAATGCATTATCAAGAACTTATTTGAATAAAGCTACCATAAAGATAAATAGACAAACACCAACAATAATAAGAGAAACCCAAAACATTGTATGGGGGATTTCTGACTATAATCTGTGTGTTTGGTAACATCAAGGTGTTCTTAAGTATTGCCATTTTAATATGGGATAATGTTATTGTTGTTATATTATTAAAGAAAGGTTATCTTTATACTTTTGATTATTTATACTTTAGAGATTATACTTTAGAGATTCAAACTGAAGTAATTACAGAAGCAATGATTTGAAGTATGAGATTTTTTTCAAAACAAACTGAGGTGATGATTTAGGTGGATGGGTATGTGTGAAAAATCTATAATATGGCATTTTAAAAATATACTTAAGAAAAAGAATTGGGTTATGCATGAATTCCAAGGAACCGAGGCTATGCTGATCTGTAGGATATTAGACCCAAGGCAGAAATTAGCCACTCATGCATCTGTAGAAAAGATCATTTTGTACCAGGGCTCATTTTCAGAGAGCTGCAAAGGGAGAGAGATGGTGAAGGTGCTATATAAGCAGAAGATGGCCTCTTGAAATTCTCTTCTCCATAAGGCAGTCTCCCCCTTTTACTTCCATCATTCATCTCAGTTCCTTTCTTCCCCTTGCTTTCTCTTCTTTGCCCTCTGTCACTTCTCCTAACTCCTTCTTTTCATCTTGGATTACCCTCCATTTGCTAGGCATATTATGCAATAGAGGTGTATTCAATATATTTTGGAAAACTTTATATTTCTCTTTATTGATTGCAGCAGTAGATTATTTTATATGTAGGTGATCAAATACCCAGGTTTGGCTAGAACAGTCATGATTTATGACTCTTGTCCCAGAGAAGTTATTAATAGCACCCCTGTCCCTCTTAAAAGTGTCCTGGATTATTTGATGAATTATATTAATATTTTTCTAAAATTTTGCAATTCTTAGCTGTCATTCATATTCTTTAAAATGTAGTTCTTAATGCTATCATGCGTCTGAATCTGTCCCAAGGCTTCGTTTTTCCCTATGTTGTACTCTGGTGAGCTGGCTCATGTGGGTCAGTGGTTCTCAACAGAAATGAAGTTTCTACTCTTCGTCTAAAATATTTTGCCAAGTAGACATTTGTTCTAATGAAAACAGCTTACCTTTGAGAGATAGAACATTAATGTACTGGCAGCCACATACCCCTTTCAATAGATTCATTTGGCACAATTAAAATATTTTGAAGCAGAGAGCAGGATCCCCAGGGAGCAGAGCAGAGGCATATTTCAATCAGGAAGGAAGATGCCAAGCACAGGCACTTGTATGGAGAGAAAGCCAAATGTGGGGGCTGGAATGGGACCTAAAAGCTGAAATGCACCGGTGAGAATGGATGGAGTCAAATATGAAAATTGAGATTAGGAAGAGTCCAAGGCTAAGGGAGGTAGCAGTTTTGTTGAAGTAGAAGATACTATTATCTCTACTGTAAGTAAGTACAACAAAACAATACTACAGTGAAACACAGATTGGCAATACATGTCTTTCTTTTCCCTTATAACTTCCTTTGATTACAATTTAAAAACTAAATCTTGGGGGGCGCCTGGGTGGCTCAGTCGTTTAGCGTCTGCCTTCGGCTCAGGTCATGATCCCAGGGTCCTGGGATCGAGCCCCGCATCGGGCTCCCTGCTCTGTGGGAAGCCTGCTTCTCCCTCTCCCACTCCCCCTGCTTGTGTTCCCTCTCTCACTGTGTCTCTCTGTCAAATAAATAAATAAAATCTTTAAAAAAAAAAAAAAAACTAAATCTTGGTCAATCTATTGTTCTTTCAAAGCAGTTTCTTACCTCCCTCAGATTTCTGTTTCAGGGGATAGTTAGATACTAAGATGTGTATGGAGGGGGATGGTGAACCTAGTTCACAGTATCACTGGCCACATAGGCATCCTCTTAGGCACACTCATTCTTGTTTATTTTTTTGGTCCTTCTGCTTCTTTAGTGCCTGCTCTCATATCTATATTCAAATCCTTCTTCCAGCCTTTGGCCACAGAGCATCATCTACCTGCCCTCTTGGATCTGGGAGTTGTGAGGAGAGCTCAGTGAGCCTTCCTTAGGCTATCTGCCTAAGTACCACGGATAGCCATCTTTACCCTTCTCTGTCTATATCAGATGCCATGCCAGGAAGCTCTTCAAGGCTTACTAAGTTTTTGGCACTTAAAAAATTTTTTTAAAAAAATTTTCATTATTTTAAAAATTTATTTATTTTTATTTATTTATTTTTAATTTTAATTCCAGTATAGTTAACATACAGTGATATAGCATTCTTTTTATATCTCCTCTCTGGTTTCTGCCACACACATGTCAGCTGCTTTAGATTCCCTGGACCCTGATCCCTATTTCCTTAATCTAGCAATACTCCTCTCCTCCAGTTGGGTTCTTCCTCTCTGTTCTACAGCACTTAATAGGTATCCAGTCAGAAAATAAGGTGATCATGGGGCCCACCTTGTTTGCACCCCTTCCTCTAGCAAGCATAGTCCTCCTTTGCTTCCTGTCCAAACTCTGAAAATAGTTATGTCATATATTTGACAAGATTTCTAGTCATTGCCGGAGGACAAGTCTACTACCAGTTACTCCATCAAGGCAAGAAGCGGAAGTCTATGACTGTCCCCTTTAAATTATGCTTTAAGTACAGATTCCTCCGACAGATAGCTCATACATCCCGTGTCCTCCCTGCTGGTTGCCTTATTGAACACTACCATCACTCTACATGTGGTGGTAACAACTTGATTACTTGCTGTTTCCTGAATCTACTGCTTTTGCCACTTCCCCATCTTCGAACATAGTTTCCCCCTCTATGTTTGGGGATACTCAGATGACACAGTTTTTTGTCTTTAAGCATCTGATAAATGGAGCCTTACAAAGTACTGTGATACAAAGTCAAATAAGGAAAGTATGCAGAGAAGCCTGGAGCTGAAAATGTTTTAAATGGGTCTAAAAAACAAGAGAATAATTAGGTTTTGTTCTTGGTAGCCAAAAACACTTACTTATTATGTGTCCCAATTATGTCACACACCATTTCAAGGGTAAAAAAAAAAAAAAAGTTAAAAGTGATCTATTAAAAACAAGCCTTCTTAATGAATGTACTTAATTATTTTATTTTTATTTTTTTAAAGATTTTATTTATTTATTTGACAGAGAGAGAGACACAGCGAGAGAGGGAACACAAGCAGGGGGCGTGGGAGAGGGAGAAGCAGGCTTCCCGCCTGGCAGGGAGCCCGATGCGGGGCTCGATCCCAGGACCCTGGGATCATGACCTGAGCCGAAGGCAGACATTTAACGACTGAGCCACGCAGGCGCCCCATGAATGAACTTAATTTTTTTAAATGGTATAAATTAGGGGCTGGCAAATTAAGGCTTGTGGGCCAAATCTCTCCTGCTGCCTGTTTTTATACAGCTTGAAAGCTAAGATGGTTTTTATTTTTTACAACAGTTACATACTAAGTGGTTATATAAGTACCTTCTGCTTTGGGGCACCTGGATGGCTCAGTCAGTTAAGCATCTGCCTTTGGCTTAAGTCATGATCCCAGCATCCTGGGATCGATCCCAGATTGGGCTCCCAGCTCAGTGGGGAGTCTGCTTCTCCCTCTCCCTCTGCCTCTCCTCCTGTTTGTGCTGTCTCTGTCTCTTTCTCTCTCTAATGAATAAATAAAATCTTAAAAAAAAAAAAGTACCTATATAATATTCTCGGTGTTGTCTCTTGGCTTACAGAATCTAAGATATTTACTGTGTGGCCCTTTTAGAAAAAGTTTGCCAAACTTTGGTCTTAAACATTTTCTCTATCTGTTCCTCTATACCATCCATTTAACAAGTGTTTATTCAATGCCTTACCTTATGCAAGGTACTTGGCTGAGATTAAAAACTTGAATTAGGCAGGGAATTTTCTTTAAAGGAGTTCATAATTTATCAGTGAAGCTAGGACATAAAAACAAGTAGCAATAACACAGAGTTGAATAAAAGAGGAATCTGAAAAGAGAGGTAATGGGTTAAGAACCGTCATATTTCAGAAAAGAATCGCTGACATGGAGCTGGGGAAATTCGGGGAATCTCACTGGAGGATGTGGGATTGGACCTGGGCTAGGGAAAATGGGTAGGATTTGAATATACACAGGTAAGTACATTCTAGGAGGGAAACGTCATTAAAACTCAGCCCTAGTTGCAATTCATAAAATGTGCTACAAGCTCACTCTTTGAGTCTGAATCTTAACCTCAGAAGGGCAACTAATTGATGGTTTGGTGTTTGGAAAAAACATTATTTTCCTTTGATACAAATTTTCCCCTTGCCGCCTTCTTTTTTTTTTTTTCCCCCCTCTAGTCAATATTTAGCCTGAGTTTCCTTGTTGAAATTCTAAGGGGTTAAGTAACAGGTTTTGAGGAGCTGGTGTCCTAGACAGTTTTTCAGATTTGGGATACCAGTATGTTACAGAGGGGGACAGTATTCTGTGCTATCATCTCAGATTAGAAGAGTTTTGGCCAAATGACTCCCCACATCACTCTCTGTGTATGTGTTCAGCAGGGGGAACTCTGCCAAGTTTTTTTCCTATAACTGCACTCTTTCTCTTCATGGGGATCCATGGCCAGCAGCGTCTCTTTTTCTGCAGCTTTGCCGGCCTAGTATCTCTGCTGATGGTGAGGGAGGGAGGAAAATTGGATTCAACATTTATGATGTTTAGAAATTGCTTTCTCTCGTGTAAATAAGCCTCTTTAATGGTAGGACCAAAGAAATTGATCTGAGCAAAAAGAGAATCTTTATTTCCCTAATAGAGATCTGAATACACAATGAGGAACTGAAATAAATACTGCCATTCATCCTAAATGAAATGAACATAACCTGAAAATAATTTTCTTACAGATCAAAGTTTTTAAAGCAGAGTTGGAATATAAAAAGATTATTCAAAGGACTGAAATTCATGATATTGAGCTTTCCTATGAAATAATCTTTTAATATGATTTGGGATGATGGCATGGTTCCTGATTGATGAGTTAGAGGTGAAAGAATAGTTTTGTGGAGGATGTGAAGGCGATCATTTTCAGAAGAAGGGCTGTTTGATAATACTACCTTTTCTTTGAGGTAAAAGTATTTGTTGTTATTGAAGACTAGTCATCCTTGAATTTGTATGCTGATTAACGAAGTCCCTGAAAGTAAACTCTATTCAAGGACTCTGAAACTCTATTCAGCAGTACTTACTAGTCACAATAATGGAATAATTTTCATAATGAGTTGAATGCATTTCTATTTGACAGTCAGAATAGTGTTTCTCCAGGTCACAAGTACACTGCTTTCATAACACTTTTAAATTTCTTCCATGGCCTTTGTAGTTAAGTTTGGATAATTCTATGTTGTTTTTATTTAAATTTTATTACAATCTCATATAATGGCCAGACTGGCTTATCCAACACAAAGATAGTGAGAATTGAGATGGAAATTATATTAAAGAATGACAGAGGCACTGGACTTGAATCAGATCAAATTGAATATTTGGGGGGAAACTTCTTACCTTTATTTGGCAACAGTAAAAATTCCTTACATTTGTATACCACTTAAAAATTTTTTTCAGTGTTTGTCATAATCCTTTAGTCTACTCTTGGTTGCAAATGGCAGAAACTTAACAGAGCTTGATCTCAAAAAGAGAATGTATTGCCTCACACTGCTGAAAAGTTTAGAGGTATCAGTCTTCAGGATTAGCTTGTTATGTGTTTTCAACTATATAATTAGGGTTTTGTTTCTGTCCATACCTTGGCTCTGATTTCCTCTGTGTCTGAGTCTCATTCTACCAGGTGGCGAGGTGCCCACTGATAATTCTAGGCTCACATGGTCCTTATAGCTTAATATACAAAGGGAAGAGGGACAGTTCTAAAAATCTTCCCACAGCTCTAAAAGTCTTCCCAGAGTGTGCTCTGGTTTATATCTTGAACGCGGCTGGGGAATAGGAGACTGACTGTCTAAGCCTGCAGTATATGCACACATCCAAGTTAGAGTATATAAATGTGGTTTGGGAGCAGGAACTTCCAGATTGATTCATTAAAAGTCAATTAGCTGAAAGAGTAATGAGCAATTTATTGAATTCATTTTCTTTTAAGAATTTACTTTTTAACCAGATTTTATGTTGCATTTGTAATGACACTTTTAAAGGATATTCACTTTATCTTTGCCTTTGATTCCTAGTCCCACAACTAGAGATGGAGGGCTGGAGAGGTGGGGAATGAGGAGCAGAAAGGAGAGACAATGGCTCTATTCTGCCACTGCTTTGTCAGTAGTGTTACTTCATTGGGGATTTTATTTGACAGATCTAAGACCTGAGACCTAAATGACTTCATTTGTTAGCACTGAGGTATCCTAGGTAAGTGAAGCCTGACTCATTGGTGGATATATCCCACCGATGGCTTTCTGAGGAATTGAAGTGCCTAGTCCCAGAAAGACAGAGCACTCACAGGGGACAAATTGGGACTTGACCACCAGCACAGTATGTGAGTGCATTGTTCATCTGTCATATCTTGTATGACATGTGGACTTTTGTGATATGCCATTAAACAATTTGTATGAAATAAGAACAAACGTATTTTAGCAAGCATTTTCTAAAGGTCTTTGAAGATAGGGGTCAAAAAAGGAATTGTCATGATTTCCTGTACCTTCAGCCTTGAGCTCTGTCCATATGCAAACACACTTTAAAGGTTTCAGGCTTTTAGAACGAAGAGAAAGATACAGTTTTGAGAGAGGAGGATAACATTATAGGGTACTTTGTACTCATAGTAAAGAATCTGCTGGGGGGTAATGTAAAGAGCATTTAATTAGGGTCAAAACATCAGGATTTAAGTCCTATTTTGCCCTGTTCTACCCTTTTGATTTTTGTTATATTCTAACTTCTCACCTTTGGTTTCCCCAGTGATACAGCAGATTAATAAAGATCTTTTCAAAATGGTTACCCATAATAGCATTATGAGTGTTACAATCACTGGAAAAGATAAGATGAAGCGATTGATTTACTATTCAGAAGAAATGAGTATAATTTTCTCAATATTTCCAGTGTTCTTGTCAATGACTTGGAATAAAAGGACTTACTTTTTCTCCCCTACAAGGACATTTCAAATAAAATACATTTTAGAAGGGTAGGTGAATATCTCTTTGTCATTGGTTATTTAGTAGTGATAGTGGGACTTACAGCTGACTGTTTTCAAAAGCTACTCCTTTATACTGTGGAGTGCTTTAAGCCTGCATTATACCAAATAACCATCACTATCTCTTGCAGAAATAGCAGTGCAGTACATAGTCGCAGTTTGAAATACCAGTGGCTATCAGTTAAAACACCTGGGATGTCTTGAAACATTGCTGTGTGGGGGCAAAAACCCGTTTTGATCGTGAAATTACACCTTGAGGAACTATTCTTTATTATAGCTATTTCTTAAAGCCAAATTACACTTTGTGGTTGCACACTGGGTCAAAAAATTCCATTATCAATGTGATTCTAATGTGTAATACTCTAGGGTTTATTTTTCCTGAGTTTTCAAAATTATATTTCTATGCTTAGCATCCGTTCTTTCCTCTGCGCTCTGGGGCATCACACTTTGTCTGTATTTCACAGATTCTCTTTGTGGAAGTGCAGTGATTAATGAGAACAATAACCAATTAAGAACTCATTTATTACACTCTACTAAACCAGTGATCTATTGACACTCACAAGATATGAACATAAAGTACAGTTTAGTGTTTAAAATAGTACAGTGAATTAAATTTATCATGGAATGTTAGCTCATTGGAGGAGTTGACAAAGATGATTATTTTTGTGCAACACAAGAAGTGTCTTATATGAACTTCAGCTAAAGAAAAATATGAAGTGAAAAAAAGTGGAATGCCAACAACTTAATATAAGAAACTACAGTATAGAACCATTATTCTGCCTCACAAAACTGGAAAACAGGAGAGAAGGAAAACATATTACATGTACATTGGTGGAAGACAGTAACATCATTCATTCAGTTAATATTTGTGACACATCTGCTATGTGCACTGTACTAAGTGCTAACAATCCAAAAAGATCAAGACACTGAGGAGATTTTTAAAAAAGATCTCCATTTTCTCTTTTGATTACTGAAGAGTAGTCTGCTTTGCTTTTACAAGCATACTGTTTTAGCTAAATCAGACCCAGTGCTATTGGCTCAAGCATTACCGTCCATCCTCCCTTGTTAAAAAAAAGCCACTCTGATGAGTGTTTTTGTACTTGTATTTTCTCTTAGTGATAAATGTCTTGGATGTCTCCAAATACTTGCTATCAAAAGTCATGCTGTGATGAACATCCTGTCTGAATTTCTCTGTGGTTTGTATTCAGGATTGGTCATAGTGCACAATTTTATGTTTTCCAGACGTCTGCTCCAGTTTACATTTCCACAAGCAATGGGTGTTAACATTTCCTTATATCCTTGCTAGCACTTGCTATTGTTCACATTCCAATTTTTCCATTTTGATGACTGTATAATAGTATTTCACATTAGTTTTTATTGGCTCTCTCTCTGATCCTTAGAGAGGTTGAACATCTCTTCATATTCTTTTTTTTTTTTTTTTTAAGATTTTATTTATTTGACAGAGAGAGACACAGCGAGAGAGGGAACACAAGCAGGGGGAGTGGGAGAGGGAGAAGAAGGCTTCCTGCTGAGCAGGGAGCCTGATGTGGGGCTCGAACCCAGGACCCTGGGATCATGACCTGAGCTGAAAGCAGACGCTTAATGACTGAGTCACCCAGGTGCCCCTCTTCATATTCTAATTAGTCATTTGGGCCCATTGGTGAATTTCCTTTGACAACTCTTAGACCATTTTTCTATTGTGTTTAATATTTTTTTGTTTTTAAAATAATTTAAAATATTTTATTGTATACTATAGCAATTAATCCTTTGTCAGGCTTAGGTGTTTCAGCTATTTTCTTCTAGTCTGGAACCATTCTGCCAACTTGTTCAAATGAAGTCTTTAACTTTTAGGTAGAATATATATCCATTAATTTTTCTTATGATTTGTGCAGTAGAGGCCTTCTTTATATATATAAAAATTCATCCTTACTCTTCTACATGGCTTTTTATATTTAATTTTTAGGTCTTTTATCAATTTGGAGTTCATCTACATATATCGTATAGGAAGGTATCCAAATATATTTTTCTCCATGTAATAAGCCAGTGTTCTCAGTACTATTTACTAAATTATTAGTCCATTTCCCATTGATTAGTGATCCCATTACATTCATATGCTAACTTTGAATTTATACTGGGTGTTTCTAGGCTTGCTATTGCATCTCATTGGTCTCCTCATCTGGTTTCATGGTTTTAAAGCATGTCTTAACATTTTGGACATCATTTGAGAGTAGGTATAGAATGAATATGAGATAAGGTTATTATACCAACATTATATTTCTTGGTTATGAAACGGGCCAAATTTCTTGATTTTGGTGGTTATATAAAGCGAATGTCCATCATATGTCAGCAACTTATTTTTATATGGTGCAGCAGGGGGTGGGAGAGGGAGGATTTGTGAAATGCCTATGTAGAAAGAGCAAATTAGAGCAACTCGGACAAAATATTAACAGTTGGTGAACTGAGATAAAGAGAGCACATGGCTTCTTTGTTCCATCATTCTCTATTGTAAGCATGAAACTTGTCAAAATAAAAATTTTAGTAACAACAAAAAAATAAAGTATGTGTTAAGATCTGGAAAGGTAAATACTGCAGATCTGTTCTTTTAAAAAATTTCATAGCTAGTCACAGATCTTTATTATTCTATGTGAATTTATGATTCACTATGTCATATTCCAAATTATTCTTTCTGGGATTTTAATATGAATTTTATTGAATATATACATAAATTTGGGAGAAAATTGACATCTTTAAAATGGTTTGTCATCATGGATAGAGCTAGAGAGTAGTATGCTAAGTGCAATAAGTCAGTCAGAAAAAGACAAATACCATATGATTTCACTCATATGTGGAACTTAAACAAAACAAATAAGCAAAAAGGAAAAAAATGAACTTAGATTTTAAATGCAGTATAATCACTTTATTAATTTTAACAGTTTGATAGTTTGTTGATTTTCTTTTAGTTGTTATATGCTAAGACAAATACATTTGTCTTTTAAATTCCTACATGTATTTTATTTTAAAAAAGTAATTATTTACCAGGATATCCTGTATTATATTGAATAATAAATAGCAGTAAAAGTGGGTATCCTTGCCTTTTTCCAGAATTTGAAGTGTGTACAGCTAAAATTTTCTCTAATTACTTTGGTGTGTATTTGTTTTATCATGTTTAAGGAGTTTTATTTTATTCTCAATACTTAGTAGTATGTTTTAAAATAATACATTTCTATTGAAGCTTATCAACTAATTTTGGGGACTACTGTGTGAACCACTCTGGAACAACTTGTTAGGACTTTTGGGTGTAAATCATGCTGGGTTCTGCAGTCAGACAACAAAGGCAATGTCTTTATGAGTTTGGCCACTTAATTAAGATTAATAGAGATTGTTCATCTAATCTCTTACCCACTTTTGTTCTCAAGCATGCTTGTTTAAAGACCCTATGTTTTGACATGTTTGTATAGCTGGGTCATTGTGGATCAGTAAGGCTAACATAAAAATTTAATACTAAATGTTAATTCCTCTTGGTACAAAGCTATTCATAATTGGGACTGATATAAAATAATTTTAATACTGCTATCAATTTCTTTCTTATATTTTGGCAGAAAATGTGACATTTTTAAGTGGAGTTTGGATCTGGTATAAAGAAAAGCCAAATGTGAAGAATATAAACTATACAAGTTTGAGTTATAGGAAAACAAGCTCATTTTAAAATTACATTATCCTGTTGCTGTTTTAGTTTGATTTACTATGGTTTTACAATTACAAATGATTTATCAGTTGTAATCATTGCTCAGGAGACTGTTGTGAGTTAATAGAATTATTTCATAATTCAAGTTTTTTATTTGAAAAAGAGGGAAAGAAACACAGGAATTCTGTGGAAAATTTCATTTGTAATCTAGAACCAATTAATAGTTTTGGGGATGACCATAAAGACTGCAAAATCATAACAAGGATTTAAAAATTTAAAACATGCTAGGTACTAGAGACTCCGAAATAATGATGTGTATCTCAGAAAAAGAGAATCTTTTTTTTTTTTTTCCACTCAAGGTCATTGACTCTCTGATATCTGAAGCATGAAAAACAGAAGTTCTTTGTGAAAACTCTGATGGCACTTTTTTTAAACCATAAAAATCGAATTTGTGATTCTGGAACCAACTATAAATAACTTCCTTGGGGAATTCAGGATCACTTGTGGGAAATATTTTGTTCAATGGCTTTCTTCGTATTTTTTTTCTCTAAGTGAAGCTACACTTCAAAAAATTTCTGAGTTTTTCTTCTTTTTTTTCCTTTTCTATTTGGCATTGTTATGTTAAACTCAGGAGCAGTTCAGATGTGAGAAATGGAAAATACTGGAGTTAAAAAATAGGACCTGGGTTCTTCTCTCTTTCTCTTTTGTATGATTGACATGGCTCAATTGTCTGGTACTCAACAAAATTAAGGGGTTTGTACCTTACTCTCCAGTATCTGCTTCTCCTTATCACAATCTGCCAGGATAAAAGTACAAGTCATATATGAATGATAAGGTAGGGATAAGAATATCATAAATATTGTACTAACTTCTTAAATTTCTTGCTTACTTTTATATTTCCCATTTGGTTTGAGTTGATTATTTAGCCAGAAGAAGTAGTGGTAAATATCAAAATTAATCATAAAGGAACATAGGAAATACTGTAAGCAAAGTAAGAGTGTCAAGAGTCTGAACTGTGAGACTGTAATACGGTTTTATCAACTTTGCAGTGCTTTTCATATTTTTAGATGTAGTAGAAATGACGATTATTTTCATTCCCAAATCACCAGTCTAATTCAAGTAAGAGGGTGTTGCTTTAACAGGAACGGAGACTCAGTCTAAGATGGGCAGTTTTGGTAAGTTAAGACTTTCTCAGCAAGGGTGGTGGTGGAGCTTTGCTCCAAGGCTCCCTACCCCCAACCCCACCCCACCGGCCGGTGGCGCTCAGCCTTTCTCTGTCGCTACTGCTCTTTCAACTAAACCCTGCTACCTCTACTATGGTTCTCCTAAGCATCCTCCACCCACTCCTGTTTCCTTCTTCCTGCCTTAGTCTGGCTTCATGTCTTCTCCTTTGCCCCATGGCTTCTACGTGAGCATTCTTGTCCTTTCACGTCCCACGCTGACACCAACTCTCACCATGTCTCCACTTTCCAGGTTAAGATTTTAATGGACTCCGTTAAGCTTTTCACAACAGGCCAACTTAGGGGCCACTGAGCAGCCAACAGATGGTCTCACCTTGGGTCAGACACCACCCGTTTTCCCCTTAGGTGCGGCACAAGGGAGACAGAGGAGGTGGGTTATGTGATGCAGAATATGGCATCCCCCGCAGGAGGAAAAGCACTAGCATACTGCATCAGCAGGATTTCCTTAGAAGGGGTGGTATGCCTGATGATTGATGTATATAGTGTAGCAGCAAACAGATTCTCATGATTCATAAGGCGCAGAGCCATCATTCTGTATGTTACGAGAGGCAGTATTCCCGGGAGACTCCCACAGAGCAATCTAAACATCCCAAGAGCTTTGCTGCTGGAATATGATACCTAAAGAAAGCAAACGCTTTCATGCGACCTATAGCTGTTAACAGTTGGTGGAAAAGTTCTCCTATAGTGATCTGCACTGAGGGGGTGGTTTTATTGTATTTTGAGTTTATCTATTTTGGGAGACTGCAAGAGAATATTGATGAATTGTACTACATAGGCAAAGAAAGAGAAACCTTGCAACTTTTTCTGTGCTCCTTGTTTATCATATGCTGTGTGATTTTCTTTCTCATCAGTAGGCATTTCAAGACTGATCTGTGATAATTAAATGTAGATTAAAATGTGACAAGATTTAATATAGACCTCTGTGCTTCCAAGGAAACTACAATTAGTGAAGCTTATATTCCAGACTCTAAAAAAAGTTGCAGAATGCCATTTTTTTCTCATCAATTAGCTCTTGGCTTTGGATTTATTCATGGTTGTAGAAGTAAAGAGAATTTTTCTCAGTCCAATAGAAATGTTAGCATGTTTATGCACAGAATAAATAATAAAAATTGTTGAAAAATATTTGTTTCTATCAAAGTTATGCTATCACGATGTTAAAATTTAAATCATTTTCATTCATATAGCTGACATGGAGTTATACAAAATGTAGAAATCATCAGATGAGTCAGTTTGGGATGTTATAAATATCTGGAAGATTTTCAAAATTATTTATGATGGGGTGCCTTGGTGGCTCAGTTGGTTGAGCATCTGATTGCTGGTTTTGGCTCAGTTCATGATCTTATGGATCATGGGATTGAGCCAGGCCTCAGGCTCCCCATTCAGCCGGGAGTCTGCTTGAGGATTCTCTTCCTCTGCTCCTCCCCCCACTTGTGTTCTCTCTCTCTCTCAAATAAATAAATAAATCTTTAAAAAGTTATTCAGGATAATGTAGGTGATAATCAATACCAAATTTTTGGTTCACTAAACTTTAGTCATCTTTAAAAATAATGTGCTTTTCAATGGTTCATTTGTTTAATCTACTGAAAGAATTTGATATGAAATCTTCTGAAGTATTTCTTTTTTTTAAAATAAGCTTTCTGTACTCTCCATGAAAAAGAAATAAAATAAAAATCAGCAATAAATCAGTAATAAATCCAAACCCTCTTTACTAGCCATGAACTAGAAATTACATTTACCAAAAATAAATCAGTAATAAAATGGGAAGCTAGTTTTCCAGCTTGTCTGTTCGCCAAATTCATCATAAGTTTGCGTAAACATTATGCCAATTAACATTTAAAGTTTTGAAACTTTACCTAGACAGTGTTGTAACATATTTAATACTCTCTAACTTGCTTCTTTCACTGAACATTAGTTTTTTGAGATGTATTTATGCAATGTAGTTATAGATAGCTATAATTCATTCATTTTTACTGTTGTATAGTATAATATACAATTCCACAATTTATCTGATTTGAAATTGCTTTCAATCTTTTGCTACAATAAACATTTTTGTATTTTTTCTTGTGCATATGTGAAAGAATTTCTCTAGGAATTCCCCTAGAATTCTCTAGTTTCTTGTATATTCTTGGGAGGAGGAGTTGCTGGACGGTAGGCTAAGTATATTTTAGTCACCTAGATATTGGCAGATTTCACTGATTTGTACTCCCACAGGTACTATAATAAGAATTCCTGTTTTCTCACATTTATTAAAACTTGAACTCTGTTTTACAAATTTGATTGATATTAAAGGTCAATTTCTTTTCATTTTTATTTCTCTAGAAATTAGAACAAGGAACATTTCCTATGCTTGTTAACCATCTGGATCTCTTAGTCCTTTGTTATTTATATCCTTTGCTATTTTAATATTTTATTATGATTGTGTCAGTTTAAATTGATCTGTAGAGTTCTTTCTGGATTCTGAATAGTAATACTGTGTCATATATAATATGTATTATAATATAATTTAATATCTATATATTATATAATCTACAATATGCATGTTATATAATTTTTATGTATTTACATATGTAATATCTTCTCCCAGACTAGTTTGCATTATCACTCAAAAGACAAGTCTTTTATTTGGCAGAAACATTTAATTTTAAATTAGTGAAGTATATCCATCTTTTATCACAGTTTGTGCTTATGAATCTTGTTTAGGAAATTATCCCTAACAATGAAAAATATTAAAACATTAAAAATATCACCTATTTTATTTCCAAAAGTATGAAGTTTACTTTTCATAATTAGTTCTTCAGCCCATTTGGAGAATTTTTTTCATGTGGTGTAAGTAGGATCTAATTTTATTTTTATTCATATGGAGAGGATATTTCCCCAGTGTCATTTGCTGAATATTCCATCACTTACCTAGTGTTTTGAAATGCTTCCTCAGATACCTCAAAGTAGAGGGGGACCTGTTTCTGAGTTCTCTTTTCTGTCCGTTGGTCTACTTATCTTTCTCTACATGAATACCACACTGTTTTAATTATTCTACCTTTATAATGTAGGAGTAGGCACTCATCTTGATCTTCAAAAATATTTTGGCTATTCTTGGCCCTGTGTTTTTCCATTTAACTTTTAGAGCCCGCTTGTCAAGGTCCATGAAAACCTTTGCTATTGGATGTGAGATATCTGCCCATTTACTTAGGTCGGTTTTATTTCTCTCACAAAGTTTTAAAATATATCCACAGAGAAGCTTGAGACTGGAGGAAAAAGGCATGAGGTGAGGGATAGAGGTACTGTGTGAAGCTAGTCAGACCCTATGAAGAACTTGCTGTGGTGGTGACTGGAATGAAGAGACAGGTGGAACCAAGAGGATCTGTAGGAATGCATAAGAGCAAATAAAAACAGAAACAGAAACAAAAACCTTGGTTTTTGTGAAGTGAGTAAATTTTCTTAGTAGCATATTACCATCAATTAAAGATGAAATATAACTACTTTTTACTTTGGATACTTCAGACAAAATTCCTAATGGAAAATATATACAGTGCATTATTTTGCATTGGGAAACGTGACAAAGACAAATCATTTGAAAGCATGTGATAGAATGAGAGTACCAGGCCAGGTAAACATATTATATGTTTGGAAAACTTAGTCCTTTTATTCCAGAATCAGATTAGAGAAGACAGAGTTGAAGGAATTTAGTGACTGGATTCTTCTTTTTATTTTTTATTTTTTTATTTTTAGAGAGAGAGCGGGTGCGCAGTAGAGAGGCGCAGAGGGAGAGGGAGAGAGAGAATCTTAAGCAGCCTCCCTGCCCAGCACAGAGCTGGATGGGGGCTCGATCTCACAACCCTGAGATCATGAGCTGAGCAGAAATCAAGAGTTGGTCGGTTAACCGACAAAGCCATCCACGTGCCTCTATATATATCATTTCTGATTGAATACAAATGCATACCAATAGCAACTACAAGTTACACATTTGTGAATATCACTGGCTTATCAAGTATCAACAAATTAAATGTTCAGAGGCTGCAAATGAAGCAAGTATTTAAGGATTCTTGAACTGAACATTTTAAGTTCCCATCAATCTTTATACTATGATTTGGGGGTAGAGATGGCAGATATTGAAACAGGAAAGAATAATGCAGGCAAACAGTTAAAATTTGTAGCTTTGCATAATGTTTACCTCGTTGAAATAAATCTGATATTTGATATCATATATAAACATCACTGAGATGCCTTAGTGATTAACGAAATTTCCCAGTTTTTGTTTGGAGGTTTTGGCAGTGATGCATCTTGTACATAGTGTTGGAGGAGGTAATTGAGAGGATATGATTGCTGGTTGACCAGTGAGCTGGACCTGGGCAATCAGAACCTCCTTACCCCTTCCCGCATGCTTAGAATATACATTCTGTCCATTGTTGCCACGGTGGGAACCATTTTCAAGGACACAGCCTTGAGAGAGCAATGTGTTCTTCAGACCATCTGGATGGTGTATGTGACTAAACCCCAGAGACATCTATATAAACCTTTAAGATTCTGGTGGGTGGGTGCTAAGGTCTATTCGTCTTGCGGCCGCCCAAGACAAGCCTCATAATTCCCTTGTTTATTAAACCTGCCACCTACCAATCTGGAGTATCCTGCCTCTTTTTTCCATCTTTTCTTGACCTTCATGTAAGAGGGCCAGTTTGCAAACCCACACATAGTGGGGCCCTAATCAATGTTTTTGGATGAAATAAAAAAAAATGAAATAGGTTTAACCTGTGCATTGGTTATTGATCAGGTAGATGAGGGATGTATAAATTTCTTCCTCTGCAGGCATTAAAACTGAGATAGATTATTTAGTAATCTTAGGTGATTTAGTGGTAGGACCAAACTAAAGGAAGAAAATGACCAGATGAATGTCTCTGGTCCCTTCTCTTCCCATGCTCTGAACAGCATCTACTAAACTGTAATATTCAATTATAGTTAGAACCAAGTTTCACTTGAATATTTCCAGTAAGGAAATCTAACACTTTTTATTCTAGTGTCTTCCCTAAATTTAATAAATGTGTGATGTGATTGCTTTTTTTAAAAAAAAAAAATTCTTTTTATACTAGTGGGCTGTTCAACCTGATCCCACAATGACATTTCTGGGATATTTTCCAATCTTTTCTTCCTCTTAAAATAGACTGAGACCTTATGTTCCATCTTGGAAAGTATTACATTTATCTGCTATTTGGTATCTGAACTATGCATTTTCAGTGCTGCTGAAAGGCAATTCTCTGAAAGACATACAGTTGTTTTCCAAGTTTTATCTGGCTTGAATTCTACATAAGCTTGCAAGTTTGTGTTTCTAATGTTCTGTTACTCTGTGTAAAGAAATACAACTTCTTACAGGAGTGATGGAAAGGAATAGACAAGATATAGTTAGCAAATATCCTTTGGGAAAATTCCCAAGGAAATCTCAGGAAATCCTTCCTTTTTCACATAAATATCCTAAAAATAAGAAAGGTCTGGTAATTTCTGGGGCTTCAAAGTAAATATCTTCATAGACAAAGGAAAATGTGAGAGCATTGCTACTGTAATATCAAGAGATGATTTAAACAGCTGCCAGAGCCTCCAATGAAACAAATTTATGAATCATATTGACCTTTATCATGAAAAATATTGTCAAACTAATATTTCAAACTCTGTAAAATATATGTATTCATAAGGTGTGATCAAAAATTCAAATTAAGGGAGGATTTTTCTTTCCAGAAGTGAAGCAATTATGGTGTATATATAAAAATAAATATGAGTTTTTAAAAATTCTCCACATTATAAAAACAGATAATTTTCCCAAAGTGAATGTGCATTTTGTCTAGGCTACAAGTGTTCCTCAAAATGAACATTAAAGACTACCTGTATTAATGATATCTGGAATGGTGGTGAAAAATGCATATTATTTGGTTTCATTCAGACCTAAAGAATCAGATGCTCTGGGTTAAGGCCTAAAAACTTGAATGATTAACATTTATCTGAGGTGATTCTGATATACATTAAAGTATGAGAACCTGTGGGCACCATGGTGGAATTTCAAATAACCCAGAAAACAAATAAATACAAAACCCCACTGGAAATCCAAAAACCCATTTTTTGGTTCTGATTTAAATGAAAGCAGTTTTATCAAATTGCATTTTCATATTAGTTTACCAATTACATATTAAAATCCTTATGTTATTAATAAATGGCATTTTTTTTCATTGCGGAAAGACTGTCTTCTAGGTAAAAATAAATCTCAATGAAATTGGTTTGATACTTTATATTTTTATAGGTCCTAGGACTGATTTGAAAAAATACATAATCTGACTCAGTAATATAGACCCTGAACAATTTTCAATGCTCAATGTGCCTAAAAGGATTTAGGAAATATTATTCCTAATGTTAAAACATTTTTCTTTCAGTTTATTGAGATATAATTGACATATAGTGCGGTATGTTTAAGGTGTATAGCATAATGACTTGACTTACGTATATAGTGAAATGATTACCACAGTGGGTTTAGTTAATATCCATTAGTTAATAAGTATATTAGATACCCATCATCGCATATGAATACAGAAAGAAAAAAATGTTTTATTCCTTGTGATGAGAACTTTTATGATTTATTCTCTTACTAATTTTCTTTCTTTTTTATTTTTAAAGATTTATTTATTTTAGAGAGAGAGAACGAGCACGAGCGGGAAGGGTAAAGGGAGAAGGAGAGAAAATCTTAAGCAGACTACAGTGAATATGGAGCCTGCCCTGGGGCTCCATCTCATGACCCTGAGATCATGATCTGAGCTGAGGGAAGACACTTAACTGATTGAGCCACCCAGGGGCCCCTCACAACTTTCAGACATACCATACAGCAGTGTTAACTGTAGTCATCATGTTGTACATTACCTCCCTAGTATTTACTTATCTATTTTTTCTTCCAAATTTTAATTTAAATTCTAGTTAGTTAACATATAGTGTAATATTAGGTTCAGGAATAGAATTTAGTAATTCATCACTTACCTATAACACTCAGCCTCATCACAGCAAGTGCCCTCCTTAATGCCCATCACCCATTTAGCACATCCTCCACCCCCTTCCCTCCACAACCCTCTGCTCTCTATCCTTAAATGTCTCTTATGGTTTGCCTCCCCCTTTCTCCTTCTCTCTCTTTTTTTTTCCTTTCCCAGATGTTCATCTGTTTTGTTTCCTAAATTCCACATATGGGTGAAATCATATGGTATTTGTCTTTCTGTGAGTGACTTATTTCATGTAGCATAATACACTCTAGCTCTATCCACGTTGCTGCAAATGGCAAGATTTCATTCTTTTGATGGCTGAGTAATATTCCATTGTTTATATATACCTCATCTTCTTTCTCCATTCATCAGTCTATGGACACTTGGGCTCTTTCCATAGTTTGTCTATTATTGATAATGCTGCTATAAACATTGGGTACCCCTGCAAATCTGTATTTTTGTATCCTTTGGATAAATACCTAGTAGTGCAATTTCTGGGTTGTAGGGTATTTCTGTTTTTATTTTTTTATTTTTATTTAATAAATAAATAAAAAATAAATAAATAAATTTATTTATTTGACAGAGAGAGACACAGCGAGAGAGGGAACATAAGCAGAGGGAGTGGGAGAGGGAGAAGCAGGCTTCCTGCAGAGCAGGGAGCCCAATGTGGGACTTGATCCTAGGACTCTGGGATCCTGACTTGAGCCAAAGGCAGATGCTTAACAACTGAGCCACCCAGGCGCCCCGGTAGTTCTGTTTTTAACTTTTTGAGTAACCTCCATTCTGTTCACCAGAGTGGCTGCACCACTTTGCATTCCCACCAACAGTGTAAGAGGGTTCCGCTTTCTCTGCATCCTCATCAACATCCATTGTTTCTTGGGTTGTTAAATTTAGCCATTCTGACAGGTGTGGGGTAGTATCTCACTGTGGTTTTGATTTGTATTTCCCTGATGATGAGGATGTTGAGAATCTTTTTTAAAAAAAGATTTTATTTATTTGTTTAGTAGAGAGAGAGAGTAAGAGAGAGTATGAGAGAGAGAGAGAGCACAAGCAGTGGGGAGGGTTAGAGGGAGAAGCCGGCTCCTGTCTGAGCAGGGAACCCCATGTGGGGCACTGATCCCAGGGATCCCTGGGATCATGACCTGAGCCAAAGGCAGATGCGTAATGACTGAGCCCCCCAGGCACCCCCCAGCACTATGTTAAATAGTAATGGTGAGAGTGAACATCCCTGTCTTATTCCTGACCATGGAGGAAAAGCTCTCAGTTTTTCCCCAGAGGATGATACTAGCTGTGGGTCTTTCATATATAGTTTTTATGATGTTGAGGTATGTTCCCTCTAACTCTATTTTGTTGAGGACTTTTATCAAGAATTAGTGCTGTATTCCGCCAAATGGTTTCCTTGCATCTATTGAGGGGATCATATGGTTCTTACTCTTTCTTTTATTAATGTAGTGTATCATGTTGATTGATTTGCAAATATTGAACCACCTCTGCAGCCCAGGAATAAATCTGACTTGGTTGTGGTGAATAATTCTTTTAATATACTGTTGGATTTGATTTGCTAGTATCTTATTGAGAATTTTTGCATCCATATTCATCAGGGATATTCACCTGTAATTCTACTTTTTAGTGGGGTCCTTTTCTGGTTTTGGAATTAAGGTAATGCTGACCTTGTAGAATGAGTTTGGAAGTTTTCCTTCCACTTCTATTTTTTGGAACAGTTTGAGAAGAATAGGTATTAACTTTTCTTTAAGTGTTTGGTAGAATTCCCGTGGGAAACCATCTGGCCCTGGACTTTTGTTTTTTGGGAGATCTTTGATTACTGATTCAGTGTCTTTGCTGGTTATGGGTCTGTTCAAATTTTCTATTTCTTCCTGTTTCAATTTTGGTAGTGGTATGTTTCAAGGAATTTGTCCATTTCTTCCAGATTGCCCAGTTTCTCAGCATATATTTTTTTGTAATATTCTCTTCTAATTGTTTGTATTTCTCTGGTGTGGGTTGTGATCTCTCCTCTTTCATTCATGATCTTATTTACTTGGGTTCTTTCTCTTTTCTTTTTGATAAGTCTGACCAGGGGATTATCAATTTTTTTTTAATTATTTCAAAGAACAAGCTCTGAGTTTCATTGATTTATTCTACTGCTTTTTGTTTCTATATCGTTTATTTCTGTTCTAATCTTTATTATTTACCTTCTTCTGCTGACTTTATGCTTTATTTGCTGTTCCTTTTCTAGCTCCTTAAGGTTAAGTTGTGTATTTGAGACTTTTCTTGCTTCTTAAGTTAGGTTTGTATTGCTATATACTTCTCTCTTAGAACTGCCTTTGCTGCATCCCAAAGGTTCTAGACCTTGTGCTTTCATTTTCATTTGCTTCCATGTATTTTTTTTTTATTTCTTCTTTAATTTCCTGGTTAACCCATTCATTCTTTAGTAGGATGTTCTTTGACATCCATGTGTTTGTGGTCTTTCCAAATTTTTTCTTGTGGTTGACTTCAAGTTTCATAGTGGTGTAGTCTGAAAATATGCATGGTATCATCTCATCTTTTTGTACTTGCTGAGGGCTGATTTTGACCCAGTGTGTGATCTATTCTGGAGAATGTTCTATGCACACTGGAAAAGAATGTGTATTCTGTTGCTTTAGGATGAAATGTTCTGAATCTATCTGTTAAGTCCATCTGGTCCAGTGTGTCATTCAAAGCCATTATTTCCTTGTTGATTTCCTGCTTAGGTGATCTATCCATTGCCCTGAGTGGGGTGTTGAAGTCCCCTACTCTTATGGTATTATTGTCAATGAGTTTCTTTATGTTTGTTATTAATTATTTTATATATCCATGTGCTCCAAGTTGGGGGCATAAATACTTACAATTGTTAGATCTTCTTGATTGATGGACCCTTTAATTATGATATAATTCCCTTCTTCATCTCTTGTTACAGTCTTTGTTTTAAATTCTAGTTTGATATAAACATGGCTATTTTGGGTTTCTTTTGAGGTCCATTAGCATGATATATGGTTCTTCATGCTGTCACTTTCTATCTGCAAGTGTCTTTAGGTCCAAAATGAATCTCTTATAGGCAGTATATAGATGTTTTTTTTTTTTTTTTTAACCATTCAGATACCCTATGTCTTTTGTTGGAATATTTAGTCTATTTACCTTCAGAGTGATTATTGAAAGATATGAATTTAGTACCGTTGTGTAACCTGCAAAGTTGGTGTTTCTGGTGATGATCTCTGTTCCTTTATAGTCTTAGTTGCTTTTAGGTTTTTTCCCCCACTGAAGGAGTCCCCCTTAATAGTTCTTGCATGGCTGGTTTAGTGGTTTAGTCACGAACTCCTTTAGTTTTTATTTGGAAAACTTTATCTCTCCTCCTGTTCTGAATGACAACCTTGCTAGATAAAGTATTCTTGGCTACATATTTTTCCCATTCAGCACGTTGAATATATCATGCCACTTTACTCTGGCCTGCCAAGTTTCTGTGGACAGACATGCTACAAACCCTGATCTGTCTTCACTTGTAGGTTAAGAATTTCTTTTCCATTGCTGCTTTCAGAATTTTCTTTGTCTGTGGATTTTGTGAATTTGATTATGATATGTATTGGTGATGGGCAGCTTTTGTTGAATTTAATGGGAGTTCTCTGTGCTTCTGTATTTCACTCTCTGCTTCCATCCCCAGATTAGGGAAGTTTTCAGCTATAATTTGCTCAAATAAACTTTCTGCTCTGTTTTCTTTCTTTTCTCTTTCTGGGATTCCTATAATAGAAATGTTATAACACTTTAAGTTGTTTCTGAGTTCCCTAAGTCTATGTTGGTGATCCAATACCTTTCTTTCCCTCTTTTTTTCAGCTTTGTTATTTTCCATAATTTTATCCTCTGTATCACTAATTTATTCCTCTGCTTTGTCTCCTCATTGTCATTGCATCCATTTGGTTTTGCATCTCAGTTATAGCATTTTTTATTTCATCCTGACTAGTTTTTAGTTATTTTATCTTTGCAGTAAGGGATTATCTAGTGTCTTCAATGCTTTTCTCAAGCCCATCTAGTATCCTTATGATTATTGTTTTAAATTCTAATTCAGACATCTTTTATTTGTATCTGTATTAATCAAATCCCTGGCTGTGAATTCTTCTTGTTCTTTCTTTTAGGGTGAATTCCTCCATCTTGTCATTATTTTTGGCTCATTGTTTTTTTTTGTGTGTGTGTTTGATTGTTAGGAAAGCCTTTATTCCTGCTCCAGAAAGTAATGGCTACATTAAGAAGAAGTCCAAAAAACCAAACCAAAGCAAACCAAAACAAAACCCCCCAAATAAATAAATAAATAAATAGAAGAAAGGAAGCTAGATCTTAGGTGTATTTGGTCTGCTTATTAAAAGAAGCTAGATCCAAATATATATATATTTATAATAAAAAGAAGCTAGTCCTATTTCCCTAGAGCTGAAGCTTTGTAGCACTCTATGATCAGTAGAATTGGTGCATATGAGTGGTTTGTGATGGTCTTCTGGGGGAGGAGCCTGTTGTTCTGATTTTCAGGCAGACTTACCCTACTAGAGAGGCACCTGCAAGCGCAGGGTGGTAAGGCTTGGTGTAAGTGGTTCCAACATCTGTTTTGCTCACGGAGGTCAGTCTGCACTGATGGGTGGGGGCAAAAATGGCATCTCCCAGCTCTCCTGTCCCTGGGGTAGGGAACTCCTTTCTGCTACTCTTCAGGAAACTCTCACAGAAGAACAATCATCTCTGTTTTGTCCCTGGCTTCTGGGAGATCCTGGCCTTCACCCTGCCTGCATCTGAGCTGTCCATTTGCCAGGCGGCATAAGCACTCTTGTGTTTTATCTCAGGCACGGGGCTGGGTTTCAAAACTACAAATTTTAGAGATCTGTTGTCACAGCCCCTCAGGGATCTTTTGGAGGAGGGTCTTGCTGTGCTCTGGTGGGTGCCAGCTTGTCTGAGAAATTGGTTGCAGGATCACACAATGGTTCAGAGTTTATGATAAAGCACTGCTAAAAGCCAGCACGAAAGTTTGCTGCCCTCAGCTGGCATTCCTGTGTTACAGAATGGAACAGCTCAAAGCACCCACTATTAGGCTTTTGTCCTCAAGCCACCACTCCCAAACGCACTCCAAGCTGAGGAACTGCTTCTCCCTGTGGGATCCTCAGACCAGGCTCTCCCCTCCTGGGTCTTGGCCTTCCTTCCCCACAGGAGTACCACTAAGCCCATCAGGCACAACCCTGGGAATGGTGTGGACTTCGGAACTTCAGAATCTGCTCCACTCTTTATAAAAACTTGTGGTATTCAGCCTCTCTCCCTTACCAGTCAATGGTTTTAGGGAAAGAGTTTTTCTTGTGCAATTCCCATGCACACTTCCGCTCTTTCTCTCTCTCTCTCTCTCTTTCTCTCTTACTCCTCTCTCCATGATCAGGGCTCCATCCCCTTTGCAGCACCCACAGCTGTTGTCTCCCTCAAATTAACTCTCTGAAGCTCCTTCCTTCCACGATGTGGTGTTTTTCAGTCTGTAGTTGTGCAGTTTTACTCTCTCAGTCTTCAGATCAATTTCTTGGGTATTCAAAATGGTTTGATATTGGGCGCCTGGGTGGCTCAGATGGTTAAGCGTCTGCCTTCGGCTCAGGTCATGATCCCAGGGTCCTGGGATCGAGTCCCACATCGGGTTCCCGGCTCAGCGGGGAGCCTGCTTCTCCCTCTGACCCTCTCCCCTCTCATGCGGTTTCCCTCTCGCTCTCTAAAAAATAAATAAAATCTTTAAAAAAAAAAGGTTTGATACTTATCTAGCTGTTTTTGAGGGATGAGGCAAACCTAGGATCCCCTTCCACCTCTGCCATCTTAACTCTCCCCCCAGTATTTACTTATCTTACAGCTGAAAATTTGCATCTTTTGATCACCTTCATCAAGTTCCTCATCCCCTACCCCCTGCCTTGGATAACCACAAATCTGATCTCTTTTTCTGAGTTTTTCTTTTTTATTTCCTTTTTTTTTAAGGATTCATCATATAACTGACATCATACAGTATTTGTCTTTCTCTGACTTATTGCACTTGGCATAATGCCTTCAGGGTCCATCCATGTTGTCTCAAATGTCAGGATTTACTTTTTTTATGGCTCAATAGTATTCCACTCTATATATGTACTTGATTTTCTTTATCCATTCATCTGCTGATAGACACTTAGGTTGTTTCTATTTCTTGACCATTGTAAACAATGCTGCTTTGTACATCAGGATGCAGATATCTGCATAGTGATTTTGTTTCCTTTGGATATATATCCAGAAGTAGAATTGCTAGATCATATGGTAGATCTATTTTTAATTTTTTTTTTATTCATGAGAGACAGAGTGAGAGAGAAAGGCAGAGGGAGAAGCAGGCTCCCAAGGAGCAGGGAGCCTGATGCGGGACTCGATCCCAGGACCCTGAGATCATGACCTGAGCCGAAGGCAGACGCTTAACCATCTGAGCCACCCAGGCGCCCCTATTTTTAATTTTTTTAGGAACCTTCATAATGTTTTCCATAGTGGCTATACCATTTATAATCCTACCATAAGTGTACAAGTGCTCTCTTTTTTCCATGTCCACTCCAGCATTCGTTCTCTCTCTCTTTCTCTTTTTTAGATGATAGCCATTCTAACAGTTGTGAGGTGATATCTCATTGTGGTTTTGATTTGCATTTCCCTGATAATTATTGATCTTGAGCATATTTTCATGGGTCTGTGAGCCATTTATATATTTTCTTTGGAAAAATATCTGGTCAGGTCATTTGCACATTTTTAAATTGGATTATTTGTGGTTTTTTCCTATTAAGTTTTATGTTTTTTTCATGTATTTTGGATATTAACACCTTATCAGATTTGCAAATATTTTCTCCTATTCAATAAGTTGACTTTGCATTTTGTTGATCATTTGCTTTGCTGTGCAGAAGCTTTTAAGTTTGATGTACTCCTACTTGTTTATTTTTGATTGTGTTGCTCTGCTTTAAGTGTAATACCCAAAATATAATGGCCAGGACCCATGTCAAGGGGATTTTTTCCTACATTTCCTTCTAGGAGTTTCATGTCTTACATTTAAGTCATTAATTCATTTTGAGTTAATTTTTGTGATTGGTGTAGCATAAGGCTATAGTTTCAATCTTTTACATGGAAATATCCAATTTTCCCAGTACCATTTATTGATGACTATCTTTTCTCCAATGAGTATTCTTTGCTCTCTTGTCAAATATTAGTACATGCTTGGATTTATTTTGGGGCTCTTGATTCTGTTCCATTGGTCTATTTGTTCTTATGCCAGTACATACTGTTTTGATTACTGTAGCTTTATAATATAGCTTGAAATTAGGAAATCGATACCTCCTGCTTTGTTTTTTCTTAGGGTTGTTTTGGGGTCATTTGTGGTTCCATATTTATTTTAGGATTTTTTTTTCTACTTCTGTAAAAAATGCCACTGGATTCTTGATATGGTGATTGCATTGAATCTGTAGATAGCTTTGGGTAGTATGGACATTTTAACAATATTAATTCTTCCAATTCACAAACATGGGATTTGTATTTATTTGTGTCTCTTTTGATTTCTTTCATGTGTATATTATAGTTTTCAGTATAGAGATCTTTTACCTCTTTAGTTAAATTTATTCTTAAGTCTTTATTGTTTTTGATGCTACTGTAAATGGGTTCATTTTCTTTATTTCTTTCTCAGATAATTCATTGTTGGTATATAGAAACACTACTTTTTGTATGTTAATTTTGCATCTTGTTTATGTTAACACTTTACCTAGGAAAAAACTCTCAAGTGAATATTGACCTAAAAATAAAAGACCCTGCAGCTTAGTAAAGCTTATGAATCCTGAAAGCTATGAAAGCAGAGAAGAAACAAATAGTTAAGACTCTAATATGTATAAAGAGCTTTACATACCTAATCTCATTTAATCCTTTCTACAGCCTTATAGGTGTTACTATTCCCATGTTATCAGCAAGGGAATTCAGGTTCAGAGGGGTTATGTATATTGTAAAAACATAACACAGCTACTAAATGACTGAAGCAAGGCTCAGACACAAAACTTTGTCTTAAATAGGCTCTTAACTCTTCCCAGCAACCTGTGTCATACTGAAGGATCATTCTCCCACTTGTCACAAAAACTAATTCATATCATCTCTCTTTATAACTCTCACTGAAGATCTTGCCTCATATTTCTGTGACCCACTTGTGGCAAGCATTCTCTCAGTCATTCTCTTTTTTGGACCTCAGCACCTGTCACTCTCTCCCTCCAGTCCAGGTAACTCACATCTGGGAGTAACCCACTAGGGTGAGACAATGCTAGTCACTCTAATTTCTTCCTCTCTGTCCTGTTCCTCCAGAAAAAAAAAAAAAAAAAAAAAAAGCACTGGGAAGATCTCAAAAAAGCTACATCATGTTGGAGGAACAGAAATCTTTTTCCCCAACTTAGTGAAGGGCCTTGCACCCTTAGACTTTCTGTCTCAAATAGATGTTCTCTGGCTCCAAGTCTCTCTCTCTCTCTCTCCTCAATTCCCTCATTTCTGTATTTTCTAGAGCCCTCTCTCTCAAATCCTACTCATATCAAAATATTCTGCTCTGGATGCCTTCACTTCTGATCCTAAGAGGAGACCATGGCACCTCCTTTTCCTTCCCCTTTGTCTTCTAAGACAAGAATGTTCAGGCTTTGGTTGGATGCTAATGAACTTCCTAGTCTGCTCAGTGGTACTGACTCAGGTGATGGAGGGTGTCCCTTGAGTGCAGATCAGTGTGTACTCCAGTTCCAGGTTAGTCTTCCCACTAACCACAGTGGCTGATTTTCTCATTGTTTACTTAAGAAACAAGGGAAACTTACCCAGGCAAGCTTTTAAGTAACTCAGGGAAAATGCAGTCTAATTCATATGAATAGAGATATTTCTCCTGTTAGCATGGCTTTCACTTTGATCCCTTCAAGCCACAAACTTTGTCAAAACTGTGTTCTGGACCTGATTAACATTATAAGGGCCACCACAGTAAAAGCTCTTTCCTTAGCTGGCCAAAAATGTGGTTCCTATTTTGATTAGATTTCATTAAAAAATTATTTCAGCTCTTTCTACCTTTGCCATCCACCACACCACCCCCCGGAGATTTCTGTTTACATGATGGGAAGGTCCATACCTTCCTACTAGTGTGCCTGCAAGTATTCTTTCTTTTCTTTATACTCCTCTTTTCTTGCTAAAATGAAGGAATTTCTCTCCTATCGAAAAGCACATCTTCTACCGATATTCTGAATTCTATCTCTTCATGCCATCTTGGAGTCCTTGCTTCATAATTTATTACCTCTCTCTCTCTCTTGCATTTTGATTTCTTTTTCTCTATTGGACCAGTCTCACCAATATTCAAATATTATCTAGTGCTCTCACGTTATAAACATGCTTCTTTGACCCTACATCTCTCTACGCCTACTGGCCTATTTTTCTTTGTCCTTTTTTTTTGGTAAAATCATCCCTAGTATCATTATCTCTTAGGTCCCTATATATTTCTTTTAAGTACTTATCATAATCTATCACTATATATTATTTGTTTACTGTCTTACTCTTTATACTAGATTGTAAACTGCATATGAGAAATGGTTAGTTCTGTTCCATTTCCAAGATACCTAGCAGAGTACTAGACCCATAGTAGGTTTTCAATAAATACTTGTTATGTGAACAGAAGGCCCTAAATCCAGTGTTCTTCTCATGGAAGAGTGATAGGGATGGGGAAATTGTGGTGTATGCCATTTGTTGATTCTTGGTCGTCATATGTTTCATTACTTTTACTTTTTAAAAAAATTAATAAGCTTTATTTTTTAGAGCAGTTTTAGCTTCAAAGCAAAACTGAGCAGAAAGTAGAGCGAGTTCTATGAGTTCACATACACTTTCTTCACACATGTACAAGCTTCCCTCACCATCAGCATCCTGCATCAATGCACGAGTGTGGTAAATTTGTTATAATTGATGGACTAACAGTAACACATCATTATCAGTCAAAATCCATAGTTAACCTTAGGGTTCACTCTTTGTGCTATACATCCTATGAGTTTTGACAATGCATGATGACATGTATTATATACATTATAATACATTACAGGATAGCTTCACTTTCCTAAATATCCTTTATGTGCCATCTATTTTTCTCTTCCTCCCCACCAAGCCCTTGTCAACCACTGATCTTTTTACTGTCTTTATAGTTTTGCCTTTTCTAGTATGTCATATACCTGGAAATATACAGCATGTAGCCTCTTCAGACTGGTTTCTTTCACTTTGCAGTATGCATTCATGATTCCTCCATGTCTTTTTGTGGATTGATAGCTCATTTATTTTTAGCACTGAATAATATTCCATTGTATGAGTGTATGACAGTTATCTATTCACCTAAGACATCTTGGCTGCTCCCAGATTTTGGCAATTATGAATAAGGCTGCTATAAACATTCATGTGCAGGTTTTGGTGTGGGCATGTTTTCAACTCATTTGGATATCAAGGAGTGCAATTGCTGGATCGTATGGGAAGAGTATGTTTAATTTTGTAAGAAGCTATCTTTCAAAGTGGCTGTACCATTTTGCATTCCCGCTAGCTGTGAATGAGAATTCCTGTTGTCATATCCTTGCCAGCATTTGGTGGTGTTGGTGTTTTGGACTTCGGCCATTCTAATAGATGTATAGTGGTATCTTATTTATTTTGCAATTCCCCAATGACATGTGACATTGAATATCTTTTCATATGCTTATTTGATATCTGTATATCTTCTTTGGTGAGATGTCTGTTCAGATCTTTTGCCCATATTTTAATCAGGTTGCTTTTTTCTTTTATTAAGTTTTAAAAGTTCTTTGTGTATTTTGGATAATACTTCTTTCTCAGAGATGTCTTTTGCAAATATTTTCTCTTGATCTGTGGCTTTTCTTCTTTCTCTTGATCCTTTTACTTTTTATCTTCTTTTTGAAACTTTTGACACCCACTCTTCTTCTGTCCTGGAGAAAAAAATTTTTGAATATTTCACACCAGGATGTAAGTGCCTTAATTTCATTTATTTCTCAAAAGAGAACTGCAGGGAAATGGCAGGGCTTACCAAAAGGAAATAAACCTCTGATGATAGAATTTAAGGCCTCATGATACTGAAGTGAAGTATTGTTTGAAAGATTTTTTTCCCCCACAGTCATTTTCCTCAACTATTGGTGACTATAATGTATGGACACAGTGTGTTTAACTCACAGATTTCCAACTTGTTACCACTACTCAACATTTGAAATGCTTTAGAGACAAATAAAAATGAAATATGACTTCATACAGCTCGTGGTTTTCATCTTCAAATCCCAGGTTCTTAAGTATAACTATAGTTGAGAGGGAATTAAGTAACTCCACTTTTGAGACCATTGTATCTGTCAAATTCTTTGCTTGCAGTTGAAACTCAGATCAAATTAGCTTAGGCAAAAAGGAGGTATGTTGGTTCGTGTAAATGTAAAGGCCAAAGGAAGAGCTGGCTCCAAATGATGCTGTTCTATCTCTCAGCTCTACTTCTTCTGTTTATTGATTTTATTTTCCGACAGGATTTCTCCAAATGGTTGGAAATATAAACTGCTAGTAACCACAAGCCTGTATCCTTACAGATCACAACCCAGAAGAGAGACCCCAAAGGTCTCTCTTACTGTAAATATAGTAGCATCACTGAAAAGTATGATTAGACTTCTTGAATAATATGCCCAATTGCTGTGGCCCAGGAGGTGGAGAACTTTGTTTAATTAGGGGTCTTGTGCCCACCTCTGTGGTCTGGGATGTGTTAAGTTCAACGCTGCTTGAACTACAAGGAATGAGTTCCCCCAGGTGAGAGGGGTTTTGTTACTAGAAAAAGGTGTGAGAATCTTCAGACAGCAAAACAACAGATGTTCTCTTTGTACATTCCTTATCCTGACTGTAAGTTATTCATTTCTTATCTCTGTAGTGCTTATCAAAAGGGGACCTTGCTGTCAGCAACAGAACACTTTGGATGACTCACTGGTCTGATGCCATAAGGTATTCTTGTCACTGAAACTAAAGATATGTTCAGCTATATACCTAGGAGATTAGAAGACTCAACAAAGAATGATGAAATTATTAGTTTATATTTTAAATGGCTATTGTTAGGCATATAATATAACTTTATTTGCTCTGTTTTATAATTCGTATTTAACAGTACAACAGGGAGATAAGACATGTTCATTATTTTTAGTATGGTTGTGATAATTCTTGTGTAGTTATGTCTGCCTCATAGTAACCAGGCAACAGGAATTGCCACAGAAATGAACTGTGAAGACGAAATTTTAATTAAATTAAAAAAAAATTACTTTCCCATAATTAACATTTTCCAACTCATCCAAATTATTTTTTATCTAAATCCTCAAACATGTACTAAACTTCAAGATAAAATGATGGAATATATTTTAGTTCTTGTTTTATTTAGCTGTTATTTAGAAAATTTCAGAAAAACTTGTTTTAACTATCCTCTTTTGCACTGTTTTTCTGAAGAAAATTGGGAAAATAATTTCTTGTAATACTGATTCAGTGTAGCACTAAGACTGTGAATTTGGGGGCCACAAATTCTGGGTTTGGATACTATTTTGCCAATTGCTAGTTTTGTGCCTTAGTAAGATTACTTAAACTGTGTGATCTGCAGCTTCATTTAAAATGGAACTAGTAAGGGTACTGACCTTAGTAAGACCATTGGGAGAATTCAGTAATATAATGCATGCAAACCACCTGCCATATGCCGTAGAACTCAGTGAGTGTTTGGTCAGTGCTAGTTCTTATTAGCTGTATTAACAACTATCTGTAAAGAGATGCAGAAAGTTTCTGATTTCAGTAGTTACTAGTGTTAACTCCCTGCTTAAAGGGATCGCTGCCTGGGGCCTGGAGCTGTCCTTTAGGATAGCTGATTCCACAGTGAGGGTGAATATTTGACACTCAGCTCTTCTATAGGAACACAAAGTGTGGAATGATGGATAATATTAATTAATATTAATTAGATGCTCCAAAAGCCATTGGTGGATATAATTCAGAATCATTCCATACTTTGAGGTATATGTTAGACTTAAGTAAATATATGTTTTAGAATACAATTATGTGGGCTGCCTGGGTGGTGCAGTCAGTTAAGCATCTGACTCTTGGTTTTGGCTCAGGTCGTGATCTCAGGGTTGTGAGATTGAGCCCCAAATTAGGCTCCACAGTCAATGTGGAGTTGGCTTAGAAGACTCTCCCTTGCCCTCTGCCCCTCCCCCCGGCTCTATCTCTCTCTCAAATAAAAATAAACACATCTTTAAAAAAAACAGAATACAATTATGTGAAACCTTTATATGTTGCCACAACCCATTTTGGGTTCTTTTGTTCTTTTTTCTTTTATTATGTTATGTTAATCACCATACATTACATTATTAGTTTTTGATGTAGTGTTCCATGATTCATTGTTTTTGCAATAGTTCAATAGTATCTTTTTTTTCCCCAATAGTTTTAATATATTCTATTTTTCTTTGTTTATGTGTGAATTAATTTATATTTTATACCAACTGGTTATGAAAAGAATACACCAATTTTTGTTTTAATTTATAACTTTGATAGCTCAGAGGAAAGAATCTGCCTACTAATTTGTTGGTGCACACACAATACAACATGAACAGAAATACAAATTTGGAAATTTTTGTGATCCATATAGGGGTTTGTTGACATTTAACTTTGTATTTCATTCAACTAAGCAGGTTGGTGGTGTAAACAAGATTGCAACATGTATACTTATTTTGCACAGAGTATATGTTTTCAAATATTTCAGAGCATTTATATTTTATGCCTTCTGTGTGCAATAAGTTAGGCAACACCTTTTAATACCAAGAGCTAAAAAGCAAGACAGTTGATGTTGAGTAATGTAATGGACAATGAATGACCTCAATAATATTTTTCCATTGAATTTGAAGGCAAGTTATACATCTATATATTTTAATTATTCTTGATAAAAGCAAAAATCTTAATATTAATGGAAAATTTTAAGAGACAAGTGATAATGAGACTCTGAGGGACCAAATTCCTATTTTTAAGAAGATGATCTTCCAGAGGTTTAACTTAAGACTTTTCATTTATTTATTTGAGAGAGAGATTGAGAGAGAACAAGCACAGGGGCAGGGGCAGAGGGAGATGGAGAAGCAGGCTCCTGCTAAGCAGGCAGCTGGATGCGGGGCTTTCGATCCCAGGACCCTGAGGTCAGGACCTGATCCGAAGGCAGATGCTTAATGGACTGAGCCACCCAGGTGCCCCCTAAGCTTCTTTTAAGCAATCTATCCACCATATCATTTCTTTCATCTGGGATTTATTTTCTAATTGAGTTTTGTTGGAAACAAACTGAGTTTATAATCTAAGAAGCTCAATAACACTGACATTTTATGTTTTGAATTTCTTTCAAATTTGATTGTGTTATAAATTTACTCTCCTGATTTTTATCTGGTTTAGACCAGTCTTATGCATGGTTAGCCTGAATTTGTGAAGGTTGATGATACAGCTTAAATTTTTTCAGGTAGTTTTATGGAAAGTAATTATTTTCTCTTTGAAAATATGAACTGTGATATCAAGACATATGAAATCTGACATTTACCAGTAACTGCTTCTGACATAGTTTTCATCATTGATTTTCTTTCCTCTCTTCTACTTGCTCTAGTTGTGCTTTCTTCATTACAGATGCACAGAAGATAAATATTCTGTTTATCTTTTATGACACATTGTGAACAATGGCGCTGCCAAGAGTGAACTTAGAATATAGTCAGAAGTGTGTTTCAGATGACAACCAATTCTTGATGTGAAACTAGAAATCCTACCTCAAATAAAGCAAGGGTTAAGATTCCAATTTAAGGTTTTAGAGAGCAATTCTCTCTTTTTTCCCCTGGGTAAATCTTACTTATTTATTTACTTGCTTGCTTACTTATTATTTATTTTTATTGTTATATAATTGGCATATAACATTGTATAAATTTAGGGTGTATAACATGTAGATTTGATACATTTATGTATTGTAATATCATTACCACTGTAGTGTTAGCTAATGCCTCTATCACCTCACATAATTATCATTTCTTTTTTGTGGTGGAAACAATTAAGATCATAGCAACTTTGAAGTTTATAATACAGTATTGTCTATAATCACTATGCTATACACTAGATATCCAGGACTTATTTATCCATTGCAAGTTTGTACCCTTAAACAACATCTCCTCAGTTCTCTTACACCCCAGCCTTTGGTATGTGATATATCTTCGATGGAATATTATTCAACCATAAGAAAGAAGGAAATCCTGCCATTTCTGGATATGGACTTAAAGGGCATTATGCTAACTAAGTGAGATAAGTCAGACAGAGAAAGACAAATATTGTACGATATTACTTATATGTGGAATCTAAAAAAGCCGAACTCATAAAAACAAAGACTAGATCATGGAACACTACCTCAAAAACTAATGATGTAATGTATGGTGATTAACATAACATAATAAAATTAAATTAAAACAAACAAACAAACAAAAAACCCAGAGACTAGAATGGTAGCAGGTCTCTTCTAGCCATTCTCCTCTGTAAAAGGTCTCTTGACATTACAGAATGCTGATAAGGAAGGGCTGTGGACTTGGCCTGGTTGGCATTTCTGTGCACCAGGATTCTTTAGGGATTAGAATTCTGGCCAAACCACAAACAGATAAACAAACACTATTCAACTGTCATGGGTATTGCCAGTTAAATTATTATAAAATTTGTTAATTTCTTTTCTTCGACCAAATACTCACAAATTTCACTTACTAGTGTGATGTAGTCATACTGTCATATTATTTGAAGAACTTCTGCAAGATTCCTAATGTTTTATTGTCCTTCTAGAACCATTTTGCTTTTTTAAAAACTTTTTAAATTATAAAGTTAACACATTTTCTTTGTAAAAAATTTGAAGAGCCTCAAATTGTATGAAGTAAAAAGTGTTTTTCCTTTCCAGGTCCTCTCTTTCTGCTGATCCTACTTTCTGAGTTTAGAGGGATAGTCTGCTTTCTATCATTTTAGCCTTGTCTATCAATCTCTTAATTAAACATACACATTCAGGCTTAGGAACCTAGTCAGATCTTTTTGCTGTTGTCCCTCCTCTTCCTATGTTAACAAATGATAATATATTATGAAAAGTTATTTCATGGTATATAAATTTGCCTCATTCCTTTTTAAGGATTGTGCAGATTTATATTGAATGTTTATACCATAAATTATTACTCAGTTATCACTTTCCTGTTGCTATCTCTTTCCAAGTTTTCCAATGCTGCATTATATTTGTGTGTGTGTGTGTGTGTGTGTTTGAATACTTGAGTAATCGGTAGGTCAAAGGGAATGTAATCTTAAGTTTAAATCTTAAATTTGGACAGTTACTGCCAAAAAGGTTTTATAAATTTGGACTCTTTTTTAACATAATGGAGAGTTCCCATCCCATTTTTTCATGTTCTTGCTGATAATTGCATATTATCAATATTTTTCACTCTTGCCTATCTGATGAGATTAGAAATGGCACCTCCTTGTTCTGGTTTGAATCAGCTAATGATGAGTGAAGTTTAGCATCTTTTCACATGTTGATTGGCCATTTCAATTTCTTTTTCTCATTTCAGCTTTTTGCTAAGAGTCTCTTTTCAATTCCTACTGCAACTGGCCCTATCCTAGTTTAAGCCTGAAAAACCTTTTACTATAGTACTGCTTCCTTTCCCAAATTCTCCCAACTGTTCTTTTTTTTAAGATTTTATTTATTTATTTGAGAGAGAGAGAGAAAGAAACAGCATGACAGGGGAGAGGGTCAGAGGGAGAAGCAGGCTCACCGATGAGCAGGGAGCCCGATGTGGGACTCAATCCCAGGACTCTGGGATCATGACCTGAGCCGAAAGCAGTCACTTAACCAACTGAACCACCCAGGCACCCCCTCCCAACTGTTCTTAAGGTGAAGATCTTATGTCACTCTCTTCAAAACCTACCCATGGCTCCCTATTCAGCCAACTAAAGTGTACAGCCAACTAAAGTGTACATGACTTAATATGAGACTCACCTCCCTTCATGATCTGTTCCTGATCTAGCTCTCCAGGTTAATTTTCCACTACATCCTTTCTCTTCCTTCTATACCTCTGTCTCTAAGCAAACAGAAAAAATTACCATTCCCTGATATGCTCTGCACCTGCCTGCCTTTCTGCCATTCTTCAAGCTATTCCCTCAGTCTGAAATGCCCTTTTCTTCCTCTCTATATAAAGTCTACCTATCCCACCAAATCTGACTCAGAGGGTCAGGTTCTTTAGGGCATTTTCCCTGACCTACTACTTCCTTGGAATTAATTTGTCTTTCCCTTATGGAATTAATTTGTCTTTCCTTATGTCTCCTTTGGTTTCTGATATTAAATTTAGTGAAAGGATGACCTTGGGTAGTGTTTGTTTAGAGCCTATCCCCCAGTGCTCTTAGCAAGGTGTAGTGCTCAAAATTATTTCAAAGTGGACATATGTGGGCGCCTGGGTGGCTCAGTTGGTTAAGCGACTGCCTTCGGCTCAGGTCATGATCCTGGAGTCCCGGGATCGAGTCCCGCATCGGGCTCCCTGCTCGGCAGGGAGTCTGCTTCTTCCTCTGACCCTCCTCCCTCTCGTGCTCTCTGTCTCTCATTCTCTCTCTCGCAAATAAATAAATAAAATCTTTAAAAAAAAAAAACAAAGTGGACATATGTGAAATCACTCTTATATACTACTAGCTAGCTACTTTGACTACCTGACAACCAGAGGATACCGGGAATATTTTTGACTGTTTATGCCATGTGGCAAAGGAAAACGTTCTGTGGGTGTGGGGATAGTAGAAGATATATATAAATGTGACACCCATATGTCTAAGTACTAAATGATTGCTCCTGTGTGAAATTTCTAAGAGTTTTAAGACTATAGTTACTATAGAATTTTATTTCTGCCAAAGTTTTGAAAGAAGATAGAGTTTGTTTCAAGCAGCTGCATATGTTTTCAGTGGAGGAGGGTCTGTGTATATATAGTTTATAAAAGACGAATGTGTGTTTCTATAAGGATACATTCCATAGATTAATGCAAAACTGGCAGTGTATTTTTTAGTACTGATGGACATTTTCTTTTTTTTTTTCTTTTTTAAAGATTTTATTTATTTATTTCAGAGAGAGAGAATGAGAGAGAGCACATGAGAAGGGGGAGGGTCAGAGGGAGAAGCAGACTCCCTGCCGAGCAGGGAGCCCGATGCGGGACTCAATCCAGGGACTCCAGGATCATGACCTGAGCCGAAGGCAGTCGCTTAACCAACTGAGCCACCCAGGCGCCCCTGATGGACATTTTCAATGAGAGGCATTCAGTTCGCTGTATTTTCAAGTTCTTGAAAGAATTAATTTTCTTCAGGCTTGCTTTCTTAGTGAATCTCTATTAGTTTTTGTTAGCAAAAATTCATTTCCTATGCAATGTCTCTCGGTTATATTTGCATTAGGCAATTAACTGTTTGAATTTTGTTATTCTCACTATTTAGAAAGATACACATATTCTTGGGGGAAATTAAGGTGATTTCCATTAAAATTGGAAACACTTCTGCATACAGAAAATGGTTATGTTCTGAGAGTAGAAGTTTAAAATTTTTATACAAACTCTTAAATCCCTATAGAAGTTGAGTAATATATGCATTGAGGTGTATATGTAGGGGAGTATCTGCTACATTTCTGGAAAGACTGCTATATAAGGGCCATGTTATCATAGCACATCTCATAAATACATGTTTTTCTAGAAACACGTTAAACACTTTAATTGTATTATAGTGGAAAGAGCACAGGTCTTGGACTTGGGAAGAGGAGGACTACTCTCCAACACTGGACTGTCTAAATAGACCTTTATAATTGTATCTCGTTTTCCACTAAATCCTTGTAAATACAGTATATGGTATTATCAACATTTTAAATATAGTGCTGTTATTATTAAAATATAAACTTCTTGTATAGATTTTTTTTCCCTTGAGATATTTCTTTTAAAAAAAAGCAACCTCCATCTTTCAACATTTTGCTAACCATTGCCTAACAAAGTTAAAAAAAAAAGATACTCATTAATTACTTATCCATAGTTCAGCCCCTTCGACTTCTGATTCCTCTCCTTTCCTTTCTCTTTTGCTCAAAAAATTTAAAATATATACGAATACACTAATTTTTGGCACTAAAGTTCTACTAAGTTGGTTTTTCTACTAATGGACTGATGCTATCCAAGGAAATCTGAAACATTCTGTTATTCAGTCAATCTGTTAGAATGTTCCAGAGAAACAGTTGCTTCAGCCCTTTTCTTCTAGAGTCTGGGCAACTAACTCAATTGTGTAGCCAAACTGAAAAGAGATCATCTTAGACCTCTTTGAACTGGGGGATACCAGTCAAGGAGGATCACACTCATGCTCACCTTCCCATCACTCCCTTCTGTTTAGTGTCTTGGGCCATGATCAACACAGAGTCCAGGAACTACTCATTCTGAGGACAAGCCAGCCCTGGAAAAATCCTCTGTGAGCATGTGCCTGTGCATGTCTTTGTGTGTGTAGACAGATGCCTTGGGAGAACGAAGCTCTTGAATTGTGGAAGCTAGAAAAGTGTCATTTTAGAGGGTTGTAAACAGCTTCTCTCACCTGGGATAAAAATTGTGCTTTGCATCTATGGAAAACTCCCTTTTTATGAATTTGATCTATTTTCTACTCGTAAATATTAGATAATTTCTCAAATATGGCTAGAGAAGTGTTCCAAATGCTGATGCTTGAATCTGAGATGTTAACTAATCTATTTAGTGATATAATTCAGATTATCATTAGCAGAATTAGGGTGCTCTAGAATTAGGTAATTTGTTTTCCCAACATCTGGATTTAGGCTGCCCTATGGCTAAAATTATTGTTTGTCCTCAGGAAATCTTATTGTAGGAGATCCTGAGGCTATACCAATCCTGGAGGGAAGACTGTGCAGTGAGCTGAGGCTGTATTAGTGTGATTTCATTTAGAATAATACTTAGGTCTGAATAGTCTGTGCTTTGAGAAAGGGCTATAATATATCATAGTGGCTCCTCTGGACCTTGGAATTCAGACTACAACTTGTGAATAGAGGCAGGACTTTTTTCCAAATACTTGGACATCTCCACTAAGCAGGCCTAATTGGGGTGGTGGGGAGACTTTCTTTTTTCAGGGATAAAGGGAGAGTTAAGGTCCTGGGCTCAGGGTGTGGAGAAGGGTGGGGATTCTCAATTGTAGGGGCCATTCTGACCCCCCACCTCTAATACGAAGGAGCCTGAAATAGACTGTGGTTATTCATTCCAAAAATATGTACCAGGCACTGTGCTAGGTGTGAATGAAATGTTGATGAAGAAGGAGAAGAAGTAGAAGATGGAGGGGGAGGGGAAAGAGAAGGGGGAGAAGGAGAAAGAGAGAATAGTTATAGCTTCTCTTTATTAATCAAGTCATATGATTAAAATGTAGATTTGCAACTGTGATCAAGTGCTATAACAGAAAGCTACATGATGCTATGTGAATGTGTAATATGGATAATTTACCAAGTCTGGTAGCCTTAAGGCCCCTTCTCTGAGAAAATGACAAACTGAGAACAAAAACATGAGAAAAAATTAACTAGATGAAACAGTAAGGCAAGAACTTTGTAGGAAGAGAATTAAATAGTAAGTGCAAAAAGCCTGCGGCAGGAGGGAGCATGAAGAATATGAAGGACTGAGAGAAGATCCAATGTGGCTGGAGTCGAAAGAGAGGCTGTGATATGTTGAGGCTGCAGAGGCACATAGAAGATCTACCGGCAAGACTATAGGAATTTGTAGGGCTCTTAATGCATTTTATCTTTACCCTTAGAGTAATGGCAAACCATAGTTTTAAAAAGGAGAAGAGAAGCAGGGAGGATCAGGTTTGAGTCTTGAAAAGATTACTCTTTCAAATTTCTATAGATTTTTCACTTGGAGCTAATTGTATTGGAAGAGAGAAGACTTGCAAGTCAGTTAAATTGGGGCATAGACCTGCCGTTAGCACTCTGGACCAGCAGTGGATGTTGGAGGAGGTAAGGTTTCTTTGAGAGTCCTAGACATTCCTGAATGGGGAACCTGACAGAAGCATGGATTTCTGAAGAATGGAGGCTCACATATGTTGTCAACTGGCTGTTAAAGAAAGTATGGCTTTGTCACAGGCAGGTCAGAGCTGGGAAGGTATTGTTATATATTTATATAATGAAATTGAGATCACACTGGATGACTTAATGAAATATTAAGTAAGTCAATTCCTCTCATATATTAATATAGAGAACTTTTCCATTTTATTAAATGTTTCTCTACAATGTTTTTAAGTTGCTTTATGCTATACCTTTGCATGGATTTACTATAATTTCTTTAATCATGACTTAGTACATATTTATTATTTCTAAGTTTTTATCGTTATAAGCAATGTTGTAATGTATATCAATATAGTTATGTCATCGCATATATGCAAGATATGCCCTTGAATTCAATTATTGTACGGCTGAGTATTCCTGAGAATATGTGTATTTTAACAGCTTTTCTATATAATAGCAAATGTTTACCTTCTTTTTCTTACGAATTTGATCTCTCATCAGCAGTGTAAGAGGCCATGCCAACAGTGAATAGTAGTATTCTTTTCATTTTTGCCATCTGATGAATAAAATTTGGATTTCATTTTAATTAGCATATCTTGAAATAAAAAATTAAAGCTGGAAGAAACCCTAGGGAGTATCTAATTTAACCAGCTTATTTTACAAAGTTCACACAGGCTCTATCTTTCTTGTACCCAAGATCTCATAGCTAATGAGCTGCAGAACAGGGATTGCAATCCAGCTCTCCTGGATCTCAGCCCAGGGCTCGTTCCACTAAAACAAGCTTAGCAGGGGTTCCAGCTGCGGTTCTCTTTCTGGAGCCACTGGAGCACAAGTCTGTGGGGTGAGAGTGGGTTTGTGTCCCATGAAAGATCATTAGTTGCCGATTGCAGCCTGCAGGGGCAATTAGTAGACCCAGGTTCCTGGAGATGCTTCATCCCAGGGGGAGGCGGTGAGGATGCCATAGCCTACAGGAGGAGCTGGCTGTCCTAGTACCAGAAGCTCTGCAGGAGAGGACATAGAGCTAAGGAAAACGTATTTGGATGCCAATTGCGCTTACCACCAACCCAGCATGAATCTCACTGGGGTCAGCCTTTCTCATCAATGGGCCTTAAAATGGGGATGGAAGGTGTTTAACCATCTTTTGGATAGAAAGAGTAACATGGCTTATTAGGATATTGGACAGACGGGAGTCCTACAAAGTAGGGGAAGAAGCTTGAATCATAGCCAAAGACTCTAAATTATAGTCTAACTTCCAGTTTTAGTTTGTGAGGAATGCTTCTGGGAGAGAGAATGTTATGTATGTCTTCAGCTTCCTCTTGTCCTTGCACACTGTCAGCAAGATCACCTTCTTAAAGTCCTGTTTATATCCCGTACCGCATTTGCCTTATACCAAATCTAAACCAATTTCTTTTTCTGTACGATATAATGTTTCATTATGCCCAACACATGATGGTAATACAAGGGTGGAGAATCATTTCATAGAGTAGAGTGGAGAAAAATAAAGATGGAAACCAGACAAAAAGAATCAGAACAGATAGCAGTGAATTGGATAAATCACGAGAACTTCTCATCTGTCTGCAAAACAAAGCCAGAAATAGGTTTGGCATCGGGGACTGTGGTCTGGCTCCAACCTTCCTTTCCAGACTCATTAACCCACTCCTTGTTCCATAGACCCTTTGCTCTGACTAGATCATCAGTTGCCTTGGAATACCTGGCTATTCCTGCCTCTGGGACTTGGCCATTTTCCCTCAGTGGGACACTACTTCTTCACCATCTACTCGAAAGCAGATGTCAATCCTATTAACTACTGCCTACACTTCTCTCAAATTCCTCTCAAACCACTCATTTAATATTTTTTATATATTGAATTTCTGATAGTGATCTTTTAATGAACACATATTTTGCCTGTAACTATACTATCAGTTACTTTGGTCAAGGAACGAGCTGCTACGGCTGTGGTGGCTTTTGGTATCTGTTTGGCTAGGCTGAACTCCATCTCCCAGAAGCCCCTTTCCTGAATGTTTCCACTTAGAGTGAGCCCCAAGGGAGGCACCTGTGTGAGACCCGGGGAATGGCAGTGAGGCAGCAGCCATTTTGTAGTGCATGCAGGCTGTTGCTGATCTGCTGCCTTGCCCTGCTGCCGCGAAGTGCTCCCTGGGCTTGTAACTGCTCACTGTCTCCTGACCTTCCCTCAGGTGTGTGCATGTGTGTTTAATTCCATGATGAAGGGACTCAGCTTTTGCTGGACCCCATATCACTAAGGTCAGAAGCAAGAGAACTGACATAGATTTAGGCTCATCGTATGCTTGTGAGTTCCAGCTTTACCTTGCTCTCTCCAACCTTACATCCATCTTCCCTTCTTGACTGCCTGTGTGTGAACTTCAAACTCCAGCATGAGATGCGTAGATAACAGCCTTACAGAGACTGTTCAACCAGCCTCCACAATTGTGTGAGGTCAAATCACTGTGACACGTCCCCTTTAGGAGAAGGCTGAGGCACATGATTGGCTTCACACACACAGCATATAAAGCCGATATTTATGTGTGTGCACATAGAGCTTCACAAAGTCAATTTTCTTTTCTTTACAATGTAATATTTCAGTGCAATAAGTAGATAATAATAGGGTGATTTAGAAATCATTACAGAGGAGAAGAGAAAGAAATTATGATAGAAATCAGGATAAAAGAATCAGAACCAAAGACAGTAAACAAATATATCATGATTACCAAAAAGAACAAAATGAAAGAAATCATAATAAGCAACAACTGGGTGGGAATATAAACAGAAATAGAACAGGAAGGCAAGGGGAAGCCACATAAAGGAAAATTCACAATTGACTAGGACAGAGGCTCGCAAACCTTCTCAGCTCCTTTAGTGTCCTGGTAAGTTTTGCATAGTACCTCTGGGCCAAAGGAAATACTTAACAGTTTTGCTTATTAAGTAATTAGGTCCAAACAACTTAAAGAGTATTTATGTCCTAATAACTTAGTGCCTGTTGGGTGCTGTACATCTTCTCAAAGTTTAAATCAAATTGGACACATCTAGGGGCGCCTGGGTGGCTCAGTTGGTTAAGCAACTGCCTTCGACTCAGGTCATGATCCTAGAGTCCCAAGGATCAAGTCCTGCATTGGACTCCCTGCTCGGCAGGGAGTCTGCTTCTCCCTCTGACTCTCCTCCCTCTCATGCTCTCTATCATTCTCTCTCTCTCAATAAATAAATAAAAATCTTTATTAAAAAAACAAATTGGACACTTCTACCCTAGTTTCTGTACCATATTAATTTCCATGTGATACTTCCGTTTTATCACAGGCACTGCTGAAAACTCAGATTTACAAAGATATGACATTTTTTTTTGAAGAAATGTGGTTATCTAATGTTAAAGCGTCAAGCTCTCTCCATCTAGTACTTTGCACAGTATCTGTCAGGTGTTGCTATGCTTCCACTGACAATTGGAAATATCTCATGGCACCCTGTGAGTTTGCTAAGGCATTCTGGGGTACCTTGGCACACAGATTGACAACCACAGATCTAGGACTTTAATTTCAAAGAATAATGAAAGAAGTTATGGAGGAAGAAAAAAAAGGAGGGCATTTAGCAGGAAGGATATTTTAAGGGGAAGTGAAAATGAAGACCTAAAACACAGCATACATTTTGGAATTCATGCATTTATTTATTCATTCAGTAGATATTTATCGAGTACCTACCTTATGCCAGACATAGGTATTATGCTGGGTTCAAAGTATGCAGCATGAATGAGGTGAACATAGTTTCTGGCCTTCAAATAGCTTTTAGTCTAGCACAGACAACAGGCACTAGAAAAAGGTGAAAATCATGATTGGAGATGAACGTGGAGCTAAGAAAGCATATAGGAATAAAATTCCTTCTAGTCTGAAGGCCAGGCTAGGATTCTTCAATGAAGTATGTTCTGACTTGGGACATGAAGGACAACCAGACTTAGCCAGAAGAAACAGTGTGCAGGAAGAATGATCCAAGATGAGGAATCAACATCCATAAAGGACCAAAGACCAGAAAGGACATGGCATGAAAGGCACAAAAGAATTCCAGGATGCCTAGCATATTAAAATTCAAGGAGATGGATTGTACAGGATGAAGCTAGGGAGACAGACTCCAGAACTTGAAAGGCCTATAAGACAGCTTGAAAGATTGGATAGTATGCTAATGGTGAAGGGAAAACTTTGACAGGTTTTAAGATATAGAATGGCACCAACAAATTTATGCCCCCAAAGGATCACACTTGTCACAAGGTGGAGAATTGGTTGCAGGGGGAAAAGACTGAAGTAGAGAGAGGAGTTAAGAGTCCATTGAAATAACCAGGTATTAGATGAGGTGGTTGGGAGTGCAGGTGGGGGGGTTGTTGGTGCTATTTCTCCAAACCCAAGAACATGGTTTTGGGTGAGATCCAGAGCACAGAGAGAAGGACTAGTGTAAGTTAGTTGTTCTCAAACTTGAGCATGCATTAGAATCACCTGGAGGACTTGTTAAACTATAAATCACTGGGTCTCCTCTGAGAATTTCTGATTCAGCAGGCCTAAAGTGGAGCCAGAGAATTTGGATTTCTATCAAGTGCCCTGATGTTGCTTATTTGGGAACGAACCTTTGAGAACCACTGGCCTAAAACATGTAGTAATGAGAGGAAGGGGGAGGAGGGGAAGAAGAAAAGCTAAATGGGAAGACATAGGCTGGGCATGAAGGAGCTACACTCTTTTTCACTTTTCTTATTTCCATGAAGTTGAAGGAAAGGTCATCTTTTGAGAGCAGGTGGGGAAGCAACAAAGCAATACATCTGATGTTTGGTATTAAACTTAAAATAGTGTTTAAATAGTGATAATGTTAAACAGGGCAGAGACTTGATTAAGGATACATAATGGTATTTTGGGATAATGCTGAACTTCCAGATGAAGTTGGTGATCTTAAATTTATAGTGATACAAATCTACCAATTTTTGTGATTTTATACAGCAAATCCTAATTGCCCAAGTACATGTGCAGAGAAGGCAAGACACTGGGGTTCACCTAGGGTTGGTGTTCTTCTGGGCTAGAATTATAGAAGAATAGTGAGGTAAGGGAGAAAAGGGGGTCATTGAAATGTTGGGAGATACATCTCCATATATGTCTGTATGTATAGGATTGGGAGGAAAGATAAGAGAGAAAGATCCAGACAAATAAAAAGTTGAGAACTACAGATCCTAATGTATTGGGAGCACTAGTGTATTGGGGCCAAATGAATGAACAAGCCAGAAAAGTAAGATATTTTATTTAGAGAATAGAAAATCTAGATTTATGATGTCAAGAATAGAGCAGTTCCAAGTGATGATGGATTTCTGGGTGGCCATGGGAGTAGATGGCTGAAGTGGAGTGAAGAAGGTCATTGAAGAGGAGGAGCCAGGGTACTGAGATTTCAGACTGTTCTCCCCATGGATGTTGAAGATAGCTAGGTTGGTGGAAGAAGTTAAGGTGATGGCTGTGAGCTAGCTGTGTATTAGCTATGAACTTGGTAGTTCCCACTGATAAACCGGAGTGTCGGATCATACAGCCAATGACCTGAGTGAGCCTTAAAGGAGGATAGGCTTGCAAAAGAGAATGTGGAAGTTGTATATGAGCAGCAGTGAGGAGCTAGAAATGCCTTGATTCAGACCACAAAGTGGATGGGGTGATGGAGAAGGAATGGCTTCCTTTGGAAGACCGACAGGGGTAGTGAAGTCCTCTAGGGAGAGTTAGTTTTCTCAGGAGACAAGGCAACATTTAGCTGTGAAAAAATACCACTAAAGACAGTAAAGAAGTTGATGTCATGGGGAAGTTTGTTAATAATTAAGTATGAGTTTTAGAGGACACAGTGAAAACATTTAAATTTATGGAATAGAAGTAGCATATTAGAGAAAATTGTTGGCAAGGAATTAATAAGCTTGTCATGGCCTCACTTCTTAATTTATAGTTTGCTGAAGATTAGTGAAATTGATTTGTACAGTGGCTGAGATTGTCAATTACCTAAGGAAAGTCATTTACATGCTTCTTGAATTGTAAGCAATCACTTACATGCTTCTGAAACCAACAGGTTTAGTCATGTTAATGGCACAGAGGAAATGTCAGAAAAAAAATATATAATTAGAATATTGATAATTTAAAAGCAGGAAATGAATTTGTATTATCTTAGGCCCTTTAAGAATTATATTTATAAACCATATAAAAATCAATCCAGAAATTTTGAGACTGAAGTCACCTATCGATGACTGACTAAAAAGGTTAATGTAATTAAGATTTATTATGCTCATTGTCCCTGCTGCAGTTCCATACCAAGTGGTAGATGGTTTTATTGAAGAGGAAGAAATTACACTGAATTTATTATATTGCTAGACTAGGTATCTTAAACTACATTTCAGAACATTTAGAACATTTTAGAACATCTGAGTCTTGTAGGATTAAAAAAAGTCTATATAGATCTGTAAAAAAGATTTAAAATCATACTTATGTTTATTTTTAAGATTGTATTTTTGTGTAGGTGAGATTTGTAGCTCCACACTCTTCCAGAAAACTATCTTCTGAGATTATCTGTAATTATCATCATGGAAGGAACTGAATGCAAAGTTCAGTTCACATGCACAGAGTTCAGCTAGTGACTAGAAGTGGCTTGGTTTCCCCATGTGAAGAGAAGCGGGAGGTAATGCTGTTCTGGTGCTTACTCTAAGATTCCTTCCCCACCTTGGCCTTCTCTCTATTTGGTGAGGGAGCTAACTTCTGCAGGATGCTTTCCCTGGGTTTCTGTCCTAGGTTAGGCCAAAGGGAAGCACTGGCAGATTGGGGCTCAGGAAGAAGGGAGATGCCTGAGCATTTCTCCTCCTTTTTCTCTACCTTGCTGCATTTCTGGCACTGTTTCTTCTCTGACTGCATGATGCCTGCACAGCCCTACCCTGAGTCCAGCTTTTGCCAGGATAGCTAAGACCCAAGATTTCCATAATCCACTCCTTTCTTCCCTCTGGCTCTTAGCCGGTTATAATTTCTGCTTTCTAACTGCTGGCTGCCTCCTGATCCCTCTCCCCATCCTCATCCCTGTATTAAAATTACCATTGTTTTAAATTCTTAGAAAGGTTTCTCTTTTCTTGGTTGGAACTTGACTGATACAAATGTCTAACTTATAAAGTTGTGGTAAGACTCTGTAAGCATATATCAAGAAAACATGGCAGCGACTGATAGGTGTTTAACAAATTTTCCAGTGGGAAAAGTGCCTTCACAAAGCTGTTATATATCATCCTTCTAAATGGCACAGAAAACCAGTCACAGGCATCTCAGAAACAACGTAGGGGTGCATTCAATAGCTGCAATCACTTTCCCAACTCCTGATAGATCATGTTGGCAGGAACGCAGTTTGAAAAGGATGGAGCTAAAGGTGTGATTTGAATCACTTTGATACTAGTTTGAGGAAAAGAACAATCATCAGAATAATTCGCAACTCGGAAGTACTTATTCCCACAGTTATGAGTAGCTAAGTACCAGGCATTTGCATTTTATGCAAGAGATGCTGTTCAGAAGGCCACCTATAATTCAAGACTCATATAATTCAAGACTAAGTTTTCCATAAGCCTGAATAAATCTACAACTTCTTTTATCAGTACAGGGTGTCATGCAAATTGATCGGTCCTCTTCATGGTCTTTGACCACATCTTCTTTCCAAAATTATTGATTTTGGTGTTTTCCTACACCAATACCAGCCCCATCACTTGATCAATAATATACAGCATATTTTACATGTTAGGAAAAAATTTAAGTGTGATAATAGTGAATGAAAATAGTGGCACAAAATTTCCTGTACATTCTGATGCAAGTACACAAAGGTAACCTAGGTGGTACTACAGGAGAAAGACTGGGGAGGTATTTACAGTTCACATGAAAGGGTTATCTCTTTGGCAAGAGAATCCACCTCATTCACAGTAAAGTTGGCTTGCCAGCTCTCAAATCCTAAGATTTTTGGTGAGCTTTTACAAGCTGGAGAGGTTTAAACAATTATTTTTTCCAAATTTTGTGCCTGAGGCAACAATTTAGTATCATCTTATTTTGCATCGTATCAAATTTGCATAGCTTAACATTGAATGAGAAGCCAAGTCACTGCAAAAAATTTTAATGCTTTACTAATCAATGGGCGTAGATGTACTCAAAGGTTTTGTTTAACAATTATTATGTAACCTTTCAAGGGAAGTTTAAAAGAATTCTTCCGTTCAATCTTTGAATAAAAGTAGGATTTGATTAAACAGTATTTTGTAACCACAACACCAGTGTGAAAGTATCAAACACATAACACACACATCTTTGAATTTTTCCTTAACTATTATACTATTTGATAATTAGGAATAGTGTTGAAATAGTACTTGAATGTTATTCATGTCTGGTAATTCCTCTTTACCCTGCAGCCTGTTTTCTACTGAAGCTAAAACATAGGACTCAGGTATCCATTGCCTTAGAGAAAGGTTGTTATAGCAGAAGAATGGAAAAATCTGTCAATTCTTAGCTTTTAGCTTTAAAAATAGGCTTATCAATGCAGGGGAGAAACAATGGTTTTGAGAGAAAAATGGTGTTGAGTTTGAGGAATGTGGGCATTTGTATTGGCTTAAGAAGCCAGAGCCTTGAAGAACTTGGGGCATGCAGTTATGCTATGAACAACAGCTGTGAAAAAATACCACTAAAGGCAGTTTTTCTTCTCCCAGACTAGATAAAAATCACACACTGGGAGGCAAAGACAGTCTGAGAGCCTGCAGGCAGAATGTGAGTTCTAAGGGTATCTCCCTCATAAGCGGGCCTGTGCCCTGCTCTCTGGGGTTGGAAGGGAGGCCCCCAGATAGCTTTTGGCATTCAAGATCGGTGGCAACTGAAGCCTTAACTTCAGGAGTGAAGCCCAGGAAGACAACAGGTTATGAAGGGGAGCACTCCTGGATACCTAAGAACTCAGGGCATGCAGAATAGAAATATCTATGTGGCATGTCTAGGCAGAGAGGACTTCCTAACCCTCAGAAAGCTCTCTGCTGTTCTCAAGGAGCATGGGAGAGTGGCCACAAGTTTCTGTGCCTCCCACCATGAAGCCTGAAAGTAACTGGTACTGCAGAGACCTTGTGCATCGTTTATGGAAGATGCCAGCAATGTTTGGGCCTCATGTGGGGAGACACAGCGGTCACATCAATGTCTAATGCAGTGTTTTCCAACAGTTTTGGCCCATGACCAGTTTTGGTCTACAATAGGAAAGACGTTTTACATTGTCTTCCAGGACACACAAAATGTTCATAAAACAGTATTTGTGATGCTGGCTTATGTTTTCTTTAAATTCTATTCTACTCATTTAAAAGCATCTGGTGTGATCTACTAAATTGATGTCATAGATTAAAACACAGTTTGAAAAATATTCATTAGTGGATGCTCTCTAACTCCTCTCTCTACCACAGGACATAAACAAAGGGGGAGGGGAGACCTCCAAACTGACCGACCAAATGAGATTAGGTAAAGTTATAGAAATATAGTCGTATTTCCTGCATACCTAGATATATGGAAGAGACATTCCCATCCATTATAATATTCAGTGCTTATACTTAATAAAGAAGTACATTTGAAAATCAAAATTGAGTGGCAGAGAATGCTTTCCATAAACTGCTCATGAGCTTTTTGAACTATTTGACAAAATTGATGCAATACCTACCCACCTGATGGTAACTACCTGCTAGGAGCCTTGGGTCTTAGATCCACTTCTCGTGGACCAGACTTGAAACAGACACTAACTCAAGGCAAGGTATGGGGAGACTATTTCTGGTAGGGGTGGAGATGGGTGGGATGGTGGGTGTTGATGGAAAGATATCAGCTTCACATGGAAGCTTTTTAAAAATGCACACATCTGTTAATTTCCCCTCCTGCCTCTAGATTGGGATGTGAACCATCCACCCCAACCAGAGCTAGATCACCCTCCCCAAATAAGAAGTATTGCTATAATGAGCTATTGTTACTGCTGATGATAGGTTTGGGTATTGCTTTGATGTGATGGGGATATTAACAAGATTGAAAACCATTCCCTTTAAAGGTCACCTACTCCAATAAGATTGCGATTCTTTTGCATTAATTCATTTTCTCTCTAACTCCAATATAAAGTTCCAATAAAGAGTCAGAAGGAAATCTGATCTCTTCTTATAAAAACACTATTTCTTTTCCCTTGATTCACTGTTACCTCATTATCTCAAATATAGTGCTTTAGAAAACTCTTCAAAACATAAATCTGAAAAATTTCTCTACAGTGGGATTCCCCTGCATGCTCTCTGTCACCACTAGTAGGTGAAGAGAAACACTTTTATTATTTTCTCGGGGTTCTACATTTGAACATCATATATGTAGGAAAGAGAAGTATGTATTTTTAAGTCCACAAAATTTGCCAAAAACTGAAGAAAAGGTTAAAAACAGCTTTTAGTAGTTACACCTAGAGAGGAGAAATGCAGGTATATGTGTCATAAAATGGAGAAAATGTTATTCTCCAGAATTCCAGGGACTAGAAAGGGCAGACTGGCTTGACTGGGCTGCTTACCAAGAAATGAATACTTGAGATGGGGAGGGAGCACCAGCTTTGCATTCTGAAGAGGTGTGTGTGGGCAGAGAGAAGTTCCTAGAGGAGCATGAGGTGGGGAAGCAGTGAGATAGAAACTATAAAGCCTCAGTAAAGCTACTGTATTATCACTAGTATGACTGGACCTTTTTTTTTTTTTTTAAAGATTTTATTTATTTGAGAGAGAGAATGAGAGAGAGCACATGAGAGGGGGGAGGGTCAGAGGGAGAAGCAGACTCCCTGCCGAGCAGGGAGCCCAATGTGGGACTCGATCCAGGGACTCCAGGATCATGACCTGAGCTGAAGGCAGTCGCTTAACCAACTGAGCCACCCAGGCGCCCATGACTGGACTTTTTATATGGAAAACAGGAGTGTCCATGCAGTGATTCTTGAAGTCTATTTCACAGAGCAAGTTCCTTTTCTCTCAATTAGATTATTGCAGTTGTGTCTTAAGACATTGGTATCCTTTATCCAAGCAACTTTTCTAACACATTTTCGCTCAGTCGCCAAACTGATGCTTACAAAGCATTTAAAAAATTGTGCTCTATTTAAAAAATAACATTTGGTGACTCTTGTTTGCATTACAAGAAAATGCCAAACTTATCACAACATATGACCCTTCATGGTCTTGTCCCAGTGTAACTTTCTAGGTTTATCTCCTCTCATTCTCTCCTCCAACCTTGCCGTGAACCTTTGTCCCAATATGGAAGGGCTTGCTGACATTTCCTGAAGGGGCCATACTCTATCCACTTTTATTTCTCTTTGTTCATGCTAATGAACCCAGTGTTTAATGACTCTAGGGTCATAGGTAATCCCTAGTGACAACTTGAGTTCCATTAAGGAGGAGAAAGTAACATTGCATTAGGGAGCAAAGACTGAATCAACATAGGTAACACTGAGAGCTCTAATTTTTTTTTAACAGTTTAGTTCTAAGTGTTCACTTAGAACAAAACTATGAAAAAGGAGGATTTGTCTTCAGTGCCTTGGATACAAGTTGGAGGCTGCACTGGCTTCATTAATTCATATGATCAAAAATCTAGTATTATAAATCCAGGTTGGAAATCAGATTTTTCAACATTCCTATTAGCCATGGCAACCAGTTCTGTGTGAGTTATTTGGGTATGGTTCAATAGGGTCTCTTTTGTAGAAAAGCTGCAAGAAATTCATTTCCCTTAAAAAATGAACTGTGTGAAATGAAATTATACAATATGAGACTATCAAATTGTATTAGGTAAATGCAAATAAAATAAAATATATTCTCTCTAAAGTGCCAGCGGATATTAAGAAGAGCCTAATGGGATTTACATGAATTCTCATAAATAAACTTCCTCGGGTTACCTGAGTCCTCAGATAGGAGGCAAAGGACAGTACATTGCATTTGACATGAGATCATGGGTTTTTGTTGTTGTTTTGTTTTTACTATTTTATACAGAAATAATTTAATATCATTCTTCACAAAATGATAGAAAATTATAAAAGATTGTTGCTTCAGTCATCGGTGTTCAGCATACAAATTTTATTTGACCCATTTGGATTTCACTGGTCTGTAGATGAGGAGGGTCATTCTGAGGGCAACATTATGTAGTCAAATTCATGCCAGGTTGTTGTCATTGAAAAATGATAGTAATATTGTCTCTCATTTAGTGGGAAACTATGGATAAATGGTAATCCCACTCAAATTAGAGGTTCCATATGGTAAGAAATTGCAATGTGTAGCATTCTGCATTTTATTAAGCAGTCAAGGTAAGAAGGTCATTCAGACATTTGAATCCTGAAATTTGATTGCTGAAAACTCAAGTAACCTTTCCTTCCCCTGAATAATTCAGGTAATATAAATCTTTTATATACATACATCTATATATATATACACACACACTATGTACATGTATTTACATACATATATCTTATGTGTGTATATATATACACATATATACATAAAAGCTTTTCAATTTGTTTTAAGCTCTGTGTTAAGATTCTGCTTTTTCTGTTTAGCATCCCTGCCTCCTATTCTTTCTATGATCCACTGCTTTCATCTGTATACATATAAATTGATGTGTAATATGTATAACATGTAGCTAGAGTTTCCATCTTAGAGCTAAACTTTTTTGTTATTGTACACTACGGTGTGCTGGTGAATGTTTAATAGTAGGCTTTCTAGGGAGGGACAAAGCCCTGATTTGTAATATTTGCTGATTTCCATAGTGTAAATACTCCCTCCTTTGGCTGATCTCAAGCTACCACTGTGACATCACTGAATGCACAATTGGAAAGAGATGTGCTATGGATCACCACTACATAGTATTTCAGCTATTCAGATACATTGGACATAAATAATCTTGAGAGCATAGATAATAGTAAAATGTAGTAAAATAATTAGGAGGTGATGCTTTTTGAGTTTTACCCTTGTTTTTAATAGAATATATTTAATTCAAGGTAACATAATTTTCTTTTTATTAGTTGGCTGTAACAACCAAATCACATGAGTCTTGACAATTCATTAACAACCTGCTTGCTTATTCTGGCTTGAGGCTGGCTACAGCCCATCACTGCTCAGAGGCAATGCACCATGGTATGGACCTTAAATCTCCCTTTCTTCAGCTCATCTTTTAGTGGTTAAGCTTTGAATATGCTTATAAACTTGTCAGTTCCTTTCAGAAATAAAAATGCAGAAACTTAATTAAATGAACAAGAACTGCCCCCAGTCTGTGGCTGAAACATCCAAACTCTGCATACTTTGGTTCTCAGATACACTCCCCTCCCCCTCACTGAACCTCTCAGGATTTGGTGTGCATCTTATAATTGAGATACGCACTTTCTCATAGTTTACTTTGGAGTATTTTTCCATGGATTCTAAAGTAATGACAGATCTTAACAAGTGATGCCATCTTCTATTTGATGAAATGTGGCACTTTAAAGTGTGAGAAATTGCTGATTTGATTAAGACACGGTAAGATTATTTTTTCTTATTGGCAAATACAAGAAAGTCCCTTCATGTTCCAGGATGTGAGTATCTTAACATTAATTCAAAATATCTGAGTATGTATTCACAAGAACAAGAAAGGCCTGATCATCAAATGAAAGGAGTTGACATTAAAATGTTCTAGCTCTTAAAGTCAAAGCTATCATGTTCTGAGAAGAAAACATCCTTATTTTTGTCCTCATCATAGCTTCAATGTTAACATCCATTGTGTGAAGAAGGAAGTATGTGTGAGTCTATTTCTTGTAGTAACTGGCTATATCCATTCTGTGTTTTAGCAATGGAAAGGAAGGTTGTTAATGCAGAAAATGCCTGTAGGTGACATCTGAAAATTAACTGAGTACTAAGATCCAGGGAGATAGAAAATTGCCTTTGGTTCATTTCTTTGGCCAAGTCATTCTACCCTTTAGATTTTAGAGAAAAACCATGTTGATTCTATGTCAAGGTGGAGAAACAAATAGGGAATTCTATTTTCTCTCTGTACGTGGCCTGCTGTGACAAATTAGTTCACTCACATCATCCTTGTATGCTTTAATGGCTTGAAAGTAGGAAAAGCAAAAGGGTGGTGCCTCTCTTGTGGAATTTAATTGTTGGTTCATGTTTTATCTTTTAAAATAGAAAATAATTTTCACTTTGTTTTCCTGCTTATTTATGGCTCTACATACTTGCGGAAATATTTGAAAACTACAGAAAAGTATGAAAATGAAAATAAAAATCACGCATAAAAATCCCATCACTTAGAAATAACACTTTTGCGCAGAACTTTTGGTGAGTATCTTTGCTTTTCCCAGAGGAAAGTTCTTTTGAGGGGTATCACCCATGTTAAGAAATTGAACATTTGTAAAATGCCTCCAGGAATTTGGATCAGCTTATACTCCTAACAATAGTATATGCCTATTCCGCTGCACCCATGCTAACATTGGATATTATCATTTAAATTTGCCGGGTTAACAGTGAACAATGGCACCTTATTATAATTTTTGTCTATTTGATTAATGATGCTTTAAGGTTGAACTGCCTTGCACATGTTCATTAACATCTGTATTTCTTTTGTCATTAGCTTGTTCATGTCCTTTGTCCACTTTTATTTTAGAACGTCTGCGTTTTACATGGTGATATATAAAAACATCTATATGTAAAGGATAAAAGTGCTTGCCATGTATATTTCAAATATTCTTCCCAATTAAAACAATAGTTTAAAAAATTGTAAAAGTAGTAATGCTCATGATGGAAGGTTTAGAAACTATGAAAAGTAGAGAGACAAAAATAAAAGCCCTCTTCCTAGATATAATTATCATTTACATTTTGGAGATTTTTCGTTATGGCCTTATTTGCTTTCACACATTCACATACACTATTTACAAATTCAAATTCATATAGTATGATGTATTTATATCCAGATTTTTTAAAAAAGATCATATGGTGACCAATTATAAAAGTGATATATGTCTATCTTAGTTTCAGTTTCTCCACATGCAGACCCTGAGACAAGTACTTGGGGATGGGCGTCCAGCTCACACATACAAAAGAGGGCAAAGCCAAGGTGTGATAATTCAAATGGTAAAAATAGACTGAGCCACTTTTAGATTACACAGTTGATTACTTACAACAAAATGAAGAATAAGTTAAAGGGGCCAGCCATCCTTGTCACACACACAGAAGCAAAAGGACCCAGAAGACTGCAACATGAGTTTAGATCAAGACTAGATCGCTACACCAGGGGTTTCATATTCTGCGGCTCTATTCTGATGCGGCCAAGGCAGAAGGTCCTAGACCTCATCAGAATTTGGGAGGTGGTGAGAAATCATCCTGTGATGGTCAGTGGGGAGGCCAGTGGGAGATGGCCTCATATCAGCTCCTGACCGATATGTTTCAGTCATGTTTCAGATGGAACAGGAAGTGTTTTACCAAGACTCTGGCAAGGCGGTTTAAGCCTTTGCCTATGCAGATACCTGCAAGACTGGGTGTTACAACTGAGCTATTTTCCTACAGCTGGTGGTTTATATAGAAAGTGATCCCAAGAAGCAAAAGTAATGAAACAGAGAAAGGGAAACAGGGAGGAGTGCAAAACCAATGAAGTGTGGACAAATGGATGGTTTGCCATTATGGGCAACTGGGGTTCAACCCTTTGGGGAATCATGTAGATTGTGCCTCACACATGCTATGGGGCAAGGAAGGGGGAATTTATCCCCAACTCTTTTTTTTTTTTTTAAAGATTTTATTTATTTATTTGACAGAGACAGAGACAGCGAGAGCAGGAACACAAGCAGGGGGAGTGGGAGAGGGAGAAGCAGGCTTCCTGCTGAGCCGGGAGCCCGATGTGGGACTCGATCCCAGGACCCTGGGATCATGACCTGAGCCGAAGGCAGTCGCTTAACCAACTGAGCCACCCAGGCGCCCTCCCCAACTCTTATCCCTCATTAGTTGTGAGTTGCTCATCACTGATTCCCTGGCCTTTCTAGGAGCTTTTGTGTATAAGTTAAGCAAGCTTCAAAGAAGACTGAGAAAATAGGAGGTTTTGTGTGTAGGTTAAGCAAACTCTAAAGAAGACTGAGAAAACCCCCTGGGCAGAGAATTTGAGAGTCACAGGCCTGGAGGTTGGGATTTGCCAGCAGTTTGGGGATTGTCCTCTGCAGCTGCAGTTGAACTCAGAGGTGGGCAGAAAGGGTATGGGCTGCATCTGCCGCAGTGCAGAACACAGGAAAAATAAGCATCATAAAAAGAGATAAACACCTCAATTATATTGTTATATGGTAATTTCCATATTCCAATCGTATTTCCCTACATTTCCTTCAAGGATTAGATGATACTGTATATTCAGTTTTGCTTTCTGTTTTTTTTAAAGCTTCATGCCATTTTATAATCATTTACTCATATCATTATAAGTGCTTTGTAAACAATTTTTTTTTCCCAGAGATGAAAGCTTTTGATGGGGTACAAGTACACATTAAACAAAACTATAAAAGTAACATAGTAAATAAAAGAATTATTGTTCCAGAAATTCCATGAATATTTTTAGTCTAGATCATAGTTTAAGGGGGAGATAGGACTGTGGAGGTAGCAGAAAACGTTTCATAGTAAGAAGAATTTTAAGCTGGATGTTTAAGGACTAAGTAGAAAATGGCTCCAGAGCACCTGGGTGGCTCATTCGGTTAATCGTCAGCCTTCAGCTCAGGTCATGATCCCAGTACCTGCGATCGAGGCCCATATGGAATTGGGATCCCTGCAGTGGGAAGTCTGCCTCTCCTTCTCCCTCTGCCCGTCCCCCTCACCTGTGCACTCTCTCTCTCTCAAATCAATAAATAAAATCTTAAAAAATAAGTAAGTTAATTTAAAAAATGGCTCAGATGTTTAGGAGAGCACCAGCTAAATTAGATCAGGTATGGTATCCTTACAGATTCCGAAACATAATTAAGCAAACTCTATCAGGAGGCTCTATTAGGTAGGCACAATAATCCCCCCACCCCCAAACTGTCCACTTCCTAATCCCTGGAACCTGGGGACTATGTTACTTTGCATGGCAAAGGGCAATTTATGTTGCAGATAGAAGGTTGCGAATTAGGTGACCTTACAATAGGGAGATTGTTCTGGATGATTCAGGTGGACCCAATATCATCACAAGCGTTCTTAAAAGAGGAAGGCAGAGGCAGAAGAGTCAGAGTGATGTGGTAGGGAGTGAGAACTTAGTCTGCCCAGTTGGTTTTGGGGATGAAGGAAGGGTGGGAAGGAGAGTAAACCAAGGAATGCAGGTGGTCTCTAGAAGCTGAAAGAGGCAAGGAAACAGATTTTCCCCTAGAGCCTCCAGAAAGGAACACAGCCTGCAGGTTCTTTAATTTTGGCCCAGTGAGACCCAGATTGATTTTGTCTGAAAAATGGTGAGTCCTTCTAATTTGTATACTTGATTTCATTTTTTTTTTCAATGAAGAAAGTTTTCTTTGAGCATTCCTGTTCCTATCTTTAATGCCCCTTCGCATAGTTGTTATGTTGTCCCTCTGTGGTCTGGGTGTTTTTAAAAATTGTTTCTTACACATTATAAGAGAAGTTCTCAATTTAGACTTCCACAGCTCAAATTTTATTTTCCATGGAGCCAGTTACATTTAGCTGTTACATTTTTATATTTCCTTGTAAGAGTTTTTGCTGTCCCCCCACCCCACTGCTTAAAAATCCATATTCTGTAGGCTTCTTCCCCAATTTACACTCTTTTTCCCCCCTTACTGGATCTCTTATTTTTAAGAGACCTACGTTTTTGTTTCATTTGCTTAGGATATTGTTCGCCTGGCCTTTGTTACGAGCGACCATCCTCCCCCACTTAACTCCCTTCCCCCCTTATTTTTCCTTTCTACCTAGTGGAACTGGTTATAATGAGAGACCTATTCAGCTGTCCTATTTCCCAACAAGATGAATTCATGACATATTCTGGGGCCAGCTCTCTAAGAGATAGCAAAAAAGTAGAGAATGTGCAACAAATCATGTAATTCATGGGTCTGGACAATTACTTTAAAAGACAGGCAGATGAGATGGGTGGGAAAGCAAGGCTTTACAGGCAAGAAATTTAAACTGTTGGTTGAAGGGCTCAGTAGAAAATGGCTCAAAGGTTCACAAGTAAATCCGATAAGACAGACCTCTGGTCCTGTGAGTGAAGCTCCTGCATGTCCTTCTGAACTTGAATTAAAACTTCTCATCCTATACTGCTCATTTCTTAAATTTCCTTCCCTAGTTCCCATCAGCTTTTATCTCCAAGCCACATATGGGTAATTTCTTCACATTTGTCCTCTAGTTCATGAATTCTGCTGTTTACATCATTCATGGTGTTTTTGGTTTAAACAGTAAGGTAAAACTAGTTTCTAAAACATTTGACTGGGTTCTTTTTCAAATCTTCCTGGTCACTTTTGACATTGATAACTCATTTTTGTGGCTACATCTTTTATTTTGTAAATATTTTGTACATATTTTGTAATTTTTACTCTGATCATGTAAACATACAGAAAGTATTTGGTGATTGTTTCTTATTTTTGCTGACACTTTACCATGTGATTTGTTTTCTTGTGGGTTTGACAAACTCTAATCGTGAGTTCATATTTATTTGAAATTAATCTGTGAGCGTCCTGGGGCCTAACTTGAGAATGTGTGTTCCTTCCTGCTGGGATATGGGGGGCACAACCAATCTGGGACGACTTTAGTCCCCTTCTCATATCCCTGGGTGAATGGGATAGTCTCAGATTGATTCCCCATCGACATTAGTGTGAGGCTAATCTTTGGAGTTCTAGGGTTGGAGGGTAATTCCACTATTTTATATAACTTAGTTTATTATTATGTCCTTTCCTTTGTAGGTTAACTATGCCTTTTGCACAGGTTGCTTGTAGCTTTTCTCTGTTTCCCTGGTATTCTGAAATTCCATTGTGGTGGGTCTAGATGTGGTTTTACTTTTCTCTGGGTGGGTTCTTGAAGCACAATTTTGAATGGCATACTCTTTGATTCAGGTAATTTCTCCTTTACTCTCTCTTTGGAGATTGCCTCTCCACAGTTCCATTCTCTTTTTCTGAAATGTCTATTTTGGAGTTTGGTATCTCTTGAGTGCGCTTTCATCCTGTGTTCTGGTAAATGACTCATTTCTGTCTTGCAACTCTCTAGATGTCTGTTTCATTGATCACGGGCCCTCCTTAACAGTATCGTGTCTATTACTATTTTCAGTGACCATATTTTTCTTTTTAAAAAATATTTTTTCATTTCCTTCTGTACTTTGTTTTCCCCTATTTTATTATAATTTCCATTTTCAAAATGGGAGGTTTTTTCTTTATCTTTTTGAACATCCCAAGGATACTAAGTTTAAAGCCTTCATCAGACTATTTTGTAAAATTAATTGTGCAGTGAGTTCATGTCCCTATGTTTTGATGTTGTGTATGGTTTTACTTTGTATGGGCAGTTTTGTTTACCCGCCTCTCACTTTTCCTTTTTCCTGAATCTCCAGGCTAGGTCAGATTTTTATTGTTCTGAGAGCTCTTGTCCCATGTGATAGGCTGTTTCAGATCTAGTTGCAGAGCCAGTGGGTGGCTTGATTCATTTCCCGATCTTTAGATTCTGTCTGTGACCTCTCGCCCTCCTCGTCCCGCAGCTTGTTTGAAACTACAACCCCAGGTGGTGGTTGGTAACAGTTTGATTTAGCTACCTTTCTGAGGACTGGGTTTCTATGGCACCTCGGACTCCACTCTTCAGACCGGCTGGGCTGCAGTTCCCCTTTTCACAGGGAGTGCTTTTAACTCTCAAATGATGGGGGCCGAACCTCCAGCAGCTTCTGCCTACCAGAACTCAGTAGGTTCAAGGCCTCGGTTCTTTTTACTGCTTTGTGTTTTTTGTTCAATTTCCACTAGAAAGAGATGTTTATCTAGGTTTTATATATTTGCCTTTTCTGCCTCTGTAAGACTCCATCATTTCTGTGTTTGGAATGCAGATGGCTTATTCAAGTGTGAACTCCTTAACATTGGGACTACAGCTCTTACCTTTGTTTTAGAAGCCACTTGTAGACTGCCCGTGTTGACATTCAGTATTTGGTTTGGTTACATAGGCATTTGAAGATAGTTATATATTTTGGGTGCCAACACGTCCCAAGATGAGGCGAACTACTCGACTCTGGTGTGCTTGGAGCCTGTTGGGCGCTCTCCTGAATTTAAGGTTTTGATTTGTCCGTGACTGTCTTGGATTATGTGAGTTTGTTTCACGTAGGGAGACTTGTGCTTGGAACAGCTGTGTCTCTGTTCAGCCAGTTAGGGGAGTGCAATTCTGCAGCTAGAGCTGCAGGAAGAAATCAGGTTTCATTACATGTCAGCATTCAGCCAGGATGCCCCCCCTTTCTCTTGCTGCAGCGAAAGTGTCCTGTAGGCTTTTAGGTTGTGCCACCTCTGTGCTTTGTAACCACCAGGAGGTGTGTTCTGCCTTTCAGGCTGGTCTGCTACCTCGAAGCCTAGTGGTTCACCCCTGGTTTGTACATTGCAACCACAACACTTTTCCTTTTAGAAAGGTTTTGACACTTCCTTTTTTGAGGCATAACTTACTGTCCTTTCCTATAAGAGTTACTTACTTTCTGGTTTACAGGGTCTCTTGTTTTCCTACTTAAGCAGGTTCCTTTATGATGTCCTCCCTGACACCATCATACCTGGGATGAGTGTCTGGGCGTAAGAGAGGGGTAGGGGTGGTAAAGGGATTGGGGTGGGGAGGTGATCAAATAACATCATCAGCATTATTATCACTATGGCAACTGAGTAAACCTTTTAGAGGTTTAGCAGTGTTTCTCCAAGCATCACCTTTATCTCCTGTATTCATCTCCCATCTCCTTTGATTTTCACAATAGCTTAGAGTCAGGAGGGGCAGCACAATTTTCTCCATACTACAGATGAAGGTGCAGAAGCTCACAGAGGAAAAGTGACTTGTTGAAATCAGAGCTAGTAAGGGTCAGAATAGGGACCAGTGTCTTGTGCTCATTCTGTCATTATTTGCTGAGATACAAGCTGTACAAAGTGAGGCTCTTTTATAAGAAGATAGGTGTCCTACAATGGCACAGATTTAATTGAAAAATGGATTATTTTCCCTTTTTCTGAGTCCATTTGTACCTATTTGCAAATGGATACCTTTCTGAAGATAGGAAGGTACATTTATCTCCTTTACCTCTCTCTATTCTGGTGGCACCTGACGTGGATGTTAATCTGGAGTGAGAGACAATGTGTAGTAAGTATATTCCTGCCATTTTTTATTTTTTGGATCCCATTATATTTGGAAATTCTGTCTAGCACAATTGTATCTTGTACGAAGAACCTGTGAAAACAACTTTTGGCAGGAAAATGTTTACCCTACTGGTAAGCTCACCTGTTTACTTAGAACTATTTAGTATCCTTCAGTAAATGTCTTTTGGTAAGACCTTAAGTTTTTTGGAGAATTTCTCCTTTCTGTCTTAAATAGCTGGTGCTAAAAAGAAATGAGCTATCAATCACAAAGAGACCTGGAGGAACCTTAAATGCATATTGCTAAGTGAAAGAAGCCAGCCTGAAAAGGCTGCCTACTGTAGGATTCCAACTATACAGCCCCCTGGAAAACGCAGAAGTATAGATACTGTAAAAAAGTCAGTGGTTGTTAGGGATCTACTGGGAGGAAGGAGTGGGATGAATAGGTGGAGCACAGAGCATTTTTAGGGCGGTGAAACTATTCTGTATTATATGGAAATGTGGATACATTATCTCTCAAAATCCATAGAACGATAAAACACAGAGTGAGCACTAATGTAAGCTATGGATTTTGGTTAGTAATTATCAGTGTTCATCAGTTGTAACAAATGTCCCACATTAATGCAAAATGTTAATAATAGAGGAAACTGTTTTAGGGGAGGAAAGGAGGTATATGGGAATTCTCTGTACTTAATTTTCCTATAAACCTAAAATTGCTATAAAAATAGTCTATTAAAAACAAAAGATGTTCTTTGTGCCCTATAATACACATGGAGTCACTAGAAGTTCTAAGGAGCTTTTCTCAGCAAAGTGCTTTGCATCTCCTAGAGAAACTACATACATGCATCTCTACATATTAAGATTACAATAGCTTTGTATTAGAAACCTCCTTTGTTCATTCCTCTCAACCTTCTCAACACTTTGCTTTCTTCAATCTGAAATATCTCTAATCTTGGTCTTAGCTCAAGGGTAAATTTTAAAGGTAATGTGAAATTCAGTTTCTTCAAATATGAGTTATGAGATGAAGCTTAAAAAGGCTGAAATTATTGCATTTAGCCCATAGGTATTTCGACACTCATAAATCATAAATAACTGCAGTTAAACATCCAATTTTGGGGATGCAAGTCCCTTAGAAAGACTGTAGTTAAAAAAAATTCCTCCCTCTGGACATGTTTGCTTTGGTTCTTTGGTATCTCAAACTTCTTACTAATGCCATATCTATAGTTGTGCAGGAACAGAGACTACTTTTAAAGTTTATGTGAATGCAGATATAAGGAGTTGAAGGTTTCATATCCAGCTTGATATAAGACAGTTTTATCTGTACTAAGGACATTGTTGGCAGAAGAAATCCTATGACATTTATGCCTTTCTGCATCCCCATTTTTTTCTTTTTTTTTTTAATATGTCCATCTTTTTTTTAAAGTATTTATTTATTTATTTAGAGAGCACACAAGCAGAGAGGAAGGGAGAGGGAGAAGCAGACTCTCTTGCTGAGCAGGGAACCCGATGTGGGACTCGACCCCAGGACTCCAGGATCATGACCTGAGCCGAAGGCAGATGCTTAACCAACTGAGCCACCCAGGTGCCCCCATCTGCATCCCCATTTCTTATGTGGCATTTAGTGTCTTTACTTTTAATTTGTACCAACAGATACTACTAAGATTCTCTGGTAGCATAATACCACATAAGGTGATGGTTAGTGTTAGTCAATGAGAACAGTGAGGCTTTCCTAGTAGAGCATTTACACACATGCAACCTCCAAAATTACTGCATATGTTGATCAGTAACCAATGTGGTTGTATGGAAGTGTGTGTGTGTGTGTGTGTGTGTGTGTGTGTTATGTATAGGGGCCTTTTAAGCAATATCTGAAAGCCTGATTCTATGACTAAGCAGGGGCCAGAGCTCCAGAATAGTTTTAACTAATTCACTTCATTGATTGACATAAATTGGATCTTTGTTTACTGGAATTTAGTTAATAATTTTTGTAAGGACATAATCCCTTATTCCAAGGAATTATCCCCTGACTAAAGTTGAACAAACCATGGCTCACAGGCCAAATCTGGCTCAGTCAGATTTTTTTTTTTTTTTTGTGTGCAGCCCAGAAGCCAAGAATAGTTTTTACCTTTTTAAAGGGTTAAATTTAACATAAAACAAAAATCAGGTGTAGTCCAGAAAGCCTAAAATATTTTTATCTGCACTTGTACAGAAAGTTTGCTAGCCTGTCTTAGAAGATAGAAATGTGTAGTTCCAATCTTTGTTTCCTATAACTAGATTAATTAGCTCTTATCTCTGCTTTTTCTACACAAAATGGCTGAGAGAATTACAGCTTTTTAATCCCCTCTGTTGAAGGACTGTTAGTGTGTTTCTATTGCTTATATTATTAATGAAGTCTTTGAGTTGGTTCAATCATTAGCATCCTCCTCTCAACCCAAGTCCTGACCAAAATGTTAAATAAGACAAAGGGATGGTAGATGAAGGCCAAACCTCATTGTCCTCACTGCTAAAGGCTAATTTTAGAGGCGTAGCTTTGTGTGAATGCCAAGTGGGCCCTAGCCTCCCCTGAGGAGTGTGGGACAAGGGCAAACCCTCTATGAGGAATACAAGATCCTATGTGTCTCTGCAGGTGGCTTACCAAGAGGAGAGGGGAAATAAAGGGGAGAGCTGTACAGCGCATTCTCAGTTCTTAAACTTACTGACCATACAAGCCAGTCTTCCTCCAAAAAGAACAGAGTTAAGAGAAACCAGGGGTTCAATGCTGTGCATGCTTGATTCACACTGAAGAATAACTCAGAAGTAAGGAAGAAGCACTTCTCTCTAAAATACTCATCTTCGAATTCTGAATGTGTCCCGCAAGGCATGTCCTCCTTCCCTTTTCTCCCCCCAGTCCATCTCTCCAGTTTCGTCTCTTCTTTACTTCAGCTTGTAACTGCATTAAATATGATTTGCTATAACTGGTCTCTGGACCTCAACTCTTGTAATATCCCTGGTCAGTGATGCCTTCTCCCGCAGTCCTTATCTACCCTTTGCATAAAACCCCAGTTTAGAACTTCTAAGTTCTCTGTGGCTTAAACAGCACAACGGTTTTCTCTATTCTCTATTGTGCCTCCTTCTCTTTCTTACATTTTCATTGTAATACTGTAGAATGTTTTAGTAACGAGATCCCTGGACTAAGGGTTGGTGGTTTTATAATCACCATTTACTGAGCACTTCTTATATGCAAGGCACGAAGCTGAGTGCTTTGTATACATTCTCATTTAATTCACAGTACTCCTAATATATAATATGATATAGATCATAAGTGGGTCACACATTTTGAAATACAATGTGCTATGCAAAAATGAGGACTTATTTTATAAGGTCATTGATCAATTTCCTAAGAGGTTTATATATATTTTTCTTAATAAGTTTCAACGTTTTCAGTGAAAGGAGTAGCGTCTCCTCCTCGTTTGTGGTTTCCACTGCATTTAGCACAAAAATAGATGTTCAATATGTATATTATTTCCAGGACAATAAAATTAATAATAAAAGGAATAAAAATGTTATTTTTAACATTCTACAAACCAGCTGGGAGTAAATGGTGCAGCAGAGGAAAAGAATAAATCTTGAAAATAAAACCAGTGAAAACTGTGTAGATTTTTCTTCTTCAGCTTGTTGATATGCAAAATGTCAAACACACAAATGTAGAAAGAATAATAAAATGATCACTCATAATCTGCCACTAAGCTTCACTCTTACCAACTCATGGTCAATTTTGTTTGATCTATACCCCACCCACCCTAGATGAAGAAAATTATAGACCTCCTATCAGTTTCTGTGAATATTTCAGTATGTCTTTTACAAAGATGAACGCTTATTTTAAAAACAAAATAATTGCATTACTGTCCAAAAATTTAACAGTTCTTTAATATTAATTATCCAGTTAATGATTGAATTTCCCCAGTTGTGTACTATTTAAGGTTAGTTTGCTAAAGGTTCTGAATAGGACCAGTGCAGTGTAATTGACTGGCATGTTGTTTAAATCTCTTTTAATCCATAGGTTGCTTCCTTCGAACTCACCCCCCCCATTTAATTTTTTAAAGAAGCTGGGTCATATGACTTTGGATTTTCATAGGATGGACTTTGCTGATTTTATCCCGTAGTATATTCTTTACCATGTTTCTTTTCTTCCTATATTCCTGAAAATTGATGATTATATATAGAGGCTTGATCAGATTCAGGTTTAAATATTTTATCTAGAATTGTTTGTGGTATTAAATACTTATATTAGGAATTTTTGTTTTGTGATGTCAGCAGTGGTTGGTAATCATTATCTAAATCCATTTACTTGATTATAAACTGGTGGTATTCTATTTTGCCATTTCTTTATTTGCTGGGATACTTCTGTAAAAATAAATAGTACTACATTAACGATAGGCTACTCTGAAATATACTTATCTACTCTGAAGTAAATAATGCATTCTTTCAACTTATCATTTTTCAAAAATTTTTCAAAATAATTTTTCAAAATAATTCAAAATAGGAATAATCCCTTTCCTAACATCTTTTGAAGGTGACCAAAAGATCTTTTTGAGAATCACTATGAACTAATGAATTTAAACATTTCAGTTTGCTACAATCTTCTTACTGATGCTCAAATTTTCTTGTCTTTGGCCAATGGGAGCTTCATCAAGTTGGTTTCTAAGTCATTTTAGTCGTGAACATTTTCTTGCCAAGACCTGAACTCAGCCTTCTCTCCAAAGAGCTCTGTTTTGTGTTTTGTTTTGTTTTTTTGGTGGAAATATTAAGAGATTATGTTCTGGGTGGTGTGGTGTTAATTACTACAGGGCTGGTCATTGTATGTAGGCTTCTTCAGATAGTCATGTTAGGAAATGTATTTTTTAAAAATCTGTATCTCTCTTTTCCCATGTCAAAAACATCATTCTGTAAAACACTTGCATACTCATTTTCTTTACAATTCACAGAAATGGTTGGAGAATAATATTAGCACTACCACCTATATTATGATAATTAGACATAATTTAAAGGTTTCTTTTTTTTTTTTTTAAAGATTTTATTTATTTATTTGCCAGAGAGAGACACAGTGAGAGCAGGAACACAAGCAGGGGGAGTGGGAGAGGGAGAAGCAGACTTCCTGCCGAGCAACAAGCCCGATGTGGGGCTCGATCCCAGAACCCTGGGATCATGACCTGAGCCAAAGGCAGACGCCCAAGGACTGAGCCACGTAGGCGCCCCTAAAGGTTTCTTTTTTTAAAACCATTCTTAAAGCAAGTTATCTCTAGGAATATACAACTAAATAATTGCTTTATGTGTAGTTATACCATGAATTGAATAGCTAAATTTATTTTAAACTTTTAAGGAATTGTCTTTTACTATAAAATTGATTTATCTTTAGAATTACATATAATATTTACGTGGTTCCAAAGTCAATTGTATAAAAACAAGATAAATTCAGGAAAATCTAGTTTCTACTCCTGTGTCTTTCACTGTTTTTTTTCTCCCTACCAAACATTTTTGTGGTTTATACTTCTGCTCTTTAATCCTTCCATTTTTAGTGTGTGCGTGTATTTTTATTGCCCCTTTACTTAGATAAATAGAATAACTTTTTCTACCTTTTTTATTACAGTATAGTATAAACTGGGCATCACTGCATAGATCTGAGGAGAGATTCCTTCTTCATTTTCACAGCTGCAGTGCTCCAATGTGTGACCATTCCACAGTGTATTCATTCAGTTCATTATTGATGACATTTCCACTTTATTTGCTATTACAAACCATACTGCCATAGATAATCTTGAAAAAATTCCTTTTGTGTTTTTGTCAGGGCATTTTAGGCATAGATTCCTGGAAAGGGGGTACTGGGTCAAAAGTTAAATACAATTGTATTATGATGAATAGTGTCAAATTCCTCTCCAGAGGGATTGATATATTTTGCATTCCTATCAGCAATATGTGAAAATGCCGGTTTCCTCATAACCTTGCCAACAGTATATGTGCCCACTTTTGGATTTTTTTTTTCTAAAACTGTATCTTATTTACTCTTACATTGCTATTATCTACTAAGAGAAATTGATCATCTTTTCAAATGAGTCAGAGCCACCTGAATTCCTCCTTGGGTGAATTTTTTCCATTTCCTAGCCCATTTTTCCCCCTTTAGAGTTTTTTTCCCTCTACATTTAGGAGACTAAATGTTAGTGATATAATTTGCGAATGTATTTTTCTAGCATATCATTTGTCTTTTTACCTGGTTTAGGTTGTTGAATATTTTGTGCCATAAAAGATTTTTAGACATTTCTTGCTAAACTTGTGCCTAGGTATGGTCTTTGTCCTCCCTCTCACTTTTGTAAATAATGCCTTTTTAAAGTTACAAGTGTATAAGTAAATGCTATTGATTTTTGTATGTTGGTTTTTAAAACATGTTATTTTCTGCCCATTTTTTGACTTGATTATTTGTTTTTTGGGTGTTGAGTTTGAGAAGTTCTTTATAGATCTTGGATACCAGCCCTTTATCTGTAGTAAAACAATGAAGCGTGGATCACTACATCAAAAACTAATGATGTATTGTATGGTGACTAGTGTAACATAATAAAATAAAATTTAAGGGCGCCTGGGTGGCTCAGTTGGTTAAGCGACTGCCTTCGACTCAGGTCATGATCCTGGAGTCCCGGGATCGAGTCCCGCATCGGGCTCCCTGCTTGGCGGGGAGTCTGCTTCTCCCTCTCCCACTCCCCGTTTGTGTTCCCTCTCTCGCTGTGTCATTCTCTGTCAAATAAATAAATAAAATCTTTAAAAATAAATAAAATAAATAAAATAAAATTTAATAAAAAACAAAAACAAACAAAAAAACAAACAAAAAGAAGTAAAACGTTATTTTCTAAATTCTTATGTTTGCAGTAATTTTCCATTAATTTTTGGGCTTTTCCAGATGTATAATCATATCATCTGTAAATAGGTGTTACTTCCTTCTCGGTTCTTATGCCTCCAATTGCTTTCTCCTGTCTCCTTGTATTAATTTATACCTCCAACAAAGTATTCAATAATTATGAAGAGAAGCTTTTTTTTTTTTACTTGTTTCTAATCTCAGTAGAAAAGCTTCTTGTGTTCTCCTTTAAACGACACCTTATGTTGAAGAACCATCCATCAATCTGCATTTTATTAAGTATTAGTATAATGAATGGGTGTTAATTTGTTGAATGACTTTTCTGAAACTATGGAGTAGATTATGATCTTTTTTTCTCCTTAGCTCGATTAGTGCAACATATTGCATTAATAGTTCCCAGAATCTTAGAATAAACCCACTTAGACATGATGTGTTAGTCAAGACTACAATAGCACATAAAAATAACATATGTTTAGTATTTTTACATTGATAGCCATAGTGAGACTGGCCTATAATTTTTTTTTGGTGCAGGCTTGTTTTTGGATCCATGTTAGACTCACTTTATTAAACTCGGAAGTTTGTTTCTTTCACTGTGTTCTAGAATCATCTAACTGGGATTATCTGATCTTTAAAGTTCTGGTGGAAATCTTCTGTGAAACCATCTGATCTAATGGTTTTTGTTTTGCTGAGCTGTGAAGGAGGGGCTCTTTAGCCATTTCCTCAATTTTCTGGATGGAGAATAGGTCTTTCAGACTTTGTTTCTCTTGTAGGGCCAATATGGTACTTTAAAATACAGGTTTTATTATTAGATATGGCAAGGCCAAGAGATTAGGAGACAACCATCATTGAAAAAGAGTTTGTTACCCTCACAGACGACGAGAATGGAGCATGCTGTGCCATGCAGGCTACATGGGTAAGCCCCAGGCTTGGGTGGGAGGTGGAGGGAGAGTGGAACCTGTGGCAGGAGCCTTTTATTCTCGTTTCCACAGGCAGGAAGATGCATAAAACACAATCCTACAACTTTATCACAAATACAAATCCATAAAACTGAAAATGTCGAATTCAAAAAGCTGTAAGAGAATAAATGAATTATCACCCCCTTCCCCCCCCAAAAAAAGCAGTAAGATAAAAACTGAAATTCAGGGAAAAGGTAGAAATAAGGAATGAATATAAAAGCTAGTTCTTTATTTTTTTTTAAAGATTTTATTTATTTTAGAGAGAGAGAGCGCATGCATGCATGGGGGGTGGCGGGAGGGAGGGGGGACAGAGAGAATCCCAAGCAGACTCCCCACTAAGCATGAATAACTTTACAACTGGAAGTTTGTACTTCTTAATCTATTTTCTCCCATACCCCCTCCTTTCTATGAGTTGGTTTCTTTTTTTTTTTTTTTTAAGATTTTATTTATTTATTTGACAGAGAAATACACAGCGAGAGAGGGAACACAAACGGGGAGTGGGAGAGGGAGAAGCAGACTCCCTACTGGGCAGGGAGCCCACATAGGGCCTGGTGGGATCATGACCTGAACCAAAGGCAGACGCTTAACCCACTGAACCACCCAGGCACCCCAGTAGGTTGCTTTTTCATTTTGCTGATGGTTTCTTTTGCTGTGTAGAAGCTCCTTAATTTCATGTAGTCTCAGTTATTGTTATTGTTTCTGTTGTTTGCTTTGGTTTCCCTTGCCTGGAGAGACTTATCCAGAAAAATTTTGCTAAGTTTAATGTCTAAGAGATTATTGCCTATGGCTTTGTTTTATTTTTTAGGAATTTTATGGTTTCAGGGCTTATATTTAGGTCTTTAATTCATTTTGAATTTGTGTATGGTGTAAGAGTGGTCCAATTTCATTCTTTTGCATGTAGCTGTCCAGTTTTCCCAACAGCATTTATTGAAGAGATGGTTTTTACCCATTGTATATTTTTGCCTCCTTTTGTCTTAGATTAATTAACCATATAAGCATGGGTTTATTTCTGGGCTTTCTATTCTGTTCCATTGATCCATGTCTCTGTTTTTGTGCCAGTATCATACTATTTTGATTATTACAGTGATTGCTTTGGTGGTAGTGTGTGTGTATGGTTTGTTTCTTTTTGGGTTCCATACAATTTTTAGGATTTTTGTGTTCTAGGTCTTTGAAATACTACTAATATTTTGACAGGGATTTTATCGAATCTGTATATTGCTTTGGGCAATATGAACATTTTAACAATATGCTTCCAATCCATGAGCATGGTATATCTTTTCATTGACTTGTGTCATCTTCAGTTTCTTTCATCAATGTATTATAGTTTTCAGTTTATAGATTTGTCACCTTGTTAAACTTATTCCTAGGTGTTCTTTTTGATGCAATTATAAATGGGATTGTATTCTTAATTTCCTTTTCTGTTTTGTTATAGTATATTGAAATGCAACAATTTTCTATATATTGTGTCCTGCAACTTTACTGAATTCATTTATTCCAATAGTTTTTTGGTGGAATCTAGGGTTTTCTACGTGTAGTGTCATGTCATCTGCAAATAATGACGGTTTTACTTATTTCTTACCAATTTGGATGCCTTTTATTTCTTGATTGCTATGGCTAGGACTTCAAGTTCTATGTTGAATAAAAGTGAAAGTGGACATCTTTATCTTGCTCCTGAACTTATAACAAAAAAGCCTTCAGCTTTTTGTTTTTATATATGGCCTTTATTATGTTGAGGTATGTTCCTTTTATACCCACTTTGTTGAGAGTCTATCATGAATAGGTACTGGGTTTTGTCAAATGCCTCTCCTGCATCTATTGAGATGATCATATGATTTTTATCTCTTGTTTTGTTAATGCATTTCACATTGAGTTGCATATATTGAACTATCCTTGCATCCCTGGAATAAATCTGAATCGTGGTGAATGATCTTTTTGATGTATTGTGGGATCCAGTTTGCTAATATTTTGAGGATATTTACATCTATGTACATCAGGGATATTGGTCTGTAATTTTCTCTTTTTTTAGTCTTTTGTCTAGTTTTGATAATAGGGTAATCCTGGTTTCATAAAATTTAGAAGATTTCTTTCTTTTTCTTTTTTCTTTATTTGGAATAGTTTGAGAAGGATAGGTACTCTTTAAATGTCTGGTGTAATTCAACTATGAAGCCACCTGGTCCTGGACTTCTATTTATTGGGAGTTTGTTGATTACTAATTCATTTGAGGCTAGTAATCTGTTCATATTATCTATTCCTGATTCAGTTTTGGAAGGTTGTATGTTTCTAGGAATTTATCAATTTCTTCTAGGTTGTCCAGTTTGTTGGCATATAATTTCAGTAGTAATCTCTTACAATTTTTTTTTTTTTTTTACATTTCTATGGTGTCAGTTGTAATTTCTCTTTCATTTCTGATTTTATTTAGGTCCTTTTTTCTTGATCAATCTAGTTAAGGATTTATCAGTTTTATCTTTTCAAAAAATTAGCTGTCCCATTGATCTTTTCTTTCTACTTTGTATTTTATTTATTTCCACTCTGATCTTTGTTATTTCCTTCCTTCTATTAACTTTGGGCTTTGTTCTTTGTCTAGTTCTTTTCTGAAGTATGTTAAATTCTTAATATTTTTGGTATGTTTTTATCTATTCTATTTGAACATTCAATCGCTTCTACTTTATGAAAGGTTTTGATGTGCTACTAGGAACAGAAATTTTAATTTTCTCCTTTTAGTGCTTTTTGTTCTGAAATTTTCCTGCTCAAATATGAACATTGTAATCACTGCATTTATTTGCATTTTTCTGGTATGCATTATTCATCCTTTTATTTTAAATGGAATCTCTCCCATTTAAAATTTTAGATATGTTTCTTATATAAAACACAGTGTTGTGTTTTTCAGTTTTAGGTTATCTGAGATCTATCTGAGGTCTATCTAGTTTAAATTCCATATTTTACACACACACACACACACACAGACACACACAAATAAAATATTCCACTACATGCTATATATTTTTTCTTTGGTATTTGGTGTGTGTGTGTGTGTGTGTGCGCATGTATCCATTATTTAACAGACCGTCTCCTTTATAACCATCATTTAGTTTTAGTTCTTAGTTCTTCAAATATGTTTAATTCTCAGCACTAGTCTTTATATCAATGTTTGATCATTTTCTAAAATGAAGTTTATTTTCTAAAACTTCTTGATGAAGGGCTCTTAGAAATGGTACACCCTAAACTCTTGTTTATTTATAACAATTTGTCACCTTTATACTCAAAGGCCAACTTATTTGAATGGCTGTTTGGCTTGTAGCTTAATGCATTTCAATAAATCAAATACCTGTGTTCTTAATTGCAAACTTTTCTCTAAAATCACTATCGTGTGTCTATAATAACTTTTCTTGCCTTAACTTTATACTTTGACTACCTGAGTACAGATTCCTATATTTTAGTTTTGACTTTTGAAAACTTTATAGAAAAGAAACCATATAGTATATATTTTTTTGACTTTTTAAGAGTTAAGCAGGCTCTGTGCCCAAAGTGGGGCTTCAACTCATGACCCTGAGATCAAGAGTTGCATGCTCTGCTGACTGAACCAGCCAGGTACCCCTTTAAAAAAGTTTTTTAAACTTCTCAGTATGAGATTTATTTACATCATTGTATATGGCTATAGTTGATTCATTTTCTTTGCTGTAGTCTATAGAATATATATGCAATAATTTACCCACTATATTGTTGATGAATATTTGGATATTTTAAATACATTGTTTTAAGCATTCCTGAACATGTTTCTTAGGGCAGAATTGGCTGGAGTAGATTTTCCACAATCATAGAGTGTGTATAACTTCTACTTGATAAAGAATTTTCCAGAATGGTTGGCAATTTATATTTTCACCGGTAGTCTTTGAGATAGGCTCTTAGAGTTGGAAGAAGACTTGGAAAGCATCTTTTTCAACTCTTTCACTTATAAAGATGAGTTTCTGTTAGGTCAAGAATGATGAATTTGAAATTCCATTGCTAATAATTGCACCAAAATAGTTGTAGGTTCCTGATCTTTTTAATTTTTTTCCACTTTAGTGTTCTGTGACATTTTGACAATAAAGGAATAGATTGAAAGATGACCAAAGAGGTACAAAATCTCAAGTCTTATACTAAGGCCATGCAGCAGCTTGAGCTACATATAGCTCAGATGTGTTCTAGTGACTCACAGTTCTAGAAATGTGCAATATTGCTATTGATAAACCTGAATTGTTAAAATGTTGAGTTGGTATTTTATGCAGTTTATAAAGGCAGAGAAATACAGAATACATTTTTGAAAGTTTCATAAAAATGTTATAATTGAAATAACTATACTTAAAGGAGAAATTTTATTAGCTGAATATCTTCATATAGTGTAACACTATACAAAGGTATGGGTAAACTAAGTATAAACTCTAGACAGTGTTTTGTAGAGGTCTTTGCTTATTTTATGTTATCTAAAATACAGTTTTTTTGTACAGTTGACATAATATCTTTTTTCATTTTCCTCTTATTTTGCATAATATATGATACCTTACGTATGATTTTGAAAGAACCAAATATCCTGTACTTTCCCACAAGTATGCAGCAAGTCTGGAGTCAAATTGTGGAAGTGACTTCAGTTACAGTTGAGTGTCATGCTATTTCTGAGGAGAGTTGAAAGTAGTGTAGAAGACATCTTTGTAATTGTGACTGTAAGTTGAGAAAACTCGATTTTGTAACCTAATCACTATTTTTGTATGAAGCAAGAGATTGAAGGAAGAAAAGTTACCAGGCCTTAATTCTCCCTGACTCTCATTTAGTACAAGCTCTAGAAGAAGTACAAGTACTTCTCATTTACTAATGTAAAGAATAAGTAGAAAATCCATAAGAAATTCTTTGAAGGGATCAAGTAGGTTCTTAAAGTATGTCCTTACAGCCCAGGGATGCTTGAAATCAAAGTTTGATGAACCTGAAAAGAAGGTGAGTTTCACCCAAAAAGCAAAACAAAACCGAAAAGAAAAAAAGAACCCCAAAACTAAAAACAAATTCTCCAGGCTATACAAAATATGGCAGAACCTAGCTAATGATTTCCTAGCTAATGAGCATATGCCATGAATTGCTCTGGCTCTTGTCCACAGAAGCTAGATGAATGACAACTAGGAAAGCATTCCTTTCTTATCAAACCAGAAACAATAGCAGATATAATTACAACATTCTGTCAGCTGTCTGTGAAAATGAATTTCTACTTACTGCTGTGCAGAGAAGCCTATTGTGTCAATTTGGGGACTTTTAAACAATTGTACTTGGGGGAAAATTGTGGAAGAAACAAGGAATTATTCTCAAGTGTGACCTGTAGGGTTTATGACTCTTGTAGGCTTATCAGTTTCATTATTTCATGCTTCAATGAAAATGAATACTTTCTTTGCTCGCCTTCATTCTGTTTGAACCTAAATATTTATATAAGTATATTTTATTTCATTAATAAAAACTGAAAAAAGTATATATATCTCAACTGGCTGGTAGAAGTATCTAAGGTCTATGTATATTTATATATACTAATGTTATATGTTTTTAACATATAATTTATGTGAAGCATATAACACATGCTTATGTATGTGTACATATGTATATATCTGTCAACAACTTAAGGCATATAAAGAAGCATTTTGATTACCCATCAGTGGTATATTAGTCAATGTTTAACAACGGGTTTTTGGAGAAAAATAAAATCCTGATTTTTTTTTTTTTTATAAGCCTTTGCCTACTACCATGGGGTAAATACTCTAACCATGGCTTAATTCAAGCTATCAACACTCTTTGCTACTGAACATGGAGTAGAGAGAAGGTGCTGTTTCCTGTATCAAGGTGCTGGACACCTTGTATCTCTTTTTAAGGTAAAACTGAAATGTAACAAAGTGATGTGATTTGTTTAAAAACAATAGAACTTCTATGAAGAACCCTACATGAACCCAGGATATTTTATTTCTCTATCTTTTTCTATTAATTTGTATGATTCCCTTATACAACAAATTTCTAGAGTAGAAGTATAGCATCTTCATCTTTTTGACATTAACCCCCCCATACATACCTATTATTTTAGTACAAATATATATCCTGTAATATTGCAAACAAAATACAGTAATTTGGACATACTTAAATTTTTTAATCATTTATCTGGTATTTACTTTTACTAGGGGTTCTGCATTTTTTTTGGCAACCCTCGCTGCATCTTATATTAGCACTGTTTAATAAAACGATAAAGTCCATTGCATACTGAGGGAGAAGAATGAACAAAGGTATAGAGGGAGAGTTGAATATGGTCTCATGAAACTCAAGGAATTTAGTGCCATTGTTTTACCTGTAAAGTCATTGTTTCTGGAGATTTTCTCTGTTCCTTTCTAGTCTTTGTTGCTTTTGGTCTTTCTTTCCAACTCAGAGTTCCCTTTAATATTTCTTGCAGGGCTAGTTTAGTGGTCACAAACTCCTTTAGTTTTTGTTTGGGCAACTCTTTATCTCTCCTTCTATTTTGAATGACAGCCTTGCTGGATAAAGTACTCTTGGCTGCATATTTTCCCCTATTTAGCATGTTGAATATATCATGCCCCTTTTCTCTGGCCTGCCAGGTTTCTGTGGAAAGATATGCTGCTAACCTCACTTGTCTTCCCTTGTAGGTTAGTATTTCTTTTTCCTTGCTGCTTTCAGGATTCTTTCCTTATCTCTGTATTTTGCAAATTTTACTACAATATGCCTTGGTGTTGGCTGGCTTTTGTTGATTTTGGTGGCAGTTGTCTGTGCCTCCTGGATTGGGATCTATGTTTCTTTCCCGAGATTAGGGAAGTTTTCAGCAATAATTTGCTCAAGTAAACCTGCCCTTTTCTCCCTGTCTGATTCTTTTGGGACTCCTTTGATATGACTGTTATTAGACTTTATGGAGTCACTGAGTTCCCTAAGTTTACATTCCTGATCCAATATTTTTCTTTTCCTCTTCTTTTCAGCTTCATTATTTCCCACAATTTTATCTTCTATATCACTGCTTCATTCCTCTGCTTCTTCCATCCTTGTGGTCATTGCATCCAGTGCATTTTGCATCTTGGTTATAGCATTTTTTATTTTGGCCTAATTTTTAGGCCTTTTTATCTATATAGTAAGGGTCTCTCTTCTTTCTTGTATGCTTTTCTCAAGCCTAGCTAGTGTACTTTTGATTGTTGATTTTAAAGAAACTCATTGATAATAATATAATAGTAGGGTACTTTAACATCCCACCTACAGCAATGGACAGATCATCTCAGCAGAAAATCAACAAGGAAACAATGGCTTTGAATGACACACTGGACCAGATGGACTTAACAGATATATTCAGAACATTCCTTCCTAAAGCAACAGAATGCACATTCTTTTCTAGTGCACATACAGTATTTTCCAGAATAGATCACATACTGGGTCACAAATCAGCCCTCAACAAGTACAAAAAAATTGAGATCACACCATGAATATTTTCAGACCACAATGCTATGAAACTTGAAGTCACCACAAGAAAAAACTTGGACCACAAATACATGGAGGTTAAAGAACATACTATTAAAGTGAATGCATAGCCAGAAAATTAAGAAATAAAAGAAAATACATGGAAGCAAATGAAAATGAAAACAACATTCCAGCGGTCCTAAGAGGGAAGTAGGTAACAATACAGGCATACCTAAGAAGCAAGAAAAGTCTTAAATACACAACCTAACCTTAACGAGCTAGAAAAGGAACAACAAAGCCTAAAGCCAGCAGAAGAAGGGAAATAATAAAGACTAGAACAGAAATAAATGATATAGAAACAAATGGCAGAACAGATCAACAAAATTAAGAGCTGGTTCTTTGAAAGAATTAATAAAAATGATAAACCCCTAGCCAGACTTATCAAAAAAGAAAAAAGAAAAGCTTGAAATCATGAATGAAAGGGGAGAGATCATAACCAACACCACAGAAATACAAACAATTAGAAGACAATATTATGAAAATACACCGAAAAACTGGGCAATCTGGAATAAATGGGCAAATTCCTTGAAACCTACCAACTATCAAAAATGAGACAGGAAGAAATCGAAAATTTGAACAGACCCATAACCAGCAAAGAAATTGAATCAGTAATCAAAAATCTCCCAAAAAAACAAGAGTCCAGGGCCAGATGGTTTCCCAGGGAAATTCTATCAAACAGTTAAAGAAGAGTTTATACCTATTCTCAAACTGTTCTAAAAAATAGAAGTGGAAGGAAAACTTCCAAACTCATTCTACAAGGTCAGCATATTACCTTGATTCCACCAGACAAAGACCCTACTAAAAAGTAGAATTACAGGTGAATATCCTTGATGAAAATGGAGGCAAAAATTCTCAACAAGCTACTAGCTATCGAATTCAGCAGTACATTAGAAGAATTATTCACCACGACCAAGTGGGATTTATTCCTGGGCTGCAGGGGTGGTTCAATATTAACAAATCAATCAATATGATACACCACATTAATAAAAGAAAAAGAACCATATGATCCCCTCAATAGATGCAAGAAAGCATTTGACAGAATACAGCATCTGTTCTTGATTTAAAAAAAAAAGAACCTTTAACAAAGAGTTAGTGGGAACATACCTCAACATCATAAAGACCATATATGAAAGACCCACACTAATATCATCTTCAGTGGGGAAAAACTGCAAGCTTTTCTTCTGTGGTCAGGAACAAGACAGGGATGTCCACTCTCACTATTACTATTTAACATAGTACTGGAAGTCTTAATCTCAGCAATCAGACAATAAAAAGAAATAAAAGGCATCCATATCAGCAAGAAAGAAGTCAAACTTCCACTATTTACAGATGACATGATACTCTATGTAGAAAACCCAAAAGACTCTAGCAAAAAATTGCTAGAACTGATACAGGGATTCAGCAAAGTCACAAGATATAAAATCAACGTACAGATTTCTGCATTTGTATACACCAATAATGAAGAAGCAGAAGGAGAAATCAAGGAATTGATCCCATTTACAATTGCACCAAAAACAGTAAGATACCTAGAAATAAACCTAACCAAAGAGGTAAAAGATCAATACTCTGAAAACTGTAGAATGCTAATGAAAGAAAGTGACAAAGACACAAAGAAATGAAAAACATTCCATGCTCATGGATCAGAAGAACAATTATTGTTAAAATGCCTATACTGCCCAAAGCAATCTATACATTTAATGCAATCCCCATCAAAATACCACCAGCATTTTTCACAGACGCAGAACAAACAATCCTAAAATTTGTATGGAACCACAAAAGGCCCCGAATAGCCAAAGCATTCTTGAAAAAGAAAAACAAAGTTGGAGGTATCACAATTATGTACTTCAAGCTATATTGCAAAAGCTGTAGTCATCAAGACAGTATGGTATTGGCACAAAAACAGAAACATAGATCAATGGAACAGGATAGAGAACCCAGAAATGGACCCACAACTATATGGCAACTAATCTTCAAAAAAGGAAACAATATCTAAAGGAAAAAAGACAGCCTCATCAACAAATGGTGTTGGGAAAACTGGACAGCAACATACTGAAGAATGAAACTGGCCACTTTCTTACACCATACACAAAAATCAAAATGCATGAAATACCTAAATGAGACAGGAAACCATCAAAATCCTAGAGCAGAACACTGACAGCAACCTTGTGACATCGGCTGTAACAACTTCTTACTAGATATATCTCTGGGAGCAAGGGAAACAAAGCAAAATGAACTATTGGGACTTCATCAAGATAAAAAGCTTCTGCACAGCAAAGAAGACAATCAACAAACTAAAGAAGCCTATGGAATGGGAGAAGATATTTGCAAATGACCTACAGATAAAGGGTTAGTATCCAAAATTTATAACTTACACAACTCAACACCCCCAAAAACAAATCAGTTAAATGGGTAGAAGGGGGGCACCTGGGTGGCTCAGTCGGTTAAGCGGCTGCCTTCAGCTCAGGTCATGATCCCAGGGTTCTGGGATCGAGCCCTGCATCGGGCTCCCTGCTCAGTGGGGAGTCTGCTTCTCCCTCTGCTCCTCCCCCACTCATGCTCTCTCTCTCTCAAATAAATAAAATCTTAAAAAAAAATGGGTAGAAGACATGAACAGACATTTTTCCAAAGAAGACATACAAATGGCTAACAGACATATGAAAAGATGCTGAATATCACTCATCAGGGAAATGCAAATCAAACCATGATGGGATACCACCTCACACCTGTCAGAATGGCTAAAACACAGGAAACAACAGATGTTGGCGAGAAAGCGGAACTCTCTTCCACTGTTGGTGAGAATGCAAACTGGTGCAGCCATTCTGGAGAACAGTATGGAGGTTCCTCAAAAAGTTAAAAATAGGGGCGCCTGGATGGCTCAGTCGTTAAGCATCTGCCTTTGGCTCAGGTCATGATCCCAGGGTCCTGGGATTGAGCCCTGCATTGGGCTCCCTCTCCCACTCCCCCTGCTTGTGTTCCCTCTCTCGCTGTGTATCTCTCTGTCAAATAAATAAAATCTTAAAAAAAAAAGTTAAAAATAGAACTCTATGACCCAGCAATTGTACTACTAGGTATTTACCCAAAGCATACAAAAATACTGATTTGAAGGGGCACATGGACCCTGACATTTATAGAAGCATTAACAATAACATCCATAATAAAATTATGGAAACAGCCCAAGTGTCCATTGACTGATGAATGGATAAAGAAGAGGTGGTATACACACACACACACACACACACACAATGGCATATTACTCAGCCATGAAAAAGAAGAAATCTTGCCATTTGCAACAATGTGGGTAGAGTTAGAGTGTATTCTAACCAAAATAAGTCAGAGGAAGCCAAATATCATATCATTTCACTTATATATGGAATTTAAGAAACAAAACAGATGAAAATAAGGGAAGGGGAAGAAAAAGAGGAAAACAAACCATAAGAGACTCTTAAGTATAGAGAACAAACTGAGGGTTGCTGGAGGGGAGGTGGGTGAGGGATGGGCTAAATAGGGGATGAGTATTAAGGAGGGCACTCTCAACCAATTTACATAGTTCAAATAGAACCCTTGAGAGCATTCATACTTTCACACCCAGAAAATACCAAGTTTTTCTATTGCTTCTGGATCTTATGTTGTCAAAGAAGCAGGGGGAAAAAATTAGGTTTTTAGGATAACGAAAAGACCCAAAGTTGTAAGAACATTTTCATTTAGGATCCTAGGATCGTTTTGTAGTATTCTTTCCAAAAGTGGCTAATGAACAAGATAGGTAAGCCTTGTCCTGTTTAAGGTTTAGGATATGTCTGAAAGGCTGGTGAAATGTTCTAAGAAAGAGAAATAGGACATGCACACCCCACTTCTGGGGCCAGCCCTGTCTTGCTCAGACTGTCCTAAGGCCCTGCCTAGGCACTCACGCAGACAGTGGGGAGGAAAGAAGACTTGACTGTGGTTTTGAGAGTGTCCAGTGCAGTGCTGGCTACCAGAGGCATCAGTTTGGGCAGTGACTGGTGGCCGTACCCTTGGGACCCCTGGTGCCCTCAGCAGTCTTTTTTTTTTTAATTTTATTATGTTAAGTTAGTCACCATACAATACATCATTAGTTTTTTTTTTTTTAAGATTTTATTTATTCATTTGAGACACAGAGAGAAAGCATGAGCAGGGAGAGAGGCACAGGGAGAGGGAGAAGCAGGCTCCTCACTGAGCCAGGAGCCTGATGTGGGGCTTGATCCCAGAACCCTGGGATCATGACCTGAGCCGAAGGCAGACGCTTAACCATCTGAGCCACCCAGGCGCCCCTACATCATTAGTTTTTGATGTAGTGACTCAGCATTCTTTTTTTTTTTTTTTAAAGACTTTATTTATTTGAGAGAGAGAATGAGATAGAGAGAGCATGAGAGGGGGGAGGGTCAGAGGGAGAAGCAGACTCCCTGCTGAGCAGGGAGCCGGATGCGGGACTCGATCCCGGGACTCCAGGATCATGACCCGAGCCGAAGGCAGTCGCTTAACCAACTGAGCCACCCAGGCGCCCGTGACTCAGCATTCTTAATATGGCAGTCCTGCGTGTCCTCAGCAGAGGGCGTTCCCTAGTTCAGCGGTGGTAGCAGCGGTAGCATTTCAAGGCAGTATAACCATTGTTTGGGCGTTAGCCCTTACAGGAAGCAACACGATAAAGAGCAGGAGCTGAAGAAGAGGAAGAAGGAAAATTCAATTAGGGCATCCAGTTAAAGGAACTGGTTCATGGGGCACAGAGGACACATGCCCTAAGAACCACACTGGGAAGAATTTGAGATAAGCTTGTGCTCTTACCGAGAAGGCACGGTGAGAAGCAGAGAAATTTGATTTGTGTCATTCTGACCCTGTCATCTATCTGTCTTGCCCTGCCCTGATGGACTGCCCTGTGCTGGGTACTATGCATGGCAAGGAATGGTTTAGCCTATATTACTTATTGAATATATTCTAAATTCTATGCATCCAGATAAATCAGCGTTATCTGCACTGAGGTCCACATCATACTTGTGACCCATGGCAGTGTTGTTACTTGTTGCCTCTAAAGGGAAATAACTGTGTAAATAAATGTGAGGATTTATGGGTTGAACAAAATACAGTTTTCTCAGTAATAAGACTTCTCAGAACCTTAAAATGTTAAAATATTTATTGTAAGTATCCAAGGAGCAGATTTAGAATTGGTATTTCCCTAACTTGAGTGCAACAATTTTTCCCCCCGTGGTTTTAAGACCAGTGTTCCAAGGAACATACTTCACGAGAATGTTCTTTCTACTCATGATGATACGCAAATTACCTTGAAAAAATCACTCCAGAGACACAATTGCTTTGTGGTTTGTGTGAATCTTGTTGAATCATTTTAGCAGGCAGAGGGTATCCTTATTTAATTACATGCTCACACGTTCTCTGGGGTAACTAGTTTCTCCCAGGTTGTCTCGTGACTGAAAAGAACATCATTGGACGCGCCTGTGGAAAACACACTGTGTTTGCAAACACTGGATCTGAGATTCCTCTTTTTATGGGCTTGGCAGGACTAGAAAGGAACCTTCAAGGTTGACCATGTCCAAGGAATGTTAGAGTGTTTACTGGTTATTTATCATCTGTTGTGATTTTATGGCTGGAGAAGGGATTTTTTTTTTCTTTTTTTTTTTCTTTTTGGCATGTTTGAGAGCTCATTCCCTTCACCCTCCATTATTTCAAATATAACGTACTGCATTCTGGTTTTGTTTTTGTTGTTGTTTTTTAGTCTCAAAGCATTTGGGTTCAATAATGAAGAGGATTTGTGAAATTTAACAACTGATTACTTTTTATGTAGTTCTTCAAAACTGACCTTCAAACTGTCATTTGTCATTACCTTTTGAGATACAAAAAAAGAAACCTGAAGAAGACTGACAAAATATATTTTCACTTAGAATTACAACTATAAATATCTTGTCCTATTTTCTGCAATATATGTGCTTATATATATATATGTATATATATATATATATATCTCCATCCAGTTGGAGATAAAGTTTACCTTAACCCTACCCTCAATCTCCTTCTCTCTTTCCAATCTCAGATGTAACCATTATCAGGAACTTAGTACCTTTCCATTTTATACTTTTCTATAAATATGTGTCCATAACATCTATAGATTTACATAATACATGTTTATGTATTGTTATATAATGTATTATATTTACACATAAATGCTTGTAAGTCCATATATATCCATTGATAGTGTTGTACTTTCTGCATTTTAGGTTTTTACTAATCTGTATGAACACATACTAGATTTGGTTTATTTCTCTTACTGGCTGTTATATTCTATCTTGTGTATTTATGCATCACTTTTGGACATGGGGTTTGTAGTTTTTTTTTTCCAATTATAAGTATAGCTCAAATATTTTTGTGTGTGCACTTCTGTGAGTTTCTGGATGTTGCACCTTTAGGACTGTTGTCACTGCAGTATAGGATAGGGATATATTTGCATTTTTCTTAGATACTGCTGGATTGTATCTCAAGGTGCCTATAATTTCATTCTGTTTTGCAAAGTGTGAGAGTATCATTCCCCTAAATTCTTGCCAATGGTTTATTAGATTAAAAAAATTTTGCAAGCATGATAGAAAAATATCACTGCTATTTTAATTTGTATTTCCCTGATAACAAGAGAATTAGCATATTTTCATATTTGTGTTTTGAGTTATTGTTTTGGGAATGTTCTATTCTGAACATTTTTGTCATTGTGATTTGTTTTTTTTTCTCATTGATTAGTTGAAGTTCTTCATATATTTAGGATATTATTGCTTTGCATAATACATGGCAAAAATCTTCCATTCTCTATTTTAACTTTATAACTAAAAAATATTTATTTAAAACTTAGTCTTTAATGTGTCTTGTTTATAATCAATTATATCATAAATATATTTTCCAAAATTTTAGAGGCTTCTTTTTTACATTTAGATATTTAATGTATCAGGGACTGATTTTTGTTTATGTTGTAAAATTGTAAATCAAACTTTAGGAGGGTCACTTTCTTGGGGGGGCAGGTTCACTTTTGTAAACATAACTTTTTAAACATTTATTATTTAGGAGAGTCACTTTTATTAATATAATTTATTATAAGCTCTAAATTTTTCTGATTCATACATACATTATGTACCACATTCTCTATTTATGGGTCAGTTTCTGGGCTCTCTCTTCTATTCCACTGATTTATTTGACAATTATGGTATCCGTATTCTACCATTTTAATTAGTATAACTTTACATTTGGTAGGCAAGAAACTTCTTTTTCTTAAATTTGTTTTAGCTCTTTTGTTTTACTTCACATATGAAGTTTAGAACTAGTGTAAGTTCCATGAAAATGTCGTCGTAATTTTATTTGGAGTTGCTTTAAATTTTATATCCGTTTTGGGAGAAGGCATTTTAGTACACTTACTCCTCCCGGTTACTCAGGTCTTTATGACTTAAAAATACTATCATTATTTTGTCCAAAATCGTCTCCTACATTTTTTTGTTAGGATTTTTCATATATTAAAACTGCTACTGTGAATTGGATCTTTTTTCTTTTGCTTTTTCCTAAGCAGCTTTTGCTGGCATAACAACAATAACAAAAAAGATTAATTTTGAATGTTGATCTTGTATCGAGAAACATTATTAAACTCACTTGTTTTCGTAATGTTTTTTCTTTTTGGCTTTCTTTGGAGAATGAACCCCAAGAAGGACAATATTCTAAGTCTTTCTGTAACAGAACAATGTTTTTCCTCCAGTATCATTTTCCCTCTTGAAGACAGCCCTGCAGTTTAACTGAACATAGGTTATACAGGTAAAGCCTACATACCCCTGGCATTCTTATAGTTAGGTGTGGCCTTATGATTAACTTTTCATTATGGTGATGTAACCAAAGGAGTGTATACAATTTCAGGGCAGTGTAGTTGAAGGGGAAACATATACTCTCTTACCACCCCTTACCTTGTATGAAATGCAGAAATGATGGTAGATGCTGCAGCATTCATCTTGGGCCAGGAAGTGAAAACTGCATGTTGAAGGTGACCAATCCATAAGAAAAAGTAGATCCTGAATCTTTATTGTTTGTCAAATCTATTCTCCATCTAGCCCACTGAAGTTTACAGGAGGGGGGAAAATATCCCCCCAAAACAAACTATTATCTTGATTCTTTGTGTCTTTTGTTACTTGAAACAAGACCTATTCTTTCCAATCCTTATATCCCTTTCCCTTTGTCTTGCCTCTGGTTTTGGCTAGGCCCTTTAGCACCATATTTCACTGCAGGACCAGTCTTTTCCTGAATATTTCCCTAATGGGAATATATCTAAAGTACCACCCTATGTAAGATATTTATTATATGGCTTTAGCAGATAATCTTTACTAAGTTTAGGAAATGCCTTTCTATTCCTGGTTCCTAGGGTTTTAAGAAATCATATAACAGGGGTTAAATTTTTCAAGTGCTCTTTTCTTGTTCAGCATCTGTTGAAATAACCCATATGCTTTTTTTTCCTTTCATCCATTACTGCAGTAAAGTATGTTGATAAATATCCTAATGTGAAATTATCCTGTCATTCTCATGATAAATTCCCTGTGGTAATGATGCATTGTTATTTTAAAAATTACTTTTGATTCCAATTTTATAATATTTTACTTAAGATGTTCTACAGTTATTTTCATTTCATATTTTTTCTTCTTTCTTCTAGTTATCAAGATTATGCTTGATTTATAATGTGAGTTGGATAATTTTTCTTCAGGAGGAGCTTACATATGATAGAGATTATCTATTCCTTAGAAGTTTAGTAAAATTAAACTGTAACATAGAATTCAAGGTGTTCTTTTAAACTGAAAAAAACTTTCGCATATCCTATCAATGTCCTTAATAATTATTGGTCTATTTAGGTGACTATTTCATCTTGGATCAGTTCTCTGTCTGTCTTCAGATATACAGTTAGATACAGAGCATATCTAACTTCAGAAAAAATCATTCTTTCTTGATTTCAGGTTGACTTTAATTTTTATTGTGTCTTTTTCTCTAAATCTCAAAAAAGTATCTTTATTTCAGTGGTTATATCTGAAGTTAAATTATTGAATAACTTTTATCCATTAGGGAGGGAACATTTGCTATATTGGGGTTCTCCAGTTTTCAGTATAAAAATTAAATGTTGACACTTCCTTAGAGAAAAATGTTATCAACATTAGAAAAAGAACATAGTGAAAATCTGTGGTAGGAGACTGTGAACTGCTATGTATTTTAGGCATATTATTTAAATTAGTATTTTTAAATATTAATACTTAATACTGAAAGTTCATAGCAAGGGTTGGGGTGGCATATAATACCTTTTCAGTCTTGTTTATTTTTTGAACCATTCCCCTAAACAACTATTTATCTTCTAGTTAAGTCTTCAAGTTAATCTTTTTTTTAAAAAAAGATTTTATTTATTTACTTGAGAGAGAGCAAGAAAGAGAGCACTGGTGGGGTGGGGGTAGAGGGAGAGGGAGAGAGAGAAGCAGACTCCCTGCTGAGCAGGAAGCCCAATGTGGGGCTCATTCCCAGGACCCAGAGATCATGAACTGAGCCGAAGGCAGATGCTGAACCAACTGAGCCACCCAGGCGCCCCCGTCTTCAAGTTAACTTAAATCAGTTCCTTAACTTGGTGTTTATCAGTTGGCATGCCATGTCATGTGGTATACCAAAAGCCCTTCACGGGCATGCCATCAAACGCTAATCAATATGCAAATGTATTTTTGCCAATACTGTCATGGCAATGTCTGTCAGAGGGCCCCTAGACCTGACTTAGTCATGTGATGAGGTATGTTGCTGGCTACAACCTCTTATACCAACAGGTAAGAGGCATAGCCTGTTGGCAGGAGGGATAGCATCTTTACTGAAGCATAGTACAGGGCAGAAAATGCTGAGCAGCCTCCTAGCTGGCACCCGGGCTCCATACTTGCTCCTCATTCCTCACTGTCATCTTTCAAAGACCAATTAGACTGACCTTTCTAAGGTCTAAATCACATCATGTTACTTTCCTGTTTAAAATCCTCCAAGGAAGGGAGAAATGAAGGGGGGGAAGTCGGAGGGGGAGAAGAACCATGGGAGACGATGGACTCTGAAAAACAAACTGAGGGATTTAGAGGGGAGGGGGGTGGGGGGATGGGTTAGCCTGGTGATGGGTATTAAAGAGGGCACGTTCTGCATGGAGCACTGGGTGTTATATGCAAACAATGAATCATGGAACACTACATCAAAAACTAATGATGGCGATTAACATAACATAATAAAATTAAAAAAATAAAAATAAATCCTTCAATGACTTTGCTCTGCACCCTGAAAAAATCCAACTCCTCGCCGTGGCTTAAAAGACTATGATCCTTACCACTGCCTGCCTCACTGACCTCAACCTTTCTATAGTACATTTTGTTCACTACTCTCACTAAACTGGCCTTCTTTCAGTCCTTGAGGTATGTTAAGCTCATTCTCTTCTTGGGCCTAGTTCCTGCTTTTCCTCCCACATAGAGCACTCTTCAGAACTAGTTATGCCTGACTCCCAAACTTAAATGTGACTTCTCCAGAGACACTTTCCCTATCCACCCTATATAGGCCCCAGTGCTCCATCTCATTATTGTATGTGTGATGGAAAGAACGTAACAGATATTTTGAGGAGGGAAATTTTCTTTAGTGGTGACAAGGAATTTTGAGGAGAGAAGTACAAACTGTTATCAGGTGTAGGTTTGGTTTTTCAGGGCCCCTGAGTTCCCGTTTGTATGTGCAGAGTGATGATGCCACCCCTGTAAATAGATGAAGAAGTCTACCCTGGACCCTCAATGATTTTCTTCTCAACACTTTCCAGTAGTATTTGAAGTAATCTTTTCTTGGTTTGTGTTCATATATTATTTGTCACTCCACACTAAAATGTGAGTTTGTTGAGGGCAGGATCTTTGGTGCCTTATTCATTATTGTAACCCATACACCCAGACTGTGTCTGAGAGGTACTCAATAGGTGTTTGTCATCTGCTGGTGGAATGAATAACCTGGTCTCCACTGCCTCTGAGTTTCCTCACTCTTCAAGAAATCTTTTCGGGTTTTCAATCCAAATATAAGTTCTCCCTTCCTTGAAACCTTTTACGTACCCTCTAATGATTGCCCATTTTTCTCTCTCTAGTCTCCCGACCTCTGTTAATTTCCTATCCTCTGCACTAAAGAATAAACGTCTGGGGGTGCCTGGGTGGCACAGTCGGTTAAGCGTCTGCCTTCGGCTCGGGTCATGATCCCAGGGTCCTGGGATCGAGCCCCGCATCGGGCTCCCTGCTCAGCAGGGAGTCTGCTTCTCCCTCTCCCACTCCCCCTGCTTGTGTTCCCTCTCTCACTGTGTCTCTCTCTGTCAAATAAATAAATAAAATATTAAAAAAAAAAAAAGAACATCTGAAGAGCAAGGATAATGTTCTACTCCTCTTCTATCCTCTACAACCCTTAGCACAATGCCTTGTACAGCTTTACTGTTAGTGCATTAATTTGAGTTAAAGCAGTACTAATTTTGTATTAATTTAGGACTTTACATTTTGAATTGTGAATTTGAATTATAGGACTCTCTATGTTAAATGGAAGTAAGAGTTTTACCTTTTAAAAATATAATTGGGGCCCCTGGGTGGCTCAGTTGGTTAAGCGACTGTCTTCGGCTCAGGTCATGATCCTGGAGTCCCAGGATCGAGTCCCGCATCGGGCTCCCTGCTCGGCAAGGAGTCTGCTTCTCCCTCTAACCCTCCCCCCTCTCATGTACTCTCTCTCTCTCTCTCTCTCATTCTCGCTCTCTCAAATAAATAAATAAATCTCTAAAAAAAAATAAAAATAAAAATATAATTGTTTCTGATCTGGCCTCATTCCTTATGTTGTCTTTGCCCACACATGCTCCACTTAGACATTACAAACTAGCAGCTCACAACAGTCTAAACTGCATATGTATTTTATTTGGCTCTCACAATGTTTTTAACATTTTGAATTAGTTGTTACTATTTAAAAATGGGATTTCATCAAATTTTTCAGACTTGTGACTCTCCTGAAAAACAGGACAATCTGGCAGCCCTGTGTTCATATACCCTCATGACAACAAATGCTGGAAACATGCATGTGCTCTGGTTCACCATAGTCCCCTCTGGTCTTGCCTCATTTGTTTGTAGTACATGCTTTGATTCTTGACATATTGGAGTCTGAGACTCCAGCTTTATCCAATTTCTGCAATGTCTATTTAATTTCAGCTAGTGAGAATCTAATAGTAACCACCTAAAACCATCTGCAATCCAACCCAGCCATGTTTGACTTTAAAGTCTGATGTGTTTGCATTATCTACCGTATTTAACTATGTACAGAAATATGTAAGGCTTTGAAAGAAAAAGAGGATTATAAACTCTCCCAGATGCTTCAGTTTCCTTAGCAGTAAGAAAAGATGAAATTCATATAGAAGTTAGAATGCTTGGGTTCTTTTATTACCTTTACACAGATTTATTTTGTGATCATTTTACCACTTTGGGCTATAGTTCCCTCTACAAAGTAGGAATGATATGTGTTGATTCCTAAGATTCCTTCTAGCTCTTACCATCTTATTCTTAAAATTAAAAAAAAATGTTTTCTTGATACATTGATTTCAATTACTAACCTAGACATACATAGAGCTGACCAGTCTCTGGTGACATGACATTTGTTCATAGGGCAGTGTCTTCTCTGTGTTATGAACACCTGTTCGATGCTTTCTAGGCACCCCATGGACATTCAGAAGTGCTAATTAAATTGAATACTATTATTCAAATAACTTCCCCAAAGACTACATTTGGTAGAGTTGAGCTGTGTGGTTACATTTCCCTTGACATATACTTAGATTTCTAAATGAAAGGGGAAGTTCATGGCAACATGTATTTTGGCTTTAAAAAAAAAAAAAAGATGGTAATGAATTATGCATCCTTTTCTCCCCATGTAGTTGGCATATCTTTAGAAAATGGATCGGTTGGCCTGTGCTCAAGGGGATTCTGGCCTTCCACTGAACTTAACCTGTCCGAACTCCTCCTTGAAGCATTTGGTTGCAGCCCAACCTCTCCCAATGTGAATCTGTGTTAGACAAGAGTGAGTGGTGTGCTTCATACCATGACTCTACAGAAGCAGAGAGAAGTCCCAGCACAGCGAACATAAGACTTCCTTGCTCCTTAGGCAAATGTTTCCTTAACAGGGAATAAAAATGAGACACTCCAGGCTAAGCATGAAAGGAAATCTAAGACACCTTCACACTTGCTTTTTAACTAACGAGGTGGTCAGATGTTGTTTTCTAGCTTGTGTCAGCATGAAGTGATGTGTACCCAAATATTAGACACCAAGAAATGTAGGTCTGAGCATATAGTATAACGAGTGAGGATGAAGGATTTCTTGAGGACCTGGCATAAATGCTAGAAAAAATACTTTTTCCACTGATATAAGTAATGGAAATTAGTGCTCACCTACTATTTACAGGAAATTCTTTTTGTTAAAAGCTCTGGGACTTGTTTTCTGAGAGAGATTTGTAGCTGTACTTAAGAAATCTGTTTAAATTGTGCTGATAATTATCCTAATTGGTATGAAAATCTGATTGAATACTTAGAGAAGTAAATTGCCCCAGCTGAGTTTTATAAGCAACACACTTTTAAAAAAGAGAGGCTGAAGTAGGTAAATAGGTTTTCAAAAATAAAGGCCCTGCTAACTTTAAGTAGGTCACATTTAGAAATCCTCTTTGTGTGTCTGTTTATCTTAATTTGGTGGCCTTGCAATATTTATATCCAAGACTAAAATAAGATCCAAAATAAAGTGCAGTTGAATTGTTTGAGATGCTGTAAGACAAAAGGTTCTTACTCTCAAGATTCAGACACTAAAAGCTCTCAGAGTCAGAGGACGGAGACAATAATCGAGTGAGTGATGGGATGTAGGGACTCCAGTGTGGGTCTGTCCCGATCTGCATGAGACCAGTGGTTTTCCAAATGTGTCAAAGGACCAACTGTAGTGTTCCTTAAGATGTATGTTCCCGGTGATTAGCCTATCCGGGAGGAGAAGGACCTGAGAATCTATTTTTAAGAACTGTTTTTTTGGTAACTCTTATTAATTTACTTCAAATTCCAGGTCATCACTGCACAAATTTGACCAAACAGTGCCAACTTCAAGGAGCAGGAAAAAAGGCAAACTAAAGGGAAAAGACATTTGAACCGAGAGTAAAGTAGATGGTCTCCCCGAAGAGGAACAGAGGAGTTAAAACGGATGACTTCAAATCATTTATATTTGCCTTTGGAAGATGTGCTGACCATATTTTGGCAGCAGATATACCATCATAACTTAATTTTGCTTAGGATAATAAATAGGTTTTCATTTCCAAAATACACACCCGAGAATGTGTGTGGGTGGAGGGAAATAGCTCCCCACATTGTAGGGAAATGACAAAGGAAAGCCATTTTAGGATTTAAAGTTTGCCAGGGAAAATCCACAAAGTGAACAATCCAAATATAGATAAGTGAGGGGTAACTAACTGTTTATAGATTAAATACCCCTATATAGCACATACCATTACTAAAAAGAAGCATGTTGTCTTACAGGTGGCTCATGGCACTATAACTTTTGGTACTTTTATAGTAAATATAATGCAATAAATCCATAAGGAACAAATATTTTTTATGTGATGGTTACTTTTTAACAAACCCTGAATTAAGTGCTTTGTGCACTGCAGTTGGGGAGAGAGGGTAATGCTGTCAACATGATTGCCAATATGTACTTTTTATGACAATTAGTTTTCTAACTTTCATGTGTCTTCTCAAAGATTACAATCACTTAAACTATGCCCATTTATTGAATCAAAACTTTTAGACACTTGAGAGAAGGTATTGGTCCTCTTTTTCTATTAATCACTTTTTATTAGAGCATTACAAATATATGTTCACACATACTACTTCATGTTGATGACCTTAGACCATCTCTGAGTAGACAGGGATGATCCGGTCACCTGAAGATATTCTTAATGGATGAGGAGCCTGAGCCTCAGAGATTAAGTAACTCCCAAAGGTAAAAAGCAGTCCTAGAATCCAGTGTCTCTGAACTCAAAAGCCAGTGCTCTCTGTAGTGCTTTCCCTCTGTTGTATATCTGGATACTCTAGGCTGGGAATATGATTTGTAGCCATGTGCCCATATAAAGACATTTCATTGAATAAACTGGTATATATGAGAGTTGTAATTTAGGATCAATTATAAATGCACATACAGAGATATTAAAGATACATCTGGAGCCTCAATTGAAGCAAGCATAGGTTAGGCTCTGATAAGGGTAAGATAACAACATGATTATAGCCTTGGGGTTTTCATGTCCAAGAGATAATAAGGATTTCTAGATGGACTTGCTGCAGGACTGCTTAATAGATCTCTTTTCTATCGTATTCCCTTACATCTCATGGGATTTTGATAATTCCTATTATCAGAGATGGGGAGAATCGATTCTAAAGATGAGAAAACAAACTCAGGAAGGAGGTGTCCACATGGATAATAGAACAGTCAAACCTGAGGCTTGAAAGCAGGTCGTCTGCCTCTCTCCTCAGTTTTGGGAGGCACTTTAAAGATTACATTTAGTTATAACCCTCATCACCATTGACAAGCCTTTCATGAGCTCTAAGCATTTGCTGGACACAGTGGAAGCAAATCACTATAAAATCTGGTCCTGTTCTAAAGGAATGTACATACTGTTTTGGAAAGCGGTTTGGAAAGAGAGTTCTCTTGATTCTGTTAACATTTAGGGAACCAGACTTTTCTATCCACTCTTGCAAAAAGGCCTTCCAGTGTTTCATGACGAATAGGAAACAACCTGATGTCTCCTGCTGCAACTGAAGTGGTATAAACTTCAGACAGGAAGTTGTACAGCCCCTGAGTTTTGATCCACCCCAGCCATCCCGTAGGAAGGTCTGTGAATCTCCACTTCTGCCAGTTCTGTTCCTCTTCTGTGGACCCTTCTGTTCACTGTCCTCTCAGGACAATAATCTGACATTTTCAGTAAGCCCGAATCGATTTTAATTCCTTTAAAGTGTTAAAAATAAAGTCTCAGTGATGATGTGAGTTTACAGAAAGCAGGGTGACTTGGGCTGTATCGGGTTTGAAAGTTAAACAGTTTTATTTATAGACTTGGGGTTCTGCATGAAATATTAAACTATAAAAGCACAAGGTAAACTTATTTTTAATTTGTATATATGACATCCTAGACATCTTATCAAGCTTTAGAATGGGTTGAGCAATTCTGTGGTTTGGGGTTAAATGTACATCTGTTTTCTGTCTTGAGAAGACAACTCATAAAAATTCATTTTCAACAGATGGTTGTAAATGAAGACAGAGCTACCTTATTTGGGTTAATACACATTCGTGAAGAAAATATTACTTTCTGATGAAGCTAAGTCATCCCATAAATCCTATCAATAAACTGATCTGGAATTTCTTCAAAATGTACCAGAACATGAATAACGAGTAGTTGGAATGCAGCCTTCCACCTCCTATTTCTATCCCTTGCCTCCCCCACCCCCCGCTCCCACATTTGATCAATGACAGCTTTGTAGTGAAGAAAAATTTTGTTCTAAAAGACTTAAGTATTGATCTGTCTTACTGAGGCTGGAAAAACTGAATCATATGGATATTTTCAGGTACTTAATAAACACCATCCAAATGTAAGTTTTAAATCCTTGGTAATGGACTCTTTTTGGAAAATCTCATTGCATGGTAGAGTTTTAGAAGTAAAGCTTAACTGTTTTTTTCCTTATTCTTCTAATGGTGTTTAAGCCTCTGTTCTTGCCTCAGGTTTGAGAGAGGAAGGGCCGGCCACTTGACTTGGGTGAGGACCTCTTGCTTCTAGCTCTAGCTCTGCCTCTCACCAGATGTGACTCCAGGCTGGAGAACTTATGTCTGGGATCCCCAGTTTGCACAGCTTTCAGATGAGGGCACCAAGTGGTCACTGCCATTACAATCTTAACATTCTAGGATTACTTATGGGATTGCAGTCAAGGAGTGGGGCAAGATGCCTTGCTGTCATGAGAAATATTATGGTTTTCTTTCTACCTTTGAGCTCTATTTAGGAAGAGGAGGTGAGTCTATCACACACACTGAATCTTGTCGAGGCTCAGTTGGAGTCTTAGAAGAAGTCACATTTTATTTTACTTGCTCAACAATATTCTTTCATGGAGCACAAGAGAAGACAAAGCTTATTAAATCACTTATGAACACAAGTGACTTTGAGATTGAAATGACCCCACGGAAGTTTATAAAAGAACTATTGTAACATGCCAGACCTTGTCAACCTTCACCTCATCTATTCCTCCCTCTGTATTCACTGAGAGCAAAGAGAAGTAGATAAATAGGAATTTGCTTTGTAAATGGCACAAATTATTTAGTTTCCACAATTCAATAGAGGTTTCTAAAATTGCATTTATCATTGTTACAAATATGCATTTTATATTGTTGAGGATTTTTAAAAAAATCCTTTATAAGATCATGAACCTATTTATTATTAAATTCATTAACGGATATTAAACAATAAGAATTTAGTAATCCCTTTCAACATCTTTGACAACCAAAAACATCTGAAATAATGGAATAACAATCAAAAGCAAAATTGGTTTCTATTTTTTTAAAAAAATAGCACCTTTCATAATGCTGAGAACCCTCTTGGCTGAAGTTTCCATATGATCTTGTTCTGGATAAAGTCTTATAGTTCAGTTTTGTCACTATATATACAGGTGAGAAGGGGAGTGTGACTAATTTAGTCTAAATGATTTAAAAATAGAGAAATTTACCCAGTGTGAGAGGAGCAATTTGGAGAGCTAACAGGATGGGAAAATGTGATTTTAAAGCAACATCACTAGACATGGGAATAGTTTCCTACCCAGATTGCCAACATGAATAATTCTCGGCTTGATTTGGGTGTAGTTTAGGTACACTTTCTCACAATTCATACGGGTAGCAGAGGAAAAAGAAAGTAATTTTAGTCGGCTTTCCTAAGAACTTCTTTAGCACACTAATACTAACTTTCCTCTGAAATTCAACCTTTCCTCCTTTCCCTTCTGACTGTAAGGGTCTGTTGCTAAAATAGTTGTGAAGTTCTGATCAAACATAAGTGCCCCTGTGTTATCTATCTCTGGGAGTTAACTGTTATGTTGTGAGGCATCTAATCCTTATGATCTTAAGCAGTAATTTACATGGGACATTTTTCTAATGTCTGTTTAAAGGATTATATTGGGCAATGGAGATATGAATTTGCTACCTACTCCACCCCCCGACCAAGTGCCTGACTGGCTTACAGTATTGTTAGGGAGTGACATTTCTTACCCATTCTTAATGTGTCTTTCCATCTGGAGGGGCAGGGTATAGCATTCCTAGCCTCTCTCTGCCTCTTTGCTGACCCGTTCCCCAGGTAGCTGAATGCTATCTGATTGGTGAGTTTGGCTAAAGTAAATTGGGCATGCTTGGATCTACTCTTTTCTTTATCCCCCTTGGGAGCCAGCTGCCTACAGGGAGTATGTCCCCTATTCCTCATCATGAAGTTTCTACCCTTCATTGGCTGAGTGTGGAGGGAGAGCCCTGTGTGCCCAGCTATGCCTATGACTGGGTAGATTAGTCTAATTCTGGGTTCAGTGTTAGAAAACACCCTCTTCCACTGAGCTAAGCCACATTCACCTATTCAGCTACTTTAGTAATGACATTTTTTGCTTTTATCTCTCTTATTTCTTAATTCCATATTCAAGGGGGAAAAGAATATCTTAATTAGCCCCTATCAAACACCAAGGATATGCACAGATTCTGACTACTATTATTCTTCTGTTCCCAGGCTAATGTTTTGTTAGAGAATAAACAAGCACCAGCATTTAGAGAATGAAAGAGGGTGTTGACCTAGGCTTATCTCTATGCTCTTAATTATAAAAACACATTTTGATACCCTCATTTGAGGTTTTTAACTTCCCTCTTAAAAACAAATATCGACTACCTGTTCAATAAAGTTGTAAGCAGAACGTGAGTTTGTAAATGTGCTATTCACTCTTAGGTATTTGTGGCTGTAGTTTAGTTTTAGTCTGTGTAAGAAAGCATGGGGGAAAATATATACAGAGATGAACTTGTCAAAATCTAAGACTTTGTTCTCTCATGTGTGTTCCAATCAGATAATCTGCAGTTAGAAAGAAGAGACAGGAGATACTTCACTAAAATACAAGTTCAGTTAGATCAAAATCCATTTAAGGAATGCTAGAGTAGAAAGGAAGAGAGATGTTTGAGAATCGTGTTGGTATGTGTATCCCCACTTTGATTCAGTCCAATTACAGATTTCTAAAAATGTTCATATATGTTTTTATGTATTTTAAGAAACTATTTGTTGAGGACTTTAGGGTGCCTTTCTGTTTTGGCAGGAATCATGGATGCTTGATTTGTGTGATACTGATTTTAACACCCCACCTTTTCCTAAGAGAGTACTGAACAAAGATACAGAGATTGAGAGTATCTTCTGTCCATCTGGGCACGAAGACAAATCCTAACTCTCTGTACTCTGGAGGTGTTGACTTTGATGTTTCTGTTTCTTCATGGATTCCACATTGCAAGCATCAATAGTATTGCAAAACCTTAGCAAAAGGGCCTAAATGTTTTTGTTTTTCCTGTAAGCAGTGAGTTGTTAAAATTTTATGACTCAAATGCATCAAGTAATAGCATTCCTTAATCTTGTACTATAGGGTTCTGACAAGTTTTAGGGAAGTACGTGTGAAATATCGATGTTCTTATAAGCAGAATTGAGCCCTATGAACTCAGGGTACCTGCAGTACTCTGTGGACACTGATGGAGTTTTGAAGATAGATTCTGTCTTGTACTGTCTTATAGGTTGGCTAATGTTTAGCATTGTCCCCTGGTAATCACCCTTCTTCTAAAAGATATGTACATTGATCGAAGCCATATATGTTGTATACATATCCAGCCTCATATACTATTCAAAGCAAAATACCCCTTTGTCCCCAGATCTTGAAAGGATCTAGATCATTAAGTTAGACATCACATTTATATTAGGAGGAAATTGAGAAATAGGCAATGTGATTTGCCTGAATTTGTTAGTGGTCAATTCAGGATTAGAAACTTGTAATTCTGATTGAATCTTGTGTGCTTTCCATTATATCACATTAAATAGAAAGAAAAGACATAGTTTGGGACTTGGTTTGGCCCAGGATAAGAGGTTCTTTCCAAGGTTTACATTTATTACCTTTTGTATTTATCTCAAGTCGAGGTAGCAGTGGGATAGCCTGACCTAAATAGTGAAATAGTGTTTCTCTATTGACAAAAATTGAAACAGACAACTCTTGTCTTGCCACTTCTCTTAACTTTGTGTCTATTCCTAACACTTAGCCCTAATGAGTCTTTTTGTGGACATGGTTCCAGTGCTAAAGCATAAAAAATAATGGACTATAGTCTCTGGATTATTATCCTGTTTCTGCCACTGATGAGTTGTGTGAGCAACAATCAAGAATAATTTACTTAACATCTTTAAGCCTGTTTTCTCCTCCAGTAAATGAGGATACAATTGTAACATTGTCAAGATCAAATGAACTACCTCACAGAGCTATCTCAAGGGAGTAGGATGGGCCTAGATCAGATTTGTGTCAAAAAGAGATGCTACTGGAATTCTAGGTTCATTGATTGACCATTATGTGAGATTGTTTAGCTTCCTGACCCATACTTGCTAAATGCTAGTAGTGACCCCTGTCATTATTACAACTCAAAATGCTCTCATGATTTCAAAATGGACCTGTTTTAGAACCATTAGACTGTATGTATAGTTTTCAGCACATAGCTTGATCTATATTAAATAATTACTCATAAATATCATCTTCTTCTTTATCATCCCAGAAGCTTCTGCAAGAAACTGTTTGGAATCCTTGACATCTCCAAGATGAGACTCATGCTATGGACTTGAGCAAACTTCTCTTGTGCTATGAGCTGTTTCAAAGCAGTAGGATTGACATAGATCAGTTCTGGGAACCCATTAAAGCCTGCTGTCCAAATAGTTTGGTTTGTTTAATGGTTAGATCTGATGATCTATTTTCCTGATTCTAGGTCCATCCATTGGCCAGAATGAATAGCATAAGGATTCTATGATTGCTGGAGAGAGCTACTTGGGCAAGTCTGGGCCACATGCTTGCCTTGTTTTCTTTTAATCTCATCTCTGCCATCTGAGACAGCCCAGAGTTTTATCTCAGCCATTTAGTTTGAGGCTTTCTTACTAGGCTCTCCCCAGGGCTACATTGCTTCTGTCTCCCTTTCCCTGCATCATACTGCCCATGTAGGCTAATTCTGTGGGCAGGACCCGACAGTTACATTGCCCCATTCTGAATGTTTAGAGTTGATGCTTGTCCTGCCTCATCCAAAATGCCAAGATTTGCTAAAATTGGATTATAGTTCCACATTTTTGTTTGACCTTATGTTTTATTGGTCAGCGCCTCCCTGGGGCTGTGACTTCATCACTTTTTTTTTCTCCCTGTGGAGGTTCTTTTCCTATCCTGCTGAGGAGCCAGCCCCATGGTTTACTCCTCCTGACTCTAGCTCTTGCAATGGGACCTTCTGCCCTAACTAGGGAAGAGGTCAATTCTTCTACTTGTCAGCAGTCTGATGAGAAGATTGAAGAGTTTGGAGTAGAAGCTATTGACTAAAATAATTATCCTCTCATCCTCAATCAATTTGAAGTCGACTTCAAAAAGATAGTAATAGCTTTGGATCTCAGTGTGCAGAAAAAGGTGAACACATCTGAGAACTGCCACCAGTGAGGATTTGATATTAAGATTGCTTTTGACAACTCAATATGAGAAAGAGATAACAATTGAAATGACAGGCTAATGGGAACCTACAACCTACCTGGAGGTGTAAAGTTGTATTTCTTCTTAGTTTTTTCTAAGATGTAGGTCAGAAATGGGAAGCTATTTTTATACTATCTTTTTGCCATAATTGGTGTGGCAATGAGTTTAACTGGAATGGTAAAACCTGACTTTACTAATGCATTTCAGCAATGATCACTAGTAAATATTCTCCTCCTCCTCTTTTCTTCTTCCTCCTCCTTACTGTTATAAAGCAGTATAGCATAGTAGTTAAGAATTGGGCTTTAGAGGCACCTGAGTGGCTCAGTTGTTAAGCATCTGCCTTCAGCTCAGGTCATGATCCCAGGGTCCTGGGATCGAGCCCTGCATCAGGCTCTCTGCTCCGCGGGAAGCCTGCTTCTCCCTCTCCCACTTCCTCTGCTTGTGTTCCCTCTTTCACTGTGTCTCCTCTGTCAAATAAATAAATAAAATCTTAAAAAAAAAAAAAAGAATTGGGCTTTAGAATTGGACAGACCTGAGTTTAAATCTAATTTCAAAGTACGAACTATGTGACTTTGGGCATACTACTTCTTTGAGCCTTAGTTTCTTCATCTGTGAAATAGGGCGAGTAATACCTACCTCATGGAGTGGCTGTGACAGTTAAATGAAATACCCTATGTAAAGTGCTAAGCAGAATACTTCATAGTGAGTACTTGAGGATGACAAAACTATTATCATTTGCTATTTCCAAATAGCTGTTCAAAATGCTATCTTAAACATAAAAAATGAAGTAGAGGTCCTTATGCTTTGGACTATACATCTGTCATCTCTCTTTGTCCTTTAAATTTGTCTATTATACATTCCAAATGAATGTAGAAATTTTCCATAGACAAGTTACCTTCACTGACTTACCCTCCTTTCCTGGGTAACAGTGAAAAACAAGATCGAAAATATCTGTTTATGATCCTGAAATGTAATAAAACAGTGCCACTCAGAAGAAATATGCTGGTAAAGCACACCAGCATATATTGTCATCAAGCTAACTCTGGCTTTTTATTAATTTAAGACCATTTAAGATTTTCTCCTATTCTGACTTGATTTTGGTGATCATACTTGAAGCTTTCATCAAAGTGAAATATAAGTGACATTTGATCATTGTCAGTATCTCTTTTGATGTGCAAAAGGGGGATTAAAAAAATCTATGTAGAATGAGCATTTGTTCATGATGTGTTCCAAGACCATAAACTCTGTAAGGGTAAGAATCATGCTTGTGTCTGTCTTGTTTTCCACTGTGTCTTTGCTACATGGCATCGTGCTTAATACATAGTAGGTACTAAAAAACAAATTGCCTACTTTGTGTATAATAATATAAATCACTGGTCTATAATTATGCATTTATAAAAGTAGTTGATGAAAAATCTAAAGGTAAGATGACATTCAGCCAAAGGTTTCTGTCAAATTTAGCTAATAAGACTCCTTTTTATGTGAACCAATTAAACTTAGGTCATTTCTCTGCCTTAAGGGAACAGCATTCATTTATGATCAATCTGTGTGACCCTTTTCCAAAGGGTATTTTATTTTTAATGAAAAATTGGCTAGTAGTATATTTTAGACTTGTTCATTAACATTTTAGCTGTGTTATCTGAAATGTTGATGTATGGTTAAATTAAGGTTGTGGTTTTAGGGGATATACTAAAAAATACCAGGATCTTACATTATATATAAAGGACAAGGAGATTTAAATTAGTAATAAGCCAATTTAAATTGGATTGCCTTGAAATCCTTAATGATGATTGTGCAAATGACTCAAGGTAAATATATTTTAAAAAGCTTCAGCATCTATTAAACTTTGTCTAAAATTAATTTCTTTGAGAGGTCTTGTCGAAGTCTTAAAAAATCTGAAAGAGTAGTGAAATACTAAGATTTTATAACAAAGTAATGAGATTAATTTTTTTTCCTTTTAATGAACAGACTAGACCATATAGTTTGCTGTATATATCCCTCAAAGTGGTCAGTGATTCCAAGAATATAGTCAGGTTTAAATTTTGTGTTTCAGATTTGCCTATGGCAATGGGAAAATAGAAAACTATTATTATTTTATGATTATGTTTCACTTTCAAACTTGTTTACTTAATCACTTGGCTGCAAATGATGTTTGGTTGATCATGAAAATCAAATCCAACTTTAAAGAATGAGAATTTGCTGTCACTAAAAGGACATCAAATAAGCGTGGCAGGCTTTGATTATCTTTAAAAAATTCTAATGTTTTGAGAGATGCCACCATCATTGGGGGAAAAAAAAATGTCTAGCCTTTTAAATGACCACTACACTGAAGGTGAGAACACTTAGAGTTGTGTGTCCAGTTTTTTTTCTTAGGAGAACCAGTCTTGTTATTTTAGAGATCTATCAGAGGAGCACAGCTAAAGGCCTTAAACACAGGCCTCCTTTATTTAGGAAAGTCTTTGTCAATGGGATAAATACATACATTAAGTTAGGACTAAGATATAATGGCCTTTGTTCTACCAAATAAAGAATACTGAGTTTTCTTCTATAAAGAAAGAAGCCAGAGATGTTGTTTGGTTTTTGTTGTTGTTGTTGTTGTTGTTGTTGTTACACTTTAGGGAGCAAGTCCACTTTAAAGGACAAAGAGAGAGTGGGATAAGTCAACCTTGGGATAAATACATATATGGTAACAAGGTAGAAAGAGCCAACCAGTCTGTTAAATCAATCTTGGAAAGCAAATGATTACTGATAGATTAACCTCAGAACAACTGCATAATAATTATGGCTCATATATTGTTGAATTAAGCTTTGACTTGTCACTTTTAGAGTGCATATGTTGGAATATCATCATGAGATGGAATGGCCACCTAACTTTATTGTAAACATGAAAGAGAAAATGTTATACAGTGATTTCCATTTATGATTTACCCATTGAAAGTCTGGGAATAGAGATGGTATTCGGTTTAATAGCTATACCATTTTATAGATTTATTTTGGTACAGTTGAGATACCATGATGTATTTTATGTTTTTTTTTTAACATATAATGTATTATTTGTTTCAGGGGTACAGGTCTGTGATTCATCAGCCTTACACAAGTCACAGTGATCACCATAGCACATACCCTCCCCAATGTCCATCACCCAGCCACCCTATCCCTCCCACCCCCCTCCACTCCGGCAACCCTCAGTTTGTTTCCTGAGATTAAGAATCTCTTATGGTTTGTCTCCCCTGTCTGGTTTCATCTTGTTCCATTTTTTCCTCTCTTCCCCTATGATCCTCTGCCTTGTTTCTCAAATTCCTCATATCAGTGAGATCGTATAATAAGAGACACCATGATGTATTTTAATTTTCTTCCAAATAGAGTATAACTTCTGGGTGAGATCATCTATTTACATACTCACATGCTAATGTCTTCTAAATCCAAAGATAACCAAATAGAAACTTTTGTCTGAATTTCCTATAGGCTCCTCAGACCTACCCTGCCATTAGCTAACATTGTCATGGGCCCCTTCCCCTTGGCCCACTAATTTGATTGTCTTCTGTATTCTTTATACCTGTTAATGCTGTGGCCAGCTGAGTTTCAAGAGTGGGAAATCATAGTATCTTTCTTAAACCCACCCTCTTCTCTGCCCAGACCTATCCAATTTTGTCACCAGCTCCTAAAGTTTCCTTCAACGTGCCATTTGCTCTTCATCCCTACTGCCCTAGTCTTAGTGACCTCCAACTTGGACTGTAGCCATAGCTGAATCTTTGCTTCCTTATTCCAGTCAGTTCTTCACATTCATGCCTGAATTCTTTTTTTCTGAGAAGCAAATCTGAGATGTTACTCCATGTAATAACAACAACAACAACAACAACAACAACAACAACAACAAAAACCAAACAACATCTCTGGCTTCTTTCTTTATAGAAGAAAACTCAATATTCTTTATTTGGTAGAACAAAGGCCATTATATCTTAGTCCTAACTTAATACTTCTTTGTGCATAAAACCCTAAATTTCAGCCACACTCTAATTTCTCACCATTCCTCTAGTACAGTATGCCAGGTCACAGGTCCTCTTCTTTGCACAGGCTGTTCTTCCTTAACAGAGCCTCCATCACCCCTGCCAGATCCCTGCTGCCTGCTTCCTCTCTAACACAGACTCCAAGGGGAAACTTGTCCCACCTTCACCCAAGCAGTTGGTTGCTCCCTATTCTGTGCTCTTATGGTCCTTACCACATTGTGATACAGTTATCTGTTTAACTAGAATTTGTCCACCTGTTTTAGTCTCTTTTTACTAAACTATTGAGTTCATAGAAGGCTGCCATGTATCTTACTGATCTGCATAGTTATAGGGTCAAGAACAGCCTGTTGCCCAAAGGATAGGCCTGATAAATGATCCTTATTATTTCCTCATTTTTTTTTTCTCAGCAGACATTTATATGGGGCTCAGTAATGAGCCAGGCACTATTCTAGGTTATTTATATTAAGTCATGAACATTACACTATAGCAATTACAAAATAGGTAAAATTATGACCCTCATGTTATAGGTGAGGGCATTGAAACACTGAGAAGTTAAATAACTTGCTCAAGGTGCACAGCTGATTAGTATCTGAGCACTGAGCATTAGTATCTGAGTTCAATACCCAGGCTTCAGACATTGGGCTCTTAACAACTATACCACTTCTCAGTGTAGCGCAAAACCAGAACCCCAAATTAATTTGTTTTTGTGAAATCCTCGCTTTTAGGGAAAAAGGAAAATTACAAGGAAATTAAAGAGTTAGAGATTTATTTGTAAAAAGGCAGTTTGAGAGTGGGAAACAATTATTTGCTATGACTAGAACATATCATTGTACTGAATGAATTACACATAAAAAATGATGAAAATGTCATATTTCCAGAGCTTCTTCAAGGAAGTAAGCTTCAGTTGCCCACTGTGGTAGATGTCTTAACAATGGTTTGTTTCCTGGCTTTCCTCTCCTATATCATTTTTCCTTTTATTTTAAAATATCACCGTTTTATTCCTTATATATTTCCAATATATCACAAACTATTTTCCTAGGAATACTTTTTTCAGAGTCTACTTCTGAGGAAACTCAGCAAGATAATGATGTTTGTAATTATCCCTTGGCTGCAAAATGCTGAATAAAGAAAGCTTCAGTGTGTTAACATCTTAGGAAGAAAGAGTTAAAGCACATTGGGGAATATATTTTACAGTCCTTGATTATAAATTCACCTCAGAGCCCTGCTCTGGGCCTCTGGCTCTCTGTCCAGTTTACTGTTGTAATTCTACTTTAACCAGGAAGACAAAACAACAACTTAACTCAAATAAGTACCCTACCCAGCCCTCCTCTTGCCCTCAGACACCAAATACAGGACTTAGCAGTGAAAAAATTGCCTTTTATCTATCAAGTGTTGAAGTGACCACCACTAGAAAACCATTTACTGGGGTCTCTTAAACTCCTCTCTGTGTGGATCATGGGGTCTTGAGTGAGATTTATCTTCAGGCAAAATTTTTCCTACTTGGGATTCTTAGGCATCTGTGGACAAAGTATGGGGAACACAACAGTATTTTTAATATTGTAAAAATTCTAATGGAATTCATACTTTTGCCTCCCAAATCATTGTCCAGGATAACCAAAGGGTTAAACATACTTGTTCTCAGTTGGAATCTTACTATCTCATAATTGTCTAAAGCTCTGACCAGAAGTTAGTTTTTATCTTTAATAAAAATGGAAATTAGTTATTTAATAAAAGCAATCTGGTAAAATAACATCTTAGAAACTTGAAGTTAAAGATGGGGGGAAGAGTGGGAGTGAGTGGGTCCTTGGTGAAAAGTTTGCCTCATCAAGCATATTGCACAGGGCAGAGAGAAAGCTGCCTGTTCATGTGAGTGAAGCCAAAAGTAATATGCGTATAGGAAAAATAATTCAAACTCTAGTTATTGCATGATATGCTCCAAAGTGCCAGTTGTGATTAGGAAAAAGAATCTTGGAGTCACTTAGAACATTTCAATTCAGTCCTATAGACATAAACTGAGAGCCTGTTAGTTTAGGTGCTGCTTTAGTTAGAAAGACCAGCAAAATACTGGGCCCCTGCAGGAGGAGGAAAGCATGATGGCATGTTGGATATGAGCCCAGGGCATCTGGTCTTGGAAGAGATTCATTTGCGCTGCATGCCTCAAGGAAGACCTTGAGGACGCTGGATCTACCTGACATTTGTAGATTTACTGCCATGCACTGTAACCTGGTAGTATGCAACTCATTTAAAAATAGCAATTCCGGGGCTCCTGGGTGGCTCAGTCGGTTAAGCGTCTGCCTTCGGCTCAGGTCATGATCCCAGGGTCCTGGGATCAAGCCCTGCATCGGGCTCCCTGCTTGGCGGGAAGCCTGCTTCTCTCTCTCCCTCTCCCCCTGCTTGTGTTCTCTCTCTCTGTCAAATAAATAAATAAAATCTTTAAAAAAAAATAGCAATTCCTCTGTAAAAAAAAAATTAAAACCCAAACTCAGATAAAGAAGAAACTAATGCTTCCATCCAGGGAATGTTAGAAGAAAAAAAGTCATTCATAATGTTACCACTATTTCATTTTGGTCAATGTTAGTCCATTGTTCTCCCCTATAATATATATATATATATATTTATATTTATGATCATGGTGTACATGTGGTTTTGTACTTTAATTTTTATTTCGTATTAAATACACTTTTCCACATGACTACATAGTCTTCATGCCTACAGAGTGTTTCACTCAGTAGATAAAAAATTTTTCTATTGTTAGATATTTATTGTTTCTGTTTTATTAATGTTGTCATGAGGTTTTATGTTTATGATTTCTTTTAATATTTTAGATCATTTACTTAAGTTATAGTTCCTCCAGTGTATGGAGTATAGGCTATATTTATTGTTCACTGTTGCATCCTGAGTGCCAAGCTCCAGGTCTGGCATATGGTACGTACTTCATAAATTTTTATTAAATGGTGAGTGAAGAGGAATTGCTGGATTAAATGGCATGCATAAATTTTTATTGTCACTTTTAGTTTTAATAGTATAATATTATTTTGAATGGGATAGATACTTTTACTTCGTTTAATTCCAAGAAAAACTTCAGATGCAGCTGAGGAATCAGAGGTTGAGGGACTGAATTACAGTCACATGGCTAGTGTGGAGCCAGTATTCAGACTTCGGTCCTTTGATGCTAACCTCGGTAAAAAAGGGATAAACTAAATCTCAGTGTGCATGTTTCACACAAGAAAAGAACCATTTATATTTGAGATCTTTAGATCCAAAGCTTGATGTCTTTAATATTGCTCACCAATCTTGGGGCACCTGGTGGCATAGTTGGTTAAATGTCTGACTCTGGATTTTGGCTCAGGTTGTGATCTCAGAGATTTGAGATTGAGACCCTGTTGGGCTCCATGCTCAGCGTAGAGTCTGCCTGAGATTCTTTCTCTTCCTCTCTCTCTGCCCACCCCCCTGCTCACATTTTCTCTCTCTGAAATAAATAAATAAATAAATAAATAAATAAATAAATAAATAAAATCTTAAAAAAATTGTTCACCAGAGCTTCCATGGTAACAAATTATTTATAGATGATATATAGATTGATTGATTGGGGGGTGATTTTCAAGTTTTTACCTAAATTTCAGTTAGCTAACATATAGTGTAATATTAGTTTCAAGAATAGAGGTTAGTGATTCCTAACTTACACAGAACACCCATTACAAGTGCCCTCCTTAATACCTATCACCCATCTAGCCCATCCTCGCCTTCTATCAACTCCCTTCTAGTCCAACTCCCTTCTATCAACCCTCAGTTTGTTCTCTATAAAGAGTCTTTTATGGTTTGCCTCCCTCTCTTTTTTCCCTTCCCCTAGGTTTATCTGTTATAAATTAAACTTAACTAAGAATAAATTAAACTTAACTAAAAATATGTTTATCTGTTATAAAATAAACTTAACTAATAACTAAGAAAAGTTACTTCAGTAACTTTTCCAGAAAAACGTTTTAATGTGTGATAGGTGGTGTCTAAAATGGTTTCCAATGACTCCCAACTTCTGGTACTCACATTTTGTATGATGCTCTCCCCTTGATGTGGTCTGCACCTGCTGACTTGTTTTTAACAAATAGAATATGGTAAATGTGGTGACATACTCTTCTGAGATTAGGTTTTAGAAGACTGTGTCTTGGTCACACTCTCTCTGGCTCTTCTTGCTTGCTTGTTCTCATGGAACAAGCTGCTATGTTGTAAGTATATTCCATAAAGATATATGGCTTTCTTCTTTCTAAAGATCTCAAGTATAAATGCTTATGATGATTCCTTAATGGGAGACCCACAGATAGGAAGTGAGGGCAGCCAACAGCAGCAAGGAAATGAGGCCATCAGTCCAATAACTTGCAAAGTACTAAACCCTGTCAACAGTCACATGCATGAATTTGGAAGTGTGTCCTTTTCTGCTTGACCCTTGAGATGGCTATAGCCCAGCTAAAACCTTCATTGTAGTCTTGTGAGATACTAAGCTGGAGGATCCAGTTAAGCTGTTCATGGATATCTGACCCACAGAAACTGTGAGATATTCTCCTTTTTGATGGGGTCTTTGCTTGGTTTGGGGATTAAGGTAATGCTGGCCTCATAGAATGAGTCTGGAAGCTTTCCTTCTGTTTCTATTTTTTGAAACAGCTTTCGGAGAATAGATATTATTTCTTCTTTGAATGTTTGCTAGAATTCCCCAGGGAATCCATCTGGCCCTGGACTCTTGTTTTTGGGGGAGGTTTTTGATCACTGCTTCAATCTCGTTACTGGTTATTGGCCTATTCAGGTTGTCACTTTCTTCCTGTTTCAGTCTTGGCAGCTTATAGGTTTCCAGGAAAGCATCTATTTCATCCAGATTTTGCAGTTTATTGGCATATAGTTGTTGATAATAATTTCTAATAATTGTTTCTATTTCCTTGGTGTTAGTCGTGATCTCTACCCTTTCATTCATAATTTTATTAATTTGGGTCCTTTCTCTTTTCTTCTGGATAAGACTGGCCAGTGGTTTATTGATCTTATTAATTCTTTCAGAGAACCAGCTTCTGGTTTCATTGATCTGATCTACTGTGCTTCTGGTTTCTAATTCATTGATCTCTGCTCTAATCTTAATTATTTCTCTTCTAATGCGTGGCTTAGGCATCGTTTGTTGCTTTTTCTCTAGTTCTTTAAGGTGTAGAGTTAGTTGGTGAATTTGGGATTTTTCTATTTTTTTGAGTGAGGCTTGGATGGCTATGTATTTCCCCCTTAGGACCGCTTTTGCAGTATCCCATAGGTTTTGGACCGATGTGTTTTCATTCTCATTGGTTTCCATGAATTAAGTTCTTTGATTTCCTGGTTGACCCAAACATTCTTGAGCAGAGTGGTCTTTAGCTTCCAAGTGTTTGAATTTCTGCCAAATTTTTTCTTGTGAATGAGTTCCAGTTTTAAAGCATTATGGTCTGAGAATATGCAGGGAATAATCTCACTCTTTTGGTATCGGTTGAGACCTGATTTGTGACCCAGTACGTGGTCTATTCTGGAGAAGGTTCCATGTGTGCTCGAGAAGAATGAGTATTCTGTTGTTTTAGGGTGGAATGTTCTGTATATATCTATGAGGTCCATCTGGTCCAGTGTGTCATTCAAAGCTCTTGTTTCTTTGTTGATTTTCTGCTTAGATGATCTTAGAGGAGAACATAGGCAGTAACCTCTTTGACATCGTCCACAGCAACTTCTTTTAAGATACATTTCCAAAGGCTAGTGAAACAAAAGCAAAAATGAACTTTTGGGATTTCATAAAGATAAAAACTTCTGCACAGCAAAGGAAACAGTCAACAAAACAAAGAGGCAACCCACAGAATGGGAGAAGATATTTGCAAATGACACTACAGATAAAGGGCTGGTATCCAAGATCTATAAAGAACTTCTCAAACTCAACACCCAAAAAACAACCAAGTCAAAAAATGGGCAGAAGACATGAACAGACACTTCTCCAAAGAAGACATACAAATGGCTAACAGACACATGAAAAAATGTTCATCATCATTAGCCATCAGGGAAATTCAAATCAAAACCACATTGAGATACCACCTTACACCAGTTAGAATGGCAAAAATTGACAAGGCAAGAAACAACAAATGTTGGAGAGGTTATGGAGAAAGGGGAACCCTCTTAACCTGTTGGTGGGAATGCAAGTTTGTACAGCCACTTTCGAAAACAGTGTGGAGATGCCTCAAAAAATTAAAAATAGAGCTACCCTATGACCCAGCAATTGCACTACTGGGTATTTACCCCAAAGACATAGATGTAGTGAAAAGAAGGGCCATATGCACCCCAATGTTCATAGCAGCAGTGTCCGCAATAGCCAAACTGTGGAAAGAGCCAAAATGCCCTTCAACAGATGAATGGATAAAGAAGATGTAGTCCATATATACAATGGAATATTACTCAGCCTTCAGAAATGATGAATACCCAACTTTTACATCAACATGGATGGGACTGGAGGAGATTATGCTAAGTGGAATAAGTCAAGCAGAGAAAGTCAGTTATCATATGGTTTCACTTATTTGTGGAACATAAGGAATAGCATGGAGGACATTAGGAGAAGGAAGGGAAAAATGAAGGGAGGGAATCGGAGGGAGAGATGAACCATGAGAGACTATGGACTCTGAGAAACAAACTGAGGGTTTTAGAGGGGGGGGGGTGGATGGGTTAACCCAGTGATGGGTATTAAGGAGGGCATGTACTGAATGGAGCACTGAGTGTTATACGAAAACAATGAATTGTGGGTCACTACGTCAAAAACTAATGATGTATTGTATGGTGACTAACATAATAAAATTAAAAAAAAAAGAAACAGATAAAAAATGTTGTTTTATGTCACTAAATTTGGGGATAATTTCTTTTTTTTTTTAAAGATTTTTATTTAAGAGAGTGCACACACATGAGGAGGGGAAGGGGCATAGGGAGAAGAACACTCCCCGCTTAGCAGGGAGTCTGACATGGGGCTCCATTTGATTCCGGGACCCTGGGATCATGACCTGAGCCAAAGGCAGATGCTTAACCAACTAAGCCACCCAGGCGCCCCAAATTTTGTAATAATTTCTAATGCAGTTATGCAGCAATAGATAGCAAATACAAAAGCTTTAAAAATACCTGAGTTTTTTTTTTTTCTCCACATTTGGAAATTTACAGAGATACTATATCCATTTCTACCATTAGCTTCCTTGGTTTTAAATGTGAATGATTTTATGAATCTCTGCTTAATAATTAGGGAAAACAAATATGGAGTTTTGCCTCTTGCTTACCTTTGAACCCAATGTTTTTTTATGATGTCTCACTTGGAGGTCATTCTGTCCAATCCCTGCACTTCTCAAATAATGGAGCCAACATTAGTTTGACCAAGTACGGTTGCCACACTTAGCAAATAAAAATATAGGATTGGTTAAATTTGAATTTCAGATAATCAGTGAATCGTTTTGTTTTTCAGGGATCATATGGTTAAGTATTTTAAAGTTTTTAATTTTAATTCCTGTATAGTTAACATACAGTGTTATATTAGTTTCAGGTGTACAATATAGCAATTCATCAATAATATACATTATTTGGTGCTCATCATGATATGTGTACACCTTTTTTTTAAAAGATTTTATTTATTTATTTGACAGAGAGAGACACAGCGAGAGAGGGAACACAGACAAGGGGAGTGGGAGAGGAGAAGCAGGCTTACTACAGAGCAGGGAGCCCTATGCGGAGCTCAATCCCAGGACCCTGGGATCATGACCTGAGCCAAAGGCAGATGCTTAACGACTGAGCCACCCAGGCGCCCCATGTACACCTTTTTTTAAATTGATATGTGAACTCTTAATCCCCTTCACCTATTTCACCTATCCCCCTCCCCCACCTCCCCTTTGGGAACCATCAATTCTCTATAGTTAAGAGTCTATTTCCTCATTTCTCTCTCTTTTTCCTTTGCTCCTTTGTTTCTTATTCTACATATGAGTGAAATCATATGGTATTTGTCTTTCTCTGATTGTCTTATTTTGTTGAGCATTATATTCTCTAGCTCCATCTATGTTGTTGCACATGGCAAGATTTCAATCTTTCTTATGGATTAATAATATTCCATTGTATCTTCTTTATCCATATATCTATCTTCTTTATCCATTTATCTATTCATGGATACTTGGGCTGTGTCTATAATTTGGCTATTTTAAATAATGCTGCAATAAACATAGGGGTGATCCCTTTGAATTAGGGGTTTTATATTTTTTGGGTAAATACCCAGTAGTGTAATTAATGCATTGTAGGGTAGTTCTATTTTTAACTTTTTGAGGAACCTCTATACTGTTTTCACAACAGTTGCTCCAGTTTGCATTCCCACCAACAGTGTAAGAGGGTTCCCCTTTCTTTGCATCCTCATCAAGTGTTTTTGATTTTAGCCATTCTGACAGGTATGAGGTGATATCTCTTGTGGTTTTGATTTGCATTTCCTTGATGATGAGTGATGTTGAGCATCTTTTCATGAGTCTGTTGGCTGTGTGTATGTTTTCTTTGGAAAAATGTCTGTTCATGTCTTCTCTTTTTTTAATTGGATTATTTCTTTTTTAGGTGTTGAGCTGTATCAGTTTTTTATATATTTTGGATACTAACCCTTTATTGGATATGTCATTTGCAAATATCTTCTCCCATTCTATAGGTTGCCTTTTGGTTTTGTTGGCTGTTTCCTTTGCTGTGCAGAAGCTTTTTGTTTTGATGTAGTCTCAATAGTTTGTTTTTGCTTTTGTTTCCCTTGCTTCAGGCGACATATATAGAAAAAAAAGTTGTTATGGCCGATGTCAGAGACATTTCTGCCTATGTTCTCTTCTAGGATTTTTATGGTCCCAGGTCTTACATTTAGGTCTTTAATCCATTTTGAGTTTAATTTTGTGTATGGTATAAAGAAGTGGTCCAGTTTCATTCTTTTGCATGTTGCTGTCCTGTTTTCCCAACACCATTTGTTGAAGAGACTGTCTTCCCCATTGGATAATCTTTCCTGCTTTGTGGAAGATTAATTGACCATATCACTTAGGTTCATTTCTGTGTTTTCTATTCTGTTCTGTTGATCTGTGTGTTTACTTTTGTGCCCTGTACTACACTGTTTTGATTACTACAGCTTTGTAATATAAATTGAAGCCTGGAATTGTGATACTTCCAGTTTTGTTTTCTTTTTTTAGGATTGCTTGGACTATTCGGGGTCTTTTGTGGTTCCATATAAATTTTAGGATAACAATGTTCTAAGTCTGTGAAAATGCTTTTGGTATTTTGATAGGGATTGCATTAAATCTGTAAATTGCTTTGAGTAACATGGACCTTTTAACAATATTTTTTCTTCCAATCCATGAGCATGGAATATCTTTGCATTTCTTCATGTTTTCAATTTCTTTCATCAATGCTTTATACTTTTCAGAGTACAGGTTTTTTACCTCCTTGGTTAAGTTTATTCCTAGGTATTTTATTATTTTTGGTGCAGTTGGAATTGGGATTGTTAATTTCTTTTTCTGCTGTATTATTACTGTATGGAAATGCAACAGATTTCTGTACATTGACTTTTGTATCCTGTGAATTTACTGAATTCATTTATGAGTTCTAGTATATTTTTGGTGGAGTCTTTAGAGTTTTCTTTCTATAGTAAAAATCATTTGCAAATAGTGAAAGTTTTACTTCTTCCTTACCAATATGGATGCCTTTTGTTTCTTTTTGTTGTCTGATTGCTGTAGCTAGTACTCCCAGTACTATATTGAATACAAGTAGTGAGAGTGGACATCCTTGTCTTTTTCCTGATCTTAGGGGAAAGCTCCTACTTTTCTCTATTGAGTATGATGTTTGCTATAGATTTTTCATATATGGCCTTTTTTTATGTTGAGGTATATTCTCTCTAAACCTACTTTTTTGAAGATTTTGATCATGAATGGATGTTGTACTTTGTCACATGCTTTTTCTCCATCTATTCAAATGATCATATGATTTTTATCCTTTCTTTTATTGATGTGATGTATCATATGAAGCACTCTTGTATACTGAGAATAAATCTCAGAGTGATCTTCTTAATGTATTATTGGATTCAGTTTGCTAATATTTTGTTGAGGAATTTTGCATCTATGTTCATCAGAGATATTGGCCCCCAGTTCTCTCTCTCTCGTTTTTGTGGTGTCTTTACCTGTTGTTCTTGTTCTTTGTTTGTTTTAATCAGGGTAATGCTGGCCTCATAGAATGAATTTGGAAGTTTTCCTTCCTTTTCTAATTTTTGGAATTGTTTGAGAAGAATAGCTATTAACTCTTTAATTTTTTTTAAGATTTTATTTATTTATTAGAGAGAAAGCAGGAGCAGGGGGAGAGGCAGAGGGAGAAGCAGGCTTCCCGCTGAGCAGGGAGCACAATGTGGGGCCACATCCCAGGACCCTGAGATCATGACCTGAGCTGAAGGCAGAAGCTTAACCGACTGAGCTACCCAGGCGCCCCGGTATTAACTCTTCTTTAAATGATAGAATTCACCTGTGAAACCATTTGGCTCTGGACTTTTGTTGGGAGTTTTTTTGATTACTGATTCAATTTTATTATTCATTTATTTATTATTTTTTTAAGATTTTATTTATTTGACAGAGAGAGAGAGAGACAGCAGCGGGAGAGGGAACACAAGCAGGGGAGTGGGAGAGGGAGAAGCAGGCTCCCTGCTGAGCAGAGAGCCCGATGTGGGGCTTGATCCCAGGACCCTGGGATCATGACCTGAGCCGAAGACAGACGCTTAACGACTGAGCCACCCAGGTGCCCCTACTGATTCAATTTTATTGCTGATAATTGGTCTGTTCAAATTTTCAATTTCTTTTTCAGTTTTGGGATGTTATATGTTTCTAGGAGTTTATCTATTTTTTTTCTAGATTGTCCAATTTGTTGGCATATAATTTTTCATAATATTCTTTTACAATTTAAATTTTGGTAGTGTCACTTGTTTCTTCTCTCCCATTTGTGATTTTGTTTATTTGAGTCTTCTCTCTCTCTCTCTCTCTTTTTTTATGAGTCTGTCTAGAGGTTTATCAATTTCGTGATCTTTTCAAAGAACCAGCTCCTGGTTTTATTGATCTGTTCTATTTTTTTTTTTTTTTTTTGGTTTGTTTCTATTTTGTTTACTTCTGCTCTAATCCTTATTTCCTTTCTTTTGCTGGTTTTGGATTTTGTTTGTTCTTTTTCTAGCTCCTTTAGGTGCTAAGGTGTAAGGTTAGGTGTAAGTTTAAGTTGTTTGAGATTTTTCTTGCTTCTTGAGGTAGGCCTGTATTGCTATAAACTTCCCTCTTAGAACTGCTTTTGTTGCATCCCAAAGATTTTTGGACTGTTGTTTTCATTTCCATTTGTTTCCATGTAATTTTTGATTTCTTCTTTGACTCTTGGTTGACCCATACATTGTTTATTAGCATGTTACTTAACCTCCATGTATTTGTGGTCTTTCCAGATTTTTTCTTGTAGTTGATTACTAGTTTCATAGCATTGTGGTCTGAAAAGATGCATGGTATGACTTCAGTCTTTTTGAATTTGTTGAGACTTGTTTTGTGGCCTAATATGTGATCTTTTCTAAAGAATGTTCCATGTGCCCTTGGAAAGAATGTGTATTCTGCTGCTTTAGAATGGAATGTTTTCAATATTATCTGTTGGCTCCGTCTTGTCCAGTGAGTCCTTCAAAGCTACTGTTAGCTCATTGATTTTAGTTTGGATGACTTGTCCTTGATGTAATTGTGGTGTTAAAGCCCCCTACTATTATTGTATTGCTTTTGATTAGTTCCTTTATGTTTGTTATTAGCTGCTTTATGTTTTGGATGCTCCCATGTTGGGTGCCTAAATATTTACAATTGTTCTGTCTTCTTGTTGGATTATCCCATTATTATTATTATAGAGTGTCCTTCTTTGTCTCTTGTTACAATATTTGTTTTAAAGTCTATTTTGTCCAATATAAATATTGCTACCCCGACTTTCTTTTGACATCCCTTTGAATGATAAATGTTTCTCCATCCCTTTACTTTCAATTTGCAGGTGTCTTTGTGTCTGAAATGAATCTCTTGTAGAAAGCATATAGGTGGGTCTTGTCCAGTGAATCATGTTTTAACATAAGTATGCTCCATGTGATATTTAGGACATACTTATATTAAATTGTAATTTGTTCAACTGAAATTGACTGGGTATCTTGTATTTTTTTATGGCAACCCTATGCCCATGGTCATGCAAACAGTTTGTAACAGAGTCTGCACTAGCAGCCAGATGTCTGGTTCCCAGACCAATATTTTTCCTCCCATATGACCCTGCAATGTTGATGAGAGTGGTACTTTAGAAACTCATCTTGTGGTTGAACATGTTTGAAGTTTTAATGTAGTAACCATTACTGAACTGCTTTTGAAAGGAGCTCATGGGTCGTTAAAGGATAAAACTGATGTTCTTTGACATAATCAATGGGTCTCTGCAAATCAAAGTCCAGTCTGATAGCATTAATGGAAGGCAGCTGCAGATCCTGATATGCCCAAGCAAGCTGGACTATAAGATGTTAGTTTCTGACTTGGTTGCATTAATACAATGATTTAATATATTTTATTTTATTATTTTTTAAAGATTTTATTTATTTATTTGAGAGAGAGAATGAGACAGAGGGAGAGAGCATGAGAGGGGGGAGGACCAGAGGGAGAAGCAGACTCCCTGCTGAGCAGGGAGCCCGATGCGGGACTCAATCCCGGGACTCCAGGATCATGACCTGAGCCGAAGGCAGTCGCTTAACCAACTGAGCCACTGAGGCGCCCGATTTAATGTGTTTTAAAGAGGGACCATTTGTCAGGAAAAAAAAATCAATTTCAAGGAGCTTTTATATTTGTATATTTAACATATGCAGATATATAAGCATTAAAATAATTATGTAAAATACATTAATATACATAGTAGGCATTAAGAAACCCCTTATTAAATGGTACTAAGAGAAATTAAGCCTGTCTCTGATTGCTCTGTAATTAGAATTAGTGCTTCTTTGCTTTTGTCCTTTAACTTTGAATATCTGTGTAGCTTTAATTGTTTAAGTACATTTACATGGTTAATTCACATAATCTACTCTTGTTGACAATGGGTTTATGCAGCACATTGTCTTTTGAGGATAACCAGTACAATGAGAAAATAAACTGGTATTGTGAAAAATAGGAAAGTCTGGTAATTAGGTGTTTGAATGACACTCAGGTTTTGTGCCTTTGCTTATTTCAGTTTATTGATTCCAACACATCCCAAGACCTAGAAATGCTTTATATTTTATGTCTTAAATAAAACCAGTTGTTATTAATTTTTTAAATTCCACTGATAAACATTTAATAATTGTGTCTCCTTTGGGGACAAATAGCCAAGTAAAGTATGAGCAGTAACTTAGAGCTCAACTAAATGTTAGGAGTTTCTTTTTACGGGGAAGGATTGTATTTATACTTGTTTTATAATCCAATATATGGCTAGGCATACAACACTGATTATATATATTTATGTGTGATGATCTTAAAATACACTAATATTAAGGTAAATAATTTCTGTATATTAATAATCATGAATGAATAATGCTCTACTTTTAATATTTTCACTTACATTATTTCCCCAACTCTCCAAAACAACTCTGAAAATACTTTAAAAAAAAATCTGCCTAAGGTCACACTGATAGAATGTGGCACAGTCTGGTTTCAACACATATTTTTCTGACTCCCAAACCCAAGAATCTATCTACTATGCCATACTGTCTTTAGATTTCTGATACTGTTCTGTTAAGACTGTATTCACTTTGCAAAAATAGAGGCTGTGCTGAAATGAAATAAGGATTTATTTATCAGGTACTCTAGAGCCTTGTTTCCTGGAATTTAGCATTTGAACCTCTTGAGGCCTGAAAATGACTTACTTAGAAATACTAAAGGAGGAGGAATTGAAATTCACTTTTCCATTTAGAATTCTCGTGGCTGATCTCCTCTCCATTCAGAGTGGTGTGTTTCCCTGAATATTTTATTAGAGTTCTGTTGCAGCTGAGTTAAAGTTGTGCCTGCCCCACTGCCCTGAGCCAGTGATGGGATGTGTCCCATAATTTTTTGCTGACTGGCTAAGTGACCCAAAGCTTTCAGGATTGATGTGAGGAGTACTAAGGTGGCTGAGAGAGTGCAGAACATCTCAGTAGCCAGGAAATGAACCAGAAATTAAAAGGATATGAAATCTAATCTCTGAAGAAAATAGTATGTCAGTGTTTCATTGTTTTGGTATGGATAACAGAAAACTGAGTCTATTTTTTCTTTTGTCTTTAGTGGTAGCCCAGTACATTATAAATCAATAATTTTATGATTTTATCCACCATTCTAAAATAACCATTAGACTTAGAGTATAGGCTCTGAACCCTAGTAATTGATTTTCCCCATCAGCATATTGAGCTGAGGAATTCTAGACATTTGAATATCAGAATTATTTGAATTAACTGCTTTAATGTATTGTGTAGCTTCTTGGTCCATATATTCCTGATGAGTGAAATTCTCAAATGAACTTGAAGTTATAGAAGAACATGACTCCAGTTTTCCTCCCTTAATGCATTATTTCTTAACATCCTCCTCTATGTCTCCCTTGGCCCACCACACACAAACACTCAGGAACAAGTAATAAGAATGGTATTGAGATGTCTATTTCCAGAGGAATTTGAAGACTATAATCTTGGTATCTAAACTGCAGTCTTACCAGTCTTTTTAATTTGTCTTTTTACTTGTACTTTTAATTTTCTTGTTATTTTTGATTCCTGGATTCACAATACAGCTCTGAAGTATGTTTTATGGACTATCTTTGGGTCTTTATTCTATTCTGAGCTGTTTTTGGAGCTTCACCACCTTCTTGATGTATTTCTTTATTTCATGGTTGTTTTTCCTAAGCCTTTGGTAGTTTTGTATACTTTTTAATATAAGCTATTTCTACCTGATAAAAGGACTAATGGGGAAGTGAAGTTCATTTGACCATTATAACAGATATCTACTAAGTATTTACTATGTGGCAAGTGCCATACTCTGCTCAATACTCATTTAATAATAGCCACCACGTAAGAGTTAAGTATGTATACTGTCATTTATGGATGAAGGGAGCAGGATTTTATAGGCCTTAATACCTTACCCAAAATCAACATACAGGTGTGAGGTAGAGCCAGTCTTTGGATCCATGTCTCTCTGACTCCGAAGATCATGATCTTCACTAATGCAGTGCCTCCTCTGTCATATTGTTTCTTATTGGGTACTGATGCCTATTCAGATTGGAACTCTGCCTTCAAACCATTGCAAAGAATACGTCCTTGTTATATTCAGAAAATGGCATTCTATATATATGTGAAAGACAGCTATATGTATCACTAGCTCTTCTGTGTATGTGAGAGTTTATGAAGAGAGTGTGTTGATGGGGATTTCTTAGATAAGAGTGTGCTCTGCACATGTATGTGAGAAAACCACCAATACTACTTCTGATTCCCTCTGGATGTTGGTTAACCTGCACGACCATTTATCTTGGACCTTCAGCTCACCAGAGTAAAAGCTAAATTTTCAAAAGGAAGTTATACTTATATATGAAGGAAATTCAATCTGGTCTTGCTTAAGGGTTTGATTTGGGGAAGAAAGATGACAAGAGGCTAATCAAGGTCTTTCTACTCAATTTTCCAGTGCCCCTTCCACAAGGTGTTTTCTCTTGCAAAATGAAAGTCCCAAGCCAAGGCAAACAAGGTGATTTCTAGAAACAGTTTATTACTTTTCACAGATTAAGGCCTGAAATGCTTACTTGGTGTTTAGCTACTATAGTAGACAATGGGAGGTGAATTGGATGGAGGTATATGTGGAGGTTCTTATTTATTAAGAACTATTTTGATGTTTGAATACCAACTAAAAATATAGGATCTAGGAAAGTGTCTCAGGATCAGGTGTGTTAACAGCATTAAATATGTATTTGCAGAGCAAATAATAAAAGGAAGAAGGCAAGTCTGAAGTCTGAGTTCAAGAATATTAGTCTGAGTGGATTTATCAAAAGGAGATTGGAAGAAACTTTTTTAATAGTCATTTACTTTATTCAGGCCTTCAGAGAAATGTGTCCTGCAATAATCAAAGTATCAGGATGTAAGGATAGTACAAGGCTTTTTTCCCCCCAGTGTTTCTAGAGGCAAACTCCCCAAAAATGTTTAGTAAGAGCTAAAATGGTTGAGTAATATTTCCATTCTATGAAATATTATACAGCTATTTAAAAATGGTTCTATATTTCCTGGGAGAGGTATATATGAAGTATTATTAAGTGAGAAAATAAGTTTTAGTATTATTTTATGTATATATACACACATATACGCAAATATATACATATATTTTATATTAATATATTTTATATATTTATATCTTTTAATATATGTACAGGCACACATATATATGATATCACCCACTTTGCTAAAACAACACAATCACATATGTATGATATTCTTTTTTTTAAAAAAGATTTTATTTTTTCAAGAGAGAGGTAGAGAGGAGAGAGAGAGTGCACAAGAGAAGTGGGGGAGGGGCAGAGGGCGAAGCCCACTCCCCACTGAGCAGGGAGCCTGATGTGGGGGTAGATCCCAGGACCCCAGGATCATGGCAGACTATTAACTGACTCAGCCACCAGACGCCCTGCAAAAGATATTCTAAAACCAGTTCTGGCTTTTGTCCGCTTACAATCTGTTCTCCCAGTAGAGGGACTACTTGAAAACCTAAGTGAGGGGCGCCTGGGTGGCTCAGTCGTTAAGCGTCTGCCTTCGGCTCAGGTCATCGTCCCAGGGTCCTGGGATCGAGCCCCGCATCGGGCTCCCTGCTCAGTGGGGAGTCTCCTTCTCCCTCTGCCCCTTCCCCTGCTTGTGCGTGCTCTCTTACTGTCTCTCTCTCTCTCTGTCAAATAAATAAATAATTAAAAAAAAAAAAAAAAAAGAAAACCTAAGTGAGATCAGATACTCCACTGCTCCAAATCCCTGTTCTAGTGGTTTCCCATTTCAGTCAAAGTCACCACAAGAGATTCTCCACTTTGGCTCACCTTGGACACAACCTGGTGAGCTTTAAAGAAATACTCATGTTGGGGTCTAATTCCCCAAAATGTTGATTTCATTTGGTTTTGTGGTTGGGGCACTGGTACTTGCTGAAAAGTCCTCAAGTAATGCTGATGGGCATCCAGGGCTGTGAACCACTGTCCTCTGCAATCTGCTTTCATTTTCCCTTCTCCTTTCTTTTCCTTTTCTTCTACCCCCTGAGTACCTCCAGACACACAGGCTTCCTGGCTGTTTCTCAAACAGACCAGGCACTCCCACCTCAGAGCCTTTGTGCTGGCGGATACTTCCTCCAGTGAGCCTCCTTTAGGTTTTAATACATCAAGCATCCTGCACATGGATCCCTAGAAAATTATGATTGGAAGGACCTTGATTAGCCTCTTGTAATTTTTTCTTCTGAATTAAACTCCTCAAGCTAGACCAGATTGTATTTCCCTCATATATAAGATCTGTCCTTTGATAATTTGGCCTTCATCCTGGTGAGCTGAGGATGCAAGATAAATGGTTGTGTTGTCCAAACAACTGCCAAAAGGAATTGCAGCTAGTACTGATGTTTTTTTGCAAGTTATGTGCAAGAAGACTCTAGAAGAGGAATGCAAAAATGCTCAGAACACATTCTTATGAAACAAAAATCCTTGGGGCGCCTGGGTGGCTCAGTCGGTTAAGCATCTGCCTTCGGCTCAGGTCATGATCCCAGGGTCCTGGGATTGAGCCCCACATCGGGCTCCCTGCTCAGCGGGGAGCCTGCTTCTCCCTCTCTGCTGCTCCCCCTGCTTGTGCTCTATCCCTCTCTCTCTCAGATAAATAATAAAATCTTAAAAAAAATTAGAAAAAAAAATCCCCCTAGTCACGTGCATAGAAGCTCACATACATACACACAGGAAAGGTATGTGCATAAAGACTTTGACCAGATGACTTCTAATGTCTCTTCCAGCACAGATATTCTATCATTCTATTGTTAAAAATTAATGCTAACACAGACTTATAAATATTATGTGAAAATAGAATCAAGGAGTAGCTTGAAGCAATTTAGCTCTTCCATTCCCCATAATCCATTAGCCAACCCTCAAGTGATGCTAAATAACCACACAATTTAAGTAAAAACAGTGGTCTTGTTGCACATCAAAAGTTCAAAGCCTCCTGTCCTCACCCTTCAGAACACATTGCTGCCTCTGGAGTGCCCCCCATGTAGAAATCCCAATCTGTACCTTCTGGGTAAGCTTTTGGGACTCACTCTTTTGAGTAATTCCATCTTTATATTTAGGGTCATGTAATTTATTCATGTGGTTTAAAAAACCTTGTCTTTTTAAAATGCCCTTTAGAAAATGTATACTTTAAGCTTGATTATTTACATTTTAGCATATGATGTTTATAAGAGTGCTTGGTACATAATGGGAGCTCATGAACATTTGGAGAATGAGTAAGTTGATGGATTAATTGATTGTTTTCTTTAGGACTGATGTTTCCATGCGTAGAGAGAGACCTGGGCTGGGATTATCTTAAGTTATGTGCAAGAAGACTCTAGAAGAGGAACTGACCCCGGTAGTGGAAAGTGGAGGGATTGCCATATGCCTAAAGATGAGGAAAGAGCATTTGCTGGTGATGTGGAGAATTCATTCTTTTGTCAACGGCAGCTGAGAGAGCTCCAGCTTTGTATATGTGGGTGAGTTTGTGTGTGGGTGATCTCAGAAGAACCCACAAAAAACTCACCTTCAAACAGTTAACAAACCTGGAGAGGACCAACACCAGCCCACAAGAGTATCAGTCAAGTGAGGTGTTTTTTGAACCTCATGTCTTCCAGCTTTTCCAATTTATGCTGGGGGTGGAGAGGTAGAAGCACAAAATGGAAAAAAGAGAGAAATCATTTGCCCTTCTCCAACTGTGTTTCCTTCATGTAGCCTTTAGTCATGGGAAAGGTGAAGGTTTGGCTTTATTTCAAGTTTGGACTTTTGACTTATGGAATTAAGTGTGTTGTTGTTTTTTTGTTTGGCAATTTAAAGTGACTCTAGGACTTTTTATTACTTAAGAATACCCAGAAAAAGTAATGGGAACTGCTCAAGTTTTCATCTGGAGACAATGGAAATACTGGCCCAAAAGAATAAATTTGAAGAGACTGTGGGAGGTAAAAATGAAGTTGTTTATAATTCTACCCCATGAGTCATACTTGTCACATGTTGTCTATTTCACAGCTCAGCTCTGATTAGTGTATTGATTTTCATGTTGGCCTGAAAATACTTCTGTAACAAGTCAAACACATCTTTAGTTGGTGCTGAAATTTTTGACAAACTTTATTATCTTTTTAAAAGATTTATTTATTTTAGAGAGAGAGAGTGAGAGAGCAAGAGTGCTTGGGGGGGTGGGGGCAGAGGGAGAGGGAGAAAGAGATTCTCCAGTAGACTCCACGCTGAGCACGGAGCCCAATCTGGGCTTTGATCTCAAGACTCTGAGATGATAACCTGAGCTGAAACCCAGTTGGACCCTCAACCAACTGTGCCACCCATGTGCCCCTCACAAAATTTATTTTTAAATGGAATTATTAAATTAATTTCTCTCAGACTTTAAAAGGAGAGCCTATCAAGGAAGTCTTTCCTCTAGAATGGCCAAAAATTGGAATAAATCTAATTTGTGTTGCTGGGAGAGTTCTAGTATTAGCCTCAAAGCTCACTTTGAAATTTCTGAGTCACACAAAGAATACCTCATGCTGATTGGATCTGTGGAAATTACCAGTTATAAGGCACTAAGAAACTTTTTTTCCTTTTGTTTTTTTGGTGCACTTCTACTAGTGACAGATGGATTCTTTATTTATTTTTAATTTTAATTCCAGTATAGTTAACATACAGTGTTATATTAATTTCAGGTGTACCATATAGTGATTCCACAATTCTATACGTTACTCCATGTTCATCATGACAAGTGTATTCTTAGTCCCCTTCACCTATTTCATCCATCGCCCCCCACCACCTCCCCTCTGGTAACCATCAGTTTGTTCCCTATAGTTAAGAGTCTATTTTTTGGTTTGTCTGCCCCTCTTTGTTCATTTGTTTTCTTTCTTAAATTTTACATGTGAGTGAAATCATATGGTATTTGTCTTTCTCTTCCAACTTATTATTATACCCTCTAGATCCATCCATGTTGTTGTTAATGTCAAGATTTCCTTCTTTTTTATGGTTGAGTAATATTCCATTGCGTATATATACCACATCTTCTTTATCCATTCATCTATTGACACTTGGGTTGCTTCCATAATTTGGCTATTGTAAATAATGCTGCAATAAACATAAGGGTGCATATATCCTTTTAAGTTAGTGTTTTCATATTCTTTGGATAAATACCCAGTTATGCAATTACTGAATCATAGGGTAGTTCTATTTTCAATTTTTTGAGGAACCTCCATACTGTTTTCCATAGTGGCTGCACCAGTTTGCATTCCCACCAACAGTGCACAAGGGTTTCTCTTTCTCCACATCCTTTCCAACATTTGTTTCTTGATTTTAGCCACTCTGACAGGTGTGAGTTGATATCTCCTGTGGTTTTGATTTGCATTTCCCTGACAAGTGATGTTGAGCATCTTTTCATGTGTCTGTTGGTCATGTGTATGTCTTCTTTGGAGAAATGTCTATTCATCCACCCATGTTTTAATTGGATTGTTATTTTTGTGTGTGTAGTTCTATTAGGTCTTTATATATTTTAGATACTAACCCTTTATTGGATATGCCATTTTCAAATATCTTCTCCAATTCCATGGATTATCTTTTAGTTGATTGTCTCCTTCACTGTGCAGAAGCTTTTTGTTTTGATGTAATCCCAATAGTTTATTAATGCTTTATTTCCCTTGCCTTAGGGAGATATATCTAGAAAAATGTTGAACTATGGCTGATGTCAGAGAGATTACTGCCTGTGCTCTCTTCTAGGATTTTTATGGTTTCAGGTCTCACATTTAGGTCTTTCATCCATTTTGAATTTATTTTAGTGTATGGTGTGAGAAAGTGGTCCAGTTTGATTCTTTTTGCATGTAGCTGTCCAGTTTTCCCAACACCATTTGTCGAAAAGACTGTCTTTTCCCATTGCATATTCTTGCCTTCTTTGTGGAATATTAATTGACCACATGATTGTGGGTTTATTTCTGGGCTCTCTATTCTGTTCTATTGATCTATGTGTCTATTTTTCTGCCAGAATCACACAATTTTGATTACTACAGATTTATAATATATTTTGAAATCTGAGGTTGTGATCCCTCCAGTTTTGTTCCTCTTTTCAAGATTGCTTTGACTATTCAGGGTCTTTTGTGGTTTCATACAAATTTGAAATTATTGTAGTTCTGTGCAAAGTGCTGTTGGGATTTTAAGAGGGATTGTATTAAATCTGTAGACTGCTTTGAGTGGTATGGACATTTTAGCAATATTTGTTCTTCTAACCCATGAACGTGGAGTATCTTTCCATTTGTTTGTGTCATCTTCAGTATCTTTCATCAAGGTTTTCTATCAGAATATAGGTCTTTTACCTCCTTTGTTAAGTTTATTTCTAAGTATTTTATTATTTTTGGTGCAGTTGTAAATGGCTTTTTTTTTTTTTAATTTCTCGTTCTGCTGCTTGGTTATTAGTGAATAGAAATGCAACAGATTTCTGTACATTGATTTTGTATCCTGTGACTTTACTGAATTCATTGATCAGTTCTAGTATTTTTTGGTGGAGTCTTTAGGGTTTTCTTTAGTATCATGTCATTTGTAATATTGAAAGTTTTGCTTCTTCCTTACCAACTTGGATGCCTTTTATTTCTTGTCTGATTGCTGTAGCTAGGATTTCCAATACTATGTTGAATAAAAGTGGTAAGAGTGGACATCCTTGTCTTATTCCTGATCTTAGGGGAAACGCTCTCAGTTTTTCATCATTGAGGATGATGTTTACTGTGGTTTTTTCAAAAATGGCTTTTATTACATTTGAGGTATGTTCTCTGTAAACCTACTAGTTGAGAGTTATTATGAACATATGTTGTATTTTGTCAAATCCTTTTGCTGCATCTGTTGATATGATAATATGGTTTTTATCCTTATTGTTGTGATGTATCATGTTGATTGATTTGTGAATATTGAACCACCCTTGCATACTGGGAATAAATCTCACTTGATTACGGTGAATGATTTTTTTAATGTATGGTTGGATTCAATTTGCCAATATTTTGTTGAGGATTTTTGCATCTATATTGATCAGAAATACTGGCATATACTTCTCTTTTTTGTTGTTGTGTCTTTTTCTGGCTTTTGTATTAGGGTAACGGTGATTTCATAGAAAGAATGTGGAAGTTTTCCTTCCTCTTCTATTTTTCCAAACAGTTTGAGAAGCATCGATACTAATTATTCTTTAAATGCTTGATATAATTTTCCTGTGAAGCCATCTGGTCCTAGACTTCTGTTTGTGCTGGTAATTGGCCTGTTCAAATTTTCTATTTTCCTGCTTCAGTTTTGGGAAATTATATATTTCTAGGAATGTATCCATTTTTTTCTAGATTGTCCAATTTGTTGGCATGTAATTTTTCATAATATTATTTTATGGTCCTTCGTGTTTCTGTGGTGTTGGTTGTGATTTCTCCTCTTTCATTTCTGATTTTATTTATTTAAGTCCTCTCTCTTTAATGAGTCTGGCTAAAGATTTATCAATTTTGTTGATCTTTTCAAAGAACCAGCTCCTGGTTTTATTGATCTGTTCTCTTTGTTGTTGTTGTTTCTATTTTGTTTATTTCTGCTCTCATCTTTATTATTTCTTTTCTTCTGCTGGTTTTGGATTTTGCTTGTTCTTTTTCTAGCTCCTTTAGGTGCTAAGGTGTAAAGTTAGGTTGTTTGAGATTTTTCTTGCTTCTTGAGGTAGGCCTGTATTGCTATAAACTTCCCTCTTAGAACTGCTTTTGTTGCATCCCAAAGATTTTTGGACTGTTGTTTTCATTTCCATTTGTTTCCATGTAATTTTTGATTTCTTCTTTGACTCTTGGTTGACCCATACATTGTTTATTAGCATGTTACGTAATCTCCATGTATTTGTGGTCATTCCAGATTTTTCTTGTAGTTGATTACTAGTTTCATAGCATTGTGGTCTGAAAAGATGCATGGTATGACTTCAGTCTTTTTGAATTTGTTGAGACTTGTTTTGTGGCCTAATATGTGATCTTTTCTAAAGAATGTTCCATGTGCACTTGAAAAGAATGTGTATTCTGCTGCTTTAGAATGGAATGTTTTCAATATTATCTGTTGGCTCCATCTTGTCCAGTGAGTCCTTCAAAGCTACTGTTAGCTCATTGATTTTAGTTTGGATGACTTGTCCATTGATATAAGTGTGGTGTTAAAGCCCCCTACAATTACTGTATTGCTTTTGATTAGTTCCTTTATGTTTGTTATTAGCTGCTTTATGTATTTGGATGCTCCTGTGTTAGGTGCCTAAATATTTATAGTTGTTATATCTTCTTTTTGGATTGTTTCTTTTATGATCATAAAGTTTCCTTCTTTGTCTCTTAGTCTTTGTTTTAAAGTCCATTTTGTCTAAATATTGCTACTCCAGCTTTCTTTTGACATCCATTTGCATGCTAAATGGTTTTCCATCCCTTTACTTTCAATCTGTATGTGTCTTTGGTCTGAAATGAGTCTCTTGTAGGCAGCGTATAGGTGGGTCTTGCTTTCTTATCTATTCCGTCACCAAATGCCTTGATTGGAGCATTTAGTCCATTTACATTAAAAATAATTATTGATAGGTATGTATTTATTGTCATTTTGTTACTTGTTTTATAGTTGTTTTTGTAGTTCTCTGTTCCTCTCTTCTCTCACATTTTGCTGGCTCTCTTTAGTGATATGCCTAGATTTTTTTCTCTTATTTTTTTTTTTTTTGCATAACTATACCTGTTTTCTTTTCTTTTTTAAGAGAGCAAGAGTGTGTGTGAGTGGGGTAGGGGGAGGAGCAGAGGGAGACAATCTCAAGCAGGCTCCACGGTCAGCTCAAAGCCCACCGTGGGGATTGATCTCACAACCCTGAGATCATGACTGAGCTGAAATCAGGAGTCAGACACTTAACCAACGAGCCACCCAAGTGCCCTTGTACTAAAATGGTAACCATTTGGTTTATATATAACATCTTAAGCATATAGCAGTCTGTATTAAGTTGATAGTTGCATAAGTTTGAACTCATTCTTTACTCCCCCCACCCCATGTTTTAGGGATATGGTGTCATACTTTATATCCTTCTATTTTGTGAATCCCCTGTTTTATAGATATACTTAATTTTACTGCTTTTGTGCTTCCTACTCTCCTTACTCCTACTTATGAACTTTCCTTTCAACTCATAGTCCCCTTTAACATTTCTTGTAAGACTGGTTTTGTGGTGATGAATTCTTTTGTCTTAGAAACTCTTGATCTCACCTATTCTGAATGATAGCCTTGCTGGATAGAGTATTCTTGGTTGCAGGTTTTTTTCTTTCAGCATTTTGCATATATCATGTCATTCCTTTCTGCCTTGCAAAGTTTCTGCTGAAAAATCTGATAGCCTTTTGGGGTTTCCTTTGTATCTAACTGTTTGTTTTTCTCTTGCTGCATTTAAAATTCTCTCTTTATCACTACTTTTTGCCATTTTAATTACTATGTATCTTGGTGTGGATCTTCTTGGGTTGATTTTGTTGGGGGCTTTCTGTGCCTCCTGGATCTGGATTTCTGTTTCCTCCCCCAGTTTCAGGAAGTTTTCAGCTATTATTTCTTCCAATACATTTTTTTGCTCCCTTTTCTCTCTTCTTCTCCTGGGATCCCTATGATATGGATGTTGTTTTACTTACTGGTGTCATTGGGTTCCCTTAGTCTATTTTCCTTTATTTTTTTTCTCTCTCCCATTCAGCTTCATTGCTTTCCATTACTCTGGCCTTGAGGTCACTGATCTAGTCTTCTCTTTCCTCTAGTTTACTATTTACCCATCTAGTGTATTTTTAATTTCAGTTCTTAAATTCTTCATCTCTGATTTGTTCTTTTTTTGTTTATCTCTTTATTGAGAGTCTCACCCAGGTCCTTCACTCTTGTCCAGTCCAATGAGATTCTTTGACTATTACTTTACATTCTCTATCAAGTAAATTACTTATCTCTGTTTCATTTATGTCTCTTGCTGTGATTTTGTCCTGTTCTTTCATTAGAGACATATTCCTCTATCTCATTTTGTCTAACTCTCTATGTCTGCTTCTATGTGTTAGGAAAGTCAACTATGTCTTTTGTTCTTTAAGTAGTGATCTTAAGAAGAGGCCCTACAGGGGCACCTGGGTGGTGCAGTCAGTTAAGTGTCTGACTCTTCGTTTTGGCACAGGTTGTGATCTCAGGGTCATGCAATAGAACCCTGCATCTGGCTGGCTCTGTGCTCAGCAGGAAGTCTGCTTGAGCCTCTCTCTCTGTCTCCTTTGCCCTTCCCACTCACGCTCCACCCTGCCCAAATAAATAAATAAATAAATAAATCTTAAAAAAAAAAAAAGGGAGGTCCTGTAATGCCCTGCAGTGCAATGTCCTCTGTTCACTAGAACCTGGCCCTTCAGCAGTATCTCCTATGTGTGTTGTGTGTGCTCTACTATTGTGGCTAAGCCACTTTTGCCTTCAATTTAGTCATCTGCAATGGCTCTCTTTGCCTGTTGTGGGCAGGGTTTGGTCCCTTTGTTGTTGTAAGTGGGCCAATTTGGGGCCACCTTGGGCTTGAGTTGAGTCATACTAGGTGTTTGCCAGAAATGTAGTAGCACCAAACTGCAGGGCACTTTCCCTGTTTTGTCCCCTGAGAAGCTTTCATTGGTTTGGCAGGGCCTGCAGTCAGACCCGATGTCTGCCCCCAGCCCATGCTGGGGTCACAGTTGTAGTGATATATGTGGTTATCTTCTGTTCTCCCCAGGAGGAAGTCACTTTGGAGGAGTGTGGCCCCTTTTGGGGCTGCTTTCACACTGGCTGGCTTGTGGCACTTCTCTGGATAGGTTCTGGCCAAGGGCGTATTGGAGGGGGTGTTTCTGCATGAGAGTGTGGGGGCAAGGCACGTGATGGCAGCAAGGTCAGAGCTTGTCTGCTGCAGAAAGGGGCCAACAGCCACTTGGGAAAGCTGTATAGGATGGGATGGAGAGGGTGTTTCTGCAGGAGAATATGGGGATGGGGTGCGCCCTGTTAGCAAGCTAGGTAGAGGGTATTTTCACTGTCCATGTATCTAGGCTGGTGGGCAGGGCACCTACCAGGTCTTTGGTTCTTGGAGGAGTCTCCCAAAGATCTCTGCTCCTCTAGCACATGCTATGAGATTAGTAAGTAAATATCTTTCTGTGTACCCCAGGTGTTTTTCAGATTGCTGCCTCTGTGCCTTATCTCAGTGGAGCTGTTTGTTGTGCTCTGTCTTTAAGGGTGGAGACTTCACCCTCCTAGTTCCCCCAAGCTGATCCTGCTGATTTTTAAACTTCCAGGTGTTAAGCCCCACTGATTATTAGGCCCCTCTGGTTTTTTAAGCTAAATGTTATGGGGATTCATCTTCTCCATATGTGTCCCTTGTACCTGGGTTCCTGGCGTGGGGTCTGGACCTCCCCAGGCCTGTGGCATCGCTCCCTCTTGTGAACAGTCCTGCAGGTCCATTTAGCTCCCCAACACATCTCTACCCTTCCTACCCTTTTTGATGTGGCCTCTTCTCTACATTTAGTGGAGAATCTGTTCTGTCAGTCTTTAGGTTATTTTCCATGTTATTTACACTGATGTGGGTGTTATCTAGTTGTATCCATGAGATGAGTGAGGTTTAGGATCCTCCTACTCAACCATCTTCCCTGGAAGTCACTAAGGAACTATTAATAATGGGCTGCATTTTTTTCTTTTCTTTTTCTTAACCTATATCAAGTAATAGACAAAATTGAGACTTGCCTAACGAAAATGAGAATTAAAGTCCCCTGAAGTTAATTATTCTCTTTAAATTTAGGGAACACACCTTTACATTTACCTATAACAGAGATACAATTTCTGTCCTTAACAGTTGTCATTAAGTCTGACAAAATGGCCTCTTGTGGGGATGGCTTCAGTCTTCCAAGTGTCTTGGTCTATTGAGACCTGCAGCCTGGTAAGCTGGAAGATAAGGGCTGTCTTGTGTTTCTTTTCTTTCTTTAGACAGCAGCCAAGCATGGTGTTTCTCACACAATAGATGTCAAAGAATGCTATTGACCAAATGTCTGGGTGTTTCAGTCATTTGGAATGCATATTGCTGCCTGTTGTTCATATTTGAAACACAAACAGCATTAATACTGACGTTCTGTGGCTTCTGAATTCCTTTCCCAGCTCTCTCCTCATTTCAACTAATTACTGTAATGGGCAGAACACCCTTTCTATTTTGACAGTTAAGATGGAAAAAATTGAAAATTCAAAAAGACCATAAAGGACAGACTTTCAAAAAAAGAATCCATTAAAGTCACTTAAAAGTTATCTCAAATCCTCAGCATCCAATGTCCCTAACTTAAAGTTCCCTATTTTGTTAAAGCTTAAATGTAGTGGCTCCTTTTCCCATCCTGAAGATCACAAAACCATTTCACTTTGGATGATTCCTTTAGCTTTGTGTTGTAAGTGTACTTAAAATTTTATATAGGCATGAATACGAATAGGTAATCCTTGCTTTTGTCATTTCTGGAAGTGAATTTTCTCCTTTCCTCCTCTGAGAGGATAAATAGAGAAGGGCATATGAAGAACTGGTAAGTGGGGTTGTTTATCAGTCTGCTATAAGATTAATAACACACTAAGTAATTCTCACAGTTATTATATTTATGAACAGAAATAGCTTTAGGCAAAATCAAGAAAGTTGTCTTTGCTACCAACATACCTTTATCTACTTTATTAATATCTTTCCCAAACTTCTAGAACTTAGTGCCCAACCTTTCTGCTGTCCTTTAGATTCCCAATTCCTAACCCAACCCTCAGCATACATTTCAGTATTCCCTCCAGAGAAACTTTGTGCCTGACTTTTCTTTTTTTTTCTTTATTTTTTTAAATTAACATATAATGTATTATTTGTTTCAGGGGTATGGGTCTGATTCATCAGTCTTATACAATTCACAGCACTCACCATAGCACATACCCTCCCCAATGTCCATCACCCAGCCACCCTATCCCTCCCACCCGCCTCCACTCCAGCAACCCTCAGTTTGTTTCCTGAGATTAAGAGTCTCTTATGGTTTGTCTCCCTGTCTGGTTTCATCTTGTTTCATTTTTCCCTCCCTTCACCTATGATCTTCTGTCTTCTTTCTCAAATTCCTCATATCAGTGAGATCATATGATAATTGTCTTTCTCTGATTGACTTATTTCGCTTAGCATAATACCCTCTAGTTCCATCCATGTTGTTGCAAATGGCAAGATTTCATTTTTTTTGATGGCTGCATAATATTCCATTGTAGATATATACCACATCTTCTTTATCCATTCATCTGTCATTGGACAACTGGGCTCTTTCCATAGTTTGGCTATTGTGCCTGACTTTTCTTGACTCCTTTCTCTTTGTTCTAACTTGCTCCTGGGTATTCCTTCCTTCCAGGCTTTGCTTGATATCTGGCTAATAAATGTGGTCAGTTTCTCCATTCAAGGTAGCATTAACCAATTATGATTCAGTGTGTTACAGAAGAGTTGCATTATATGCACATTTAACTTAAATCAACCATGAGCACAGGGCTTGAGGATTGAAGAAGATGAGAGGGAAAGAGTGATTGAGTTATAACGTGTTCCCCATTCTACCAGTCAGCTCCCATGGACTGAGATACTCAACCAACAGACATTTATATCTCACAGTTCTGTGGGCTGGAAGTCAGAGATCAGGGTGCCAGCATGGTAGGATTCTGGTGAGGCCTCTCTTCCTAGTCTGCCAGTAGCCACCAACTTGCTGTCTCTTCACATGGTGGGGGGAGAGAGAGATTTTTCTCTCTCTTTTTAAAAAGCCACCATTCCTATTGGATTAGGACTCTACCCTTATGATCTCACTTAACCTTAATTTTCTCCTAAAGCCCTATCTTCAAAAATAGTCACAATGAGTTAGAGCTTCAACATATGAATTTTGGGGGCACATAAATCAATCTATAGCATTCATTCCATCTGTAGATGATCAGGATGAACAAAATGGCAGATATATCTGTATCTTATATATGTGTGTGTATATGTATGTATGTATTTCTCCTTGGTCAGTCTCAAGTTCTACTTTCTTTGCATGAGTTTTTTTTTTGGGGGGGGCTGAATTTGATTCTAAAATTTAGATATATGTAAATTTCCTATAGTATGGCTAACTACTTCATTTGATGATCAGTTGAAGAAATAGCTTTCTATTCCAATAATATTGGGGAAGGAAAAAAATACTATGTTTGAAATGGCATATATGCATGCTATATATGCATGCTATATATGCATGGGTAATTTAAGGGACCTTCATTTTGTCTGAGTGTGATTTTTCACCTTAGGAATTGCCTTTAGATTCAAACAGGACTTTATTATACATTTTAATTTTAACAGGCTTTTATAGCACAGTCTGAGGTCATGAGTAGTCTGGAGATTACAGATACTTGTTAGGATATACTGGGTGTGGAGACCTAGGGGTACTTTGAAAACATGCATATGCAGTGTCCTTCTCTGACTATAGATTAAAAAAACTAATTTTTACATATGACTTCGTGATATATAGAATGCTTTTATAACCCTCACATGAAAAGTTAATGTGAGGTAAAGTACAAACCCCAGGTGACTTGTTGATTAATTCAGGATATTTATTAACATGACTAAGAAAAGGTCAATAAGTTCTAGTCATTGAGACAGTAATTTTCAGGCAAACTTCCCTGGAAATTTGTGCCCTTGTTATTAAAAGCTGAGTTTAGATAGAAATAATTCCGAGGTAGGAGGCAGTTGTAGGAGAACAGTTTATTTAACGTTTATTTATTCAGGAAGTATTTGAATACTGACTAAATGCCAGCACTATTCTAGGTTCTAGGGAACACTGGAGAACAAGATGAACAAACTTGTTCTAATGGTGCTTACACGGAGCAGGGAGGGATAAAAGCAATAAACAAATACAATAAACACAATAGCAGCTGGTAGTAAATTGGGCTGACATGACAGGTGTCCAGATTGCTGCTTTAGATTTAATGGTTAAGGACTACCAATCAGATTTAAGGCAAGCTCTGAATGACAAGGAGCAGGCATGCAAAGAGAAGGGAGACACTGCGACCAAAGGGCATAGCTAGGACAAAGGCTTATGGTGTGAATGAACTGCTATGTGTGAGGACCAGGTACAAAGTATCATGTCTACCTGCAGCAAAATGGAAAAAGGGGAGAGTGGCTAAAGTACTAGTTTTCCTCAAGAAGATACGGAGGAATTTGTAACAAATTAAAGACAGCACTAGATTGAACTATGCAAAAATAGTTGATGGAAACTGTGTCTAAACTGTATATTCTGAGCTGGTGCAGAGAGACTGAGAATTCTCCGAAATTATCATAAATGCCCTCATCTGAGAAAGTGATCATTTCAATGTAGACAAATCTGGAGACTGAGAAAATGAGCAGATTACCTCAGTGTGCTATAAAATATTACCATTTATTATGTGTGTCATGACAGTGGGAACAGAACATAGAACTTAGGATTTCACCAACACCCTAGTGACGCTTAGCTCACTCACTACCGTCATCATAGTTTATCATCTATAATGTGGGAATGCTCTGTGATATGTATATATATATATATCTATATAGACACACATATACAAATGCATGCCATATGTATGCATTATATATAAAACATGCATTTATGTATTATATATGCATTACTATATAATGTATTATAAATGTACATATATTTATGCATTTATATATATATAAAGTTTATTCCATTTGGCACATTTGGTCATTCTCATCTAAATCTTACATTGTGACTACATAAGTCAAGAAAATTTCTTCAGGAACTGCAAATGATAAATACCTGAATTTGGTTGGACCACCCAAAGAAAATTACTCCTTTAAATAAAATAAAAAATCCAAACAACAACAAAAAGTCCATCGCCTTTACACAATTATCTTGGTTTAGAGGTGACACCCCTTTATATTCTCACAAAAATGATTTCACATAAGCAAAATTCATAAGCCTTATTTTGAAGATAGCAATAGGGACTTGGGGGTGCAGAAGGGCTTCTTTTCAAAGATAGAACTACCAACACAGCACCCTCTGTATGTTTCTTATTTGAAAATTCTGAGAGAATCTGCTTGGCCAAGGAATATGCTGCTTTGTGTTTTATATTTTGAATTTGGTCAGCTATGATTGGGGATGGGCAAGGAGTGGAAACATGACTTGGAGTATGTTTCCTGCAGCTATTTCTAGAAAAGGGGGAGTGAGCAGTTACTGTAAAACATAACCCATGTACTTACCGGCAAGGAAGGATGTAGAAATATTTTTCAGCTACTCGGCTAGAAAAAATAAAACCTGTACTTTAAGAAGTAGATTTCTGACAGTAGCAAGAGAGTTTTTAATTAACATTGGAGTTATTATTAGAGGTTTCCATAACTAAAACTACTCTTGATAATTTTTTTATCCTCTTTTGCGTGGAAAGATGAATACAGTATAATGTGTTCTTGAATATTTCAAATCAATTAAGAACAGGTTCCGCAAATAGAGAGAGTGTGTGGGTTATTTGTTTTACTCTTTGTTCAAACTATGGCATTCACACCATCCACAAACTTACATCTGTGGTCTAGAAGTTAGGAATGATTAGGGTGGCTTCAGTGGCTTCTCTAAATGGAGACAGAGCTACACTTGCCTATTCTGAGGATGTTGTTGTTGGGTGAGACCCCTCTCCCAGCTATATAATGATCACATTGCTAATAGGTTATGAAATGGAAGAGTCCTAAAACAAATAGGGATGACGTTTCAAAGAAAATAAATTAAAATGGGTCTGGCTGTGTTTATTTTATTTTATCTGTACTAGCAAAATAATAGCAAGGATGGAGGAAAAATATGGGAAAGATGGATAAATTTCAAAATTTCATGCTAAAAACAGGGCTGCATTTTCCAAGGGAATTATTAATAAAGAGTAAAGAGAGTGGTAAGCAATAGAACTTCCTTTGATGTTTTTATTAAGTTCTAACAAAATGGCAAGAGCTTGACTCCTTATTTTCTATATGTACAGCTGTGGCATTGACAAGTGGCTTTGTCAAAGTCCCCCAGGAAGGCACCAAACTGTCTGGAAAGTCAGGGATAATGTGGCTAGACCGATAGCCTTTGAACTCTAAGGATCCTTCTTGACTAACTCATTACTTCGGGTCCTGAAATGGTTCTGAGCTGAGTGGGGCATGAAACGACTCCTTTCTAAAGGAAATCACTCTACGAATTACATTACTGGTCTATGTCTGAGTTTTCTTTTCCAAACAGTAAAAATAAAATTACCTTACTTGCAAGGTTGTTGGAAGGACTAAATGATATAATACATGTTATGTACTTTCTAGTACATGATAGAAATTTTTAAAAAATGGAGTCTATAACCCTCTTGAGTCCCTTTTGGGTGAACAATAATCTAGGTTTGTACAGAAAGTCCTGAACTCTGGGTTTTAGCACCAAAATTCCCATTTCTCAGGAACTACTCAGTCCTGGACAAATCAGAATAGTGTTTACCCTAATTGTTCACATTTTGAGGGAACTCTCTTCTTGATTCTAGTATGAATTTCTGTGCTCTTTGAATTTTTTTTTTTGTGTTTCACTACTGTGTATATTTATTTAGTGGACCTTTACATAATGCTTAGTATATGCCAGGCACTGTTTTAAGCTTTCTCAAATACTTACAAATATTTCAAATATTTAATCATCGTAAAAATGGAGGTAGGTATTATTTCCTATTTACAGATGAGGAAACAGAGACGGAGAGAGGTTAAATAAGTTGCAGAAGGTCACACAGCTATTAAGTGGAAGAGTCTGGGTTCAAACCTTCAAATTCTGATTCTAGAGTCCATGCTGTTAACTGCTGCCCTTATGTTGTCTGCATGTGGTATATATATATTCTAACTAGTAGTATCTAGAATTAAGATGAGAATTCCATTTTACTCTATTTCTGATTTAAAACTTGGCTTTACTATGAACCTCTGAGTTTGTTGAGCTATAACCTGACACAAATACTTTAAAGAGGTTGTTAAAGACTTTGAGCATCATGGCGTAAGGGATATTATATAAAAGGCAGGGAAGTAATATTGGCAAATGATAGGCAAGGCTGAATTTCCCAGTATATGAGTCTTTGGGATCCCTATTTTCAGCTTTCTTTTCTTATTGATTTGTCACATCAAAGATGAGAGATGTTTCTCCTTAGAATATGCTTGTTTCTTTGAAAGAAGGAAAAAAGGAGATTTGATAGAAGAAAATACTTAAAACATTAATCAAATCAACTATTTTGACTGTGGAATTGGGTAGTCACCTATTGTCAGATTAACGTAGATTCTAAACATTTTTTATGTCATATTTTGAATTGAATAATTCTTTTTTAATTGAAATCTGTCATTCTCCTCCCCTCCATCCTGACACACTTCACCCCAAGCACACACCCACACAGCTTTGTCAGCCTCTTGACTACTGGTAAGTGGCTCTGCTACAAATCTCAGTTAACAGTTGCCACAATAGTCTGCAGCCCTTTAATATGATTAGTGGTGCAGATGGATTGAGGGATATGAAGAAGTCTTCCTCAGTCTTCTCTTTGCCTGTTTCACTTACCACTTTTCCTGGAAATATTTGAGAATATGAAAATCTTCTGTCTGTCCCCTTTTTACTGATTTATTTAGAATTCACAAATGCTTCATTCCAAGCACTTCTTCGTTTAGCTTAAATCACAAATTTAAATTCAGCAGAAGGCACACTATCTTCACTTCATGTTATTTCATATATTTTTATGGCAGTCAACATGAGATTTCTGAAGGGTAAGGTACTATTTTGGGCATTTTCTGAGATGAAATGGTGGTGCTTCAGGATTATTCTAGAACCGTTTCACACAGCACATTCTGTTAGCCCCTAGAATATAAACCAGAACTTGCCTCTCATAGGCATGCTACCAAGAATGTATTCATGATCAGCTTTTAAATTCATTTCAGAACTTCTGGAGCACCTCTTATATACAAGGCATGGTGCTCGCCCATCTCTTTTTGGATGTTAACTTTCAGAAGATGAGGTCCCTGACTTCAAGAAATTATGTCTGGAAGGACTACAAAGTAGAACATTAAAAGATTTAGAATTGTTAAAAAAAAAGAAGATAGTAGGAAGGGAAAAATGAAGGGGGGGTAAATCGGAGGGGGAGATGAACCATGAGAGACGATGGACTCTGAGAAACAAACTGAGGGTTCTAGAGGGGAGGGGGTGGGGGGATGGGTTAGCCTGGTGATGGGTATTAAAGAGGGCACGTTCTGCATGGAGCACTGGGTGTTGTATGCAAACAATGAATCATGGAACACTACATCTAAAACTAATGATGTAATGTATGGTGATTAACATAACAATAAAATAAAAAAAAGAAACTGAAAAAAAAGATCTATAATTGAAGTGCAAAGGGCTACTGAAAGGCAGAAAAAGAATAGACGTTTATGTGGATAGGAGGGGAGGAAAAAGATTGGGGGGAGGCATATTAGAAGAGGTGGTATTTGAACACACTCTTGAGGGACAAATAGGTTATGAACAGATAGAGATGGGTAGGTAGGACAATTCAAGATTGAAGGAAAACAAAAGCAAAGGCACATTGGGCAAATGACAAAGTAGGGAAGGGCAAGTCTTCCAGACAATGGTCAATCACCGCATGTATCTGGCACAGAGGCATAGGAGTGTTGTACTGACAGAGAGATGGAAAGATATTTGGGTATAATGATGGGTGGTGTTGGCATTCTTTTAGTGTGTGTGGACTTTGTAGGCAAAAGGCTCTGAGTGGTGTATGTGATTTCATCCTATATAACACAGAGCATAGAGCAGTTGTTAGATGGTTTTAATTATTATTATTATTATCCTTATTTTGTGTAGATGCTCTTGATAAAGTTGAGGAAGATTTTGTCTATTCCTACTTGGTTGTGTATGGGGTTTTTTCTCTTTTTTTTTTTAGATTATGAAAGGGTACTAGATTTTGTCAAATGTTTTTTTCAATATCTATTAAGATGATCATGTAGCTTTTGGACTTTATTATACTGATATGGTTTACTAATAGAGTTTTGGATATTGAACTAACTTTACATTCCTGGGATAATCCTACTTGGTATAGAGAAAAATATTTATAATGTGTTAGATTTGGGTTTGATAGAAATGTCTTGAGGACTTTTGCACTGATATTCATGATGGTCTATAGGTGTTACTGTTTTGTGATTATATTAGTCTAATTGGGTTCTCAAAAGAAAACACCATAGACTCTATGGCTTAAAAAGTAGAAATTTATTTCTTGGAGTTCTGTAAGCTGGAAATTCCAAGATCACAGTGTTGGCTGATTTGATTCCTGGTGAGAGCTTTCTTCCTGGTTTGTGGATGGCCACTTTGTCTTCACATGGCCTTTCTTCAAAGCATATGGCAGTGGGGGAGAGAGAGAATTACAGGGAAGGAGGTGGGGGGAGGGAGTGACAGATCTTCCTTTTTTTTTTTTTAAAAGATTTTACTTATTCATTTGAGAGAGAGAGGGAGAGAGAGCACAAGCAGGGGGAGAGGCAGAGGGAGAGGGAGAAGCAGACTCCCTGCTGAGCTGGGAGCCCAACATGGGGCTTGATTCCAGGACCTGGATATCATGACCTGAGCTGAAGGCAGATGCTTGACCATCTGAGCCACCCAGGCACCCCGGATCTTCCTCTTATAAGGCCACCAATTTTATTTATTTGGGGTTCCACCCTTATTTAACATTAGTTACATCCTTAGGCCCTATCTCCAAATATATAATGTTGGGGGTTAGGAAATTTGGGGAGGAAGCAATTCAGGTTATAGTAGTGACATCTTTGTCAAGTTTTTGGTATCAGGGTAATAGTAAGCTCATAGAATTGGGAAGTGTTTCTTGCTCTTCTGGTTTGTTGTTGTTTTGAAAGACACTGCCAAGTTTAGTATTAATTCTTTAAATGATTGGGTTATGTTTTTCTTGCTACCTGTCTTTCACCAGTTTTATTGTGATGCATTTGGGTATAGACCTCTTTGTTTTTATCTAACTTGGAATTCATTGAAACTCTTGGGTGTATTAATGAATATTTTTCATCAAATTTGGAATGTCAATCATTATTTCTTTGATTTTTTTTTTCCTGCTTCTTCTCTTACCTGTTCTGTCTTTTCCTGTCCTCACCTATTTATACATATATTGGAGCACCAAATGGTATTCCACAGTTCTGAGGTTATTTATTTTTCTTCATTCTTTTTTTTTTTTTACCTCTCTGTTCTTCAGATTGCATCATTTCTATTGATCTGTATTCAAGTTTACTGTTTCTTTATTCTTTATTCAAATCTATTGTTGATCTCCTCTAGTAAATTTTTTATGTTTTTGTACTTTTCAACTCCAGGATCCCTATTTGGTTCCTTTTTAAAAAAATAATGATTTCAGTATCTTTATTGATATTTTCTATCTGATAAGACATTGTCATCACATCTTCTTTTACTTCTTTAAGCAAAGGTGTTTTTGTTTGTTTGTTTAGTTCCTTGAACAGATCTCTAATAGCTGTTTGAAATCTTTGTCTGCTATGTCTGACATGTGGAACTTTTCAAAGGTAATTTCTGTTGCTTGATTTTTTTCCCTGTGTGTAGGGCACAGTTCCCTGTTTGTTTTTTTACATATATTGTCTGTTTTTGTTGAATATTGGGCATTTTAAATAATATAGCTACTTTCCCTACACTCTTCCAAATAAAATCAGTTCCCCTCTGAAAATCTTCAGAGATCTGTTTTGTGTCTGTTTCTCCCTCTGGGAAAAACCTCTCTTCTGTGCTCCAGAACTGGGTATGGAGACAGTGGCCCACTTCTCTTGGAATGACATCCCTGTTTTTCAGGCAGAGTGCTAGGCTGGGGCAGCAGCCACTGGTCTTCTCAGTTTATCTCTCCTGTTATAGAAATTCTGGCCTATGAATTAGCTGAAGTGAGGGTGATCTAGGCGCCTATTATTGAAGGCCTGTACATCTGGGGTAGAGCTTCCATCCTTTGAGTGGGGGCTAATTAGAGAAAGAGAATCCCAGATCTCACAGGTGTTTTTATTTGAAATAGAACTCCTCCAATACAGATCAGGGTGGGTGTGTAGAGGAGCTGTGGGAAATACTAGCAGTCTACCCCTCCTGAAGAAATACTGTAGCCCTATATTGGGAGCTGGGGGAAAGGGAGCCCTATGTTCTTGGTTGCATCTGCCCAGAGTGGAGCTTCCATCATGCTAAACTGGGATAGGAGATGTATGTGACTCAAATGCCACAGTCTCACCCTATTCTAAGATTTTGTAGACTTTTTTTTAATATTTATTTATTTATCTTAGAGTGAGAGAGCATGAGCAGGGGGAAAGGCAGAGGAAGAGGGAGAGAGAGAATCTCAAGCAGACTTTGCAATGAGCATGGAGCCTGATGGGGGGCTCAATCCCAGGACCTGAGATTATGTCCTGAGCTGAAATCAAGAGTCAGACACCCAATTGACTGCGCCACTCAGGTGCCCCAAGATTTAGTAGATTTTCTTGAGTAAATATTTCTTCATTTGCTGTATTCCCTTAAAGCCATTTCCAGAATTTTTGTTCATTTATTTTATAAAAAAATCTTTTTCAACAGTTATGATTGTTTCACTGGGGAGAGGGTCTTAGAAATCTTCATGCTGCCATCCAGAAGTCATCTCTTTATATATTTAACTTCTAAGCCTGTTATCTCTGTTAATTCTTTGAACAACTTAAGAATAAGGTAAATATCAAGCCAGGGTTTAAATCGAGACTTTACACAATACCTTGCTTGTGAGAAGTGCTTAATAATATTTGATGAATAAATTAATGAGCCAAAAATATCAAGCAATACAATTTAGGGAAGAATAAGTTTTCAGATGAGGGATATTATAATAAGGGCTGTTATAGTTGGCTTAAGAGAGACATCATGAAGTTTTTTTTTTTTAATGGAAAAATATGCAATTTCTTACAAATTGCAGAGTTCTTAACCTTTGTCCCTAAACTATGGATCTTCATGACTAAGACATGATGTACAACCAATTTATCAATTCCACAGACACATGATGTTATAGTGGTTCTTAAATTCATTGTGAGAGATGGTTCACTTGGTCACTTGGTTCATTTGGTGTACAGAACAAAGCCCTTGGAGGGGAAGTGCTTACTTAATGTTACACTGTTGGAATTACTGGGGCATGTTTGGGAAAGGCATTGGAAGTTTTATTTGCATGAGTGTCCAATGGTATTGCTGGAAATAAGTGAGCATATAAGTGCATGGACGAAGTTAGGGAGAAGAAGCCTTTTTTGAACATACCAAATAGTGTCCTAATGGGCAGGGAAATTACCCTGGAATGACAATAGGTTTAAGTGGTCAAGCTCAGTTAAAGGAAACAGGTTAATGATCTGGGCTACTATAATTTTGTATAACACATATTATCTTCTAGCCCAACACCTGAGAAGAATGTGTTTCAAGACCTCCAAAAGATGGTTTCTTGAGGAACGTGAAAGAATGGGAGAGGGAGAGGAGAAGAAAGGAGAAATGAAGTGGGATGAAAAGAAGAGTGGTGGCTCTAGGGAAGTTGTAAGGTTTCTTTGCCTTTGTTGTAATCTTCTGTATGGAAATGAGAATATTGACAAAGGTCCTACAAGAAATGAGTGAAGTCAGTGTGACAAAGTCAAGTCCCAAAGTTTTGTCTTATTGAGCTCATGCTATTGGATGTGAAATCAAGGGCATAAAACAGGTGGTGAGATGTATTCTAGAGGACTACACAGAATTAGAAGGCATTATGTTAATTATGGTGACTTACTGCAGCTAAGTACTTCTACAGCATGTGGGGCAGTAACTCAGAAAGGGTGTAATTTCTGAAGGAGAACATGGAGCCAGTTGGCAAACATGAGTAAAGACAGAAGGCAGTGAAGAGGAGCTTCAAGAGTGTGAATGGAACGTAACCCCCCAGTAATAATAAAGGGAAACTAGTGGCTGAAGAGAAAACCAAGTGGGTGATTGCAGAACCACACCAGCAAGGAAGAGACTAGGAAAGCTGGTGTTTTCTGTTATTTCTGGCAGAAGGCTAGAGCCCAAGACTCTTACTATCATCATTCCATCCCTTGATGGTGCCTCAAGCACAGGGCAGGGCAAGTATATTTCTCTGATTTTATTTTCTTTTGCAAAATGGCTAAAAAGGGGAAAAGAAAAAAAAAGAAACTTTTTTGTACTCTGATAATTTTTGTTTTTGTTTATATCTCCTTCTATTTATTCTTTTGTAAGAAATCTTCTGGCTCACACCTGTTAATACCTGAAGCCAGATTCTAGGGTCTGTGATAATTTCGTCTAGTCTGGTTCTTCTCAGAGCAGTTAATCTTTCTCTTTGGGCTATAATAACTGCAGTGCTGTAGTCTCAGAGCAATGAAACCAAGTTAGACCTAGGCATGAGAACACTGCCTACACTGAATTGAAACCTTGAAAAGCAGCCATGGCTGTTTCAGCTCCATTCATCTCCCAAAGCAAGTAGCAGAGTCTGCCAGATGGAAGTAGTCTAATTTGGTAGATGGAAACATTTCTAAGACTCGTGGACTGTATCACAAATGCTACCAGTTGAAGTCTCTTGCACAACTCGGAATTGTGTTCTCCTAACTGTATCATTTGGAAAGCCCAAAAAGAGTACTGAAGAAAAATAGAATGGAACAAAGTCCACCCCAGACAACTCTTTTAAAGTTTGCTGATGTCATTTAGAGCTCAAACATTTTGCTACCTACCTCTAAGGGTTAAAAGCATTTCAAAGGTTTTTTTTTCCCTGCCCTCAGCACATCTTTAAATGACAGGCACAGATGTTTGCCTTCACTTCCTGGCATCCTCAACCTGGGCATTCATTGTCTAAGCAGTGGAGTTTCGGTCATCACATGAATGATTACAAAATACACAGCCAAGTCCCCTGTCCTAAGCCACCTTCATCTCTCTTGTGGGTCATTGGATAATTAGATATTTGAAAAGCACCTTGAAATAGGGCTATAAATAACTCCTTTCTCCAATTTTAGAAAGCTCCATGGATAGAAGGGTCATTGGAAAAATCCTTGGATCATCCTGCATAAAAGACTGGTATTTGTTTGCCTGAGAGTAATTCAGGGCGAGAGGGAGTATGGTGTGCTGGAAACAGGTCCTGATGGAGAGGAGACTGGGATTTAGTCTTGCTGTGTCACTAATTAGCCATGTAAGTTAGGGAAGTCCCTTCTGTTTATGAGCCTACATATGTAGAGTGGGGACTGAATTTGATGATCTTTAAGATGTTTTTGGAATATTCTGTGAACACTTGTTTTACCTTTGTGCCACTTTGGTAGTCTTCTTGGACTATCTTACTGGTGGTTCCTAGTTTGTTACTAAGTAAGTGGCTCCTCTAACTTCGTGGGAAGCTCAGGAAGCCTGGTCTGAGCCCTTGAACACTTGAGGTTTCAAGTTTTCCATTAAGGGAGAGAAGTTGGTGTGGCGTACCAAGGCAGGGCAGAGATAGAAGAATTGGTGTCCCAGGAAGCAGCTGGTATAGTCAGCATAAAATTCAAGCTAGCTCCCTGCCTGGAATTCTGGAATACATAACAATCCTTCCACAAGGCCTACTGCTGACAGAAGACCAGAAGAGGGATGTGTTCATGACTGAGGGGAAAACAGTAATTAACGCTGTAGCTTCTGAAGACAGACAGCTCTGGGAGCTCCAGTGTACAATTGATTAGCACATGGTACTTAAATGAAGTCAGATGAGTTTGTAACTCCAGTTTGCCATTTACCAGCTTTGTGTCCTTTGGAAAATTTCTTAAGCTCTCTAAGCCTTAGATGATTTATTTGTAAGATGGGGGAATGTCAGAAATTATCTCTGATGAGTTTGGGGAAAATTATGTCTGTAGAGTATGCTTAGCACAATGTCTGGCAGATAGAAAGTTCACAATATGCATTAGCTATTCCCATTTTTATTAGTAAGGTCACGGGGTGATGAAATTTACGTTTACTTTATGGATACCTATTTATGAATGAATGCCTTTAATAAATACCTATTATATGGTTATCACACTATAGATATAAAGAAGTGGAAGACATGTTTTTTTTTTCTCAAAGAAAAGTTAAAATTTTATTTTTGAAACAAAATGGTTGCCTATTTAATCAAAGGCTTATGAATTCTATCACGCTGAAAAATGTCTAAAAATTGTGTCAGTTATGAAAAGTATGGATAGGTACATTTTAATCATATTTAAAAAGTTACCAAGCCATAGTGAGAAATGTTGTAGTAAAAAGTATATCCAATTGGATTTCATTTCAAAGATTGCTGAGTATGTAATAATAATAATCCTCAAAGTTTAAGCCTTTGAAAAATTAAGCTGAGTTCTAAAAATATTTAATTGGATCATTTTGAAACCCCAGGTCCTCGATTCACATGTAATTTTGGCATTGGGGTTTCAGAGTGTGTGACTATCGGGCACCTGGCAGAGATGGATCAGGTCCAAATCCAACCAGACGCTTAGTGGCAGATGGCTCCCAGTGCAGTTACTCCAGACTTGGAATGGGCAAGAAGTTAAATGCTCAGAGGCTGAAACCTAATTCATTACAGACATATGTGCACTGAGTTTGGGGGAATCTGTGGCCACCAAAGAACAGTGTTGTGTACCTAATACTGAATGAGGATCTATGAACTAGCATGACATCGAATTATCAAAGTTTACTTCTCCTAGGCCTCTAGGTGATTTCCCAAGACAATGGAACATTATTCTTAGGTGCTCCAAGGACACAATTCAGTTTATTCTCATTCAGTTTATTTATTTGCCAAAGTCCTTAACAAGCAGCTTAATCTCTTTCTTCCAAACCCATTTATTCTATTTATTCTGGGTTAGAGAATCTCTTGTCCTAAGAGCCTTCCCTAAAAGTGGGAGAAAAACGCTGTCTCTAGTACAAAGAAATTCTAATCAACTATTTTAGCCAGCCATTGAACTCAGTGGTAGGCACAGATTCCCAAATATTCCTTATAACTCTGGGGCACATCAGAGAAATGTGCTCATTGCCTAAGATGCCTGAACAAAGCATCTCCTGTTGCCCTCTTAAGATTCAAGTCAGCCAGTCTTCCTGAATCAGAGTGGCTTTGTCTCAGGGTTTCCTTTGACCAGAAGTTCCTTATGCACTAAGATTCTGGTAGAAAAACACTACAGAGGCTAGAGAAGGATCCTTTAGCCTAGATGATCAGACAACACATAGAGTGTTTATTATGTAATAGGAAAAGCGGATGATATAAATATTTGCTCATGGGATTTGTATAGTTCAGTGGACTGGTCCTTTCCCTAAGTATAGGTCAGGAATAGTTGGGATTATATCCTTTAAGACAGACTTCCTCAATAGTGGCACTATTGACATTTTAGACCCTATAATTGCTTGCTGCTGTGGGGAGCTGTCTTGTGCATTGCATTGTCTGATTACCAGCATCCCTAGTTGCTACCTACTAGATACTAGTACTAAACCCTAGTTGGGACAAAGTCTCCAGACACTGCCAAATGGCCCTTGGGGTAAAAAACATCCCCAGTTGAAAACTGCTGTAAGACCATCCTACTCTTTGCACTCCTCTAAAGTCATCTGGGAAGGGGCCGGTTTATGTCTTCATTCAGGAATCAGGGTTCACATATCCTGTAAACCATGTTTAGAAGAGTTTAAATAGGGGGTGCCTGGGTGCCTCAGTCAGTTAAGAGTCCGACTCTTGATCTCACCCCAGGTCTTGACCTCAGGGTCGTGAGTTCAAGCCTCGCACTGGGCTCCATGCTGGGTGTGGAGCCTACTTAAAAAAAAAAAAAAAAAAAAAAAAAAAAAGGTTTAAATACCTTGTCATGGCTCTAGACCAGCTTTTCCCAAGCTGATGTTTCATAAATGCTGTTCTCTAGAATGTCAATTGATGCAGGGTTAAAAATAATGAGTCCTATTGTCAAGTACACTTGACACATACTGGGTTAAACAAATTTCTTTACTGCAGAACTTCTCATTGTTTTTGACTGGTCCTGTGAATTGTAACTCTCTGCAAGAGGATATAGTACTTAACATTCCCAAACTTATTTCAGCAGAGATCCCTCTTTTGCAGAATGTTTATTATGTCCTTGAGGACAGAATTCTGAAGATACCATTTGGGAAATGGTACCCAAGGACATTCAACATTAACTCCAGTGAGTTTGTTGGCCTAAGAAGAGGTCCCCTTTGAAGTCATCTGAAGGAAATTTAGCAGCAGGTATAAGCAATGGGAGAGACAGCAGCAAGGTAGTTAAGTTCTGGAGTCAGTCTGACTCTATTCAGATCACAGCTCTACCACTTACTATTTCTGTGTCCTTGAGCAAATTATTGGAGCTGTCTGTGCCTCAGTTTTATCTGGAAAATGCATTTATGAATGGCACTACTTCAGTGATCTCTGGAAGAGGATTAAATGAGTAAGTAAATGTAAATAATTTAGAATATCACTTAGCATATAATAAGTCCTGAACCGATACTAGCCATTGTCCTTATTAGGCCTTGGAAGCAATATTGTGAATCTAGAACTCAGCTATAAGGGCTGTGAGACTAGCTCAGTTGAAGACAAAAAAAACTGTTCTAGCAAATCGAAAGAGTCTACTTGTTTGCCTGAGGCTTTAGGACATTGGATAATTTCCCATATGTATGATAGCACTAAACTATCCTGGCTGAACACTGTTAAGTACTCTTTCAGGTATAGAAAGATCAAAGACAGACTGGAGAAGAAATGCGTTTTCCTTTCTCTTCCCCATTCTGGTATGTTCAGGGCATTGGTTTTAAATATTAGCTTGGAATCTTTCCAATTGACCACTTGCCATGAGAGGAGAAGGCCAGAGCTGAGATGGGCTTTGATCTCACTATGAGTTTCAGAAACCTAGCACAAAAACCCTTGTAGAATCACAAAAGATGATGAGGGTGTTCAACAAAAGGAGTAGGTAAAAGTAACCAGTTATATAGGGGATTATTCTCAAGCTGTAGTCTTCTCTAGCAGAGGAAGCCTTCAGTGAAAAAGTGATATAACTGTCTATTTCACTCCCTGAATTAGAGGCATTTTGTCATAGCTGGGACCGCTGAAACACCAACTGTGCATTTAGGCCTCAGTCAGATTTTTGGATCCATCATGTTCTTGGAAGATATGTACTTAGGAAGCTTAGACCAGTGGATTGAAGGCTATTCTCTAGAGGTCATGTTCTCCTCCCCTCCTCTGTCAGTAGTATCTGGAACTTTGTCATATAACTTTGTGATCCAGTCCCTCCTTTGTATCTGGCTTTCCAGGAATTATGATACTGTCTCCTCTCCCCACAAAACCTGCATTCCAGTCTTTACCCCATTTCATAGCTACCTGTTTTCTCTGGGCCAGGGAGCCTGCTTTATCCCTTGTAAAACCTTCTGTAACCTGTTCAACCTGAAAGGGTTGGATCTTTTCTGATAAGCTCATTAAAGCTAAGGCATTACTACCTACCCTTTTCCTCTCTCAGGCATGCTGGGATTTTTAAAGGGCTCAAGAGGTACCAGGGACAGCTTTATAGAGGAGGTTCATTTGAGCATGTTAGTTTCCATGGTTTTCCTTAAGTCACATGTGATGGGCCATCCCTAGCATTCATTGTAACTCAGAGTTTTTCTTGTGTACTTTTGTCCAGTAATTGTCTCCATCTTCTATCTACAGTGAACTTAACACACCCTTCTTTTATTCCTTATTATTTTCATTTTATCCCAGGAATGAGGTAGCAGAATATATTAGATGAAACTTAATTCATGCCTGAGTTATTCTGAAGGGTAGGTTAGGAAAGTCTCATTTTGTAGATGAGGGACTAAGATTCAGAAAAGAGAAATGAGTTGTCCAGGACATGTAGCTAAATAGACCCCTTGCCCTTCTAGGTCATAAAAGACACTTGGTACATGATGAGAATAGCTCCTTCTTGCTGTGCTTATTATCTTAGGTTCCAGGATCTGATACTGATGGAGCCTTATTTATGGGTGAATGACAAGGCCACTTAGAATATGGTCTGAATTGGCTCTGGACTTTCCATGCTCAGAGGAGCCAGCAGCAGCTGACATTATAAAATCTGCTCAGGACTCATACTCATTCTCAAAGCATTTTCTTAGCAACTAACGCAGCAAAGTTAAGGGATATCTGTTTTTTGTTTTTTTTTTTTAAAGATTTTATTTATTTATTTGAGAGAGAGAATGAGAGACAGAGAGTACGAGAGGGAAGAGGGTCAGAGGGAGAAGCAGACCCCCTGCTGAACAGGGAGCCCGATGCGGGACTCGATCCCAGGACTCCGGGATCATGACCTGAGCCGAAGGCAGTCGCTTAACCACCTGAGCCACCCAGGCGCCCCAGGGATATCTGTTTTATTGTGTCTCTTTTGCCTTGTTCAGATGAGTGTAAAGAGGATTTAAGGAGGCAAACAGGAGAGAAGAAAAGAGAGTCATTTCTGGGGATTTGTCACTTCACATTCCCTTCACAGGGAGTTGAGGAACCACAAGAGATTTTTTTTCCCCCACTTTCCCTGAAAATTTTGAAGTCAGTTATGATAATGAGGAGCAATTCTTAGAGATGCCTGTAATGATCCAGCAGAGTCACCTTATATAACGCATAATTTAAAGTGCAAGATGATTTCAGGAATTGGAGAAGCTAAAGAGAGTAGGTTTATAGAAAAACTTAAGTATAATTTCTTCACTCTGCTCCATTGGAAATCAGCTCTTTGAGTCATCTTCGATGGCTCAACTGCCCTGGAACATTAGGCATTCTTCAGGTGGTTTGTAGAGTATTTTGAACTTTCTTCCTAACCGGGCTGGGGGTGGTGAATGGGAGGATGGGATTACACTAGTGGTAGCTGGGAGCTCAGTGCCCTTCCAAGTACTGGAGGATCCCCACGATGCATTGTGGAAGTCAAACATGCTTGAGTCAGAGTTGTCTGAGTTATGACAAAGCAATACTAACTGAATGTATAAGAAGAACTTAGACTAGCGCATAGGTTCTTATTTTCTAAGATAATATTTCAAGTTTTTTCTTGACCGAGGTTGATATATGCGCAAGCACATTTTCAAGAACTCTAATAGAAGAAAAGCTGCTACTTCCTTTTAAAAAATTCACTAAGAGACACAGCAAAGATAATCCAGAAGCAGTCAGAATGCTTCATATTTCATTTTAAATAACTCCTTTGCGGGTGTTGAATGCTTCTTTGTGGTACCTCTGGTACTATCAGAAGTGATTTGTAACAAAGGACTGGAGAGAAAGTATCCATCTTGAGTTAATCCAAACCCTGCAGGACAACACACACTCCAGGAATAATATTGGTTTCCTAGTTAGGAAGCTAGCAGCAGCTGCTGTCTCTCTTGCCACCGGAATGATTGTGTTGACAGATCTTTGTAGTGTGAATCAAATCTTAAAGGCATAATGAGCAAAAGCAACACCAGAGCTCTCTTCCAGTGTTTTTGGTAAGGCTTTTATGTAGTTGTTTCAAAATAGGGAGTTGGAAGATGGATCTGTCTTTTTGCATCTGGATCCAGCAGTGCTTAATGTTTTGTTTGTTTATTTTTAAAGATTTTATTTATTTATATGGCAGAGAAAGAGACACAGTGAGAGAGGGAGCACAAGCAGGGGGAGTGGGAGAGGGAGAAGCAGGCTTCCCACTGAGCAGAGAGCCCGATGCGGGGCTCCATCCCAGGACCCTGGGACCATGACCTGAGCTTAATGTTGACGGTACATTCATTTACCTGTGTTAAATTGAGCTCTTTAATGAGGGAAGGCAAAGTTAGGGAAAGAATAAAAATGTCACTTAGGTTCCATTGCTTATTAAGACATTCAGGGATTCTGAATCTTCTTCAACCGAGTGTGTGAAAACATAATAAACCTTCAGAAATAATATTCTGTTGATCAAATGCCTCTTTATTTCTAAAGTTTTCAATCCTTTGCTCCAGAGAGAAAGAGAGAGAGAGGGAGAGAGAATGAGAGAGAAAAGACACAGGCAAGGGAATAAAAAAGCAAATACATGAACTTCAGAGGTTAACAATCAGGTTAAACGCCTCAGGAATGTTGACACTGAAACATTCGCCAGAAAGCAGAGAAGATAGAGCTGTGATAAATTAGACGTGGATATTAGTGTGTGTAGAGTTTGATCTGGTGCAGTGCACTTGAAAGTGCACAAGTGCAGATACACACAGGATGATTTTAAAGGCCAGAAGAGTCTTATAGTCTGATGGTGCTGAACTTGAAATCTGGCCTTGAAATGGCCTTAGGGCCATTATGAAAACCATGAACCATTTAAATAGTAGTAACAATGGCTGCCATATGTTTCGAGCATTAAATTAGGCAATTATGCCGATGATTGATTTCATCATCATGTCTGGTGTAAATAGTAATATTCCCATTGTACAGATGGTGAAACTAAGGTGAAGAGAGTTTAGGCAACTTGCCCAAGGTGCCATAGGAGTCATTCCCTCATGTTCAACTCCAGAGCTCATGCCTCTTGTGGCAGAGACAATGATTTGTGTACTTGCATTTCCCAGCCTCCCTGCTAGGAGACAGAGTTCGGGCCAAGTCACTTGTGTGACTTCCAGGGTGAAGCAATAAAGTTTATGTTCCTTATCCTCGTTCTCCCTTCCCCTTCCACTGGGAATGCAAAGTTTGTGTGTTTTCAAGATGTCAGTGTCTCAAGATAAAAGAACTCAAAGTCACCATTTATGAAAGTCACCCAAGGAGATCCTTCCAACACACATTTGTCTATGATGTGGGCAACAAATAAGCCTTTGCTCTGTTAAGCCACTTACATTTCAGGGTGTATTTGTTACCAAAGCATAGCCTATTCTATCCCAACTAATATATTTCACCATTTTCCTTACCTACTTTAAATTTTAGCTGTTAATACAATATACTGTATGCTTTATTCTTCCTCATGAAGGGTTAGTAGATAATAACATAATCAAATTGAACATAATATTATCTCTAGAAGTATCCTCTAGAATAAGAGAATAACACAAAACCTTCAAATGGTAGTTTTTGCATGAAAATAATGCCTTTGGGGCTATAATCAAATTTGGGGGTTCAGGGGCCTGCTCATCTAATTTATGAAAAATCCATTTGATATCTCTTGTTTCCATATGGCTCATGATCTCTTGTCAGCTTCACTCTAATCAGCCTATTTATGAACAAAGATCAAACTGTGAATTAAACTAGTTCTTGTTTCCTTCAAATTTCCTTAAAAAATTTTTTCCTTTAAAGGAAAGTCTGAAGTACTGTATATTCCTTGGCTTATTTGAATCCTCAACACCTTTGATTTCAGGAGATAGACTTAATGGAGAGGAACTTTATGACAGATTGGTTCCACTAATAAGCACATATAAGAGTTTGACCAGGGTGTCTGGGTAGCTCAGTCACTTAAGCGTCTGCCTTCGGCTCAGGTCATGATCCCAGAGTCCTGGGATCGAGCCCTGCATTGGGCTCTTGGCTCAGCAGGGGGTCCGCTTCTCTCTCTCTCTCTGCTCCTCTCCACCCCTCCTACTCATGCTTTCTCTCTCACCTACACTCTCTCTCTCTCAAATGGGTAAATAAAATCTTAAAAAAAAAAAAAAAGAGGTTGGCCAGCTGTTATGTCCTGAGTGGAGTGGGTCTAACTTACCTTCCTCTCACAGATGGGGAATATGAGATCAAGGAAGAGAGCTATTTTTTTTTTAAAGATTTATTTATTTATTTGAAAGAGAGAGTGAGGGGAAGGGCAGAGGGAAAGGGAGAGAGAGTATCTCAAGTATCTCAAGAGAGAGTATCTCAACTCCCTGCTGAGCGTGGAGCTCAATGTGGGGTTCAATCCCACAACCCTGAGATTGTCGTGACCTGAGCCGAAACCAAGAATCAGATGCTTAACCAACTGAGCCACCCAGGTGCCCCTCTGGAAGAGAGTTATTACTGAACTTTGATGTCTAGTACCCTGCCTTTTGTTAGGTATTCTGAAACCTGTAAGAAGAAACTCTCCAAAATTTTCCTGATAGGGAATGACCTTTGATTTCTTTGTAATCAGAAATTGTAATGTTGGGGCGCCTGGGTGGCTCAGTTGGTTAAGCGACTGCCTTCGGCTCAGGTCATGATCCTGGAGTCCCGGGATTGAGTCCCGCATCGGGCTCCCTGCTCGACAGGGAGTCTGCTTCTCCCTCTGACCCTCCTCCCTCTCATGCTCTCTGTCTCTCATTCTCTCTGTCTCAAATAAATAAATAAAATCTAAAAAAAAAAAAAGAAATTGTAATGTTGACTGTCCGCTTGATTATAAAAGGCTAGTTGTGCAAATGACTGATGCAGGAGAACAGCTTCTCTCCAGGGAAACATCATGAATGGGACATGACAGTGGTAGCTGACTTGGAAATAACCATGTGCAACATCAAGTTCAGTTGGTGATATTACGGTTCTGTTGAAAAATCTTAAATATCTTTATGTCTTAACAATTTCTTCTATGAATTCCGTCTATCATTTAATGTCATCTAGATTGGGAACACATAAAGCTGGACTTTTGGTCTGAGATACTTTCTCTTCCAGGTTTCTCTCTAATGTACTCACTTACATGTTTTAAACACATCCTCCCTCAGCACATATGTCCCCAGAAAGGGTAAACTTTGATTATATCTTCCTTGAACACTGATAGAAGTTGAATAAAAATGTGTGATTCATACATTCAGGGGGAGGGGGAATTGGTGTTTTGGGGAGAATGATGAAAGGGTTAGATTTTTGGGTCCCCCCCCTCCGATGTGGTTGTTGTTACCATCAGAAACCTCAGGGTTTGATTCTTCTAATAGATTTTATATATGTCACCTTTCCCTTTTTTTTAGATTTATGTTGGTCACTTAGCATTGAAATCTCAATACCAACCTAACACCATTATCCAAACCCCTGCTCAAAATTTATTTATTTAATGATTACCAATCCTGATTCTATGGCTGATTTATTTGGTTTATTTTTGATATCTAATATACAATGTAATGTTGATTTCAGGTATACAGCATACCAATTGAACAATTGTGTACATTACTCAGTGTTCACCAGGGTAAGCGCAGTTACCATTAGTTGCCATATAACGATATTACAATATTACTGACTATATTCTCTGTGTTGTACTTTTCATCTCCATGACTTATTTATTTTATAACTGGACATTTGTACCTCCTATCCTCTTGATCTATTTCACCCATCCCTACTCTATGGCTGTTTAGCAACTAATCCTGGGTTAAGAGGATCAGGGCATGGTGTTAGAGGATGAGGATGTAAAGATGCTTCTTCCCTTTCTCTTTGTACAGAGGTAAAGGTTTTTCTGGTTTTGATAGAAAGTAGAAGTTGTGCCATGTTGACAGGACAGATGAGGCAAGGCACAGCATTAGCTGTTCCATCTGGTGTTTCTTAAGTAGGACAAACTATTCTTGGAGCTCTGCAAAGTGCCTGCTTCATCTCACAAGAGTTGGAAATGACTGGGCTTCTCAGTGAACTCAATAGGTGGGAGATGTGACTTGTAAAACTAAGTGAAAAAAAAAATGGAGACATACGGCCTACAGAGAATAAACGTCTAGCAAATGCTTCTGTTTCTACAAAAGCTCAGCAAATAGGAGTTTTTACGATAAGCACAATTCTGTTCCCAATCCACAAATCTTATTTTTAATAAAAAGCCTCCAATTTCTCTTTAGTAATCCTTTTGAGATTACAACTGCAGTTTATCATTTGCGGTGATAAACTCACCAGTCACCAGGTGTTTAGCACAGGATTTGAGGCTACTATCTCGGCATGCGCCTCATAAAATTTTTGGCAACCGTTGCTGGAATAAAGCTCCCCTTCCCTCCTCTTCCTTGGCTCTGAAAGAGCTAGTACATTGCAATGAGCTCTGTGTAACTGGATGTTCTGTGACGTTATCTCAGCTTATTTCTCATTTTTCTGTCTTACAACTGCTGTTTCAAGCTTGATATAAACATTATTAGGTTGCACATATGTTTCTGATCAGGAAGTCCTCGGATATTTTCTTGGGATCATCGTCTTCTAATGTAGTTAAAAAGACAAGCTTAAAAAGACCCCTCCTGGATTGTGACTTGACCTGATGAGTCATATTGATAATCAGGTCCAATAACATTAGATTTCAAATGTAATTTCCTTTGGTTTCTTATATCTCTATGTATTTGCAGAAAGAATCCATTTACCATAGCACCAAAAACTTCAAGATACCTAGGAATAAGTTTAACAAAAAAATGTTTAAAAGTACATCTTTCCAAAGAATATGAATCTGTCCTAAAGGATACAGAAAATACTGAAAAATGGAGAGGTATAACATGTTTCTGGTGTAGATGATTCAGTATTGTAACTACCTCAGTTAGTCCTGAGTAAATCTATAAATTCAATGTAATAATTGTAATAAAATTCCCAATTTGACTTTTGATTACCTTGAGTACCTTGATTATAAGGTTCACCTGGAAGAGAAATTTCATAAAAATAGGTAAGAGAATGTTGAAGAAGAAAAATCAAAGCGGAAAGTGCCCTTTACTTTTCTATTTTGGTGATTGTTAATATTGGCAATAATTTTTTGAACAGTTCAGTTTAATAGCAACTCATCACTTTTTTTAAATTAGTGCACAAATTACTTTGTGCTGGGTTAATTCAAGAGATTGATGGCATACTTGATTGTTGCCTTCCTGGTTGAATTAAGTCTATGTAAGTCAAATTGCCCTTAAAGTTTTATTAATAGGATTTTACGAGAATAGGACTATGGTATGTTTGCTACAAAATAATGCGTTAAAGTTTTTATTTTTTCTATTATTTTACTACAAAAATCTCTAAGGCTAAGAAGTCCTAGCAGTTTCAATAATAAGCTAAATATTGAAATTAAAGCTAAAATTATTTTTCTAGTCTTCTGTACTCTGAGTGAGCCTATTACCAGAGCAAATATTTTGTTATTTCTGAAAATAGTGAATCCATGAAAAAATGCTCATCCATTAATTGTCATGCTTAACTCTAAGAAAATTAGTTTGTTCCTGGTTTCTTAACTCTGTGCCAGTAATGTCTTATAAAAGGATTCAAGCTGAGAAACAGATGCAGATTTGTTGTTTAATTCACACCTAATGGAATTATGGAAATTAAAATGAATCCACAAACTGCTTTGCTGCTTCCATGACTTATACCTTGACAGAAGGTATCCTGAAGAAAGCTCATGGTTTAAGAACATGATATATTTATGAAGTGTTCTATTGTATGAAATCTTAAGTTTCATCTTAGGCTGCTTCAATGAACCATCTAAAAACGGGACAATGTGGTATTTGAAATAATGAATGTTTTACTAAAGATTCTAAGTCAGAGTCAAATTAAATCAAGCTGAGACAGCCTGATGTTCTTCTATATTAACTGAGTTTCTAATGATCACTGCGTTTGCATTAAAAAACTGTCTTGGGATGTGAAAAGATCATAGCTACCCATCCTATGAGGCTCAGCCTTGTGAGTAAAATACAGCTAATAAGGCAGGATATAGAATTGGGATTTGGGCCAGAATTATAAGGTAAGAGGAACTGCTGTGACATAATTGTATTCATTCACTTATTTAAAACTATTGAGCAGCTGCTGTGGGCTAGGCATCTTGTTAGATGTGGAGCTCATGATGACTAAGATAAGCATTGTTGCTTATTCAAGAACGTACTCCATTTCTTGTGAACATTCCTTGTAATGTTGAAATAAGGTAACATCTGTAAAGTAAGTGACACTCTGTAGCTAAACAAACATTAGTTCTCCTCTGCTTTGTATTTTCATGTAGAGGAAACCTCACTATATTCAGTTGCCAAGAAGACTTAGCATTCAAGTGATATTGATTACCGATTGAATGTGGGTCATAAACAGTGTGAGTGATGCAGGGAAGAGATCACAACACATATGTACTCTGTAACTTGTGAGCAAATAAGAGAGGGAGGGCTGTATCCACAGAAGAAAAGCAGTCATTGCAAAGTAGACATTTCAGATATACCACAGAATAATTCTGAGGGAATAAAAGAGAGTAGTTAAGAATCTCTCCTGACCCAGTCAACTGAATATAAATGATGTAGATTTTCTTGCTAATATCAAAGTGGTGCCCCTAGGGGTTGACAGTTCAGATGAGAGTGAATGGGGCCAAGTTTCAAGTTACTGGATTATTTATTTACTTATTTAAGATTTTTCTTTCTTGGGGTGCCTGGGTGGCTTAGTTAAGTGTCCGCCTTGGGCTCAGGTCATGATCCCAGGGTCCTGAGATAGAGCCCCACATCGGGCTCTCGGCTCAGCGGGGAGCCTGCTTCTCCCTTTCCCTCTGCCTCCTTGTGCTCTCTCTCTGTCAAATAAATAAATAAAATCTTAAAAAAAAAAAAGATTTTCTTTATTTGAGAGACAGAACAAGCCACGGAGAAGCAGAGGGAGAGGGATAAGCAGACTCCATGCTGAGCATGGAGCCTGATGGGGTGCTTGATCCCACAACCTGGAGACCATGACCAGAGCCGAAATCAAGAATCAGATGCACAATGGACTGAGCCACTCAGGCACCCCATAAGTTACTGGATTATTTACATTTGCCCTCTGGGTCCTCTATCCTTTCAGAGAAGGCATTACTTCAAAGAGAAATGGAAACTGAGAGATTATGATCAGAGAATGACTGAAGAGTCTTTAAACCAGAGGCAGTGTTAGTGCAGGATAGGGTGAAAAGCCTAGTAGGTTGACTAGAGATGTTCTAAGTTAAAAAGCAGAAAAATCCTTTAGGAGCAGTAGATAAGCCACTATTGTCCTAGACTTATTCTAGCAGTTACTACTGAAGACTTCCAAGTTCTGCTACACTAACTTGGACCCTGTTTGCTTCTGTGGCTCTTTATACTCCTTGTGTACCACTTGGCAGCTCCAGGCTAGGTCTCTGACCTGGGTTTGCTCTTACACTGCATAAAGAACCGATCGGCAGAAAAATGTTAATTTCTTTTTGCTTTAATTTGTTTATTTAACAACATTGGGTTTATTGAGTATTTACTAGACACTCATACCAGACACTCTTCTAGACACAGATGGGGTATCAGTGAAAAAAAAACAGATAAAAATTTCTGTCCATGTAGACATTACATTATAATGTGTGTGGGGGGGTTGGGATAGATAGGAATACATAAATACAATGATTAAACTATATGGTATTTAAGAAGCTGGTAAGTACTGTGTAAAAATAGATCAAGGTAAGGTGATCAGGAATTCTGGGGGAGGGATGGTGACATTGAGGTGATATTTGAACCAGATTTGAAGGAGCACAGGGAGCAAGCCTTGAGGATATCTGAAAGGAGCATTCCAAGCTGAGAAAATAAGTGGAGAGGCCTGAGACAGCAGTGTGCCTGGCGTGTGAAAGATAATCCAGGAGGCGAGCTTGGCTGGAGCAGAGGGAGATGGGGAGACACTCACAAGAAATGAGGTCAGAGAGGGACTGGGTTCAGATTTGTAGAGTTTTATAAGCCATAGTAAGACTTTTCAGTTTCCACTCTTGCCTTGACTATGGATGCTGACCCTGATACTTTGCAACCATTGGTCTGTTGAACTTCTTTCAACATCTAATAAGGGTCAGCTCCTAGGTTATGACTTTGTAAGAAGATGGAAAGAACCATGAGAGGAGAGAAAGAGGGTTTGTAGTTCCACAAGCTGATGACTAGCTTGAAGAATGCTAAGGCTGATTGTTGGTTGGTTTGTGATTGGATGTGCCCTCTGAAGGTGTGAATGCACCCTTCTTGCTGTAGGCGTAAACCTTTGGCGTGAGAGGACGGTTGATCTTGCAGAGACTTCCAAACCAGGAGCTCCCAGTGAGGCTGTCAATCAGGATATCCTACCTCCACAACATCTGAAGATGTCAGTTACTTTTTAGCTATTTAAACACATCAAATAGCCACTTCTTGCTCAAGGGCTATTTTTGAATTGTTTGACTATGTGTAGTTTTAATTTTAGTGGTTGGTTGTTAAAATTGTCATCCATATTTTAGAACATTATCTTTTGATCTATTTTATTTAAAAAAATCATAACCACATTCTAATCTTTTGCTTTTAAAATTAGGAATGGGAAGCACCATCATAAGAGAGGAAAATCTGAGGACTTTATCTTCAATCCTGGAAATGTGAGAGACTTCTGCCTCCATCTCCTAACTCTGTAGGGGTTTTTCAATGATATCAAAACATATTTCTCATTACAACCTTAGATGAAAAAAGGCAATTTCAAGAAGTCAGTCCTTTAGGGAGTATTGCAGATTCACTAAAACTAAATAAAACAGAACAAATAGCTGGGCACTTGAAGGAATCTGCAAACATATCTATTTCTTCATTTTTCTATTAACACCTGCTACTTTGGAGCCCATAGATATTTTGATATTAATATGAAGACGCCATGTATTACAGAAACAACGTTCAGATACCATAACTTACACTAACACTGAATTCAGAGGACACCAAATCTAGTGAGATAAATATAAATGAATTAGTTCTGACTATGAGATTCAAATTCTTCCTAAGGGTGTTAGGTAATTTACAAGATGAGGTAATGCATATGTGTCTTTGGTGACTTAAGAGTACGCTGAGGTGACATGGTATCAACCCAAATGAGTACAAATCAGGGCCAAGGAATCAGTTGCAGCTCAGAGACGCTGGGGCATATGACACTGAGTAAAATAAAAACCGTGGCATTTGAAAGGGGAATGAGGCCAGAAGAAAAGGCATTTGCAAGCAGGGGAACATTTTAAAACACTTTATTCAAAACAAAAATTTGTCCTACCAATTATTGTCTTCTCCATCTCAGCCTCCACTCATACTGCCAATTCTAGAGATTTGTCCCCTGTCTGATGGCCAGTTGTATTATGTTCTTCATTTCTGGGAAGGTTGACTATCTTTATGATAAAACAAGTCCCATCTGTCTGAATCCAGGGCCAAGTTAAACAGAAAGGAATCGCTCCTCTAAACTTAACCACCAGGGGGTAGTCTGAATCTAAGAGTAAGTGAATACACCAATCTGAGGTGGGTTTGGGAATTTGGGATGTTTTTTGGTCCACTTTTGGCCTTCAAACTCTGGGAATCTAGGTTTTGGACTGCCTTTTACTTTGGGAATAAAGACACTTCTCAAAGCGATTTTGCCTAATCACATTTTGAGAGGGTTCTTGACTCCTTCCTCAACAAATGACTTCTTACCCTCTGCCGTGGGTAAGATCTAGGCTTTAGGTCTATCTCAAACTATGCTCCTAACCCCAGAACCTCAACCCTATCACCTTCAGAGTATGACCCTGAACCCAACAGGATGAATTTCTTGAGGTCATGCTAGCCTTGAAGCTTTCAAACCCTAAATACTACACAGAAATCCAGAGAAAGCAATTAGCATTCTGAGTGGCAACTGTCCTATCATTCATTTTACCTCTTAAGGACATTTAAAATGTAGGTAGGCTGAGAAGCCAAATGCAACTCCATAATTCTAATTAGCATATGACTTTTGGTGTATTTGATTCATTCAGATGAAGTCAGTTTCATTTTCTTATTTCTTTTTTCTATTTTTAATTAAAAAAATGGAAAGGTATAATTTTCAAACACTACTAGAAGAGGTAATATATATTTCTACTTCACAATTCGTCTCTCTTTGCTAGAGGTAAGTATTGCTCAGAGGGTTTTTTTGTTTATCCTTCCAGGAAAAGAAAAAAAAATGTGTGTACAAAAACATACATACATAAACCTCCCACTGTTTTGAAATGAGTTGCAGCATCTCATGTACATACACCTCTGCTTTGCCTTTTTCGAATTTTTCAATCTGGTATTTTTTTGGAAGTTATCTTTGAGAAAATGTCTTTACTCTGCTGTGTGAGTGTAAATCTAGGCAGAACTCCTTGGTCAAGGTTTATGTGTATTTTAATTTTTTGATGGATATTACCAAATTGCCTGCCAAGGAGGATGGCCCAGTTTCTAGTCTCCTTAACACATCATGAGAGTGCCTGTTTCTCCACACCACGGCCAATACAGCACTTGCAAAACCATGACCTTTGACACTATATTAGATGAAAAGTTATATCTCACTGTTTGAATTAGTATTTTGTTAGTTATGAGTTAAGTTGAGTATCTTTTGACCTGTGTAGAAGCCCAGTTTCCATTTGGGTTGTCATGCCACCTTCCAGTGTCTTTGAGAACAAGAACAACAGGCAGCCTTTGAGATCAGGAAATCTATTGTCCTTGGTGTTGCCAATGTCATCTGGTAGTTGTGTGTAAATATTTTGTTATGAAACTCTGTTGAGAGACAAGGGTACTTTCATTATTCCAGTGTGAGAGAAATCTTATACTTCCCATCTAGCAGGCACATTATTAATATTACAACACAACATGACCTATGCTCTACAAAATGTTTGCACTTTCCCTTGAAATGGATTTTACACTTTAAGTCAGAACATCCCTCACAACATATATATCATACACTGCTACAAATGGCCAAATTTATTATTGCCAACTTATATTTGACTGGGTTTTTTCAACATTATTTTAGTCTTAGGAAAAGACAAATTGGCCATAATTAACATTTAGAAATTTCATTTTGGTAAGCAAACATTTTCATTCAGTATGATCTCTGGCGATGTTTTTAATTTGAGCTGGTTGGCTTGTAAACACATAATAGACACTAACTGCGGAAACCAGCAGCCTGGCTTTCTCTTACTTTGATAGAAGCTTCTTTGCATAGGTTGTGTTTATTAGCTATTCTGGTGACACACATTGTCTGTGATGAATGTAGAAATGCTAATTGATAGTTCATAAGGAACAGACAAAAGGATGTGACTCTATTTAGGGTCAGTACATATTAAAAGAAATACAATCCTCTTCTACAAACCAAGAGAAACAAAAGTAAAGAGGCAAAGATGTTTTTATCAATATATGGTCAAATATTTTCTTAAAGTTTTCTTAAATGGTTTTCCTAGTAGATGAGGAATAATACCCTCAGGCATTAGAGATATGATGGGATTAAAATGAAACTGGTGCCTTAATCTCAACTTCTAAATAATCTTACATGTACAGGGAGCTATAATATAATGTTTTTGGTGAGAATTGGAATATTCTTGACCATGGTTTTGAAGTATATATTAACAGTATATTCCCTTGAGGGAGCCTAAAGTTCTCTCACTTATTTCCCATTCCTCCACCTGTGATGAAGAGACTTTAAGGTGGACCCCATGTTCTCTTTCTGCTGGTGTTCATACCCTTGTATATAATTCCCTCCCCTAAGTGTGTGTGGAATTGGTGAGTTGCTTCTAAACAATAGAAGATGGCAAAGATAATGGTATATTACTCCCATGATTACATTATGTTATATAGGACCTTGTCTTCTTAGCAGACTTGCTCTAGAGACTCCCTTTCTGGCTCTGAAGTGAGCCGTCATACTGTGGGCTGCATATATGGGGAGGCCCACATGGCAAGGAACTGAGGGAAGCCTGGGGAAGCTAAGGGCCACAGACCTACAGCTACAGTAGAACTGGATTCTACCAACAACTATGTGTGAACTTAGGACCTCAGGGCTCAAAGGAGACCAAAACTCTGGTTGATACCTTGATTTCAGCTTTATGAGACCCCAAAGCAGACAATCCAGATAAGCTGTGCCCAGACTCCTGACCTACAGAAACTATAGGAGTAGAAGGTAATAATAATAATAATAATAATCTTAAGCTGCTAAATTTGTGATTTGTTATACAGCATAGGAAATAACATACCACTAGACAAAAAAACAAAACAAAACAAAACACAACATGTGGCATATTGTATCTTTATTCAAAATATTCACTGCCCTTCTCTGGGGGCAAAGTTTACTTCCTTGATCCACTGGCATCATGTAATATGTGATACCCATCCCAACAGGAGGATTATACTTTCTTGTCCTTTGAACTCAGAAGTGATCATCTGATTTTCTTTGGCTCAAAGTATGTGGATGGAAGCAGAAACTTTAAAAGCCAGCTTAAGGTTGTCCATCTTTCTCTTTTTCTTTCTTTGGTTAACTACATCTGATCTACATTGGACATATAGTGGCAACAAAAAGTAAACATTTCTTTTTATAAGCCACTGAGACTTTATGTTACTACAGCATAATCTAGTCTTTCCTTCTGAGGAGGAATAATTCTATCAGACACAATTGGGTCAAGTTACTGTGCAGAGTTTTAAAAATTTTGTCTTTTGTCTCTCTTTAGATGCCTTCCCTCATTGTATTATCTTCCTTTGGTGATTGCTTTGCATTTCATTCTGTGTCTGTGTCTTCCAGAAACCATCTGGTGCAATAGAACAGTCTGGAAATGGGTATTTTTAGGAACTTGATCTGGGAAGTCTTCTTGGGATTAGGACAGATTTCAAGGAGAAGGAAAGATGAAGTACGCTACTCAGGCTATTATGAAAAGGCTCTTTCTGTGGGCTGACTTTTGCATCCTCCTTCTCACCTTTGTAGAAGAAAGTTCTCAAAGATCAAGGTCAGTATGGGGTTCAGGGGAAAAGGATCAAAGAGGACATTTTGTCTGCCTCTTGTTTAGAAAAGGGATTCCCAAGATCATAAATGGTACAGCCAAGTTCACCGAGGCAGGGAACCAGTCCTAATTGGTAATAAAGAGTGTTTCTCTTTCAAGAATGTCCACAATGCTTTGACTCCTCAAGATTTAGCCATGTTAAGGGTCTGGTCAAGGATTTAGTGTTTTGTTTTGTTTTGTTTTGTTTTGTTTTGTTTTGTTTTGTTTAAGAATCCTGGCATCTCTCACATTGGAGACCTACTAAACATTGCTGATGGCATTTAAATATTTAAGGACAGGATAATAGAGGAAGGCAAGAGGGTATGTTTCACTCAAATGCTACCTTAAGTTGATCATTTAATGAAGGACATGAAATTTCCAGAATTTGTGTTGTTGTCTAGCCACAGAATGGAGACTATTACCAAATTCCTTTAGAAGTATTTTACTGTGAAACAGGGTACATAGGAAATTGTGCATTCATTTCTATATGATAGTTAACTTTAGCTTATGTTGATTTAGGATCAGCCTGGAATCAGACTACCTGGGTTTTTGAATTCTTAGGCTGCCACTTAATTTGCTTTGTGACTTTGGATAAGATTCTGTAACACTCTGTGACTCCATTTGCTCATCTGTAAAAGATCCCAATCTCCTATGATTGTTGTGAGAATTAACTAGTACATGTAAAGTGCCTGCTTGGTTAACCTAACCTACTCTTAGTATTGCCACACATGCTTCAAAGTGGAAAAACTTCCGACCATGTAATTGAAGAAGAGGCCTCATATATCCAAAGTTGCATTTCATTCATTTTCAGTTCTTCTTTTCCTGTGTATCCAGATTGGCTATATCACACATGTATTAGAAGACCTGTAAAAATCACAGCTTTCTTTAAGCCTTCTTTCTTGTTATAGTCCCCCTACCAGCTGTTTGCTCTCTAGCAACAAAGTTGGAACTACAGTTAAAAAAATCCAGTTATGCTAATTAAGGGGGAAAAAAGTTTTTTGCTTTAGAGACAGTCACTTGCTTTCTTTATACCAGTTCAAAGTGAGCGGACTTTCATTTGCTGGCTATCAACTAAATGCAAGTGTTCTGACATGCACATACCCATTTTCCATTAGCAGCTCTGCCTAGCTGCATAGCATAATACTGTTTCCTTCTAGGGCAACAGGCTTGACGTGGGAATGGGACAGAATTGATAATTAATTGGTGGAGTCCGAGGAAAGCTGGCCATTAGGAGAAGACAAACAATCTAAATTATAGCCTGAAGTAGAGTGTCAAAATCAGGTTAGATCCAAATGAGATTAAAGTTTGAGAAGTTTCTGATCATGGTGGGCAGGTTTGGACCAATAGGAGGCTTTAGGACAGCCATTATTCTTGTTGTTTGGTATCTAGAATGTAAGAATGGAAGGTGTGACTGAAATAAGATGAAGGATCTGGAAGCATGGCCCAGCCCTAGAGAAAAAAATCTCTATAGGAATTAGGAAAAAGGGCCAGGACCATAACTGTCCAGGGTAGAAGGCTAAGCCAAAATAGGCTCTGGAGTCTTGAGTGTATGGTTGGGGTAGATGGGGAAGGCTGTTGCTCACTGATCATTTTGGAACTAAGGACACTGTTTACTCAGGGATGTTTACATATGCTATAGAGAGGCCCAGAGAGAACCACCAGGAGCAACTGCACTGGATCAGGGGGCCTAGCTATGGTTGAACTCCCAAGAGAAAGATACTATCAGTGGCAGTTTGAGGGAGCCTGAGAAGGATACAGTTTAAATCTTAATGCAGTATTTTCTTTGTCTTCTCAAAATATAACCTATTTTATTTTTAAAGGGGTCAGAAGCACAACCTCTACTATTGTTAATGTCCAGCTGTTTGCTGACGTGTGGAAATAGAAATTCAGAAGGAGCTGGTCCTTGACCTCATCAGCATGCGTAGTTTAACCTTTTTGTATCTAGAAAAGAATTTATGTAAATACCCTTACCCAAAATTAGACTTGAATAGCATGTTTGTTTCTAACTAATTTGAATGTTTATTTAAGTAAAGCCAATTTAATGAACTAGTAAGGGCAATTAACTGTCATCTAATTTGTAAAATCTTATTAAATTTACATTGGGGATCTAAGAAAAGTGGTGGTTAAATCCTTAAATCTTAAGAGTCTGTTTTATTAGAATTTACATCGTTGTAGTAAGGTTAAACTAGGATCTTCTTAGTAAAAAATACAAATGATAGAATAAATCTAATGTCCTCTTTAAACGTTCACATTTTTATATATGAAGACATTTGCTTTGAATGATAATGTATCAAAAAAGATTCTTTTAAGCTAATTATTTTTTAAATGGAACCATTTTTTCAGAAGAAAATCATACCTTCCTGGGATGTGAAGGATTTTACTGTTTATTAGGGGAATGAGGAAGATTCAACCTCTGACGTAAGAGATTTTATCTTTCTTTGAACCTTAAGTAGTCATAAAAAGAAATGTATGTATGGCTATACAAGCATATGTGTTATAGCCAAAGTCTGGAACAGGTGATTTTTGACAATAGACAGCAAAATTTATAATTAACTTAAACAGCTGGCTGAGAACCAAAGTGTCATACAGGGAAGGAAAAAAAGATCTCTTATTGTAAGCCAAAGAACACTGCTAATAGCCAAATGCTGCATTAGTTGGCTAAACATAGACTTGCTGACTTTCAAATACATGTTGGTCATTAGCCAACTGAAACAACTGAAGTCAACATTATCATCTAACAAATGTTACCTCATTTGAAATTCAGACTATAGCTCATAACATTTTGGTGACAGATTGATTTTAAGTCAATGGGGAAATTGTTTTTGAAATATGTTAATGTGTTTTTCTCTTTTGCATTTCCATGTACATGATCTTCTGACTAGTTAGTCTGGTTTGTTCATTTACCTAATATAGCAGTCTTTTAGCTTTAGATTAATAAGGTTTTGAGTAGAGAAAATAATTATGAAAGGTAGAATTTATCAAGAGAGCAAATGATTTTAGAGGTACCTGGCTGGCTCAGTCGGTGGACCATGTGACTCTTGATCTCGGGGTTGTGAGTTCAAACCCTACACTGGGTATAGAGATTACTTCAAAAAAAATCTTAAAAAGAAATAAAATAATTAAAAAAATTCCTTTAGCATAAGTGGCACTTTTGTTTGCCTATTCAATAACTAGTAACTTTCTTTTCTTCTTTCTAATAGACTTGTGATTTGGTTTAGTTACCCCACTGGGCCATGAGCCTTAAGATGTATGCCTGCACCAGAGCTGAATCATGACTGGTCTGAGCCAATTGTGGTGTTCCAAAGATTACTTTAGGTATCAGCATTTGATACAATTCTGAAAAGGGAGATGCTGGGGATAACTGTAATCCAAGTTTTCCTTGCTATAAAAAATTATAAAAACATTGTTTTAACAACTAATTGAATTCATGAATTGGCCAAATGGTTATATCATTTGGTTGTTAGTGAGAGTGAGTTTAAAAAGGCTTGCAGTATACAAAATAATTATAGTGGAAGCACTGTGTGTTAAATCTAATTAGCATTAAATAATTATTATTCAGGAAACACCCTCCACCACCACCACACGCATGGACACTGAAGTACTCACTAGAAGGCCTAATAAAAAATAAGTGACATTATAAGTGTTTACAAGAATATGGGACAACAGTAAGCTCTTATATGCTGGTGGTGTATATTATACTTCAATTTTAAAAAGTTTACAAAACAAATAAAAGAACCCAATAGAGGAAAAAGCAGTTATCTTCTGCTGCTAGATATTACTGTACCTGCCTGGGACACCTGGCATGATGGCAGCTGTCATGTGGCCGTCAACTGGTTAAGGATGGCAGGGAAGAAAGATGTAGGGAACCCGTCCTCAATGACGCAGTTCAACACTGGATTAACAAACCTGAAATCAACCTGCCTTGGGAATAATCACTTCGGATAATGCCATTTCTTTACTGTCTAAGCCAAACTGAGTTGGCATTGTCTACTAATTGTAGCTGAGGGCATTGTAACTGGTAACTGTTCATTAACATATCAAGAGCCACACCTGACCATCTAGAGTATTTCTTCCATAATATAAAGAAGATAGCCCTATCATCGTTAAGAAAGAGACACAGAAATAGTTCACACAGGAGTGAGGAGGGTATAACATGAGGGGAGTTCATTTGAGAAGGGAGAAACTTACCATTCTAGTGCAAGGAATTATGGGAGTAGAGGCAAAGATGAGATGTGGACTACTCCTGACTGACTGAAGTCCTGGACAGATAGAGGCATGAAAGATAGGAAATGTAAATCAGAGCATCTTTTGCACCAATTTATATTTTATATTCTAGGCTAAGATCATATTGTAAAAGAACCCTAGAACTACTTGTGGGAGATTGCATCAGTGTTAGAGAGATGGTGCTGGCAGAGGGAGGACCGCAGTGTGGCTCCTCTGAGCCACTTTGTTTTTCATGTAGTAGAGGTAGGAAATCCAAACCCCAGGATTCCTTTGAGGTAGGGAGACAGAAAGTTAGCCAAGAGTTTGGTGGGGAGCTTGCCAGAAACTGTAGTGACTGCAAGGACAAAAAAGGTATGACTACAGTGTCCAAGGACTTTTTCGCCTAAGATCCATGGCTGGCCTTAAAGGGGTTTACAACATTATTGAGAGCTGAGATGGGTTCAGGCCAGTAGGGAGGACCACCAGGCCCTGACCATGCTAAAGGAGAGCAGGTCATGATTTAGTTCTGTAGTGTAGAGAACCAGAAATTGGTACTATCAGGGTCACTAGTGATGAGGCAAACAAGGAGGGATGAGTTGATTACGAGCAAAGAATGCTGCACAGGGCACCTAGTACAAATAAGAGACTCTCTTCCTGTGCCAACAAAGGATTCAGTAAGCCATGCTCAGACGACACCTTGGGAAGACCAAGGAGAAGGTGAGGAGGTCTCAAAGGCTGAAAGAGCACCCTGGTGAGACCATCTAAACCAAACATTGTGTCTTCTCTGTGCTTCTCTGACTCAGTTACAGGCAGTTCTTGGTTTGAATCTTGGGTGCATGGTTTAATAACTGTATGACTAAGGTAGATTATTTAAACTTCATGAACTTAGTTGCCTCCTTTAGAGAGAATGAGAATAATAAATTGCACACTGGGGCTATTGTGAGCATTACAAGTTACATCTATAAAGTACCAAACACAAACCAGACTCGGTAGATTACTTTGACATGAACCATATGAGCATGCTTTTCTCTTGTGAAGACAAGAGTAGGAGTATATTCTTACAGATGTGACACACTGGGTGCATTAGCCCAGGCAGGAGACTGGTTATCCTGGGGTGACCTGTGAGTTAAAGATCAGAGCGATGGTCTCCCCTGGGATGATCTGTCCAGGTTGAGCCTGGAAGTGAGAGTGACTTGGTATCAAGCTATATTTGTCTGGCTCTGCTGAAATCAAGTTATGATGGGTCTAGGACCTGGAAAGAAGACAGAGCCTTAAGATGAAGAGAAGAATTTGGCCCAGCTTTTGTGGGTTGGGGTAGCCTAGACCATAGGAGAGGAGAAGAAACCTCAAAGGTAGTTGCATCCCAGATGGGTCTTTCATTCTTCCATCATGAAGAAAATGCCCTGCAACTTCCCTCACACTTTAGTCCCAAACATGCAAACCTCATCTGTATTCATAGTAACACCGACCTAACACCTCCAAATATTTATCAATAGAAAATGCCTCAATGTAGGAGCTGAATGGAAAAGGAAACAGTGTACATACGGAGGCAGCTGAGGTGGTATCTTTGCTTTCACTTTCTAGAGATTAGAATCTGGCCTTGTTGGGGTGGATTTAAACATTAGAACATTTGACCAAGTTTTCTGTTTTGTAAATTTAGTATGTGATTTTGACTTGATTGGGCAAATAGTGTCATTGGGACACACAATTAATTTCACTGTTGTATTTGTGTGTTAGGGCTACTATAACAAAATACCATAGAGTTGTTTAAAACTACAAAAAATTATTGTAGAAGCTAGAAGTCTGAAATCAAATTGTTGGCAGGGCCACACTCCCTCTGAGACTCTGAGTAGAGTCTTCTTTGCCTCTTCCCAGCTCCTGGTGGTTGCTTGTAATCCTGACACTCCTTGGTTTGCAGCTTCATCGATCTAATCACTGCCCCCACCAGCCATGGCTGTCCACGTAGTGTCTATCTCTGTGTCCAAATTTTACCTGATAAGGACACCAGTCATATTGGATTAGGGCCCACTCTAATAACCTCATTTTAACTTATTATCTCTTTTAAGACCCTATTCCCAAAAAAGTCACTTTCTGAGTTATTGGGAAGTACCTTTTTTGGGGGATGACACAATTACCTATAACAGTTGACTCTGGCCCTGCAAAATTCATGTCCTTCCCACATGCAAAATATATTAATTAAGCCTGTCCCAGCATTCCCAAAGTCTTAATCATTTCAACATCAACTCTAAGTCCAAAATTTCACTTAAACATCATCAGCTAAAACTTCCAAATCTTATCATCTAAATCATCCAAATCAATCACAGGTGAGACTTGGTTTATGATTCACCCTGGGAAAAGATTCTTACTCTCTCAGTGAACTTGTCAAACCAGACAAGTTATATGCTTATGAAATGCAATGTTAGGATTAACACAGAATAGACATTTCTATTTCGAAAGGGAGAAATCAAAAGGACAAAAGGAGTCACAGAGCTGAAGAGAGTCTGAAATTCAGAGAGCAAATACATTTTATAGTTTGAGAATCCTCATGGGCTTTGATGCTCTGCCCTCCAGGCACATGAAGATGGCATCCTCAACCCTTGGGTCTTGGGAGGTAGCCATGACCTCTGGAAACTGGGAGATAAATATCTCTGTAGAGAAAGAGAAGATATCTATTATCTATCTATCTATCTATCTATCTATCTATCTATCTATCTATCTATCTATCTATCTATCTA